>NC_085932.1:1257500-1882500 GCF_963556715.1 Cydia fagiglandana | reverse complement strand
TGTAGGCAAAGGAAAAAGTCAACTTTACTGATGCCAGCGATAATCTTTGGGATTAGGTTACCGAGCGGATCCCAGGCTTCCTTAGTACGCTCCGTAGCGTAGCGTAGTCATCTCTCTCTATCACTCTTCCATATTAGTCCGACAGTGACAGTTGCGTTTCTTCGCTACGGGACGTAAACGATTGGCATGTTGGTTACGCACCCTGTAACCTTACCATCAAATTGCATTTAATTTGCATTTTAATGAAACTGAATGGGTGCAATGATAGGTTGTATTATACCTATACTTACTTTTGTATGAACTATAATAACTCAGTTTAACTGTGGAATGAACTGTCGCCCGCGGTATTTCCGGACCGATATGACCAGCAAACCTTCAAAAAAATAACGTAGGTACTCCCATCGTAGACGCTGGCAACGCACTTCTTCGATATTGCAGGTGTCCATGAGCAACAGTAAATGCTTACCTCAGGCGGTTCATATGCAAAATACTTTACAAGGCCGTAAGTACAGTCACCACACAGGTTTGCAATGCCATTTAGGGTTCATTCTAAATTGGAAATTCTATAGGGTAAGTATTGAACAACCAATTTAGCTAGCAATTTAGACGTAAGAGCGTGCGACTTGCAATCCGGAGGTCGCGGGTTCAAACCCCGGCTCGTACCAATGAGTTTTTCGGAACTTAATATGTACGAAATACAACGCACACATATGCTGCAACACATGCTGAGGTTCGCTCCTTTTTAACATCATAATTTAAAAAAATTATATCTACATGTAAACATAATATTTTTTGCCTATTTAAGTTTAATTCTAAGCTTATAATGTTTTGTAGCATTGCCTGTAAATATTTTTCAATGTGGTGTTAAATAAAATTTTTCTATGTCTATGTCTATGTCTATGTAAATATCATTTGATATTTACCAGTTGCTTTTCGGTGAAGGAAAACATCGTGAGGAAACCTGCATACATCTGCGAAGAAATTCAAAGGTGTATGTGAAGTCCCCAGTCCGCATTGGGCTAGCGTGGGGACTATAGCCCAAGCCCTCTCGCGCTCGAGAGGAGGCCTGTGCCCAGCAGTGGGACGTATATAGGCTGAGATGATGATAATGATGATAATGAATTTAGCTAGCACTCTAAATGGCGCAACAACTGGTTTTGAACTAGTTTTGATACGACCTTGACGATCGTCTTGGTGATTGGCGCGCATCTCACCACGCAAAGAAAAATTCCCAAAGAAAATCGCGGCAATAGAAAAAAAAACCGGGCAAGTGCGAGTCGGACTCGCGCACGAAGGGTTCCGTACCATAAAGCAAAAAAAACGGTCACCCATCCAACCTTTGGTCAAAAATCACGTTTGCTGTATGGGAGCGCCACTTTATTTTATTCTGTTTTTAGTATTTGTTGTTATAGCGGCAACAAAAATACATCATCTGTGAAAATTTCAACTGTCTAGCTATCACGGTTCGTGAGATACAGCCTGGTGACAGACAGACGGACAGACGGACGGACGGACGGACAGCGAAGTCTTAGTAATAGGGTCCCGTTTTACCCTTTGGGTACGGAACCCTAAAACAGAAATAAATTTTTCCGGGACAAACTTACACAGATTGACCTAGCCCCAAACTAAGCAAAGCTTATGATTCATAATGTATCTGCGTCGAAATACCAATCGAGAGCTCGAAAAGAATACAATAGGTAATCAAGGTCTATATAACCCCCCCGGTCGATATAAGTCTAGTAAACTAATTGTGAATCATTCAAGTAAAGCTTGTAATTTCTATGGGATTAGTTAGACGATACACAATAAATATTATATAATATATATATTATAATTATTATAGATAGAATCACACAAACACACAAATATTTGCCCTTACCGGGATTCGAACTGCTTCTGCTTCGTAGGCAGGGTAGACACTACACCGACTACGCTAGGTGATCGTTACAACTACTACCTACCATACTATAAAGTGCGTGTGATACCGGATATGTCAATTAAAACGTTAACTTTGAATGAACATCAAGGGCTATAATTGGAATTAATTAATAATAATTTGGCATTGAGTGAATTGTATTTCATTTGTTCGTAAGCACTTAAAGGTAAATTAGTAATTATATTACATTAAATATGATGTAGGGTTAACAAATAAGATATTATAACCTTGAACCACATTTTTTAAATATTTGCATTTAAATTATGTAAACTTGTTATTTTGTTCGAACAGAATGTAGACCTATTCAAAATATATTATGGTAATCAACTAATCACGTAAGTTTTATTGAAACTTGTTTCGTAATAATTTGAATCTTTATGACTATGTATTAGGATTATTAGAAATATTCTAACTTTAGGAGCATAAAATATTATTTCCAAATCACACGTGTAAGGAGATCTATTCAGATTTACCAATTTGCTATGATTTTATGAGCGTTACTTAAAAAAATGCCACTTTCATTAATTTTGTAGTTTTTATAAAAAAATGTGTTATTTCTACTCAGAATCACAAGCTCGATCCTAATGGGATAAAAAACGGGTTGCAGTCCGGGAGTGCCGGCAGAAGTGAAAACTCAATGACATTGTAACAGTTTTTCGATTAGGTCACGTGTCCGTCTTACGCTCTCGCGAGTTTAACATTTTTTCCCCATCACAAAAAGTGCACAGCGCCGCTAAAGAAGTTTTCAGTTCAAAAATGTCCCAGACCTTTTTTCCTATTGTGTAACCATTTCCCCATTTGCCCATATACTTTGTATGAAAGTTTGAAAAATGTATGAAAATTTTGGGATACCTTTTTTCTACTACCTATAAGGATAAAACAAAAGTGGCAACAACGGTCACATAGAAAAAAAGCTTAAAACTTTACCACTCTGTATCGTTTCGTTTTTCTGCTAACAATTGTCATCTAGGCCCCTGACGAGCTAGTTCCGTTTCACTAGGGCTATAATGGCTATATGTGTGTAAATACAATTACAAGCCTACATGGGGGTCAAATCGATAGGTTTAGTTCCCGAGCTGCATTCCAACTAACCTCTTGTCTTGGTATGAATGATAAAATCTATTAGACCGAATTTTTTGTAATTTTATGTATCTTGTTTCGAAAACGATTTTTTTCAGTTATAGTATAACCAGGTTATAATAACCTAGGTTTGATTTTGACCACCGCGCACTTTAAAAACTTACTTCCCTAGGTATGTAACAGTGGCGGCTCGTCCATAAAAGCTGATTCCCACCGGCTTGCTGTTTTTGGAAGTTTGAGCAGAGTTGTAAAGGAAATCTATAAGCCAAATTAGCCCCGGCTTGCCTATAGATATGTTTGACGCGCCGCCACTGGTAAGTAACATACTATTATGAGGCAAGTTTAAATACATATACATATTACTTCCGTTATTCAAAGTGAAATGCCCAGAAAAGTAATATATTTCAGTGCCCGCTGTTACATGAATTTATGACTTCAGACTGAGCTTTCATTACCTACACGACTTGTCACGAAATGTCAACTGTCAAATAGGTAATTAATGAGGACAAATGGCGCCAAGCTGTGGCGCTGCCGTGTGGTCACATAACCAGTAAGTATGTTACTGCCACGATTATGCTAACCATATTTTCTATAAGACTTATTTCACGGAGTTGGGTTAAGAATGGGGTGAGGAGGGATGGTACGGGGGTGAGATGGTATTTTTACACCACAAGTTCACATTGTTACGAAAATACTTTATTCTCTTAAGAAGTTATTTAATTTTATTTATTTATTTAAACTTTATTGCACGATAACAAAATGTACAAATGGCGGACTTAATGCCTTGAGGCTTTCTTTACCAGTCAACCATTGGGTCAAATAGAAAACACGTGTCCGTTATTTTAGACTACTCTATAACATATATCAAAATAAATCAAATCGGAGTCGGACAGTTGGGTACCCTTCCTTGTTAGTGCAGGATTCTAGACAATGAGAAGAAGAAGTTAAGCTATTGTAATATTGTGTCAATTCTAGCAATTGTCCCATCTCACTCAATTCATATCCCCCCTAACCCCGACTACGGGGTGAGCTGGGATTTCCTACTATTTTGTTTATCGTTGAATCTATGAAAAGGAAACGACAGAGTATCATTGAAAAGTAGCATGCTACTACCGGAACACGACAAGTACTATATAAATCAACGTGACACATAAAAATAAACTGTTATTGAGGCTTGAACTTCGGATTTGTCCCAACTCACCCCATTTTAAGGTATGTGAATGATTTGAACTGTTTGATATAATTCATACCTACACCTACAACTCGCTTAATAAGTAGGTAATTACGACTTAATCGCTTATTTATTAGTGCAAACGAGATATGTAGTGAGTAACTAACATAAACAATAATTTTATTGCAGATTAAACGCATATTTTTTACGTTTTAACGCCTTGTACTTTGTAGCGGTTTTATAGGAGGCCTGTCAGATAAGACAGCGGTTACAAAGAGAATTTTACTACTTGTACATCCATTACAAGTGTGATGTCAGATTATTGCCTATATTTACTACCAATTAACCCGCCCTTGATAGATACTAACAATGTTATAGTAACATTAAAAGTTGTTTACGTAGGTATCATGATTGCTTTCAAATAAAATAATATTTTCATAAGACCTGCTTACGTATAGTACATAATGACAAGGGTTTAACTTATGTAAGAGTAAAAACACCAGAGCACCACTTTTAACAATATTTATTAGGGAATCACATATATGAGAGTATAGATCTGAAAATAATATGCGAGGACGCTCTCGCGTAAAACCAATCTAAGATGGACGACCACCTCTAGTGATGTGACATTGTCGGTTATCGTAGTGATGTCAAACACCGATGGATGACGCCTCGATCGATGGATCTGGCCGTTTAGCTCGGCCATCTTCTGACCCGACCTACGTCCCGTCAGGTCACTGTTATCAAGGCCGCCACTGAAGACTACCGCAGCCAACGCAGTGCAGCAAGCTGGGCCTGCACCAGGTGGCGGTAGTTGGCTCCTCCGTTGAGTTCGCTCCTCAACTGGTGGGAGGCTAACGTGGGACACGTCTCATGCTTGTGCATAGGTGCCCTCCGATACAGCACATGTAAACAGTACAAACTCTTATTCACGAAACTCTATAACATACATGTGAAAGCCTCAGTTCCTTAGTATAATAAGGTGTTATAATTCACCCTTAGAACTAGTGCCATCGACAGGCTTTGACATTAGTATACCACAATGTAGTTCAAAATAATCATGATAAGATTTGGACGATATATTAATGCGCAAATGGCACAGTTAGACCCTTTGATCACAGGTCCGGCTTGATAGCCATAAAATTAATTATTGGACAGAACTCATGAGCGCTCTTTAGCAACATTGTTAATAAATTACATAATCACCCTTAATGGCGACGTTATCAAGTAGGTACTTCATGTCACCGCTTTCTAGCATCGTGACTAATGGCAGATAACCACAGATTTGATTATTGGACAAAAAGAAAACATTACCGTGTTAAAATACCACATGCAGGCTAGAATACAGTGCCCTTGTAGGGGCAACGAACGTAGAAGTCAGCCCTTCACGATAAGGCTGTCACGGAGCCCACTGCACGCACTCGTTCCACTGGGCATTTTGAACAGGCACTACCTCAACCTCAACTAGATCCGGAACTGCGCTAGCGATCTCTAGAAGGTATTTGGGCAAGCAACCCTTTCAAGGTAACCTTGAGATCATCAGTCTTAAGGTAATTAAAATATCATTTTGTAAACAAAGTCTCAAGCCAACCTCTCAAGGTCAACAACAAATAGTATGATATAGATAAAACAGTTATCGGTAGTAGAAAGAATGGTCCTCTTAAGGATAATCTCATAACTCATACAATGGACCGCCTCTTAAGGCCTACACTGCAGATTCCAGGAACAAATTAGCCTCTTAAGGATAGTATTATATCACATACAGTGGTCCGCCCTTTAAGGCCTGCACTGTAGTTACCAGGAACAAACTAGCCTCTTAAGGATAGTATTATATCACATACAGCGGTGCGCCCCTTAAGGCCTGCACTGCAGATACCAGGAACAAACTAGCCTCTTAAGGATAGTATTATATCACATACAGCGGTCCGCCCCTTAAGGCCTGCACTGCAGATACCAGGAACAAACTAGCCTCTTAAGGATAGTATTATATCACATACAGCGGTCCGCCCCTTAAGGCCTGCACTGCAGATACCAGGAACAAACTAGCCTCTTAAGGATAGTATTATATGACATACAGCGGTGCACCCCTTAAGGCCTGCACTGCAGATACCAGGAACAAACTAGCCTCTTAAGGATAGTGACAAGCAACAGACCGCTCCTTTAAGCCTTTGTTGCGATTACCGGCGCCAGGAACTAGCCTCTTAAGGATAGCATCCCTTGCCAAGACAAAAGTAATAGCACTTCTTAAAGAGCACACAATAATTAAAGCTCTATAGCAGACATTGAAGCAACCGGTAGAATTATGAACCAGCCTTTAGAGTAAAATGGCTAACAGTGGGGTGGCATAAATAACATATCGCAAGCATTACCATGGTTACTACAATATTTAATCAAGCACAATGTGTTTATTTTCTAGATTTAGTCGGCAAACCCGTTAACAAAACATATTAGTATGACAACAGTAACCCAGTTCTAAATCTGGAATAAAACAAAATCACAACTCGGTTCCTAATCCGAGAGTAAGTAATATAAATAAAATCAAAACTCAGATCTCAATCCGAGTTCTTAATAAAAGTATAACTCAGTCTTAGTCTGAAAATATAGTCAGTTCTTAATCTGTAAACGGTACCAGAAATAATAGCATTTGCCTTCATTAGTCGACAAACCCGTTAACAAAACATATTAGTATGACAACAGTAACCCAGTTCTAAATCTGGAATAAAACAAAATCACAACTCGGTTCCGAATCCGAGAGTAAGTAATATAAATAAAATCAAAACTCAGATCTCAATCCGAGTTCTTAATAAAATTATAACTCAGTTGTTAGTCTGAGAATATAGTCAGTTTCTAATCTGAAAACAGTACCTGAAATAACAGCATTTGCCTTTAGCATTGAAAACATAAAATAATAAGCAGTTGCTGCTATGCAACCCATTGTAAAATGATCATGTGCAACTTGGCGTGCCTCTTCCGTGCCCCTAAATAAAGGCCACACTCTTACTATACCACGGTTGAACTACAGTAGACCCTGAACAGAAGTTCATGTTATCGAGGTTCCTCTGTTACCCAGGTTCGCCTTACCGAGGTTTCACAAATTGCATTTTTCAACCATCATGAAAGTGTATATTGATAATGATCAATCAGCCGAATCAATGGCACATATGCTTAAACCATAAAGTTTCCAATCCCAAGGCACACATGGTTAATTTTTTTCAGCTGTATATGTGCACTTTATGTGTAGGTAACTCATCACATAATTCTCCAGGTTAACTTGTACCTGCACAAATCTAAATAATTTTGTTAAATGCCATGCAAGCACACATTTTAAGGTAAATGATAACATAATAAACCACAATTACTTAGTGAACCCACAAAATTTGTGAATCATTATTATTATTATTATTTTTTTTAACTTCTGATTTATGAAACCCAGAAGCAATAAAAGTGTACTGTTTTATAATGCAAACAGTACCATAACACACTACAAGTTCAGACGAAAACCATTAATAACTTCAAACAGTAACTCATGATGACATGATATCCTTCGGTCAATGTTCAGCAGCAGTGAACGGGTTAAAATAGTTACTTAGAAAGCTTTAACCAAGCTATTTACCTTCGTTTAATATTCATCCATTTAACATTTAACTGACCGGTAGGTTTAGAGTCCAGTAGCACTTGCATGTAAAAGACATGTATATTATGTAGACCGTCAAAGTCCATATTGACTCCTGAAAGTATTTACCTCGCTTACCATTAGCAACAACCTGCTTTATTAGTATCATATTCAGCTCAGTAAATAAATATCTAGTTCAATATGTCCATCTCTTTCATAAGATTTAAACCTTGAAAACTCCTGTAATCATACTTCACCGGTGCAATTATTATAAAGTTATGATCAAAACTTCACCAGCAATCAAGTTTCGTTATAAGGAAATGCATCTGTAAAATACTGTTAGAACACAAATGATTATCATTGTCAATAACTCAAACACTTGACAATATCATGCCAATAAAATTTTCATTAGTTTGGTAAGTCTGTTTAAATATATGTCTTTGGTTAATTTTAAAACATGACTTTTGTGAAAAATATTTGCAATTTCAACTTAAACCAACATCCCCATGAATAAAACAACAATCACAACATGTCAACACACTATATATTGTATGCAATGGTTGGATAGACATTTTATTCATAAATTCATAATCTATAATATGTACAGACAGAAATTATCCTTGTTAATTTTCTTGACACTTTTTACTGAGATACTGCCTTTTACTATATCAGTATGTCTCCAACTTAATAGGAATTGCAAGGATGTATGAGGTTATATGAGATATGGAACATTTTTTAAAATATTCAGCCCGATGAGGCTCCGGAAACATGGAGTGACTAAACCTGTCACAGACAATACTAACCAGCTACAAATAGATGCCAATAATTCCTTTTGCTTATTCACAAAGCGCATTTTACCAACCCAGTCCATGTAACACATACTAACCATTAGTATCCATGTAAAACATGAACAATCATTTTATTTCTAAATAAATACCTCATTTTCCATGACATCAGAGATTAGTCACTTATCAACATTTTCTGCATATAATGAATTACTTGAACATAATATAACTGGCATCCATAACCAACTAACTTTGAAATATTATCCATGTCGATTTGGGTTCATTATAGAGGTCTGAGCTGATAGGCGCTCTAATGCCTTCAACAGTATGGTAATTCACTTCAAGAATCATTGCTGTCAAATTTCTGGAAATTACACAACTCAAAAACATACTAACAAAGCATTATTTCAGTTGCAATAAGCATGTTTTACACACACATATGTGAAACAACAATTCACTTTCCTTACCGGTTTGTGTCTTTGAAAACTTGGAATCTATTTTAATTTGACT
This sequence comes from Cydia fagiglandana, assembly GCF_963556715.1. NCBI lineage: Eukaryota > Metazoa > Arthropoda > Insecta > Lepidoptera > Tortricidae > Cydia > Cydia fagiglandana. The sequence goes on along the minus strand of NC_085932.1, from coordinate 1,873,405 downwards.
GTAAAGGGAAAGTATTAAGTAGCACTCATTGTTAATTGTGAAAGCATAATATCACCATACACATAGTATCAATCAAGGCTAAATTTACATTACCAAAATTGTTTTGTATGACTTTTACTTGAATATAATTCTCACACCGGAATACAAACCTTAGAAAATGATTATAGCATTGTGTTAATGTGTCAGGTGTATATAATCACATTATGTTATGTATCTGAAAGCACATGAATCACAAAAATAACACAACATATAAGAGAAGCAGTGAATATTTACCACTATGACCCCGGAGCATTCTTAGGTGTTGGATCAACGACTTCTTACCTGAGTTAACTTTGGTTCTTACTTTGTAATCCCAAGGATTTATTTAATTCATAAGTACCAACATTACACCATACTGTCAGTCTATGTCTTACATTTCCCCGCTGTGAACATTGCAATCTCCATCATCATCATTCATCATAATCTTGGAGTCAGCTGTATTACACTGTCCATATGTATTTTTTTAGACAGTCATGATGCAACGTAAACACATACACTGCAACATAACTGCAATAGGTATCTGAAAGTAAACACAAACACAACACAAGGAAAAGATAGGCGGCAGTAGTTTAGTAGGTTAGTTTTGTAAGTTTATCCTTGTAGGTCTTAGACGGTAAGACCTTGTATATTTTAATCCCTAACTGATGAGTGGTGTTGATGCGTTTACTCATTACAATCAGTTTCATTATTTTATATAACGATAACGTTCAATAACAATGAAACAAGAAAGGACTACGCCCGGTTAATTTTGTATTGACAATTTCCGACAAAATATATCGTAGTAGGCGAAAAGGTCACATCGCACTTCTGAAGCTGTAAGAGTAAAAACACCAGAGCACCACTTTTAACAATATTTATTAGGGAATCACATATATGAGAGTATAGATCTGAAAATAATATGCGAGGACGCTCTCGCGTAAAACCAATCTAAGATGGACGACCACCTCTAGTGATGTGACATTGTCGGTTATCGTAGTGATGTCAAACACCGATGGATGACGCCTCGATCGATGGATCTGGCCGTTTACTTAAAATGTGTAACATTTATTCTATAGTCTCATAGTAAGTATATTTATTTCATTCTGTTATATATACCAACACAATAGTTATTTGTTTTACAAGTTGTTGTTTACCCACTCACACTGTGCTAGGTAATACTGATACTCGGGCATCAACAAGCAAAGTATTCCATAATTTAACCACGAGCGTTGCGAGTGGTTACAAAAGTAGAATCTCATCAGCTTTCATTTGATACCATTTTCTTCAGAAATGCGGTTCAAAAGTAAAGATATTACAATGCGCGTATGACGTCATTATAAGCTGCACAAACTTTAGGAAAGTTATCGAATAAGCATGTGAAGTGATACCGTTTCGTTGCTCGCGAGTGTTCACGATAATGTTGCTCTACGACGTCGAATATACAGGGTGTTTGGTACATCGTTTGCTAAATTAAAATGACAGATAGGTTGAGTCAATTGCTATCTACTCATGTCTAGAAAAAAAAGGCCATGGATTTTTTTACTACTGCCCAAGTAAAAATTTGAAATTTACGAAAAACTGGCATAGAGCTGATAAAAAACGTGCGCAAAATTAAAAATTTCTAGGTCTGGAAAGATAGAAAATGACTCAACCTATGTGCCGTTTTAATTTGGCAAACGATGTATCAAACAGCCTGTATATGATAACCCTTTTAAACTTTATTTTTGCATTTTAGTTTATTGGTCCATTTTTGTATTAGTTTATGTCGCTCGCGCTGACGGAGTAGCTCTCCTGGGTGACGGAACACCTGGTAACTCCTGGATGTAACAACATGAGACCGATCCATCATTTGTCTGCTATTTTGTATGTAGCTGATGCTTGCTGGAGTCATCGCTCAAATTTCAGTTTAACGGTTGAGTTTTCACATACTTAAAATATTTTGACGACCGGTCTGTCCTAGTGGGTTCAAATTCAAATACTGGTAAGGGCATTTATTTGTATGATGATATAGATAAGTTCCTGAGTCATGGTTATTTTCTATGTATTTAAGTATTTATATATATAATATATATATATATATATATATACAGGGTGATTCAGGAGACGTGAGCAGGACTAACACTACGCATTTCGTAAATTATAAGCAACTGTTTCGTATCAGTATTAGTGGGGTTAACGTTAATTTTCTAGTCGTGTTGAAAAAAATGTTATTAATTTATTTACGACATGAATGGTCACCCTACAATTAGAATACTAAACTACCGATATTCTGTGTCAAATTGAATGTCATCACGGTCTGGTTACTTTTGAAAAATCGTATCTCACTCAAATTTGACAGTTTATTTCTTTGTAATCATAATGCTGTCATTACGGTTAAAGAGGTTTTATTATTATTAATTAGGTCTTGTGGGGTGACCATGATTGTAGAGAATTAAATTTGCCCTCGCCAAAAAGTTAAAAAATTGGAAAAAGTGTGGTTGTTTCACCTAAATACGACGGTGATCGATCAATTATCAGTTACTGAGTGTGCAGGATTAGTCCTGCTCACGTCTCATGAATCACCCTGTATATATATACAGGATGAAATTTAATTCACTGGCCAAATTGAAACAACCGAAAGAACTCGAAAAAATATTAAACACGTGTTTTTTCTTTTACATAGTACATTTTTTTCGAAATAACTCATCATCAAGTTGTCCTAAAAACCTCGTACGTTATGGTGAACCGACAACTACCCACTACACCCGCTTCTCTCTTATCAGTTAAGGTCATTGACACCCCGCCCCTCCCACTGTTTGCAATCGCGTCACCAATTATGAACCCTATTGCAGCGAGATTACCTACATAAGTTGCTAATTTTTCCTTTCATACTTTAACGGGCTTAGAACCGTCAAAATGCAAATGCAACCCATTTTTAATCTAAAATGTTATTTCTGACTAATGATTATTAACAAAACGTCCGTGGCTTAAAAACAATGAGTAAAAACTAGGTCAGGAATCTTTGCATTCAGGCGTATTTAAAAAATTAAATCAACTTACGTACATTTGATTAAAAATCGACGCAACGAAAGTCCCACGAGATGGTACTCTTGGATTCAATCCTTGTCTGCGAAGGCGTGGAACGGATTCCATTTCGTATAATCTTTGTGCACCACGTAAACACTCACCACTTAATAAATAACACCGTACCACTTCGTAATATTCCCGGTTCGAAAACATTTTTTTTAACCTTACGCGCGCGATTATTATTTTAAGGTTGGCGAGTGACGAGTGACTAATCATTTATGTTTACCGTTATGTTTACCGCTAGCGCGGAATGGTTTAGTTTAGACTACCCTCGAAATTGATAAACTTGCCTACCATAGCCAACACTAACTGGGTGGACCCTATTGCAACGATTATAAGGTTTAGTTAAGGTCAGATAAGGGTTTTGCTGATGTTGTTGTTAAAACCTACTATTAGGTTTGTTTACATTTGTGGTAATAGGGTGACCACGACTCGTGGAAAATATTTAAAAATTGAAAAATGAAAATTAAAAAAACAATGTACTCTTTTTTTTCGCTAAATAGATTCCTTAAGTGTAACCTAGTGCCGGGAATGAATATGACCAGTGATTTAAATTTCACCCTGTATATATATGGTTGTCTAAGTAGGTACTCACAATACGAGCCTTCTTGAGGTTACCGTGGGGCTTACAATTAGGTAGTCAATCTGGGTAAAAAAATGACCTATAATATTTATTTAAAGTTAAAAAAATACAAATTAGAATTAATGCAATCTATCAACCATGATTTTTTACAGGGCACGAACCAGTTGTCGAATAGCCTGGTCATAAGCAATAACCGTTGCTCATGGACACCCGCTTGCCAGCCTTTAAACGCTCTTTTCTTGAAGTTTTGAACGTCGTAATGGTCCGGAAATATCGGGATCCATTCAAAAATTTCTTGTTTTGGAACATCGAAACATTGTAAATGACATTTGCGACAAAAAACAGTAAATTACGAGTAAACTTCTCGGAAACCGAAGAACCAATAAACGAACTTTGCTCAAAATATTCAGGAAGTTGGAGGAAAAATACTTTCTTTTTGTAGAGATTTCCTGATTTAGCGATATTTAGCAATATTCTTCGGCAGGTACAGCCTAATGGCAAGGGCAATAATCGCGAAAATACAAGTTTTTAAATGTCGAGCAACTATCTCTGACTATCTCAAGGTAATTTTGAACACCTCGCCCGCTTAGCAAGTCCGCTGCTGTCTGTACATCCTGACAAAATTTTAGTGGGGCTTCGCGATGTTGCGGATTTTCATTGGTATTACTCGTATATAACCGCGAAAATCGAAGTTCGCAAATTGCGGCCATTTTTCTCTGTCACTCTAATTACGCATTCATTGGAGTAAAAGATAAAGATCCCCGCAATTTGCGAATTCCGGTTTTCGCGGTACCCCTCTGTTTTGCCCGCTCCGTCCACAACGGACGCGCGGGGCCGTGCGTTTTCGTCGCTGGGATAAAAATTAGGCACTTTGCGTTTTCGATTTACGAACAAAATGCGACCATTTCCGAGCATGTTTGAGAAAATAAACATTCTGGTTTATATATTTTTTGATACAGGTGAATTGAGAAAATGAGAGTGCAATATACCTATTTACCTATGTCACAACATTCTTTATATAAAGTAGAATATCCCTCGTAGATAAGTTAATTTAAGGAGGAGATCGTCAGAATCAATTTGTTTATTTGTTCAGCGTTGCGTGAAAGTATTTTATTGAAAAACTTAGTCGCTTATAACCAGTGTTGCTGTGTCCTCAAGGCCAGCCAGCGGAGTTTTGAAAAATCATAGCCATAGCGCTTTTTTACTGGTTTCTCGTATTAATCGTGTGTCTTGGAGTGTAGAAGTTAGATTTTAAACTGAAACTTAAATTTACAATTTTTAGCAACAAAATCTAGAACCATAGACAAATGTTCATTCCAAGTTTCACATTATTTCAGCCTGTCGTTTTAAAAGAGCGTAATTACTATCGGGAGCGGCTTTTTGGCGACTCAATGAAATATCATTTTAATATAAGTTCCTTCGTACCTTTTTACAGTAATAGAGGGTTTCCAATGAGCAAATGCATATATTATATATCACTCATCACTTTAGCCCCCCCCCCCCACATCTAGCGTCTTTCGAGCGTCGGCGTCTACAACTATGGGCGCTGCCGACGCAACGTCGACGCAACTGCGCAGCGACGTTATTTTCCATAGCGCTGACCAGACGCCGACTGACGCCGCCGCTCGAAAGACGCTAGATGTGGGGGGGGGGCTTAGTATTCGTGCCCCGAGTTAGCATACGAATGCTCATCATAATGAACAAGAGTCTCGGTAAGCTATCGGAATGACTCCCTGCTCAATTTCATGCAAAATTGCGTACGAGACTTGCTGGACCTTGAGGATTGGGAGCCGAATCGGAAATCGGTGCCCAATATTACAAGTTGCTGGCTTGATTTGATTTTGGCCGATGTGTGAGTTATGTGCCTATCATCGAGTGTGTATCCTAGTTACGTTGTAATACTCATACGAGATCGGCTATACTATTTTTAAAAATAGTTTTTTAATTCAAAATAACATATCGTAATAATGGTTAATATTATATCACACATCACCGACTCAGATGGCCTACAGGTTGATTATTATTTCGGGGTTGGCCTTGTTATAATTATAATTATTCAGTAAGGCTTTGTATTGGCCCCTTACAGATCTCTAATCTAAGTGCATAATCCTGTGCCATCGTGTTTTCTCGGAAAAGTTCTTATTTGTTCAGTCAACTTCAGCAGGTACATACTTTTTGAGACTGACTGATAGCACACGTACGTGCGTTTCTGTGAAAATACGATTGTTAAAGGTTATGCACTACATTTGTGCTTCCTCTTCTTCTTTGTTACACTCTTGACAGAGTGGTCGTGGCCATTATGTAAACTTTTGAGCGACTCGTTTAACGACACGTCGCCGTTCCTCCCGTAGAGCTGCTTTCCGTGAGCATTCGCTTACTGTGGCCGACACACTGGCTTTGATTTGGTACATCTGTGCCAAACATGTAGGTACATGTACATCTGTGTGTAGCTAAGGTTAGACGTAAACGTAACCTAATAACCCTGTTCATACAATACTCGTATCATAATGGAAACTTTAGAAACCTGAAGTCCATGTTTCACCGATAAACATCCCACTTTCCCATAAAGTACGTGTGATAGGGACCATGATGAGCCTAATTAATTAAGGTCCTGACAAAGTGGGGTCCAAGGGCCGTGAACAGTAGACGCACCTAATTACTTTCGTAGGGGCTACATTTTGTTTAATAAACCCACAAAGTTTTCAATGTTCAAAACATTTGTTCGTTTAAAAGCTTTGGGGGAAATGGTGTACGGTATCAGCGGGACCGGTTCGACCGTCCGTCCGTCCCTCCGTCCGTCTGTCACCAGGCTGTATCTCACGAACCGTTATAGCTAGACAGTTGAAATTTTCACAGATGATGTATTTCTGTTGCCGCTATAACAAAAAATAACTAAAAACCGAATAAAATAAAGATTTAAGTGGGGCTCCCATACAACAAACCTGATTTTTGACCGAAGTTAAGCAACTTCGGGCGGGGTCAGTACTTAGATGGGTGACCGTTTTTTTTTGCCTTTTTTTGCATTATGGTACGGAACCCTTCGTGCGCGAGTCCGACTCGCACTTGCCCGGTTTTTTGTTTTGATAAATGTCGTACAGGCCAATTCAAACGTGCATTGGTATCAAACCGATATTAGGATGATATTGGAATCATATTAGTTCTCTGTCATTCGGGTGGTCGTTTCGGTTACACTAATACTTACTTGAGTCGCTTACTTCAAACTCTGGTAAATCCATCTGTAAGATAATGCGATTTAAGTATTAAGAAAGGTAATAGGGTACATATTTAATAAAATACAAGAAAAGTGATTTTAGGATTTTTATAAAATAAACCCTTAAAGTGGCGGAAAGGGGGTTGAGAGTTTGTACTGCGAACGAAACTTTTTGTGAGTGAGGGTCTTTAAATTTCGTAGGAAGACACAATGTTACAACACAAGAATAATAATTTTAGCATTTTCTAAAATTCTTTCCCTAAAGGGGTTAAAAGGGGGTTGACATTTTGTATGTAGTTCAAGTCTTATTGTAAGCTTGAAACTTGGTAATAAGACATTCCATTAAAATAAATGACTGTTAATAACAATAATATCATTCATTCTATTTTATCAATAAAACTTTGATTAATTGATTGATTTGATTGATTAACGTGATAATTTGTGTATTTCGGTGTTTAAATAATGATTATCTTACTACTCAAAAACGGCCGAACGTATTTGAATATAGGTACATACGACATATACCTACTTTAAATGTATGTGCCTCATTCACATCATGATGGACACATTGAACACAACACGAACACAATGCGATATTAAACTAAACTAAACATTTCAACTGAAACAACATGTTTTTCATATTACTTTATAAATACATTGTTGTGGCTGACTAAATTAGACATTGAGTAGATAACAATATGAGAAAATTTCTTAGCTAAATAATTGGGTAGGTAAAGTTTTTTGAAGATAGGCAAATTATATTTTTTTCCGATAGTATTCATTACAGCAATCACGGAAATGCAGCTCTTTTATTTTTATTTCATTTTATTGATTAAATATAATTTTTTAAATGATCGATATGACGTTTGTGAGGTGGAATGGCAGATCCCAATAATTCCTTTGCGCGTCGTAAATGGTACGAGATAGAAAAAAAAACGATGTCAACTGTCACTGTCACTTAGCTCTCATTCCCGAAAAATAACGGACAAGCCTCATGTTACCTTGCGAATTGCTATTAATGTTATCATTGAGATTTTCGACGACCTCAGCACGACCCACGGACTTCTGATTCCCCACGACATCTGCGCGTATTTGGACAAAGATTGAATTTACTTTCGATAACTTGGCACTGCATAATTATTGGACAACGTTTTCTTCCCCACCCCTACACGACGGCCCCTGCGCTGACCCTTGGACAGAGTTTTGCAAGAAAAATAAGCGAGTTCATACGAGATTGCGAGCAGATTCTACAAATTTGAAATTATTATCATAACAGTGATAAGCACAATGCCGTTGAATTAGAGGAGCAATGGCCGTACAGGAGTACGTATCCGTGAAATACATAGGTACATAAAACTATCTTCACTTGTGTTTTGATTTTTATTATTAAATTGCCATGAGCTGTTAAGTTCGTAAACAAGAAATCGGTCTAATTTTTTCTAACAATTTCAACCATCTGTTAGTTTTGTGTGGTTATCCTCATTTTATGAATGTTGTTCTTATTTTCAGGTGGATGTAAACATTCATTGGCGGTATTATACTGATGGCTAATTAGAACCATTGAGCCATGACATACTTCCTTGCAGTGTTATTCGGCTAAGCCTCGAGCATCCTGTGAATCTGAAGGATATAATTATTTCCATAAAAAAGAGCAATCGAATTAGGACCAAGATATCCCGAGAATCTAAAGACATTTTATAAAAAATGCAATAAAATGAAAATGGGAGACTCTCTTATTTTAACAATGTTACAAGATCATGACAATGTTATGGTCTATACTTATTAAAATTTTAAAACCAACATGTCTTTATCTTTGACTTGAAAATGTACAAATGATTTGGGTTAAGTTTTATGAAATGCAACTTATGCTAAAAATCTATTATTATTATATGTCAAATTATCGTGAACTCGATGTTGCTTAAGGCGTATCCAGATTAGTCAATTTTTCGCCAATCTGATTAAATTGCCCGATCGAATCGGGACGTGCGGACGCAAACGCCAATTTGGCTCGCCGAATTCAACCGCCGATAATGACCGATAAAATGAGGTGCGGACACAAGAACACCAATTTGTGAGCAGTATTTTCGTTATGGGGCATTTTTTCAATTTAAATGTCTCTAATATCACCATAAATCTAAAATTGGAGATTGACGCCAATTTCATTTCTGATCAAATCGACCGATTTTATCAGTCCCGTCTGGATACCGCTTTAGCACCGCGAAAGGGCGCTGCGCGGTGCGCGCGGATTGACGCATGCGCGTACCGTATGCTTAGTATCTATGGTAATATAATTTTAAAAAATATGCAAATAAAAGGCGGCAAAGTTTATTCGTTGTGCAATACTCAATAAGTTACCGCTTGTTATTTTAATACTCGTAATAAACAAAATGAGTTCAAGTGACGAAAACGACCTGGAATAGACGGCACACCGCCTCATTTGAAAGCAGAAGCAAACTTAATAATGAATAACTAGCTTCCTGCTAAGTCCAGGGACAAATACAACAGGACTTACGACATGCTCATGCTGTGGAAGGACACAAGGACAGCCAAAACGCAAGAAACACCTACTCTGAAAGTGGTTTTTAGCGTATTTCTGTGACCAAGTGAAAACTAAAAAGCCATCTACATTTAATATAAACTAAGAATATGCGTTGTTTTTTTAATTGTATTCGCGTCACTTTACCCCTATTAAATACGCTTTACTAAATTGAATTTGTTTTATTTCCTCACATAATTTGAGAATAGTGCTTACTATGTATACCTCAATGGAAGCAAAAATGTAGTATTTTTGCGAGTTGATACACTTGCTACTTGTGTATAGTGGCAAATGTATTAAACCCGCAATCAACACTAATCAATATGTAAACAGGCCCCAACGTGAAGCACATTTACCCTACAGACATACTTATCCATATTGACCATATTTGAACCTTTCAACTCTCTTCAAGGGCACGCCACACAGCGTGATCCTATATACTGTTGTAATGTTAATGCTTAAGGATAATAATTTGTGGATTTATAAAATAAAACGAAACGGAATTTACTGGATTTATATTATATTATTTTGGATTTATATTATAAGTTTTCTAAAGTACAGTCGCCATCAGATATATTGGTGCAGCTAGGGTGCTCATAAATATCTGAACACGCCTCTATTATCAGGGCGTGCGTGTTCAGATATTGTGAACACCTTGCCGAGCCCATATATAATAGCCAACAACGACCTAGTTATAAGACTATTACAATCTTAATCATCATGTATGTATAATACAACAATCACGTTTATATAGTCCTCACAAACGTATAAGTTACCATTTTGGCCAATATATCTTCAAAGTTTGGCACCGAATCGCTGTTAAAGACTTTGGTGTGCTCAAATACGCTGAATTTGGAAAGTAACGTCTGTACTTCCTACAAGACGGTACGACGCACTTTTGAGTTCATCTCTGTAATATTCTATTTCCATTCGAACGTTTCCGGGATCGTCTCCATCTATTGTGTTGATACTGAGATCCAAAATGACTCGTGTAGCAGTCCAAGAGTCGTGGTGAAGGCGTTAATGAAAATGTTCTCCAAGAAGCAGTGCCAAGTAGTCGAAAGCAATCGTTATCATTATCAAAATATCCGTGTTGATCGTGCTAGGGACGTTAAAAATACTCATTCTAGAAATCACACCGACATCCAATTACAAGAAAACACAAATGTTTCGTCCGTGGTTTCGTCCGACCATTATTTTCCAATTATTTGCAAGTTATTTTCCAAGAATGACACTGACAGTTGACATCGATTTTTTTTCTATCTCGGCCCATTTACTGCGCGCATAGGAATTAATTACTCGAGTCTGCCATTTCACCTCACAAACGTCATATCGATCATTTAAAAAATTATATTTAATCAATAAAATGATATAAAAATAAAAGAGCTGCATTTCCGTGATCGCTATAATGAATACTATCGGGAAAAAATATAATTTGCCTATCTTCAAAAAACTTTACCTACCCAATTTAAAATGTGTACTCAAAAATTTGGAATGATATGTTTTTCTTAAATAAATTCTAACCTATTTATTGTAAAATTATAAAAAAAATATATTTGAAATTTTCAAAATGAGCTCCTTTATTTTATTTGATATATAACACGATATAGTTAAAAAAACTTTAGTTTTTAACTTTACATTTTGACAGTTCTTTTTAGGGTTCCGTCCTAAAAAGAACTGTTGGAGCACAATTATTACCTAGTTGCCCTAGTGGGCACATTGTGCCAAAAGCCTGCGCATATATATTTTGTTTATAAACTCGGAACTAAACATTTAAAACTTGTCGAGGGCAATAAAAACTAATTCTTGTGCAACATAAACAGAATTCGAGGCATATAGTAACAGCACCAGTCATGGGACATTTAAGAGGGAATTTGGAGTATTTGTGATATTTCCCTAATACATGTGAATGGTCTACCGCTTAGCGTATTGAAAGATGAAAGTCCTATCCGTCTTTCATGTTTTAGGCGTGTTGTATCAAAGATACTGCAATGAGTTTCCACATACTTAACAAATTAAAACTATGTTATTTTTCTCCAGTCATGGACACCAAAGCTCCAGTAATGGGCCCCCCAGTAATGGACACTGCTCTATCAGTATAAAATATTGAAATAGGTCATCAGATCTGGTCCATGTTATCATAATATTGCATTATCATCCGATTTGCATATTTAATTACGAATACAAAATTTCAACTCAATCGGAAATCGGAAAGTGGATCAAACTCGGCTACCAAGATTTGACCCACACTAACTAACAGGGCAAGTTAAATGAAAGTTTGGAAAAACGATATTAATTTATCCGAAGTCCGAGCATACCTCCTGGTTGACATATTTCGTAACTACATTTTATTGTTTAAACATGAAATGATGGCATGGCAAGCATCATTATGTAAATTGTCCCATTATAGGAGGTATGCAGTTTTACAGCTCCTATAATGGGATTGGGCCAAATACCACTATTTTTTTTACATCTGTGGAGTCACAACATAGTATGTTGTATACCTTATCTCATGGTAAATGCAATTAACAAAACACATTCTAGTTTTCATCAAGTATTAATTAATTAAAATTTAATAAATTAACTCACCTCTCTTAGCGAAGTTGTTAAGAATTCGTAGTGGTATTTTTTTTCAGTGACACGACAACTTTTGGGTTGACGCCAATTTCTTAAAAAACAACCAAATTTAATAAAAATTCAAACTGAAACAGCTCTAGGACTCTTATTTATGATAATATACAGGCAGTGTTTATAAACTACATTTAGACACTTATTTTACAGGATTTGTGGTTTTTTGTCCCATTACTGGTTCCACGCCCATCATAGGGTACACTACTATAAATGTGTCCGCTCCACGGCTACATAGTACGATACGACGGTAATAATAGGCATTCAAATATATATTTAGTTACTACTTACTGCGCCATCATGTATGTCAGTTTTATGGTCGTGGACGTCAAAACATGCAAGGAAACATAAACATTATGATTCAAATAAATGCTATTGTTTTTGTTTAGCTGCACGTAAATATAAACACTAAGTTATATTTATAAATTTCCTAGTGGCTATTTTAATATAAGACGCACTAAATCAATGAAAGAAATGTTTGTTTTTTCATACGTCATTCACAAAAAAATGAAATCTGTGGGTATTTCACGCAAGTCACAAGTGCGATATCACCAGCAGGGCTAGCACAGGAGTGGCGCAACAGTACCTATCTCGCTCGCGACATATACTACCCGCCCCCCTCTAATTAATACACTTACAAAAAGCGGGCGAGATACAGTCGTGCCACTCCTGTGCTAGGCCGGCTGGGGGGCTATCCAAGATGACAATCGTTGACAGAAAACGCCCATCGAAATCTATAGCCATCTCGATAAAATTTTCTTTTCGTCCGGCATTGTAGATGTTATAACTCTTTAAAATAATGTTTATATAGGCCCCCAGATAAGCCAATCGCTGTCGAACAGCTTCACTTGAAGTTATCGACCGGTTATTGTCCAAACTCATTTATCGCCTTGTGAATTCGCTGTAACAATGTAATCCTATGAACACAATCTCACATAAAAACATTCTCAGGATGCAGCCTAATCAAACAATCAGACGACAGCGAACTTTCCTCGAATTCTGAAAGAAAAATCAAATTCTCCCAACTTTTTAAGAAAGTCGAGATTTTATCACATCTGTCTGTGGTATTATGGACATTGAAATTGGATTTGACATTTGACAAATAACTTTGAGCGTGGGTAGTGGAAATAGTACTTTTTTAACCAAGGGAGAAAATACGCAGAGTGTCGCAGACCAAACGCCAATAGTTATAAAAGGTGAATTTCACCCGAGTAAGGGATCATAAACATGCAGTAAATAAATATAGTACATTACTACAGAGGCCGGGATGAAAGGGGTTGCCGGCCGAAGACATATAGCCGGATAGGTCTGAGCGCGGGCAACCCCATTTCCCGCCGAGGTATGTATAGTGCTTTTCTCAAACATGCAATGAAATAAATAAAATAAAAAATCCACAAAACCCAAGTTTTATTTATAGAAAAAATTAAAAGTAAACTACACCCAAAATATAACCAACACGTACCTATATCATTATCACGCGTATGTTTTACACGAGTCGTGTATTTTTACTACCCGTATATTTTCATGTATCTTTGATTTTTTCGCCTTGTATCCGTCTGACTGTCGTTTTCGTCACATAACTTTACATAGTCTTTCATATTGATATCATGTTTCACATACATCGTTGCTTTATGCATGAAGTAAATAAGTATAATTTCCACAGTGTTGACGAATTTGTAGTTACATTCATTTAAAATATGCCACAAAACTGTTTCTAATAAACTGTAAGCCATTTTTATTAGTTTCTCAAATAATAAAATTGCCATAAGCAACCATATACATACTTCGTCTTTGACTTGGCGGCAGAGGCAGCAAGTTATTTAAAATCAATTCTGCTTACGCTGCCAATTCCAACACCTACGATTACAATTAATATTAATTTCATTATTTCGTCGGAACTCATATTAAAGTCAAAAAATCAACAACGCACCATAAATCCAATAAAACAGAATGAATATTTTTCAACTTTACCTCCATAACAATTAAAAAAATATAACTACGCGTGTTTGAGTAGACCTTTTTACCGCTGACGTTTAGATGAAATATTTTAAATGTATTTATTTGTGTAGTTAAATTTATAATTTAAAATTATAAAATTATAGAATGTATTATTTATTAAGTTCATGTTGATTTTATACAAATAAAACTGCAAATTATAGCAAACATTGTTTTTTTTTTTTATAGGCGTAGGGGCAGAGTGTCATTACGAACCATGAAGCATATACTGCCTCTAGTTTTTTTTAATGGATGAATGCCACGATGCTGTGTCACAAATATCTGTGAAATGAAAATTAAAAAAGAGGACTTTGCCGGCCTAGGCCTGCAAGATGTGTATGAAATTCCATTAACGACCTTTTGTCCTAGCCGCACCTGAAACGTCATACTTCGCAGCCTATTATAAGGAACATAACATCAATATTTCATTGCATGTTTGAGAAAAATAATTTATTGTGTAGAGTCCCCAAAGTCTTCACTCAGGTCCCCACCCCATTGAAGACTAGCGCGACGGATTGACGAGGATTAATAAGCTGCAATAACTGCAAACAACTATGTCACCTAAAGAGCAAACAATCAATATTTCATATGATTTTATTTAGATTATCTAATATGATATAAAATTATTTTCCGTTGATGAGTTTATTATTTTTATCAGCAGTCCACCATAATGGCGATTTGCGTAATAAACAATGAAACACGCATATAAAAGAGATAACGAAAAGGTAAAAGAATACCTTTTCGAATTTAGACGAAAACACAACAATTTTTAAGTGGTAAATATTATAATATTAATTAATGCTATAACGATAACAGTTGTTAATGATACCACCTCGTGTTATCCAAAAAACTCGTTTGACTACTTCAAATTCCAATCATTTTATAAACGACATTGATAGACGGACAGGGTAAAAAACGGAATTTAGATTTTGAATTAACATTTAAATTTACGTTACCTATTGCAGATTATAATGGTTTTTCTGGTTTTGTAGTCATTTTATTGCCATAACAACAAAGTTTTTCTCAAAGGGCTTGTATTTTATGTGGTCACACTAAGTATTTAATTCTATGCAGGTTTGGCTAGTCTAGTATAATTAATATTGCTATGAATATAAATTAGTAAATTATCCACAGACAATATAAATTATATGGTATAATAGAGGCAAGTGTTTTTTTAACCTTCTTTCGGCCCTAAAATGGTAACAAATCAAATCAAAATATACTTTATTCATGTAGGCCTAGCAACAAGCTCTTATGAATCGTAATTAATCTTAATCTAATTATCAGAGCAATTTATTGATGTTAATATTATTCCGTAATAAAATTGGATTATTATACATGTCAAATTTAACACTAAGAATTTCACAAAAGGATCGTCAAACATTAAAAAAAAAATGTATGAAAAATACTAGTCTAGAATTTATAGAATAAAATCTAAATGTCAAAAAAAAGCATAAGTAACAAACAAGTAGATAATATTACATCGGAATATCCATTTCCTCATCAATAATCAAATATACCTAATAAATAAATAGAATAGAATAGAATAGAATAGAATAGAAATAATTTTATTCGTAAGCACAAACACAAAATAAAAACTTATACTAAACAGAGAAACATAAAAAAGAGAAAGTGCCACGAAATGGTCTCACCTCAGCATGTTGCTGGCGACTTCCAGCGCTGATCTTCCGATAAGACCATCCGGTGAAACAATCACGACAGGTAACATGAATAACAAGAGAATTAACAACAAAATTAATACATACACAAGACAAAGATAGTAATAAGAATACAAAGGACAAAGATAGCAATTAGTCAAGAATACATTACAATAAATTACTATGTATAGTTTTACTACGTACAATACAGCTGTTACATTATCAGGTCAAACTCATCTTGGCCGTACATTACGCCTGACATTACATCTAGCGCCATGCGGCAGCTGCGCAAACTCATAGATATAAACTATGGATGAGCGCATGCATACGAATTGCCCGTTGCGATCTTCATGTCAGCAAAAAAGCGCCATCTGTTACACACTGCGTACAACTACGTGAGCTCGACTCTCGCGATAACTTTGTACGGGCGTACAAGGCTTGTTAAGTTTATTCGCGGTTTATATCAGAAGAGCGTCGATTAAGTTTATGGTTAATCAAAATTATTTGTTGTATTTGTTGGCGTTGTTTGATATCCGTGTCGTCGACACTGACGCTCCTTCTTACCTCTCAAGACCCGTGACATATTATCTGTACTAAAATCAGCTGAAGACGAAAAACAGAGAAAATATTCCACGGCCTGTGAAATGCGGCATGCAACTTTCACACCACTTGTAACATCTGTTGACAGCGTCTATGCACCCCAAATGTCCTCCGTTATAAAACATATGGCAGAAACCATATCTCAACGTTGGAACCGATCTCTAAGTACTGTACTGGGCTGGCTGAGATGCAGGATCAGTAACGCCGTTATACGTGCCACCACCATGTGCATCCGAGGCACACGCCACCGGTTTAAGTCCCCCGCCAGGTGGCTTGGGTTCGACGACGGTGCCGCCCTTCCACACATCGACTGAAACCCCTTTTCTACCCTACCTACATATGTCTTAACCTAACCCTTTGCCTATGTATTACTTATGATTCTCGTAATAAATGCTTTAGTTAACATATTTATTGTATTAAAATGGGCGAACTTATCCTTATAAGTTTCCGTTCTTCTACGTTATTTCGTGATGTCATTATCGTCTCAGGCGGCAATGCAATATTTTAAACATTCGCGCAGTACGGTGTGCCGTCCTGTGTAAGCCGGCTCTGTCAAGGTCGACAATTTGGCCGAGCTACTAGCTACAGCAGTACAGTTCGATAAGTACCTCCCGAGCTTTCGCGAGTAAAATGCGGCGAACAACTATTTCTGTTAGTTTCTTGCTTGCAAAACAGGTAGAGTAAAAAAGAAGGAAACAGCAATACAAACTAACTATTTTGGCTCAGTGATCCAAAGAGAATCTTGGCCTCCGAAACGAGAGCGTGCCACCTGTCCACTAGACATGCGCGAAACAGTGCTTCGAAAAGTGATGCTATATCACATCACTTTTCCGAACACGTAATGGTACACTGAGATATCACATCACTCATCACTCGAAACATGACCCGAACGTGAAACAGCGCGCGGGCGCGCGCGAGATGGCCACATTACAGTTATCTCCTCAATTACGCAGCGCATCCACGGCACTCTAGTGATTCTATGGCGTCTCGGATATAATATATAAATAAATAAATAAACAGCCTATATACAGTATATACACAAATCAAATTTCTACACTCATATGCACTAATCCACAATTAAATTACGGGATAAACAAGTAATAAGTCGTACTTAGCGCCGCGAACCGCGAAAGTCAACCAAACATTTCACAACAATAATAAAAAACGGTTTTGTTTTCGTCAACTTCAAAATCTCAAACAAATTACTCGATTTAGCCGCGTCCTTCTCTTCTTATAAGAAAACATTTTAAACTCTACGCGGACGCATTAGAGTTTTAAATCTATTGCAGATGCAGAAAATCTTATTCGTAAGAATATTAGTGAAATTTGCGACTACTTAAACGCACAGCGGCGATCGGCCGAGCGGACCGATCCGAATTATTCCGAAGATAGCCGAAAGCATCGCAGAGCGAGAGCGACCGAGCGCTGAGATCGAGTGCGAGTGAGATAACAAAGCAATCATGGCATGGCGAACAAACATGACACTATCACAAGTGACATTACATATTACGCGCTCTGTGAGTAGACTTTAACTGACCATTCATATCGGCGCGTCAACCTAAGTGGAATTGAATCCATTTCGCGCGCTTCGGCCGGTCGTTGGCGTTCGCGTGGTCGCGCGCTCGGCGCTCGGCTCGCGTGATGCGTAATGTTTGAAGTAATGGTTGATTTCTCGGAGTGACGAGTAATGGCATATTACGTGTTCGAGAGATATCTCATTTGTGATATTACGAGCATTACTTACACATGTCTACTGTCCACAAATATGATGCAAAAATATAAGTAGGTAATGGAAAGTATTAAATACAGCGATGTGAATTAATCGGTGTTTGAAAATGCGCGCTTTGTTTCTAGCGCTCACCTGTTAATTTTTTTTGAGTTTTACCTACAGTTAATTAAAAACTTATACCTGACAAGAATCAATATACTAGGTACCTAAGTCAACGAATAAAACAATAACAAATACTTGATCTTGTTATTTCGAATGTTTTTAATAATTATGTAAAAGAAACGGGAACAAACTCTGTAAGACAGACAATAGGTACTTTAATTTCGGTAATTATATCCGGTAGGTAATCAACTAATCATATTTAAGTAGATTTACCTATACAAATCACGCAGTATGCATTTCTACTTCATAATAACTTCCAAAGAGAAATGACGTCCTTACAAGGTTAATGCATTAGCGCTATGACGTACGAGCGAACATCAGTTGCTCGTGAGAATGAAATAAAATTATCGTTTAAAATTGGTTTTAAGCAATAAATAAACCTAATTGGAAATTACTTACCGATGATATGAGATCCCATTTTTTTTCTTATACTTCCTATAATGGTTTTTGCACCCTTTTACAACGCAATAAGGCATTTTTGTGTTATGCTGCGTGACAACTTTCTACTGCGCAATTCGCCACACGACTGAGCGCCGGGGTGTGATAAATGCAAATATCACACCCATGTAGCGGCCCCCTTTTTAGTGCTCGTTAGCCGCGTCCTTACGAAGTAATATATATGTCCATGCGCAAACTAAACTAAAATGACAAATAAAACAGGTCGATTTGTTACGAACAAAAGCAGTTTAAGCAATATTTTATCGATCTTACAGATTTAACTACATATAGAGAGTCACAAGAGGGCGAGAATAACATTTTTAAAAGTAATGTGCCATGGCAATGCAGAGGGAACGTAATCTAAGTGGTAAGTAAAAGCAGTAACTACAGGCAGCTTGTATCGTGTAAGCAGGTTTCCTGGCTAAGTTGGTGGCTAAGCATGTACTGTTTAAGCTTCGTTTTAAAAGTATGAATACTTTGCAGGTTCCTCATTGGCGGTGGCACGTTATTCCAACATTTTGAGGCAGTATAGCGATAGCTGCCCCGGAAAGCTGCCGAAGCGTGGCGTGGCGTCAACAATTGAATCCCACATTTACGGCGGTCGCGGAGCGTGATGCAAGATAACTTGTTAAAAAGATATGCAGGGGTTTTATACTTCAGAACTCCGAAGAGCAAACAAGCCAAATGAAGTTTACGACGGTGCTGCATTTTGAGGATCTTATGACTATTAAGAAACGGAGTGACGTGGGCTCTCAAAGGAATATTAAAACAGAAGCGAGCACAGGCATTTTGAACACGTTGTATGAGTCTTTTTGTTTTGGCAAGTAGCCTAGGCCCAGTTACAACATCCATATAATTAAGTTTTGATAGTACAAGTGACTCGATCAGTTGAATGCGCAAGGTTTCGCTTAGGTATGGCCGAATTTTATATAGCACCTTAAGCTTATAGAAGCAACTTCTTACAGCCTCTGCGGTATGCTTTTCATACCGAAGTCCACAATCCATTAATAGGCCCAGGTTTCGTGCTTCATACACCCTCTCAATTGGTTCATTCATTAACATAACATCTACTGAATTACTGACACCAGCCAGTTGGTGCTTGCTGCCAAAGACAAGGTACTTTGTTTTATTCGGGTTAAGCAGTAGGCAATTTTTTGTAGCCCAGGTTGCTATACTTGTGAGGTCTTGATTAAGTTTCTCTATGGCAGTGTCAACTTCCGATGGCTTACATGATATGTAGACCTGTATGTCGTCTGCATATATGTGGTATTTGCAATGCTTAATGTGAGACACAATATCAGCAGAATAAAGTATAAAAAGGAGCGGGCCAAGTACCGATCCTTGAGGGACTCCTCTAGTAAGCTCGGCTTTTTCTGAAAAAAGGGAGGAACCATCATCAAGGCACACTTTAACTATCTGCGACCGATTGCTGAGGTAACTTTGGAACCACTTTATAGTTTTCTGGTCAAAACCATAGTAGGTTAACTTAGATAATAGTAGATTTATATTTAAGCAATCGAAAGCCCTCGAGAAATCAAGGAGCACTAAAAGAGTGCACATGCCTTTATCCTGAGCATCCAAAATGTTGTCAGAAACATCAAGTAAAGCGGCTGTAGTGCTACATCCTTTCCGAAAACCCGATTGGACATCCGGCAAAATGTTGTTGGTTTCTAGGTAGGTGGTCAACTGAGCACAGACAACTTTCTCCATTATTTTAGACATACAAGGTAGTATGCTAATTGGCCTAAGGTCCTTAATCACAGATGGGTTAGCTATTTTAGGCAAGGGATTTACAATTGCTAACTTCCAGATATCCGGAAAGGTGGATGAAAGGATAGAGGTATTAATTAAACTAGTAATAATATCAATTGTGTAAGGCAGCGTTAAAATAAGCATATTTAAATTTATCCCATCAGCACCCTCCGCATTAGATTTTAAACTTCTAATTATTTTAGTAATTTCATTAGAATTAATTGTATTTAAATGGAAAACTGTGTCACTGTACTTATGGAACTCAAAATAAGTTAGCTGTGACAACGCTACATCTGAAGTTCCTGGCAGATCGAGAAAATGTTTATTTAAGGTACATGGGTTATTGAAAAGTGAAGGTTATTCTTACTAGGCAATATTGTGGATTTAAGGTTTTTCCATAAAGTTTTTGGGTTATTTATTTTATTGTTTATATTTTGTTTAAAATAAGCCACTTTTTCACAATATAGAGCCTTATTCACAACAGATTTCAAGTCCTTGTAGTATTTTTTTTTTACATCATTCTGGTTCTTGTGAAAGTCTGATGCAGCGTCGTCACGCAACCGCATCATTAACTTGACAGTATCAGTAATCCAAGGGTAGGATTGTACTTTTACTAAGGATGTTTTTAGAGGGGCATGTACATCAAATATACTAAGCACTTGTTGGTTGAATGCTGTTACCATGTCATTGACACTGCCAAGATTTGATATTAAGTCCCACTTCACGTCCCGCAGGTCCACATCTAAGTCTTTGTCACAGATTTCCTTAAAAGGTCTGTAGGTAATGTGATAAGGCTTTAATTTCTCACGCTTGACATTGAAGTTGCAAACCACAAGGCAGTGACCATACAGGGAACCCACATGATCAATGGTAGTGTTTTTTGCCTGCATGTCTGAACACACAATATCGATCAGCGTTTGGCTGGTGTCAGTAAAATGTGTAGGCTGAGACACCAATTGAAATAGTCCAAAACTGGTAACAAAATTATGGAATTGAGTGCATTTTGTGTCAGAGCTGTTCAATAGATTTACATTAAAATCACCCAGTATTACTATGTTATCATAATTGCGAATTGAACTTATTGAGTCACTTACAGCATCTAAAAATAGTTGTAGGTCCATCCAAGGTGGTCTGTATGCCGTTCCAATTGCCAGCTTCTTGCCGTTGAGAGTAAACGTGATCCACATCTGCTCCACCAGCTTATGCAACGGGTCAACGGGGTGAGGCCAGGTCCGAGCTTTGAGATTACGCTTAATATAAAAGCCTACGCCTCCACCGCGCGACCGGTCACCCTGCGGCCTAGGAATATGCCGGAAACTATATCCAGGAAGTGTCGGCGCCCGCCCTTCTTCGCCCGCCCTTAACCATGATTCGTTGATCGCCAACACATCAACATCCTGCCGAGTAGCAGCCGCTATGAAATTGTCATGATTTGTGCCAAGAGAACCTGCATTGTACAAACCTATTTTAAGTGTTTTATTTACTATTATAGTTATATAGATATACCTCAGACCAGACCGACCACCTGACAGATGACGTTACCTTAACAAAACGGATTTTAGTAACAGAACCAGTGTCGCATAGATACCAGAGCCTGCAGATTATGAACAACTTTGTATAGAAGCTAAAATTGACCGAAATAAACAAACTGCCATTGCCGTGCCATAGTGTACAAAAAGATATGCTACCTACGCTGCCCGCCCAGACCTCAGACGGAGCTGACTCCAAAAACACGATGCAGGTCTGCGTCAGAGCGAATGGAGAAAGCTGACTTTCCCTCTCCTTGACGGGCATAGATTCGGCCTCGCCTTGTCCACGAGAACCTCCACTGATGTTCCCTGCACAGCTCTCGAACTTTGTGGAACAAGAGGCGATTCGTGCGTGTGAGGCGCTCGTTGATGAAGACTCGACGCGGAGGGCCTGGCAGGTTGTCGTCAGAGAAAGTGAAATTTCGCCGAACGTAACGAAAATAATCATTTCGAATAACAATTAATCCCACGTTGTATTATCATTCATGTAGTCCTGTGTGGTATAATAAGCTTTGGAAATAAGTTTACGCTTTACATAATTCTTAAATTTATTAATAGATAATTCAGTAATATGGTTTGGAAGTTTATTATAAAATCTTACACAATTACCCATGAATGATTTTTTAATTTTATGGAGCCGAGTGAAGGGCACTGCGAACTTATGTTTATTTCTAGTATTAATATTATTAGTGGAAATGGTACACTACAAAAAAACGAAGAATACGGCTTTTGCTGAACCAAAGATTTCCTTTGGCAGGATTGATCTTTGGATCCCTAAGATAGGTTTACGAAGTGGATCCACTTGAATTTTTCATGCAGGTGGGGGGAGGGGGGGTTTTTAGCCTTAACAAAGTCTGAGGTTAATAACTGCGTAGGGTTTAGGTATACAAGTCAAGTTTGGTATCATTTTCGATTAAATCGAATGCCTAAATGTCAGTTCTGAAATAATATTTAGGTCAATAGATAGTAAAAAAAAAAATCTATATATATAAATGCAAGTGTCCTGCCTGACTGACTGACTGACTGATTCATCAACGCAGAGC
Source organism: Cydia fagiglandana (assembly GCF_963556715.1). Lineage (NCBI taxonomy): Eukaryota > Metazoa > Arthropoda > Insecta > Lepidoptera > Tortricidae > Cydia > Cydia fagiglandana. Next base: position 1,850,457 of record NC_085932.1, on the reverse strand, counting down.
CGAAACTATATACAAAAGCCAGAAAGTTGAAATTTGCACACCAGATTACATTTATAAAGTGTACAAGAGATAAGAAGCGATTTTGACAAATTCAACCCCTAAGGGGGTTAAAAAGGGGATGAAAGTTTGTATGGGGTTAAAGTTTTCTTTTAAGCTAGGAATTTGAAACTTCGTAAAAAGATATATTATTAAAATACAAGAAAACTAATTTCAGCGTTTTTGAAAATTCATCCCCTAAGGTGGTGAAAAAGGGGTTAAAAGTTTGTATGGATATCAAAATTTTTTTCGAGCGCGGGACTTTTAGGGCTATTATTAGAAGACAGGAAAAGTAATTTCAGCGTTTTGTAAAATTCATTCCTTAACAGGGTTAAAAAGGGGTTGAATGTTTGAATCCATTACAAATGCTTTGAAACTTCTTAAAAAGGCATAATAGCCGATTACAAAAAAGTAATTGCAACGTTTTTGGAATTTTAACCCCTAAGGGGGTTAAAAAGGAAATGAAAGTTCGGCTTGGGTCGTGGGTGCAAATTTAATTTTAAGCTTGGAACTTGAAACTTTGTAAAAAGGTATTAAATTAAAATACAAGAAAACTAATTTCAGCGTTTTAGAAAATTCATCCCCTAAGGTGGTGAGAAAGGGGTTGAAAGTTTGTATGAAGATCAGATATTTTGTGAGTGTGGAACTTGAATCTTTGTATAAGGGCATACCTATTATTAGAATATAAGAAAAGTAATTTCAGCAACCAACATCAAAATCCACTTGACTTAAAACTTCATACAACTTGCTAAAAAAGAAAAGTAATTTCAACATTGCTTGGATATGAAAATTATAGGTACTAAAGATGTAAAATGTTGAAGATAACATTCCACGCGGACGAAGTCGCGGGCAACAGCTAGTTGTAATATGAATTTTAAATAATACGCAATTCTATTTAGGTATGTAGTTATATACCCACATTGCCTCGCACTCGCACTGATTGGGCTTTGCAGTGCCGCAAAAAATAAGGCTTTACAGAATAAGAATATCCCCCCCACAAGAGATGCTCTTAAAATGCATACACTTAGGGCAGCCTACCAAGCAGGTTATATATGGGGACAATAGGGTGGTTCAAAAAACATTTTTTTTTATTTTCCGACGGGCCACCCCCTTATTTTGTTACACTTATTATGCTGATAAAATACACCAAGTTTCGTAATTTTATCTCAACTACAAGGGGGTGCTCAACCACTTTGAAAATTTTGTATGTTGTATGAAAACCAAAAAAAACAAGTATTTATTATTCAAAATTTTATTTAAGTATCTGTTTTCACATTATTTGCACATGTGATTTATAAGTTTTTAAGTAGAAAAACATTTTTATTTCATTTTTTTATAATTTTTCAAAAGTAAGATTTTTTGAATTTCACCTAAAAAAATCATAAAAAATAGAAATAAAAATGGTTTTTCACCAAATAACTTTTAAATCACACTTTCAAATAATGTGAAAACTACTACTTACATAAAACTCAAAAAAATAATAACTTAATTTTTTTGGATTTCATACAACTTTGAAAAATTTCAAAGTGTTTGAGCACCCCCTTGTAGTTGAGATAAGATTACAAAACTTGGCATATTTAGTCAACAGAACAAGTGTAACAAAATGAGAGGGTGGCGCTTCTTCTAGCTAGAGTTTGAATTTTTCCCATACAAACGTGAACCACCCTCTTTTGACTCCTCACCCGACATTCCCTCCCCATCAAACTGGGGATGGACTGAAAAGGAAGCACAATGGCAGCCAATACGGACAACCCAGCACAGTAGCTGGGATGCGGCGCGAGAGCTGGTAAAATGTGGATGTAAGAACAGCTGTAGAGGCCGTTGTTCTTGTAGGCGAGAAGGAATGCCATGCACACTCTGCAAGACCTGTAATGGCAACTGCGATAATTCCAGGTATATTTATGTTCGAATAACTTTCGCTTTTAGTTTGCTTGCTTGTTTGTTTCTACTTTTTTGGGTAGTCATTGTTCTATATTTTTTACAGTGTAATGGACCGCGAAGCACTCATCGAAGATGATTAGAATTGGATCCAGAGGTATTGGAGGACGAGGGCTAGGAATCATTGTGCCATTTTTTTTAATTTTTTGTGTTAGATTTTTTTAAATAAATACTCTAATGTTTACTTTTTTATTTTATTTTACGTAGTTTAACATCTTTATCGTGCAAATATGAGTCCTAAAATGAATTTGGCATCCTTAAGTCATACGAATATGGTACCAAACTTGGAATAGTAGCATAATTAATGCCTCTATAAAGATTGAGACCCTATTTTCCTCCAGAGCAGAAGCTGCCAAAACCTCAAAAAACTAACATCAAAAATCGCGGTGGCTCCACTTCTTAAATCCATCCTTAGGCCTTAAGGACCAATCCTACCAAAGGAAATCTTTGGTTCAGCAATAGCCGTATAATTTACCGTACAGATGCAACTATATGGATTTCACAATTTTTCCTAAAATTTACAATATTTTTATGTACATACAGAATATTCTCATAAATGTATTGACAGTGCACTGTCATTATGTCAATTTCCTTAAATTTATCTCTAAGTGAGTCTCTATGGTTCATTTTGTATATTGCTCGAATAGCCCTCTTCTGCAGAACAAAAATGGTATTTATCTCTGAAGCACCGCCCCACAGTAAAATACCATATGCCATAATGCTATGGAAGTAACTAAAATATACTAATCGAGCTGTTTTCACATCAGTTAACTGACGGATTTTGCTCACTGCAAAAGCTGCAGAGCTCAGTCTATTCGAAAGAGTAGCAATATGGGGACCCCACTGGAGTTTAGAATCTAAAGTTATACCAAGAAAAACTGTACTATCAACTAATTCCAATTCCTCATCCTTCACAATGACACTTGCTTGCACATGCCTTACGTTACTACTAGTGACAAACTTAATACATTTAGTTTTTTTCTCATTTAACATTAAATTATTAACATTGAACCAATTTACTACTTTTGAAATAGCATTGTTTACATCATTGTAAGCTTGTTGCTGTCGTTTGACTTTGAAAAACCTTCCTGTAACCTTCACTACTAAGTAACCTTTAAATTGCCGAGAAAAAACAAAAGACGAAAAGGCATAATTATATTTTTCAACACCGGCCAGTGCTCGCGGCGGCTGCATCATGCAGGTTTGGCATATCACAAAATAAATAATAATTTTGTTTTTTTTTTCATTTTGTAGATAAACAAATTCTTAATAATGGATGACGCTCCGGTATCATATAATAAACGACCCGTTGAACACAGCTTTTCATCTTTCCCGTCACCTATTCCGTTGATGGTCGTATATCCTTATACCAGTAATAGGTACCACTATGGGGAGCCCATAAACCAATAAACTTTATACGCATACATACATAAACACCTTATTTTCGTACAAAGATCGGTCGCTTTGCGCTATAACCGTAAATTGTTTGGGTTATAAAATACCGTTTCCCGATAAACCCTTTAACAGGCATAGTTTGTTAAATATTACGCTAATTTGAACCCAATCTCTTTGTGGTAAAGCTCAAGATCCTTGTGGAGAATGTATTCTCTTTGCCTTATAAAGGCTTAAGGAGAAAATGGAAGCAAGTTGAGTGTCTTTTGAGGACCCTGAGACCCGGAGACTCTCGCCTGAGCGGCTCCGCTAAATTGTTTTCAAATAGTTTTCTCAAGTCGAGTGTTGTTTCTGTGTAGACGGATAAGAAAAAAGCGGAAATCGAATGAAGAGGAACTGAGATGTTTTATATGGCAAATATGTATATGATATCAATAAAGTATTACCTATGTAATTGCGATTTTAATTTAAGATATTGAACAGATAAAAACTAGTTTTCTGGCCAAATACGAGACACATCGCTGGCCCAATATTACAGAGTTCTATGTTACATTTTCAAGATAGTTGAAATTCGACTTAATATCACTATGACAATGTTCAAATTTCAATTCGATAAAAGTGAAACATTGAACCCTGTACCTAATATTGGGCCAGCGATATGTGTCATAAGTCATAATAAACAAATATTGTTGCATTTACAACAAAGAAATATTGTGGCATACAGCCAACTTACAGAACGCATTTATGAAGCAAAATAAAATACCTAGGTGCATTAAAAATTGTTTGGTGTTTCTAAACATCAACTGAATGGAACGTAACATACCGAGTATAATGTATGTAGCCTGCATACACACAGCAGCGCCCACAATTTTCTACTTTTTATTACCGGACTGGACTGTGCGACAAGAGTATAAAACTAGAACTCTACTTCTATTTTTTACAAGCTTTTATTTTAACTCGCAATGTTTGTGTGTATGTACATATGTTCGGGTCAAATCTTTCAAGCTAAATTTGTCCCACTTTCCATTATTAGATTGAGCTGATACTTATGAGTATGTCAGTTTGGTGACGATAGTAACTGATGATTGTAATGATGGATACAGGCTGTGGCCGTAGGAACTTTGTGATAAAACAACGCAACCTAATTGTGTTTTGGTTCGTTAGAATTGTCTCAATGTGTTTTAGTTGTCAGCTATAGAAGCTTGGATCATCAATTCATTTTAGGCTTTTTTTAGATAGAGCCTCTTTTAGCCAGTTAAAATTTCGCCAGCGCCACCCGGACATAAATATGCCTCGTTCATAAAATATGCGTAATAGTTACGTTGCTACGGCGAACAATATTTATATTTTATTATTATATAACCTCATCATTTATAAAATGAAACTTGATAGGATATTTGCGTTCAATCAGCTAAATAAACTCCACAAAACGCTCAATCACCGAAAAGCCTGTATTTACTCTCTAATTGGAAGGATTCATTGTCACTGGACCTCTTTTATTGGCTGAGCGAAAGCGTGGAAACACGAGCGACAATGCACGGCGTAGGAATAGTTTTTTTTACCACATCAGCTCGTTAAAGTCTCTCTTTATTATTCAAAAACTGATGAGAAAGTTGCATTTTATCCACAAAAGTAGCAAAATAAGTTACGCATATTTTGAGATGTCTCCTTAATTAGCGTTCATCAAATTGTTTTCTCTTTCTCAACAGGTAAAGTGATGTGATTGCCGCGTGATGGAAGAATACTTCGATGATGTGTTCCTGAACGCGAGCACGAACGCAACGCGTTCAGGAGGCTACGGAGAACCCGAGTCCCTGGACCTGCTCGTTCCCCTCAGCATCACCTACGCCATCATCTTCGTGGCCGGCATCCTTGGCAACATCAGCACTTGCGTGGTCATCGCCAGAAACCGCTCCATGCACACGGCGACTAACTTCTACTTATTCAGTTTAGCGATCTCGGATTTAATGCTGTTAGTCTGTGGACTGCCTTTTGAGTTCCATCGATTATGGAACCCCTATACTTATCCGCTTGGAGAGGCGCCGTGTATAATTCTTGGTTTAGCTTCAGAGACATCAGCTAACGCTACAGTGTTAACTATAACAGCTTTTACAGTAGAACGATACATCGCAATTTGCCGTCCGTTTATGTCACATACAATGTCAAAACTTTCTAGGGCTGTGCGTTTTATCGTAGTGATATGGTTCATGGCGCTGTGTACGGCCGTTCCGCAAGCGATGCAATTCGGATTGGTGACCTATGTGGAGAACGGTCAAAATGTGTGCGCGTGTACAGTGAAAGGTCACGGGGTGCATCAAGTGTTTGTGATATCTAGTTTCGTGTTTTTCGTGGTGCCGATGTCGGTGATAACCGTGTTGTACGCGCTGATCGGGGTGAAGTTGCGGACGTCGCGGATCCTGCACCCGGTGAAGAAGCTCTCGGTGGAGAGCAATGGCCGCCCGGCGGGCGCCACCAGGTATAGAAACAGCGCTTCGCAGAGGAGGGTCATACGAATGTTAGGTGAGTTTTTATACTTCTAAAATCAAAATGCAGTGCGTTCAGTCAGCAGTTTTTGGAAAAACGTAGCTTTTGTGTTAGATCATAACACGTCTGTTAAAAATATGAATAGCTATCTCTATACATAGCTTACTTCATTTTTTCAAACTTTATTTCACATGGATTACACGATCACGAACATAATATATTAACACGCAATTGCTTCCGAGTATTCGTAATTTTAATGTTGATCTAAGTTATTGATTGCTTGCAAATTTATGATATTATACAGCAAAGCTACGTTTATTTCCTCATTATAAGCGATATCAGTCTATTCAGCCACCAAAATTGATGGCACCCCGGTGTGACACTATACAAAGTGCGCAATAGAAGATACCTCCGGATACGAGCGCTATGTTATAATATCATATCTTGTGAGATAAGTACATTTATAATATGCCTGATGGTCTATGGAAGTTAGCGTGACGGACGTACGCGTTAGCGTTAAATCTCATTTTGTATCCTTACACTTAAAATCCCATACGATACACTGATCGTTTGAAACTGAATAGTACTATCGCGTCACTTTCGTTTGTGGTACCAGGGGATGGAAAATTCACAATAAATCAGTATGGTATTGTGTCTCTTCTCTTCTTCCTTGCCGTATCCGGCAATGGCGACTCCATCAACAATTCTTATCCGGATTATGAAATGCCCTTATGTGGCTCGCAAAACCAAACTTTGTCTTGAAGATGCGGTATTGTGTAAGTCGCATATGAAAACATCGTGAGACACCGGAAAAAAAAAATGCCCTTATCAGGATTTGGACCACTTGTCCTATGAAAGCATTAGTCCTTATCTTAGTTAAAAGTCGCGCCATTGCGCAAAGTCACTGTGTCAGTGCTCTCCGTGATTTTAAATCGATAAACTATAATTTTCCTAGTTTCTAGTAGTGTTCTATATACTAATATGTAGTGATTAATTCGTGTTGTGTGATGGTGCAAAAACTATTGAAATCGGACGAGAAATGCAAGAGCTACAAGTAAAATAGTTTCAAAAAATAATCGTTATCCGTCTCATCCCTGACCTTCGACAACCCGCACGGCTCTCGCTTCTACGCACACACGCACAGCGCACACGCACAGGCGGCAACTAAACCAGATCTGCGAGCAACGAGACAGCACACGCGCCTGCACGCACACACCTACACCTATAAGAAGACACTCGAGCAAGTTCGCTCTAAGCTTTATTTGTTGCGAGTTAGAGTCGTATTTCGTAGCTTGTATTTTGCAAAGCGCGCGCTTACTATTATATGAGATTAAGTTTGCTTTTACCGACCGTACGCATACAAAATGAATTGCTTAGCTTGTGATGATAAAATAGACAGAAATGAGTTGCTTACATGCTCATGTTGCCCTGGAAGATACCATTTCAGATGTTTGTGCATAACCTCTGCTCAATTCAGAGAAAATCAAGAAAGATACAATAAATATTGGACTTGTCCGGCGTGTAAAGCCATAACACGACGGCGCCGGAATGACGATACACCAGCGACACCGGCCGGTCTGAGCAGGATTACATTACATAATAATATAACAGACGCAACGAATATGTCTTGCGATGAATTTGACGTAAGCAGTATACGCGGAGACACGATAACTTCCCCAAATACTTCGATAAGGCCGCAGATGCACCTGGGGCAAGTAGTAGAGTCTCTGTGCCACGAAAACATCACACTTGCGCAAATAAGTGAATTACTTGACAAAAAACTAGATTCACAAAAAAAGTCAATTATATCTGAATTAAATGCTCAATTAAAAACAGAAATAAAGAATCTCATCCAGAAAGAAATTCAAAATTCCCTGTATAACTTTAAGTTAGAGATAAACCGTAGTATGGCGAACATAACCACAGATCAAAACGACTTGAAATTAAAAATAGAAGATTTATCATTCAAAATACAATCCTTAGAAGCTGAGTGCTCTGCATTAAAGAGCGAAAATCAAGCGCATATACCTCAAGACACAACATTACCTGAAATAAATAATGACCAACTAAAATTATTGGAAATGGAAAATAAAAGGATAGCATCAAGCTTGAGAGAACTGCGAAACCGCATTGACTACACGGACCAGAACCGAAGCGAAGACCAAAGGAAATTCGTGCTATTCGGATTAGATGAGCACGGCGGAGAAACGCAAGATGAGCTTATTTATCGTATAACAAATATGTTTTCCGATATACTTATGATAGACATAAACGGATATATTGAATCGATTAGGAGAATTGGAAGATCAGGATACCGGCGTCCCATAGTGGTTGAACTCATAAACAAACGAATGACAAAGTACGTAACCGAACGACAAATGTGCTTTCGAAATAGTGGTTACGCTGTATCAGAATACTTGTCACGAGAGGCCCTCGATAAAAGAAAAAAGCTAAAAGAGCTTCAATTAGAGGCACGTCGAAATGGAAAATACGCCTTTATCAGGAATAACCGGCTATATATAAATGGCGAAGAACATACTCCAGATGTTGCCAAAGAAAAACAAAGCCACTTTTCACCCTTAAGCAACAATGAAAGTGACCAAGGAACCTTGATACCAGAGCAAGCCGAGAAAACCGAACAAACCAACACCAATCAAATTGAAACATTACAACGGGACTCCTTTCGAGAGCAACTTTAAAATCCTTTACCAAAACACACAGAGTATAAAAAATAAGACTCATATAATAGAAACATTTTTAAAAATGCAAAATATTCAAGCAGCTTGCATATCAGAGACATGGTTAACAGAGAAACAAAAAAATTACGTTCAAATAAATGGTTATCAACTCGCTACGTCGTTCTGCCGGAGTGATAAAAGTGGTGGAGGAGTGGCGATCCTACTACAGGAAGGCATCGACTATAAGGAAAGACAGGACATCAGCCAATTTTCAATAGAGAGCATTTTTGAGTGCTGCGGACTAGAAATACCTAAGTTAGATCTATTAATTATTTGTATATACAGGGCACATCGTGATACGGATATATTCTACGAAGCGCTAGATAAACTTTTGAACAAGATTAATCTGAAACAACAAAAACGACATATAATATTAGGCGGAGACTTTAATATAAATGTTTCGATTAACACCCTAGCTTCATCAAAATTAATTACCACCTTAAGTTCATTTAAATCTTCGGCAAATAGTCAAAGAACCGACACGAGAAATAAAAAACTCAAGCACTTGCATAGACCTCATTTTCACGAACATAGAAAATAATTATAACATTAACGTATACGATTACGGCATTTCCGACCACAAAAGCCTTATATATAATCAACAAACGACAAATTACGATACAAGAAAAGTAAACTGGTATACATTTAAACGCATATTTAACGAGAAAAATGTCAGTTCATTTAAAGAAGCAATACACGACATAAATTGGGACGTACTTCTAATATACGACGATGTCAACAAAAACTATAATTGTTTTGCTCAGCATATAAATGAACTACTAGACTTACATATACCTAAGATTAAAGTAAAACAAAAAACAATAAAAAACAAGACTTGGCTAACCAAAGGTTTGAGACAAGCTTGCAAGCACAAACGATTATTAAAATCACTTTCGAACCAAACAGATAGCGCTGTATTACGTAGCTACTATAAAAAATATGAGAGTATACTCAAAAAATGTGTTAGAACATCAAAAAAATTAGACTACTCAAAAAAAATGCAATTCTCAGACAATAAAACAAAAACAATGTGGAGCATTATAAAAGCAACAACTTCTCCTAAGCTCAAGCGATTACCGCGGCACAAAAATATACGTCTAGAAAAAAATGGCAAAATTATACGTGAGCCTGAACAAATCGCTAACATTTTTAATAACTACTTCATTTCTGTAGGCGAACCATCTACGTCTCAAACAAATCACGAGAAGTGCGGCCGGCCCGTCCGCCACCCGACAACAAATTCAATTTATCTCGAACCCGTTACGACACAAGAGGTATTTAATACTATATCTAAATTGAAAAATAAAAAAAGTTTTGGATTTGACGAAATACCTACTACCCTGTTAAAAGCATGCGCATCAGAAATGACTATACCCTTAACGAAGCTAATCAATCAATCTTTCGAAAAAGGAATATTTCCTGACAATTTAAAACAATCTAAAGTAAAACCTATTCTAAAACCCGGAGGAAATGCTAAAAATCCTGAAAAATATAGACAAATAGCGTTACTGTCATCACTGTCAAAAATATTCGAAAAGTGTATGACAAATAGGCATTACAATTTTTTTTAAAAATATAATATATTCGATGAAAACCAACATGGATTTAGAAAGCAGCATTCGACCACACTCGCAGTATTTAAATATGTCCAAGAGGCTCTACACAACATAAATGAAAAAAAATACTCAGTGGGCTTATTTCTTGACATGACAAAAGCGTACGATAAAGTATCGCACCAAATCCTTCTAGGAAAACTCTATGGCATTGGTATCAGAGGAAATGCATACAATTGGATCAAATCCTACTTACAAGATCGGTCACAATATGTACAGATAGACCACTATAACGAAATCACTGGGGAAATACAAGCCGTGGTATCCAAATCGCGCCGCGTAGTAACATCGATACCGCAAGGGAGTGTAATTGGATGTATCCTCTTCTTAGCATACATAAATGATCTACCAAAAGAACTAGATACTACATGCATAATGTTCGCAGACGACATTTCAGTGCTTATTAACTGCGTAGGAAGTGAGGAATGTCATAAAAAACTAGAAAATTACGCTAACACAATTTTTGAATGGCTACAAGATCATAAATTAGATATCAATCTAAGTAAAACTAAGATCGTCCAGTTTAAACCGTATCAAAAAAAAGAACTAGAAATATACTTCAAACTAAATAACCAGACTATTGAACAAGTTGACCAGTTCAAACTTCTGGGCATAACCGTCGATAGTGGAATGGATTGGAAACCACATGTACAAAATATAAAAAATAAGCTATCCACATTCATATATGCCCTTAGTGTACTCAAAACTAATACAAATTTCGAAGCATCGTTATCTGCATATTACGCATATGCCTACTCCTGGCTACGTTATGGACTTATCTTATGGGGTGAGAGCACTGATGCACACGATCTGTTTCTTCTACAGAAAAGATGTGTCCGAATTTTAGTAAATATTCGAAGGAGAGAAACAACAAGGCCACACTTTATAAAACATAACCTCCTGACACTGCCTTCCCTCTACATTTTGGAAGCAATCATGTTCGTTAGGAAACATTATAATTTATTCGTGCAAAAGAATCAGATTTGTAATAATTATAATTCAAGGACAGGGTATCAGTTAGCGTTGCCAAAAGCGAACCTTGTTATTTTCAAAAAAAGTCCATATTACCGATGTGCCCAAATTTATAATAAAATACCCCCAAATATATTAAAACAAAATAACAATACTAGGTTCAAAAATATAATAATGAAAATTTTAATACAGAAATGTTATTACTCAGTTGACGAGTTTTATAAAGATAATATAAATGAATTTGATATCGCATATAATAATTGACCTTAGCCTGCATTGTTTTGTTATTTTGTTTTGTCTAAAATTTATAAAGAATTATTAATTAATTATATTGATTTATTGACATCTAAATGATGAATTTGGAGGAATTTTAATTTTTTTTTTCTAATGACTACAATTTTTACGATTTTCAATTGACTTTAAGAATTTTGTGTAATTATATAATAATCTAGCGTAATTTTAGTATGTACATACATCCTTGCTTTGCCCTTACAGGGCCCATGTGAAACTGCTTATAATATTGTGTAACACCTATATTACCATGGTCGCAATAAAGTATTATGAAAAATATGAAAAAAATAACATAGCTTCGAGGGGTGATATTTTATGATTTATTTATGCAATATTGACAAATTGATCTTGATAAGACAATTTTTTTTTTTCAATTTAATTTATTTGGAACCTACCATTCTGTAACGCAGAGATAGGCGCCAATCACAATCTAAATTAGATCGTTTGCTCTTAATTCATTTTCAGAATAATGTTATTGCTTTCTCTGATAAAATCTGAAATAAAACGCTGCCATTTGAATTCCAAACTCGTGCCAGCGAGTTTTCTAAAATACAAGAATAAATATTTAAATAGAGATTTATTAGGAACCAGATTTTCAATGAGACAAAGGGATATTTTGTCTGTGTTTTCAATACTCTTTGGGACAATAATAAATACCTATTAGTCAATCTTAAGAGTCACATGAACCTAGCCGCCGCCATATAATAAAAAAAAATAAACAAATAAACGATTTAAAATGAGAGAGTAACTTATGAAAGTTCATCCTACTCAAAGACACAGGGCCAAATTCGACATGTACAACTGTTAGATTTCGCATCCACGTCAAATCAACAGTTGATTTTATTGCATACTGAGTGTTGATTCCATCAACGGTGGATAATATCATTTGGTACAACCAAAACTCAACTCTAAACTAAGGGTTCGGTTTGGTTTGCTTGTTGTGGATTGTTAATGTCAAATTTTGACATTGTACGTATTCGAGAACTTATGATTTTTCCCACATCAACGGGAGATCAACACGATACGTCAAACGTCGCTTGTCGAATAGGGGTCGTGACAGACGACGCACAGCCTGTTTAAACTGTTGATTGTAGGACCTGGAAAGAAACATAATGTTCATAAGCGTGTGGATCAAAACTAAGAAATTGAACACTATTTCAATTTGATTCCTGAAGGGGGGAAATTTGACTGACTTTTTCAAAATGATTTCTTCCGGAGGAAGTCGCCATCGAAGGTTTACTCGAATCCAAATATTTGAAACACAAATTAAAGATTAAAAAAATGGTTTTCTGTAAAGTCGATTTACGGACGATAATTTTGCGTGATAACGTCATAAGAAAACATTGATGAAAAATTGCATACTTTTATTTATATATGAATTGAATTACTATCACTGGTTTATCATTATTTTGTATAATACAAAGAAGGAGTTAATTGAATGTGATTAACGTTACCATGGAGATTTGTCCACAACGTTACAATGGAGATCTGTCCACAATGTGACATTTTTTCGTGCATGCTACCGGTGTTCATCGATTTATAAGACGTTATCACGTCAAAAAACAGTAAATATTAATGTTTTCTAGAATTGTTCTTTGTCGTCTTTTCCACTACTAATATTAGAAAGTTATAAACCATGTTTCCCACAACCGATACACGTATCTCCATAACAACAATGCACAAAGTCCCATAAATCTCGCCACAAAACCCTCACAATTGATTCCCTTCAAGGCAATTGAACGTGGTTTTCATGCTGTCGCTATGTGTTGTGTATAAGCCAAGCAATAATTTATAGATACTCCAGTAGTGTTGTCTTTAAGCGTAATTTCCCTTGGTAAATATATTATAATACGCCAGCTGGAGGCGTAGTGTCAAAAGTGATATTTCATCAAATAGAAACGTCAATTTCCCGTAGGATTATTTTGTAGGATGATTTTCGTATTCCGTGGGATTTTCGAGATAATGGGTTTCGCTCCTAAATGAATTGGATCTGGTGAATTGCATTATGTGATCAATTCCTGCTCACTAGTACCTAGCTAATAAGTTCGTTATATCATAGGATAATAACATCGTAGTTTTCATGGTGATGCTATGTATTGCGTATAAACAAGACGCAATAATTTAGAAATAAAAATATGGGACGTACTTAAGCAGTATTTCCCGTGGGATTATTCTCCAGTTTCTTGGAACTTGCCCAAGTGAGCTATCGACATAAATCTGATGGTTTTCGTGCTTAATTGAAATGGAGCTGGGGAGGTGTATTTGTGATCGGTTTCTTCTTATTTGTAGCATTAGCTACATAAAAATAAAATATATTCTACCTACCTTTGAGATTGTATTGTTATTAAAACTAAATAAGTACATATCAGACAAATGGTTAAGAATCGGACGAAGTTGTTTGCATTTGTAATGAAAAATTGTGGTAACGTCATTGTTGTCAAATTTGTAATGACACTCCCTCACTTTGTTGACCTTAAACTTCTTTGCTCACGTTTACTGTAAAGTGAGATTCGTAAACGCGTTCAATTGTTTACCGTATAAATTCTCGCGGAATTAATTCGAACAACAAACTGATTACAGAATGGAATTTATGTAGTGGCTTAAAGTTTTACACATACACATAGTGCATGACTTATTTATAAAATTATCTAACGTTACTGGGAATATTACCAAGGAGAATTCAGAAAATATTTGTCAGCACATCACTAATTGTAAAGCTAAATTCGGTATAGTCCTTTGTTGAAAGCACACCCTTTCAAGTCGTGTATCTGTGAACATTGCCTCCTAATTCACCCTTTATTTTCAACAATGTCTTTTAATAATTGCTCTGACTTTGTGGCAATTATAATAAGATTGTAATTATTTAGCCTAATTTACGAGATACCGGTCTCCATCTCGATTGTTGCGTGTCTTTTGTGAGACTAATGAGATTGTTTTGTTTTGAGGGACTTCAAAGGTGCCTTTGACATACTCGTAGATTTCATGATACTGTCAAAAAAAAACCATTCACAACTATTCAACCGTTACAGATAATGAGGTATAGCCAAAATTACAATCGAATATCGGCAAACGCCAAACGAAAAGTAAAAATGTATCGGAATGACAGATGCTACGAAAAGTCACGTGACTAATGACTAGTTCCATACATTACGGAAATTTCGATTGGCGTTTTCTATCAACGATTGTCGTCTTGGCTAGTTAAAGTAAGCCCTCTGAGGAGTTTTCGGGTAATTTTAGTTTCTAATTGTTGCTAGGTGGAACATTTTTTATTATTACTTTTTTAACATCAATTCTCAACAACTCAATGTTGAAGGTTAGGAGAAGAATAAACGAAAAATTGTGTCTTAAAATTGTGGTATCACTGGTTATCTAGCTGACGTGTCTACTTTACACAGTTAATTTTGTAATATACTTGGGCATTACTGTCAGTATTATAAGTATTTGATAAAAAAATTGTTTTAGGTACAAGCTTTTATCGCTGACTGTACTTTTCTTTCCACAGGCAACTAATACTTATCGAGATAATTCAAAAAACCCCAAACACAATTAGGCTGCATGGTATTATCACAGAGTTTCCACTGTACCTATGCAAATTTGAAGCTTATTACAAACCGGGAAATGGGTCAAATTCAACTTGTAACATTTGATTACAGATACAGAAATTCAGGACAGAAGCAAGAAACAGCTAAATAAGAGCTTGCATAAGACGCCAAATTATAAACTGTAGGCGTGCGGCGTTGTGCTCCAAATGACAATAAGAATTTCGTGACTTTTTGTACTGACAACGTGGGTTTGATAAAATAAATGATCTATGACACTTGGCCAGATATAATTCCATAGACGGTTCGCTTTTCATTTTCCATTGTCATAAACTCCAGCAATATTCGTTTCCTCTATGAAAGTATTTCATCCCAAACGCTGTAATAAAACTTTTTATGGCACTTTCATTCATTGGCACAGATTAAATTTGAAACTTTTATGGAATCTGTTGCTTTTAGGGTTCCGTGCCAGGATTGCCATAGATAACGGAAATGTCATGTATCTCTTAAACTAGGCAATATTTCCATAGGAGTTGACCCATTTTTACCGCTCCCGAAGACAATTCATTATTAAATCTTTTTTACACTTGGTTTTACTACACAGAATGGTCCAAAAATAATACGTTGATAATTTTCTTACCACGGCATTTTTTGATAATTAAAACGAACGTTTGCGTTTGTGTATTAAAGCTAAAGGAGAATATTTTGAAGATAATACGTTTTGTTTTAGTTAAATGATTGCAATTCAAATTTTTAATGACATTCAAGACGTATAAAAATTAAGAAAAATTTTCCTAAGTATTCTTTGTCCTCATATTTTTGGGTCAGCCTGTATTGTCTGTGTTGAACAACAGATGACGCTGCTCTAATTATTGTGTGGATTTGTATTGTATTGTAGCTCGGGCGATTTTCCGCAACTCGACGTCTTGCGCCTATTTTGCGTGATAGGGGGTGGGCTAGTCTTGCCAGCCCAGCTCCTCGAGGAATCCTATCAAACCTTTGATGTTGAGTAGGACCTCGGGGAGGTCACTCGGGGATCCGAGATGTTTTGCCCTGTATGGGGCCAATCCGCTGCATTCCAACACCACGTGAGAGGCTGTTTCTTCTTCCTCCATGCATCCACGGCATAGGGGACTGTCTGTGACACCTGTTATAAAAAGATGTTTGTTAAAAAGTCCATGACCTGTTATGACACTGGTTACCATACTCAGTCGAACCTTTCCTAGTTGAAGGAGCGCCCTTGTGAGCTTACCGTTCATGCTAGGCATGGCCTGCTTGGCCTGTCTGCATCCAGTTTGGTTTAGCCAGTGTTCTGTGTGTAGTTTCCCTGTACGTGCCAGCAGCATTGAGCGTACCTTACTAAACGGTATCGGGAGGATCGGTTCCGGGCCTATCGCCCCCGCACCCGATCCTTGTCTGGCGAGCTCGTCCGCGGCGTCGTTACCTCGGGATCCACTGTGTCCTTTGATCCATTGTAAGGTGATCTTATTGTTCTGACATACCTCCATTAGTCGTTCGTGGCATTCGTGTATAAGTTTGGATGTGACTATATGGCTTTTTAGGGCCATTAAGACTGCTCTGCTGTCGGAGAGTATGCGGATGGAGGATCCTACTACCTTCCTTGCAGTGATGGCAGCCGCCGCGTTAATGATGCCCATGCACTCAGCCTGGAATACCGAGTTATGGGCTCCTAGCGGAGTGGTGATTGACATGTTCAGGTCTTCTGAAAAGGTTCCAGAGCCTGATCCGCTGTCTGTTTTGGACCCATCAGTGAAGATTCTCAGCTCCCGGGGATTGAGTCCTTCGTAGTTGTCGTCCTCAAATAATTGTATTTTGTACCTTTTGTCAAAGATGGCTTGTTTGTGAATTCGATCCGTGCCCGCCATGAGCACTGGAAATTCGCTGTATACTTTTTCCAGGCATGCTGTGTGAAGAGCTCCTGTGGTGTTAGACCATATATTGAGGGTAACCTTACCGCTGAGAGACTGGCCTCTTGTTGTATGTGTAGGTGCAGCGGTGAAAGGTTTAGCATGACCTCCATGGCTGCAGTCGGAGTGGACCTCGTGCAGCCAGTGGTGGCCGCGCATGCGAGCCTCTGGAGTCTTTGTAGCTTGTCTCGTACGTTGCCTAGGTTTGTTCTTGGCCACCAAACCAGAGCACCGTAGCAGAGTAGGGGGCGGATTATAGTCTTATAGAGCCAAAGGGTAATTTTCGGGTTGAGTCCCCACCTCTTACCAATCATCCTTCTGCACTGCCAGAAGACTACTCCCGCCTTGTCTATGCGTTTGTTGATGTGATTGTTCCAGTTGAGTTTACTGTCGAGCGTTAGCCCTAAGTACTTAACTTCGTCGGTCAGCTGTAGCTCAGTCTGGAAGAGTGTTGGTCTGGTAAAGTTGCCAAGTGCCCTTTTATTGGTGAACATTACCATTTCTGTTTTGGTGGGGTTAACTGATAGGTCAAAATCTCTACACCAGCGTTCTACGATCCGAAGAGCTGCCTGGGTGAGGTCGCATACTGTACTGGCAAATTTACCTGATATTAATATTGCCAGATCATCAGCGTAGCCTATTGTGTAGAAGTGTTCCTCGTTCAGTTTGGTTATGAGGTTGTTGACTACTAGGTTCCACAACAGAGGTGAGAGAACTCCCCCTTGAGGGCATCCCCGCACCGCCGCTACGGCCTGCGGTTCACCTACATACCTTATTGTCCTTTGATTTAGCATGTTCATGATCCACTTTATTAGTCCAGGTTCAGCGCCGTGGTTTTCCAAGGCGTTCCCTATACTGGAAAAGTGAGTCTTGTCAAAAGCGCCCTCTATGTCAATGAAAGTGCCGAGGCACATTTCTTTGCCGTGGATGGCTCTCTCAATGCGGCTTACAACCATGTGAAGAGCCGACTCCGTAGATTTACCTGAGCTGTACGCGTGCTGGTTGTTGTGCATCGGTATGTTCTTTAGCGCCCGGTCCCTCAGGTCCCTGTCGCACAGTTTTTCCAAAGTTTTCAGCAGGAATGATGTGAGACTGATGGGCCTAAAGGATTTGGCAGCTGTGTAGTCGTTCTTACCTGGTTTAGGTATGAATACCACATTCACATCTCTCCATCTCCTGGGCACGTACCCCCAGGCTAGGCAGGCTGCCATGATGTCGGTCAGGGTTTCCTGGATGAGTCCTAGACCCCACTGTAGGAGAGCGGGGAAGATCCCATCCGGACCAGCCGCCTTGAAGGGATGGAAGCTGTCTATGGCCCACCTGAGTTTCTCAGCCGTGACGACTCTGTGCGCCATTTGCCAGTTGTTGTCCGTTGTACTGTATTCCTCGTCCTGCTGATCTGCATCGGCGAGACTTACGCATCCTGGAAAGTGGGTTACCAGGAGAAGGCGTTGGGTCTCTGCAGGGCTAGATGTGTATGTGCCATCGGGTTTACGCAGTGAGCCCAATTGTGATGTGGGCTTGTGCGCTAAGGTTTTCCTCACCCGGTTGGCGTGGTCAAGTGTTTCAATGCTGCTGCAGAAGTTCCTCCATGACAGGGATCTCCAGTACCGCAATCTCTTTTTGTACCTGGCCTTGGCTTCGTAGTAGTTTTCCCAGTCCACCTCAGCCGTTGTGTTCATGGCCCTGTTGAAGAGTCTTCTTGTTTTCCCCCGGAGTCTCTCCAGTTCTGGGCCCCACCACTGGTGACCCTTTATGGCAGTCTTTGCCGGTGGTTTTAAGGGGCACGCCTTGTGGTAGCTGTCTACGAGGGTATCAGTTAAGATATTTACCTGCTGTTCTATCTGAGCCGGTTCCCGAAGGTCATCCCTCGGTGGAAGCCGGTCAAGGCTTTCCCCTAGGACCTTCCTAAAAGTGGCTCGGTCCATTTTCCTGGGATTCCTCCGGGCGGTTGGTGTGTCTCTAGATGCTAGTAGATTGAAGCGAATCCACCTATGGTCTGAGCAGGAGGCCTCCTGGGAGACGTGCCATCCCATAATTAGTTCACTGACCTCCTCCGAAGCCAGAGTCAGGTCGATAATCGTCCTGCATCGTTTGTTTACAAATGTTGGTTCAGCGCCTATATTTAGAATGTTTAGATTAGTAGTCACAAGATATTCAACAAGTGTCTTACCTCTGTTGTTGCTGGTCTCCATTCCCCACAGTGGGTGGTGTGCGTTGGAGTCGGCCCCGATGATTATTGCGAGGCCTGATCTCTCGCAGTGGCTGACCAGTCGTTGTAGTTCGGCAGGCGGTGGCTCGTCCTCTCCAGGCATGTACGCCGAGGCAAGGACTAGGTCGCGACAGCCTGTTGGCAGTGGAACTTGTAGTTTAATCGCACACAGGTCTCTGGAACAGAATTTGTGTGGATTTTAAAATGAGCGTTAAATTTCTTTCATCATAATTCATGTGAAAAGAAACTACATCAGAGTTTATGTTACTAAATTAGCATAATTAAATTTGACGCAAAATTTCATTTGAGACTTCACACGTTAAATTATTCTGCGTTATTATGCCATTTTCTCAGTCCTTCGTGAGTTTCGCGACTTAACTATGGTTCTAAAATTTAAATCATACAATTACATACAATCATTTATTTTGGCATCTATTTTGTAACCATAGAGGCTTCTTTTTTTAAAAATGGCTTCCATCAAAATTTATGATGATTTCGCCTGTCAAAAGTGTGCTCGTAGATTTCATGACACATTCTTTCACCTATGTTTTTAGGGTTCCGTACCCCAAGGGTGAAAACGGGACCCTATTAATAAGACTTCTCTGCCCGTCTGTCCGTCTGTCTGTCACCAGGCTGTATCTCATGAACCGTGATAGCTAGACAGTTGAATTTTTCACAGATGATGCATTTCTGTTGCCGCTATAACAACAAATACTAAAAAGTACGGAACCCTCGGTGGGCGAGTCCGACTCGCACTTGTCCAGTTATTATTATTATTTGTTTGAATATTTTTTTCTTTAACCGGCGTGTTTACGAATCTACTTTTTATCTTTCTTTTTTGGGGTTCCGTAGTTCATCCGGACTACGAAAAATCGGTCTGTCCATCTGCCCGTCTGTAAAGACCCCTTTTCTCAGGAACGCGTGTAGGACAGACAAAACATCCTCCAGACTGAGCATAGTCGCGCTATTCCCTCTGCCACGCATACGGTAATTTTACTCCATGTTCGAGTCGAAAGTGTCTATGTGTGACGTCTGTGTCTTTGAACGGACCAATCACGGCACCGGACTTCGCTCACCTCGTCCCGCGCACGGCGCACCCCGCATTTTTGACATCATCGGTTGCATGAAATAATTGCTCTAAACTCGGTCTAGAGGATTCCTAGTCTATGGTGTAGGTATGAAGTAGGGCTCGCGCAATATAGCAAGTATGCACACATTAAAAGTACATTCTAACACTATCCTATACATTTTTTTCATGAGAAAATAAGTAAGGTCTTGCGGCTCTGGGATCTTGTACTATTTATTTATTATTTATTTAATCTTTATTGCACAAAAGAAAAATCTTATAGTACAAAAGGCGGACTTAATGCCATAAGGCATTCTCTACCAGTCAACTATTCTGTCATTCTCAAGTAAAATTACGCCTCTATTCGCGAACATTATTTCCCTACAGTCCCTCACCCACTCTAATGTCGTTTTCGTGTCGCATTAATACATAGTTATGCAAATATATTTAATCTCTTTTGAATGGAGGCTCGGGGATAAGAGCGTGTTTGGGTCGTCCATCTTTATTACTACAGTAAACTGACTAGTATTTGCCCGCGGCTTCGATCGCGTAACACAGGCTTCTAGTCTCAGAGCGTAAGGTGTTGGTGTACCTTAAAAATAATTATTTGTTTCACAAGGGGGTAAAGTTGTTGTTCAACCGCTCATTTGAAACGTAGTGAACAAGCGTAGCGAGTGGTTCGAAAAATTGAATTTTGAGCGTTGCGAGGGTTTGAAAGCACTAGGGTTAAACAAAATTTGCCCCCGAGTGAAACACAAAATTTTTCACCACACCAACCTGAACCAAATATTAAATGTAAATTATCAAACAAAATCAAACCAAATCAAATTCAAATTAATGTTATCAAATATTTATCATCCAAAATCATAATTTAAGAAAACAACTCTAAATTTGCATTTGATTAGGTACTTTGCCTCACATGTGAATTACAGTTTGCTATCCGTTTTTGAGGTGCAAAGTAAACCTTTCCGAGCTGGTGTGGCGAAAAAAATATTCTGTTAAAACGTTTAACCCGATATTCACCCCCTTAGGGGATGAGATTCCAATGCTTGTTTAACAGAGCTCATTTCATACTAATGCTAACAAAAAATCAATACCTTTGTACTGAAAAAGTATAAAAAGTTTTTTCTCAGTAAGAACTGTGGTAATGTATTAAACCGGCGTAAACAACCCTTCAGATTAACATTCTGTAAGCATTTTATGAAAAACAAAGTCATAAAACCGGGCTAGATCATGTAAAAGTTTAAGAGGTTAAAAAGTATATAAATATGTACGAGTAGCCATTAAAACTATAAATATCTTAATAATGGTGAAGGCGAGGGAGTTATTATAGGTTAAGAGTGCTATTACATTTCGGGGTTGAGCGAGTTTAGGTATTTTAAGCGCTGCGGCAGGCCGTGCGAGCTCAGTATTCCGATCCCTTCTACCACACTCGCACTACAATGATGGATTAAACATTCTTGATCCTTCGCGAAGCATATTGAAATCAACCATAACAACACTAACTGTACTTAACTTATAAAGTCCTAAAACTGTTATTTGGTAAGTACGAAAATACTAAATGCAGTGCAAATGTACATAGGGGCTGTTCATAAATTACGTCATCTATTTTTGACCCCCCCATCCCTCAAATCATCCAAAAATCATGCTTCGGATGACTCTGTTTCCTCCTACGTCATGCTACCATCATCCGATGTTAGATGTTAGAAACCCCTCCTCCCATTTGAAACGACGTAATTTATGAATAGCCCCATACTCGTACTTATGAACGTATATTACTCGAAAGAAATTATAGGTACCCATGCAACTAAAACACTTCGTGTTTGGGCTTGTTTGATTCGGCTCAACAAGATCTTTGACACAAGACAGTACTCAGGGTCTGATGATAGAGCTGGAAGGTGGTCACCATTACCAATCAACCATACAACTAAACCACATCGTGTTTAGGCTCGTTTTATTCATCTCAACAAGATCTTTGACACTAGGTGATACTCAGAGTCTGATGATGGAGCTGGAAGTTGGTTACCGGTACCAATCAACCATGCTACTAAACCACTTCATGTTTAGGCTCGTTTGACTAGTCTCAACAAGATCTTTGACACTAGGTGATACTCAGAGTCTGATGATGGAGCCGGAAGGTGGTCACCGGTACCAATCAACCATGCAACTAAACCACTTCATGTTTAGGCTCGTTTGACTAGTCTCAACAAGATCATTGACACTAGGTGATACTCAGGGTCTGATGATGGAGCTGGAAGGTGGTCACCATTACCAATCAACCATACAACTAAACCACATCGTGTTTAGGCTCGTTTTATTCATCTCAACAAGATCTTTGACACTAGGTGATACTCAGAGTCTGATGATGGAGCTGGGAGTTGGTTACCGGTACCAATCAACCATGCAACTAAACCACTTCATGTTTAGGCTCTTTTGACTAGTCTCAACAAGATCTTTGACACTAGGTGATACTCAGAGTCTGATGATGGAGCCGGAAGGTGGTCACCGGTACCAATCAACCATGCAACTAAACCACTTCATGTTTAGGCTCGTTTGATTAGTCTCAACAAGATCTTTGACACTAGGTGATACTCAGAGTCTGATGATGGAGCTGGAAGGTGGTAACCGGTACCAATCAACCATGCAACTAAACCACTTCGTGTTTAGGCTCGTTTGATTCGTCTCAACAAGATCTTTGACACTAGGTGATAAACCAAACACGAAGCCCAAACACGAAGCCCAAACACGAAGTGGTTCAGTTATGTGATAGACTGGTACCCGTCGCCACCTTCGAGCTCCATCATCAGACCCTGAGTAGTATCTTGTGTCAAAGATCTTGTTGCGACGAATCAAACGAGCCCAAACACGAAGTGGTTCAGTTACATGGTAGACTGGTACCCGTGGCCACAGTCCAGCTCCATCATCAGACCCTGAGTACTATCTTGTGTCAAAGATCTTGTTGAGACGAATAAAACGAGCCTAAACACGAAGTGGTTTAGTTGCATGGTTGATTGGTACCGGTGACCACCTTCCAGCTCCATCATCAGACCCTGAGTACTATCTTGTGTCAAAGATCTTGTTGAGACGAATAAAACGAGCCTAAACACGAAGTGGTTTAGTTGCATGGTTGATTGGTACTCGTGACCACCTTCCGGCTCCATCATCAGACCCTGAGTACTATCTTAAGTCAAAGATCTTGTTGAGCCGAATCAAACGAGCCCAAACACGAAGTGTTTTAGTTGCATGGTTGATTGGTACCGGTGACCACCTTCCGGCTCCATCATCAGACCCTGAGTACTATTTTGTGTCAAAGATCTTGTTGAGACGAATAAAACGAGCCTAAACACGAAGTGGTTTAGTTGCATGGTTGATTGGTACTGGTGACCACCTTCCGGCTCCATCATCAGACCCTGAGTACTATCTTAAGTCAAAGATCTTGTTGAGCCGAATCAAACGAGCCCAAACACGAAGTGTTTTAGTTGCATGGTTGATTGGTACCGGTGACCACCTTCCGGCTCCATCATCAGACCCTGAGTACTATTTTGTGTCAAAGATCATGTTAAGACGAATAAAACGAGCCTAAACACGAAGTGGTTTAGTTGCATGGTTGATTGGTACCGGTGACCACCTTCCGGCTCCATCATCAGACCCGGTACTATCTTGAGTCAAATAAATACATATAGAATGTCAGGTCGTTTCAAATATTTTTAATCCTGTCCGGTAGTTTATTAAACTGTACCATTATAAATTATAATACTATAAAAACAGTGCTAGGATCAAAGTCTCTCGTTGCGGTTTACACGCACACAGTATAGCGTTTTACACGGCGCCCGCCGCACACAATGATAAAAAACCTCGTCGTCGCCGTTGAAAATGTGCGGAGCCGACCGACACACGTCCTACCTGTACAAGCTCTGCCGCGGCACTGAGCTGGCGAGCGCGCGTCATCGGTAATATAGAGTAGTTTTCAAAAAATTGCCATAAAATTATAGTAGAATTTCATAAACACTAATGTATACCAACAGAATAAGCAAACGTTGCAGATTGCTTGAGTATGAAAATGACTTCGATATTAAGTAGATTTTCGCAGAAATTGACACTTGTTTCGGAGAGAAAATTGAGTTCGTTTTACTTTGATTTTCTCTTTCTCAAAGGTATGTAGGAAAAATATCGTTTGATATGCCTAAAGTACAGGGTATTAGTAATACAAAATAGCCAGGTTTAGCAGAGTAAACTTCTCAACATTTCCAAATAAGAGCTTGCCGTTCAGTGCTTCACGGGGTTTTTCGGAAACGACCATCAGAAAAAAATTCATTACTAATTTAATAAGTCCTTTTTCTAATATTTACAACGATATTTAAAAAGATAAGAAGACGCTTTTACTGGAACAAGTACTCATTGTTTCTAATAATGAGCACAAAGTCCTGAATTTCGTCGACTAGTATCATCAATTTTGCATTATTTCGAGTTTTCTTGTAAGAGCGCTCTTAAAAATAGTCATATGTACTTACATTAGGTACTTACTTTAATTTAGAATAGATTGCTTCTTGCCGACATAAAGTAAAAAAAAGTAAAAAATATTTTTATTGCACAGAAAGAGTTTCTGGTAAGAGTTGACATTCAGAGATTCCAGGAATCCCCGCACTAACTAGGCTTGGCCTGTATCGCGGGAGACCAATTAACTTAAGACAAGAAAAATAATTTTAATTTTAACAATTTTGTAAACTATGTACTGTCTATCTGTTATTAACTACATTACTATTAATTTTTGTTTCTAGGTTCAACATTAGTATCAGTTATAATACTTATAATATTGCCTATTATAAGTTATAATACTTATAGCATTTCCCGAATCGAGCCGTGAGAAACGGAACTATAAATTTAAATGAAAAATTAAGGGAGCTGCCAACTAAAATGTTAAACATTGCCGGTAGCGGCATTATCTGAGAAAATTGTCGGCCATTATATCCTTAAATTAAAATACGACTAGAAGTTATCTGTGCTGTAAATGTACCAACAATTAAATTTAAGGTACTCCTTTAATTTATTGTAAGCGTACAAATTGAGAGCCTACTTTATTTAAACTGTTATTATCAGTAAAGCCATTAAAACATCAGTTAAAGTCTTAAAAAATACTTAGCCATGTTTTACAACAATGAAATGAGTTGAATTTCTAACTGTTCGTGAGACTTTATTGGGACAAAAAAATACAAACTAAATAATATTTGAATTTCTTAATAACTCATAAAAAAATCAACACATTAAACAGTCTAAGTATATTATGTTGCATTTCTCAACCGACTCATATCTACGCTCAAAAGCATTAAAAAGGGGCCAAATTTGTGAGCAAATTCACAAAGTGACGCGTTGTCGTTTCTTTTGAGTTTATGTGAGTGTAAAAAAAGACCCAGTGCAATCCAATCACATTTTATGGGTAAAGGTGAGTTGGCGGCGTGTGAATACAAAAACTTCGATTTTCAGTCTTTTTCCTTCTTAAAAAAATCAGAATATGTAGGTAGGTACTTGAATAGAATGAATAATTTACGGTACTTGAAGGAAAATATCCAATGTCAAGGCGGCAATCAAAAAATCTTAGAGTAGAAATTTTGATAGCCCACGCAGAGCAAGTGTTATTTTAAACGACAAACTTCTATGAAATGCTTACGCATAAATAACACTTGCCCTGCGTGGGCTATCAAAATCGCTGCAGACTTTTCTTGGTCTAACTCTATCCGTCTGAACCACAGATCTAGAATGTACAAGATTGCCTACGTCAAAAATCAATAACGCGACCAATATCAAAATGATGTCAAGTGTCATTGGAAATATTAAATTCAGAAATAATATGTGATTTGCGTACATTATTTGCTTTTGTAACAGTATGCCTATTCCAAGATATCGTCCATCGTATCTCTTGAATGGCTCCTTGGCGAACTTTACGTTTTGGTACCCACATTTACGCGGCCGTTTTAGCGGACGCTATGAAGCTCAAAAGTGGTCACGGTTTTCACACGTGATCTTGTTATTTTTATCTTGTCTTATTTACAAGCTTTTATTTTTTACTTTCACCTGACCGTTGTCTGTCTGTCTGTGTGTAATCAAATCTTGCAAGTTAAATTTGATCCACTTCCCGGTTTCCGATTTAGCTCAAATTTTGCATACATAGGTACGTAAGTCGGGTGACAATGTAATATTATGGTGTCATGTAGCTGATCTAATGATGGAGACCTGAGGTGGCCATAGGAACTCTGTGATGAAACAACGCAAACTAATTGTGTTTGGGGTTTTTAGAATTGTCTCGATGAGTATTAGTTGCCTGTGGAAAGAAAAGTACAGTCAGCGATAAAAGCTTGTACCAAAAATGAAATTTTTGCCAAAAACTTATTAGCTTTAAAGCGTCATTATAAATCTGCGATCTGGACATACTTTTATGAATAATTTAGGTAAATTTTGATTCCACACATAAAAATTGGTAATTTTTTTTAAATGTAAAATTATTGTGATTTTATTTGGATTTGATCTTTTTGTCCAAACTGCATGTAATTTTTAAGGTCTTTATAAGTTATAGCCCATTTAGGGCAAATTCAGAGACAAATGGCAGTACCTTGAGGTAACGGTTTGTGAAATTATCGAAAAAAAAAACCGCAAATTTTTGTAAAGATATTCAAGTTAAAAAAACAATTATCTATATGATGAATATACCCTAATGTCCCTAATGTATATCAAACCCTTTTACCTTTACCAGGAGATTCCTTATGTTACGGAGAAAAAATTTATGGCAATGATATACATACTTAAACTTATTTTTCAAGATCCTTTTGGCTGCCATCTGGCGCAGCCGTGTGTAATGTGGCGTCATAAAGCGCGCACTTTTTGTATAAAGTACCTTTTTACACGCGGTACAGTGTTTAATTTCGTTATTTGGAAGTTTCTGCGGTACAATAGAATGCAGGTTTATTACAGACATTTGAATCTCACGGAAAGTAGAAACGGCCCAACAAACAATTAAGCGACACTTAGCACTTATTTTATCACCTAAACACATAGAACGGTTGTAGAATAGCTACCGGTAGGCATCCTTCTTAGGCGCCGGCCGATGCGAGCCGAGGCGAACGAAGACTTTTTCACTCTTATGACCCAGACGTAAATCTTTTTCCTATCGGTTTTTGCCGATTCACGTCGATATACATACTATGTAGGTATTTACTGTTTTTTATCTAGCCATAGGTAGTTTAAGCTCACCTTCTCTCACGTGTTAGCTTAGTTTTTTTTTTACTGTCTTTTTCTCTCTGGTTGCCCTGAAAACCAGCGCCATGGCTAAGTATCTTAGCCATCGGCAAATGCTGAGTGGCATCCATTTTGGTGTTAGTATGTATTAGAATAAGATGTATTTCTAGGTAAAAGTTTTATTTTGACACCAAATAAACTTTTTCTATTCTATTCTATATACCTAAGGGAGACCCTAAAAATGCATGCTCCTAGTTAATTCGGATATTTTGTCCTTCAGTGGCGGTGGCGCTGTCGTTCTTCGTGTGCTGGGCTCCGTTCCACGTCCAGAGGCTCCTCGCCATCTACGGGAAGAGTCTGGAGCACCCCACGGACACTTTCTATCTGGTAAGAAACTTCTTTGATTTTGATGTGATGGTTTGAAAAGAAGCGCTGGTGGCCTAGCGGTAAGAGCGTGCGACTTGCAATCCGGAGGTCGCGGGTTCAAACCCCGGCTCGTACCAATGAGTATTTCGGAACTTATGTACGAAATATCATTTGATATTTACTAGTCGCTTTTCGGTGAAGGAAAACATTGTGAGGAAACCAGACTAATCCCAATAAGGCCTAGTTTCCCCTCTGGGTTGGAAGGTCAGATATGGCAGTCGCTTTCGTAAAAACTAGTGCCTACGTCAAATCATGGGATTAGTTGTCAAGCGGACCCCAGGCTCCTATGTGAGCCGTGGCAAAATGCCGGGATAACGCGAGGAAGAAGAGGAGTTTTGAAAAGATGTGTCCTGCCGAGTTTCTAGCCGGTCCCGTATAGGGATACGGTATCCCTATACGGGACCGGCTAGAAACTCGGCAGGACACCCGTATACCCTCCTCCAATTGAGGAGGAATTTAAATCTTGTCGAGCAGTGGTGTAAGGGTTAGAGCCGGCGTAGCTATATTTGACGTTCATAAGCGCATTGTAATATGCCTACTTGGAATCATGGATGAGTATTACTAGTTGCCTGTGATAAAAAAGTACAGTCAACGATAAAAGAGATAAACCAAAAATTAAATTTATGACAAAAACTTATTTACTTGCATTTGATACCGTTTGTTTTGAGCAGCCACGTTTTATACAGAATGCGAAAACGTATGAATATTTTTTATCGAGGCACGTTTTTGTCGAGCGCCTACAGAATGTCAAGCATTCTCATGGCCGCCATTTTATTAGTTTTTCATTTGGTCCTATCTAGGGAATGTTATTTACTGTGTAGGTTGAAATTCAGTCCACAAAGTAAGGAAACCAATATTAAAATATTGAGCAGCCATTTTGTTTTTAATATAGGGCTTGAAAAGCAAAGACCCATTGCCATAGCTCAGTATAATATAAAATTGGTATTTACATGTATAAATATTTCAAACATCTATTGCTGAAAGAAATGCTTATAAACATAAATTAATGATTGAATAATATATTGATAGGTTTAAATTTTTAGTGTAAATAAAATGAAATACTTATATTTGGCTTAATATGTGGAAAAAGTTCGGCTTAAAACTTCCTGACAAATCATATTAACTCACATTATAGACGGGTCTAACGCGAATTGATTGTGAGTTAATATGTATTTAAAACGCGAAAGTTTAAAATAAAAATATTATATTCCTGACAAATCAGTTTACCAAACTGTATTTATACAACTTTTTCAATATATCTTTCTTTTTCAATATGTCTTTGCAATTAATATGCCAATATTACTTCCAACAATAGCCATATTACGCGCTTAAAAGATGGACATGGCGACACTATAAGGGTTCTACTCTGCAAAACGTAATTCAAGACCAAAAAAAGTAAGAAATGTTGCCACTTTTTTACTAGCGCGTCTTGTATTTATGTACAAATAAATAAATAAAAGTACTTTTTTAAATAGTAGGAGTAAAATTACTAATGAATAAATTATCTTAGCGTGATTATTTATCAAAAGGAATTTACAATTTTACAAACAAATTATTGCAATGGCAACATTATCTCACTTTTTTTGGTCTTGAATTACGTTTTGCAGTATAGTTGACTACGGAACCTAAACCGGAACGGACGTCTAAAAGGCGTTTTCCTTGACCTAGTGGGCAGACTTACAAATCGGATTCGGAATAAATCCATGAACAATTTTATAGATTCTTTAGCGACAACGATACATTATTATTTATTTATTTATTCATTAACAATATTACAAATGTGTCTGAATATCCTGAATTATCTTGTAACAGTTGTAATAGCCTGGTAACTTCTATGAAAATATGACTGGTATAAATAAATAACACTTGCTCGGCGTGTGCTATCAAAATCGTTGCAGACTTGTCTTGGTCTAACTCTACCTACTACCACAGAATAAATAATAGTACTAGGTACAGAAGACTCACTTTCTAACAAAACGCGTCTGTTACGATCAGTACAGATATGGCCGCTAGGTGGCGACAGCGCCACGCGCGGGTTATGGCTTTCCCCAAAATTGGGGCGGAACGGATGTACTTTTAGCTACCTGTAGCAAAGCGACGAAATCGCGGAGAGAGCCACGCCTTCTACTACTAGCCGGGAAAAGGAAAAAATAAAAATTAGTATAAACTTACTTTGCCGCTCTTGTAGATAAAATGCAATTTTCTCGTCAGTTTTTGAATAATAAAGCGAGTATTTACGAGCTGGTGTGATGATAATTGTCTATATCGTGGAGTAATAGTGTTCTAGTGTTCCCAGTGAAGCCTAAATAGCCATTTAAGAGTGTATGGACGTGTTCTTATATGACCAACCCTCGTCGTCCTCTTCCGTGACAGATTTAGTCTGGCCACAGATGGCATAAATCGATATGGAGCAGATATGCTATTCCTTATTAACCTGTCGGATCCCAAGACTCAAATCTGAGCCACAAAGGTTAGTGACCTTTCATACAAACAACATTTTTTTTGTATGAAAAGTCACTAACCTTTTGTGGCTCAGATTTCAGCCGTGGGATCCGACAGGTTAATACAGGAATTTCATTACGAGGAAAGGAGACGATCGATTCTCCATACAAACGTAGTCCTAATTTATCTTTTCCGTGGAAAATATTTTTACAGTATTGTATGTATTTTAGTCATTGTATTGCTTTATTCGGTACCTAACGGTCCTTCCTACTACACATTTGTTTATCGAAATACTACTTGTAACTATGTAATTACCTAGCATTTTTTTTAACAATTTTAAGTGGATTTGAATGAGGTAAGTACATTATATTCCAATTAAAAATTACTTCCTCGAGATGGTGTAGTGGTATTCATTATTATTACATATTAGCACCCGCAATTTCGTCTGAGTTGAATGATAATGATGATGGTTGCTAACAGGAACCTATATCTCTCCATCACAGAAGCGTGAACGCTTAGTGCCTTTAAAACAAGGCTCAAAAACTGGCTAGTCAAGGGAAGCTTTTATAGTTTTAAAGAATTTTTAGATTATAAAGAGTAGTATTACACTACTCTTTATAATCTTTACAACTCTTTACAAGTGTAATACATATAATGTAATACAATAATATAGTGTAAATAATAGATGTAAGATGATAAAAATATGTTTATACGACAACGGTTTCACTCACTTGAATTTTTAGTCGCTATTGGCGACATGTCGTATAAACAATTTAAAATATGTCTCACGAAAGTTTAATATCGATAAAAATATGCTTAAAAATTGTGACTTGTAATGCCTTATTACCAATTTAATAAATGATGTCTATGTCTATAACAAAGAGTGGCATATCTAGTAGCGCTATATAATCTGTGGTCTGGGTTCGTGCTAAGAGCAATTTTATGGTAATGCGGGCCGCAACCAAATAACCCTCCAAATAGCGGGCCGCAGTTTTTTTGTCAACAACAATTGGGTATACCGCGACATATTGGGTATCGGTTTGGACGATTGGCTCTGTACGGGATTACTTTTAAAATTGAAATTTAGGGGGCACAAAAAGTAAGCCTCTGAATTTGGGACCAGAACAATATTTTATTAATCCAATATGCTCGCTGATACGTGGCTACCTCAATTTCGAAGGTTCCGTAGTTGACATTCGGATTGTGACTGCAGTAGCGAGTACCTACTGCAGCTTGGCTGTAATGGGATTTTGGTTTTATTTTTATGAGTGGTAGTGTCGAACTATCGACATTATTAGTAGTAGTAATGAGATTAGAAATTAAAAAGTTGCAATACTGTAGTGTTGTCGTCGCGTTTTTTTGTATAAATTGTTTTGAAAGGGTCGACACTACAGTATTGCCACTTTTTGATTTCTACAATTTTTTGACAGACTATACCTAATTATTTATTAAATTTAATTAATTAGTTTAGTTACTATACTTACGAACGTCTAGTGGGCAACAATAACTTACTCAAACCTATTTCAAGCCATCAGATAAATCACAGTGCCTATTTCCCGAAGACATGTAATAACAACGTTATGACAATGATTTAATGGCCCCTTTGATAAGACACCGCTCTGGGTCCCATCCTTTACTGGGAGTAACGCTACGTTAAACTAAAATAAGGACGCTAGGTATGAAGAATTTCGTACATTGACACGTCATTTCCTATCTCTATCGCACGCGCATAATTAATAATTATATTGCATAATTTATAGTATATATACACATCGGGCAATAAATGAGAAATCCTGATCACACGTTTATCCACCTCTACTTCGCTTCGGCCAACAATTAGATGTGATATGGGACATTCTTACTTTAATGCCCTAGGCATATAATATACTATGCCTTTGCAACAATATACATACGTGACACGTCATAATATATCTGTTCTATTTTGTTACAAATTTTTAGCTTTAATTAACTCTTAAAATTTGGCGTCCAATTACCTACATGTTATGATACTGATTTTAACTTTTACACATGATTAAATTATGAAACGGGACTTAATCGCGTATAATTAAGTTCTAAGATTTAGGTATTACTTCCGACGTAACGCGAGTCGAGACGATTAAGTTCCGCTTAAGCATAATTTAATATCATGTTATTATAATATATTATATAATAGATAACATTCCAGCATCTGCGAGCAAAAAATGTCTTCTTACAGAGAATAAACTCGTGACACCGCGTTAAGGCGAGGTCCGGTCGTTGGCAAATATTGTTGCACCCGAACTGAACTTTCTAAAAAAACAAGTTAAATTTATTTTCAAAAATTATATTGATGAATATAAGACTTAGAAGGATATAATTTAGAAATTAAAAAACACAGAAATGCGTATAAAACTTAGGTAGACGAAACGGTTTGAGTGTATAAATGGATCTTACCCGAAGCGGTGAATTTTCCGGATTATGTCAGAAAAATATGTTTCTATGGAAAATTAAAAAATAAAAGTTTAATAACAAAACTTAAATGAGACACAGACAAATTAAATTGCGTCGATCTGCCAACGCGTGCTCCCGTTGAAGTTACTCGTCACTGAGCGGAACATGTTAAGCAATCTTTGGCTTAGAATAAGTGATGACTTGTTTTAATATATAATTAATCATATATTTAATATCTCTGTAGATTTATGAATTTCGAACTAATAAATTATGAATTACTAGAAACTTAGGTGCTTTAGAAGGCTGTTCTAATAATTTAAAAAAAAAACTGGTATTTAATGGGCAGGTAGGTAGAATATTTTAAATAAAGTTAATATTACTAAGCTGTTTTTCCCCTCTTCACGATTCTATTGAATGTTATTCGCCTTAAGCTAGGTACTTAAGCTAGTACTAAATAGTTTTACGGCTATGATGAGAGAACAGCACTAATTTTAATTATTATTGCTGATAATAAACTTCACGTTTCTACATTATTAGACTTATTAGATACACTGGACAGAGTGCAAGCGTTTGTTTTGTTAAATTTACAAATAATAGTAACAGTAAAATACTTTGTTGTATAAAAAACTTTCACAAAACATTACAAGGAGAGACATATCATCCACTGTCCCACTGTCCTAACATTGGTACAAATTAATCCCAGTTAAATTAAAATCATTACTAATGGAACAGAGTTGTTTTTCTTTCGTTCAATTTGAAAACAAAACAAATTGAATTTTTCTAATATCATTAATTTAAAGACTGCCAATCACTGTAGGCCCCTACAGGATAACACAGAACATTCTTACAAAAGCGAACTTATCCTTGTAAGGGAAATCTTTACAAATAGATACTTTGATATTTGATAATATTGAAACCCCCTTTGAAAAAATGCGTATGGTATATGCGTATGATATACGACGAGTAAATGTTAGTTACGTCACGTCTCAATACCGGGGTCAATTCTATTATAGGGTGAACCCTATAATAGTATATAAGTATTGTAAACTATAGAAACAATATAAATCACGCTAGAAAAACATAACTTTGTACAATGGAGTAAAAAATACCATTAGATACCCGTCAAGAACTTGACACGTCAATAACAGAGCGAACGGATAAAACAAATATTGCGTCGGATAGAATTTGACAATGCCTAGAACATTCTATTGAAGTTTGAAAAATGAAAATACAGTGTTGCCAGAGAATTTTTATTTCGAAATTGATGTTCCTTTCATGTCACTGAAATGAACTGTCAAATGCAGGTTCAAAAGTGAGCTCTTAACTGTTACAATATTTCCATTATACGCAGTGTACCTTGATCAAAAGATATTGGCAGTCTAGTAATACATTTGAATCGAGTGAGCGAAATTCAACCTCTTTCTTTTCTCCTAAACTTGAGCGCTTTCTTAAAAGCGTCCGCTGGCTGACGCGGGTGCACGGAGCGGGTGCAAGCTCGCTGATGCCATTATACTTGTATGTAGGGAGTGCTCCCGGTATTGGCTTCCTATAGTTACAAATACAGTGCCGGAACCGGGAATTCCCGGTTCTCGCCATACAAATTCAGTACCGGGAGCATTCCCTACTTGTATGTAAAATCCGTGGCAAGCGTCCGCGCCAGTAAGCATTGCTCATATTGGGCCCGATTCGGATTTTTAAATAGACATCTGATTAGATATATTTTAGGTATCACCAAGATACGATAACGATATGTTTAAGATCTAACCTGTCAAACTTGACATTAGCGCGATTCTGGAGATACTTTTGAACGATTTCCACAGGATATGACTTAGAGATCCAATTCACATCTAATACATATCTTACTCTATCTAACGTAAAAGTAGCATTGGTTGCCCGAATTGCGCTGCAAAAGAGAACTAGTTGATATCTAAACTATAACGTATCTAGAATGGATCTAGTACGTGGTACGTGTCGTCTCTTGTGAATATTTTGAAGTTCGAATACGGCAGGTTAATTTTCGTTAACCCCCTTCACTCTCTCACTCGCTTCGAGCAACCGCGTCAGCTAGCGGACGCCCTAAAGGATCCTAAGGTCCGCTTCAAGTAGCGACCTAATAGTTTTTATACGAAAGCGACTGTCATCTGATCTGATCTGAAACTAGACCTTATTGGAAATAGTTCGGTTACCTCAAGATGATATCTTACTCCAAAAGGCTATTGGTAGTTAATATTAAAAGATATACGTACATAGGTAAGTTTCAAGAAGAAGGGAGAAATTCCACGAAGGAGCGAGGTGGCCACGTGGATCTGGCATCCGACTTTCAATCCACGTTGCATATTGAAAGTCGGACGGACGTTAACTCCACTCGGCCACCGCCGCTCCATCCTAGAACTTTCTTCCTCACCGCCGCGTATGAGAAGTGTTGAGTAACATTGTATTTTAACAGCCTATACGACATCGCTAATCAAATAGTACATTTCTATAATATTCCTTTTTATTTTTGTTATATAAATAATTAATTGTGATGTTTCACGGAAAAAGGTACCTTATGGCGGCTGGCGCTTACGTCGCATAGCGCCGTAATAATATTAGAGCGGCGTTAATAATAACGTAAGCGCCATCAGCCATAAAGGTACCCTTACCCGTGGGACGTCACTAATTCTAGATAATTCCAACTGAAATGGTAAATTAAGGTTAATATTAACGTAATTAATGCTAATTAATCATTAGGGTTGAAATTGTTTATACCGATTCAGTTAACACCACTCCGCTGCACCAAAAACCGGACTGAGAGTAAAAAGAAGTATTACAAGGACCTTAAATCGATTCTAAACAAAGCTTTATTCAATGAGAAGTTAACATACATAAATCATAACATAAATAATAAAATTCATAATTCCAAGATACTATGGAAAAGTCTAAAATCTACCCTGCTACCAATTAAAAACACAGAAATACCTTCATACTTCAATGATCCTACCACTATAAACAAACATTTTTTAACATTACCAAGTACATCAAGATTGCCCATATCTATATTGACTTACCTTGAGTACCACAGGTTTCGTGACTCTATTTTCCATTTAGAAACTATTAGCTCAGAGCAAATGTTAAAAATTGTTCGAAATTTAAAGTCGAATGCCGAGGGATCTGACGGTGTTAACCTAAAAATGCTTGTTTTGACTCTACCACACACTACTGATTTGCTTACTAAAATAATTAATACCTCAATTTTGACATCTACATTTCCTAATGTCTGGAAGCTGGCTATTGTGCAACCACTGCCAAAAACCTCTAATCCGTCTGAGCTTAGAGACCTTAGACCAATCAGCATTTTACCCTGCATATCAAAAATATTGGAAAAGGCTGTGTGCACTCAGCTCACTAAGTATCTTGAGGCCAACAATATACTTCCAGATGTTCAGTCAGGTTTCCGAAGGGGTAGAAGTACAACTACAGCTTTACTGGATGTTACAGATAGTATACTGTGCTCGCAAGATAAGGGCATGTGCACTCTGTTGGTTCTACTTGATTTTTCTAGGGCTTTTGACAGCCTAAATATTGATCTTCTTCTGTCAAAATTGACATATTATGGTTTTGATAGCAAAACTGTAAGATGGTTTGATAGTTACCTTAATATGCGCAGCCAATATGTAAAAATTAAATGTGATGGTTCTACATCCACCTCAGATCCTATTGAATTAACCAGGGGAGTCCCCCAAGGCTCTATCCTTGGCCCGATCCTATTTATTTTATACTCTGCTGACATCGGCTCACGTATCACACACTGTAAGTACCACATCTAGTAGCCAACACCAGTTGGCTGGTTTAACTCCTACTTTGAAAGTCACATTATTAGACGAGCCGATCGAGCAAGTCTATGAGGCTCGGAACCTGGGTCTTTTGATGGATAGTGGCCTTCGCTTTGAGAAGCATACTTCTGATGTAGTAAGGAGGTGTTTTTACAAACTAAAAGTGTTGTACAAAATTAGACCTTTCATCAATGAAATACTGCGTGTTAGGTTAGTTGAGTCACTTATTTTATCAAAATTAAATTATTTGGATGCGGTATTTGGACCAAGACTTCTTTGTAAATCCAAAAGACTTATACAACGTGTCCAAAACGCCTGTGCTCGCTTCTGTTTCTGCATTCCATTGCGAGGCCACGTATCACCTTTCCTTAATCAGCACAACATTCTAAAAATGCACCACCGCCGTAAGCTGCACCTTGCTTCTTTGCTCTTTGGTGTAATAAACCTTCAGGCTCCTACTTATTTGTACGAGAAGCTGTCCATTTCCGTGTCACGCGGGGGTCGGCGATCTGCGACTCAACTTCTAACTCATAGACACACATCAGCAGCCTTCCGCGGCAGTTTTCGTTACGCAGCCACTAAGTGTTGGAACAACATCCCTCCTCCTATTAGGAACCTGCAAAGCATTCACAGTTTTAAATCAACTTTAAAAAAGTTTATGCTCGAACACCAATCAAACGAAGAGTGCCTCAAACTTGAGACTAGCTACATTTAAGCACCCTTGACGCATTCCTAGTATTACTGCTTTTCGTCTCTTCTACAACCGCCACTCATTTTAACTGTCATCTTAACTGTAATTTTAGTCTTATTACATAATATTGTAGTCATAATGTGTTCTCTTATAATTTAGTCGTAATAGTCCATGGCCCCGACGGAAGACCAGCGCTAGCCTTTAGGCTAGCACCTGCTGAGTCGGGACCATTTCGTGACCATGGTAGTGTTACCTGTTGTTTTATCTATAATTTTTGTCACGAATAAAAACATTCTATTCTATTCTATTCTATTCTATTCTAAAAATGCTGTAAAACTTACGATGTCTGAATTTATAACACATAGTACATAATTAATTATTTATATAACAAAAATAAAAAGGAATATTATAGAAATTGACTATTAGATTAGTACTATTTGATTCAGTACCTAATGTTATAGTAGTAGTCTAATATCTAGTAATTTAATATGGCCGTTATCGGCAATATTAAATTACTAGATACTCAGTATCAAATATACTTTATCTACGCACATATCATTACTGCTCTAAAATGCATTCAGAAAACGTAGGAAATGACCAGCATTATCACAACCAATTTTACTATGAGAACTTTCTTATCTGTGGTAGTAGGTAAAATTTGTACTTTAAAGTTATAACTTTACAGATTTTTGTAAGGTTATGAGTTTTAAATTTGGAACAGCTGTCAAAACTCAAGTGGGTGTCTATTCTAGTATCCATAGATATTAAAACAATTATCGATACGGAACGTCAATTCGGTATATTTTTTTAATATAAACCGTACGACATTTGATCTAGAGTGGCATGAGAATAGGGACTTCATTCTTTTGTCTATGAATTAAAAAAAACTACGGATGCGTGACATTTGTGAAAAAAAGTTTTCATTTACCGCCATTTGACTTACAGTTTCATCTTTTAATTAGTTTTAGGTTATAAAATTGATTTGATAGTTGTTTTTAAACAAACTTTAAGCAAAAGTATCGTGTAAAATGAGTGATAAAAAGATATTTAGAAGCCGCCACCTCTCAAATCTGCGAGTTAAGTCAGACAGCAACGATGGATGTCGGTTGAAATATGAGGTTAGTGAATATATAATAGAAGGTAATAATATGTGTGTAGATAAAGTAGTGTATGTAACTGTACATAATTAGGCATTAAAACACTCGTGTGATCCTTTTAAGAAACTCACTTCGTTCGTTTCTTAAACCCACACTCGTATTTTAATGCCTTTCATTATGTAGCAGTCACATAAACTACTATAGAGACTGGTATTTCCTGTATCAAAAGCTTTCGTCCTATCGTAATAAAACAGTTTATCGAGGTCAATCTTGAGATCTCAGTCCTATAAACATATTTATGGATTTGGGACCTCCGTATATTTAAATAGGATGTTTTTGACACTTAATATTAGGTTGGTATTCAACCTGTCCAGTATCATGGTCCAATGGGCATTGTGCACTAAGCAAATACACATTGAATAAAGAAATTGGACAGGTAGAATACCACCCTAAGCCGTTCATACTGGAGTCAGTTACGGATCGCTGCCATATATGATCCAAAAATTTTTTATTAAGCTATGAGCTTCATCACATATGATCTCTGAGTAATTCTAAGCATTTCTAGCCTCGGAGGCGATAAGAAGCGTGCGTCTAGTCGAGGAGGGCGGAGTACAAAGATGGCCGCCACCCGTCATCATTCAAAAAAATCTGTTCTGGTCTTGGTGGCTACTAGGGCAAGTTTGGTATCATTTTCGTATAAACCGAAGACGTGGAATTCATTGCTGATATTTGTTTTTTTCAGTTTCATAGTAATTTTGCAAGAAAAACGTAAAAAGATAAAAATTTGGGATGGAGGTTTTTGCTTTGAGAGCTAATAACTTTTGTATAGTGGCCAAAAGTATCATACAAAAAATACTATAATAAAGCGCAATTCATGCAGCTTCTAAACATATACATGTTTAGTAATATCCTATTGCAAAAAGATGGTGAAAAAATTATTAAATGACCGCAGCGCGGGTAGTTGGACTCTCGCTAGGCGGCGTTTATCTTACAAAATGGTCGAGTACGACTACGTAGGTAACTATGCTTACTTTGCTAGATTTTATGATGACGAATAAAATGCTTTCTGTATATTTAATGTCCGCAATTTCCAGTACACAGACATAATTCTGGTATAGGTTAAAAAAATACACACAGGTATCCCCATGTCTAAAGAGGAGGGCGGCTCGCTTAACAAATAAGATCATGTACAACCGCAATTTCAGGTTGGGTTAGGTTAGGTTCGTTAGTTACCTTTTATCCCTCAGAGCAGAAAATACAAGCCCCGCGAGGCGGGGCTTCGTTGGTTTGTCACCAAGTCATACTTGCATAACCTATATTAGTATGACAAATATACATAGCTGTTATGATTTCTAAATGTAAGCTCTCCGCATAATAGTTATTTGTTTTACAAGGGGGCAAAGTTGTTGTTTAACCGCTCGTGCTAATATTGTATGTATGTATGTATGTATGTCACTTTATTGCACATAAACAGGTTTACATAAAATGGACAAAAACAAAACAAAAATAAAAATGTTATGTACAAAGGCGAACTTATCCCTAAAAGGGATCTCTTCCAGCTAACCTTTGAGAAAATGAGAAAGGATCAGATACTAACAGGTGAAAGACAATTTAATATGGACAAATAGCACTATGAGAATTTTGGATACACATAAAGGACGACGAGAGCGAATAAGTACTTAAAGAAAAAGAAAAAAAAAATACCAGTACTAGGTACATATTAATAAATAGTATAAATACGCATAAACTACGATTAATATTGATACCCGATCAAGAGAAAGATTTCAAAATTGAACCACGAGCGTAGTGAGTGGTACGAAAAATGGAATCTTGAGCGTTGTAAGGGTTTCAAAGAACGAGGGTTAAACAAAATTTGCCGCCGAGTGAAACACAGAATTTTTCACCACACCAACCTGAAGCAAATATGAAATGTAAAATATCAAACAAAATCAAACCAAATCAAATCCAAATGAATATTATGTGCAGGTTGAAGTTATTTATTAAAAACAACAAGTAAGTACCTATAAAATTACTTAAAGTGAGTTATAGCATGAAAATTATCGTGAAAATAAATATTTTGCCTCTTCCTAAGTAGTACAATTTCTCTCATAAATAGTGTTTTAATATTATCAGCAAAAATAAGAGCGCTATTTTATTAGAAAAATTTCATTTATAATAGTTATTTCTCGGACCCAATTTTGAACCCGGGTATATCCTTAAACTACGTTCAAAAGAGAGGTATGGGCACTGTGAATGCCATCTCGCTTTGTGTGGTAGGGCACAGCACAGCGGATGTCATTCCAGATCTATCCGAGCAGAGCCCAACTGGAGAAGTACGTACTTACCTCCACCTTACAGAAAACACCGGTCAAATAACACTAGGCCCCACTCAAATCGTTGCAAGTGCATTAAAATTAAAGTGCATAAAATTATGTCTGTATGATGAATTATGTCTGGATGAAAGTATTTTATTCGTCATCATAAAATCTAGCAAAGTAAGCATACCTACGTAGATACTCGTACTCGATCATTTTGTAAGATAAACGACGGTCCGCAAGATAAACGAACTCGGAGTAAATATCTATGGAGTAGAGACGCGCACTAATTTCTATCTGAAAAATTCTGTCGTTTTTGGCGCGGGGGACGAGGTAACGCACACAAATAATGTTAACACTAATGCATTTTTAGCATACGTCGCTACACACGCACACGACAAAATTATCAAACACTAGCAAAAACTATATTCACACAAGTACAAGAACAAACACAGACAACCCTGTCCGTGAACGAGATGACGTCAGTTCTAAGTAAACCTAGGTAGTGCGAGGGACGCGTCGATAATATTGTCGATAAAATTGACAATGAATTTTAATTTCTGCTTTTATCAATTATAATAATAATACAATATCAAGTCTTTGTACCAGCATTTTACTAACTTTCAATTTTTGTATTGTTTAGATGTTATTTCTAATAGTTTGTCAATTTGTTTAGGGCCAATCTTGCAAGCTGATATAGAATGATTTTTTATTATCAGTTCATTAGTTAATATTTTACATGTTGGTTTACTTCTGAAAGCAATGCAATATACTATCGAGCATGCAGATCTGCATGATGACAGAGATGGAACGCGGCCATAGGATGTCATTTAAGGGATATTGAGTAGGGGATAATTAGTATATATATCGGCGGTAGATCGTTAAATCGGGCATATCGAGATATTCCTAGGCATATCATGAAACGCCGCCATTTAATAATCTGCCTTTTGCATTTTTTGCCACTTCTAGTGCTGCATTCTATGTGGCATTTGGAGCAGAATGCGTAGATACTAGGTAGGTACTAAAATCATACGCTACCCAAACACGTACTATAAGTAGGATGTCAAGCCATTTCAATGGTTATCATTTGCTAAAATTTAGGACATCCTACTTATTCGATATGCCTAAATGTTGAGGTTTGAACGGTATGGCTGGTGGTCACTAGTCAGATCATGACATGCCGGCGTTTCATGATTTGCTTAGGAATATCACACCTTGAAGTTAGCACGATATGGCTGGTGGTCACTAGGCAGATCATCATCTGCCTAGGAATATCACACCTTGAGGTTTGTACGATATGGATGGTGTTCGCTAGTCATCATGACCATCTGTATATTATTCATTATGTTTATATCGATTTTACCGATTTTGGTTTTTATGGTGTCCCATCACTAATATTGGTACGGTGATACCAGAGTAATAAATTAAAAGTGCCTATTTATGGAAAGTGACAGCCGTAAATACCTTAAATTAATAATATATTTGACATGTTAAATAAAAATATATAGCTGGTCAAGCAAATCTTGTCAGTAAAAAAGGCGCGAAATTCTAATTTTCTATAGGACGATATCCCTTCCCGCCTACATTTTTCAAATTTGCCGCCTTTTTCTACTGACAAGATCTGCTTGACCAGCTATATGTAGAAACTAAAGGAAAAATAAATTTTCAAAAAATAGTCTATCGGTAATTTTCATACATCGTTATCGCGGGAGCAAATACGATTTGACAATACTGAAAGATTATAAAAAACAGTCAAAAACAGAAATGACATTCGTATAGAGAAACGTTTATACCTACGACCTTAAAATGTATAATTATTTTATTGAATATCAATGCTATCTTACCTCCATACTTGACTTGATTGGTACTTAAAAAGATTACCTATTAGGTACGCAACCTTATCAGTCAATTTAGACATTTGTCAATCTTGACTGATCTTTATTTGTAACAACATAATCAAATAGAAGTTGCCTTTAAAATGCCTCGAAGGAAAATAACATGTGATGAATTTGTGGGGTTGTTTATACAGGATTATCCTGAGCTAGAGGCTCGCGATACAAATCTATTTTGCTCGAAGTGCAATATTAGTTTTTGTAAAACTAAATCTTCCGTGAAACGTCATTTTAACTCTGAAAGACACACTTCTCTCAAAAAAGATTTTAGGTTGGAACTGACAAAATTTCTAGTAAGCTGTAACATACCGTGGTCTCAAATAGAGAACCCTGTATTTAAAAATTTCATTGAAGATTGTGTATCTGGAAAATTTGAAAAAACTGTTCAGGTCCCTTCAGAATGTTTGCTGAGGCAGACTTGCGTGAATGAATTATACGACAAAGAGATGGATATAATTAGAGACGAATTAAAAGACGCGTATATATATGTAAGTGTTGATGAAACCACAGATGCTATAGGTCGTCAAATCGCTAACGTTATAGTAGGTGCTATGCTTGAAGATGATGTTGGAACTCCACACGTGCTGTCAAGCAAATGTTTAAATGAAACGAACAATATCAGTATAACTAATACTGTAAAAAATGCCCTGGATGATTTGTGGGGCCCTGGTCACAATAAGCATGACAAGGTGTTGTTGTTATTGACTGATGGTGTGGGGTATATGTTGAAAGCTGGCAGAAATTTGAAAACACTTTTTCCGAACATTGTCCATGTTACATGTTTAGCCCATGCTCTTAACAGAGTTGCCGATCAAGTTCGTGTTCTTTTTCCAGAAGTTAACCTATTAATTTCAAATGTAAAGAAAGTATTTCGCAAATCTCCGAAAAGAGTAAAAGCATTAAGAGAAATGTTTAATGGAATTCCTTTGCCTCCAAACCCAACAATTATTCGCTGGGGAACATGGATCGAGGCTACCACTTACTACAACAAGTATTTTGATGAAATAAAAAGCGTTATAGACACATTTCGTAATTCAGACGCACAGTGCATCGTCAAAGCAAAAAAATCTTTACTCAGTGCAAAAGTTCGAAAAGATGTAAATTTCATAGCAAAGTATCTGCAAGTAATACCAGATGCTATAAATAAACTGCAGTGCCAAAATCTATCTCTTAGTGAAAGTTTGACCATAGTACAAAATACATACAAACATATATCCAAATTAATTTTGAATAAAGATGGAAAACAGATTTTAAAAAAGTTCAAAGTGGTTTTGCAGAAAAATGCCGGATATGAAGTTATGAAAAAAATGTGTGAACTGATATCGGAGAAGGAGATAGTACTAGATTCAACGATATATCGTTCTACATTTGATTACTTCCGTCGTTTTAAAAACGCACCCATTACAACAGTAGCAGTCGAAAGATCATTTAGCCAATTAAAATGGATATTTACTGCACGACGCCGCAGATTAAGAGTAGAAAACATAGAGAAAATTTATGTCGTATATTACGAAAATCACTTAAGATCAACAAAAATTAAATAATGTTGTACAAAATAAATCATGAATATTTATTTGATATGTCGATTCCGGGTCATTATTTACTAACAGAGTGTAAAGCAAGATTTATGAACATTATGCAACAAAAACTTCGTGCTATGTATGATGAACTTCTTGGAGGCTTATAATGTGTAGGCAGAAAGGTCTGTTTTTACTAAACGGGCAGTCTGTTTTACCACTTCTTTAATAAATTTATATTTGCTCCCGCGATAACGATGTATGGTAATTTTACGTTATTTAGGGGTTGTGCACAAATCACGCGAGATGGTTTCCACTACTTTTTGATCCCCCGTCCCCCTTTTCTTTATTCTTATAGATCTATTAATTTGATTAAATAGATTAGGTTGATATGAAACTAAGGTGTTATATGAAAATAATGTGTTACATAAATTATATAACAAAAAGCATAGCAAATAGGGCATATTACTGCAATGTTCTGCCGCCAGAGTGTAGCACTAAGCTAGCTAGTAAATTTTCTCTTTTCACTTTATCGCTCAAATATGCAATAGTGATAGAGAGGTTAGATAACGAAATTTAAATTTTCTTGTTCCGCGGCGGACCACCAGATTGTGATGGATTGTGGTAGTCGCGCCCCCTACGCAGAGTTTCGCATAATATTTCCTATTAGAAATTCTACTCGTACCTAATTAATATTTAGAAAGTCTTCTTTAGAATTACCCTAAATTAGATCTAATATCATATCACTGGTATCACTGTCAGATTGACAATGTTTTTTAGTTATTTGCAAAATTAATGCACTATTTGATAATATTTAGATG
Organism: Cydia fagiglandana; assembly: GCF_963556715.1. Lineage (NCBI taxonomy): Eukaryota > Metazoa > Arthropoda > Insecta > Lepidoptera > Tortricidae > Cydia > Cydia fagiglandana. The sequence goes on along the minus strand of NC_085932.1, from coordinate 1,805,578 downwards.
TAATAGTACTTAAATATGATAAGAAACGTGTTCTTTTTGTAGACTAGACGTTTCCGATCTCATTTTGCATGAGAAAATGCTGCAATTCGGCATTTTCGGCTCCTATCATTCCGCTTAGACTGACGTTTGCTGAATGGCGTATAACGTGTGGCAACTAGTTTTATATAACCTCCTTGACCGGCGGCCGCGATCTTTTTGCAGAGGGGAACGCCTGTTAATGGCCGCTCCATAGATATTTACTCCGAGTAAACGAAAGTCCAACTACCCGCGCTGCGGTCATTTAATAATTTTTTCACCATCTTTTTGCAGTAGGATATTACTCAACGTGTATATGTTTAGAATCTGCATGAATTACGCTTTATTATAGTATTTTTTATATGATATTTTTGGCCACTATACAAAAGTTATTAGCTCTCAAAACAAAAACCTCCATCCTAAATTTTCATCTTTTTACGTTTTTCTTGTAAAATTACTATGAAGCTGAAAAAAACAAATATCAGCAATGAATTCTACGTCTCCGGTTTATACGAAAATGATACCAAACTTGCCCTAGTAGCCACCAGGACCAGAACACATTTTTTTGAATGATGACGGGTGGCGGCCATCTTTGTACCCCCCCTCCCCTTATTGCCTCCCAGGCTTGAAATGCTTAGAATTACTCAAAGATCATATGTGATGAAGCTCATAGCTTAATAAAAATTTTTTGGGTCAACTTCATAACTGACTCCGCTATCAGGCCTTGGTGTTCAACCAAGGCAATTTATTAATCCGTATAGATATACCGGCTGTGGCCTTTAACATGAGCAAATAATTAAAATATAGATGGTACTCCTCAAATAGTGAAACTTTTGTTCTACAACTTTTAAAAATTATGAAGTATTTAGACTCCCTATTTTTCATACAAAATAAATATTATCTTCAATGGACGCCATCGCCACGCCATATCATTGTGATTTGACGTTGCTTGTCACGCCTTAAACATAACAAATTTCGCAATACATTGCGTCTTAGAATAAACTTTAAAGTGTATTAAAAATCAAACCACAAGTTATTTTTAAAAGTCGCTGAACAAATGTTGGTCAGTATGAGGAGTACAGCTTACAGTTAAATTTTTTGCTCATATTACAGGCCATACCCGGTATTATATTAGGTATGTTCCTTGGGACAAGCTGTAGTAGAGAATTTTTGTTATGAAACAGGAGGAAGCGAGCAGACGAATCACCTCATGGTAAGTAATTGCCGTCGCCCATAGACACCCGTAACACCAGAGGGGTTGCGAGTGCGTTGCCGGCCTTTAAGATAGGAGTACGCTCTTGAAGGTTTGAAGGTCGTATTTATTGGTCCGGATTCTGATCCGGACATACCTCTGGCTATAGTTCGTTTTTTTTAGCATTAGAAATAAGGTAAACAATCTTGACGTGTCTTTTAATTGAAAAACACATTTTAAAAATAAGTTACGGCAAATATGTAACAATTATGAATCTAATACGATCATTTATATTCTTCTGCTTTCATAAGTAATAGTTTTTGATTTTTAAAAAGCATTTTTCAATTAAAAGACATGTCAAGATCGCTTACCTTCTTGCAAGTTCTTTCTAATGCTAAAAAAAACGAACTATAGGTACAGTTGTAGTGCATAATTATTTTCGATCGTATTTTTACGGAAACGTACAAACGTGTCTTGCTATTTCAGTCAGTCTCAGTACGAAAAGTACTGAGATTGACTGAAGCAGCATGACAAATACGAACGTTGCCGAGAAAATACGATGGAAAACACAGTTGCGCTGCGCGAGGCAGGAAGTTTCTGGGGAAAAGCCCAATTAAGGACTGCTAACCATCTAAGTGGTGAAGAAAGTTAAAACTGTCTATCCTTAAACAAAATTCCATCTTGTCTTGCGACAAGAAATATTATTAACGAGAACGGGAGTAACGGGACACTCGCGCATATTAAAGGGCCCTGAAGCTAACCTCCGTTAAAGTCAATTTAGTAATTTACTTAATTAATGAACGTCCGACGTAATTTCCTAGTTAATTTAATTTGCGATTGAGTACTGTTGTATTTGCTTAATAATCTCTGCCTGCGACTTTAACCGTGTATGAGAGGCCGAATCTGACAATTTGAAATGGTCTTTGGTTTTGATACGACCTGTAATCGTGTAGGTGATTATATTTTCATACTTATATTAATTTTAACATAAGTATGTGTAATACAAATAATCGTGAAAATTTAACTTAATATTTTATCACTTTATAGGGCACAATATATACCTACTTATATTTATATTTTAGCGTCCAATGTATGTTTGTCGGCATGTCTTTCAACTTATCATCTACAGATATTATATTATATATAGATGGTCAAGCAAATCTTGTTGTCAGTAGAGAAAAACCGCGAAATTAAAAATTTCTATGAGACGATATCCGCGCCTACATTTTTCAAATTTGCAAGACCTGCTTGACCAACTATATATCCTCTTCTAGTACACACAACATAAGCCCTATTGAGCTTACTGTGGAAGGTCGGTTTGTGTAAAATTATCATATATTTAATATTTATTAATGTATATGTTTCTTTAAATAATGACTGTATATATAATATACATTTTTGTATTCATTTAAGTGTATTTTTTTAAATTGTCATTTAAAAAGCTAAACCTATTTAAAAAATAACGATGTATTTCTTTGACCCCTTTTTTCTAACAAAACGTTATGTCCGCAGGTGTACATCGTGCTGACATTCCTGTCGGGGGTGCTGTATTTCCTGTCGACGGCCATCAACCCCTTCCTCTACAACATCATGTCCAATAAATTCAGAAACGCCTTCAAGGTAAGCGGATTGATCAACCAATTTACCCATCATTGTCTATTTGTTGGCTCTGAGCCAAGACCCTTGCACGGAAACTAAGTTCAGTAAGAATTAGTTACACCGAAATTCAATTACCTATACTTAGACGTGGCGTAATGCCAAGAAATTAGAGGGAAATAAGAGATATCCGCGCCGAGCGGATTTTTACCTTTTATCTCAATAACTCTAAAAATTTACGTTTGTTTGAAAGTTTGGTCGTCGGATCCCTCGGCGATATCCACGGAATACATTATAAATTTATTATTTGGCTATATCATAAGCTATTTTATATTACAAGCGCAACGATGCCATGTTTAGGAGTTATACGGATTACCGACATTATACTAAGTTAATATAAAAACCGGGCAAGTGCGAGTGGGACTCGCGCACGAAGGGTTCCGTACCATAATGTAAAAAACGGCAAAAAAGAAAACGGTCACCCATCCAAGTACTGACCCCGCCCGACGTTGCTTAACCTCAGTCAAAAATCACGTTTGTTGTATGGGAGCCCCACTAAAATCTTTATTTTATTCTGTTTTTAGTATTTGTTGTTATAGCGACAACAGAAATACATCATCTGTGAAAATTTCAACTGTGTAGCTATCACGGTTCGTGAGATACAGCCTGGTGACAGACGGACGGACGGACGGACGGACGGACCGCGGAGTCTTAGTAATAGGGTCCCGTTTTACCCTTTGGGTACGGAACCCTAAAAACGGTTTTAACTTTACTAATGTCCAGAATCCGGAAGACTGACAGCAGTTTGTAATAATAGGTATTATTGATTTAGGCATATTTATTTATGTAAGAGGAGGATTCAAAAACTATGCCAATATAATTTTTAAGAAAAAAAAACCGACTTCCATGGGGGCCGATGAAAGATTACTGTAGATGGTACACTATGTAGAAAAGGAGGTAAAACCAACCACTTTTCTACTAGCATTTCGCTTCTGTATAATGGCTCCTCTACAGGATGGGCCAACGCCGGCCACTCCAAGGGACGCAGCCATGCGGTAGAATGAGATAGCAATATCACTTGCTCCCTCTAACGCATAAATGCGTCCCTTGGAGTGGCCGGCGTTGGCCCATCGTGAAGAGGAGCCATGAGGGTCGTAGTTCTAGCCTAACCTAACCCACTCCTCAGATAGCAGTTCGGTTCTGTGCGGATCGCAGTTCGAACCTAATCAAACCCACTTTTCAAGTAGCATTTCGTTTCTGTAAGGCTCGTAGTTCTAACCTAACCTAATCCTTGTTCGGTTCTGTGAGGATCGCAGTTCAAACCTAACCTAACCCACTTAATGGCGCATGCCGTGCGGTGTACGGGGGTTTAAGCGGGAGGGGCTAGTAAGATTGGCATCATCGTACTTTATACCTACATTAATTTTATGGTAGGTAATCATAGTTGTTTATTTAGTTAAGGTATCATAGTGGTTTTCTGGATCAAGGTCCGGGTCCGAGTCCGGGTCCGAGTCCGGGTCCGTGTCCGGGTCCGAGACCGGGTCCGAGTCCGGTTCCGAGTCCGAGTCCGAATCCGGGTCCGAGTCCAGGTCCGGGTCCAAACCGGATCCGGGTCCGAACCGGATCCGGGTATGAGTCCGAGTCCGGGTCCCAGTCCAAGTCAAAATCGAAATTCGTAATCACCAAACGTGTACCATGCGTCATTGAAGAGTTCTGTTTTGGTCATCATCAGCAGTTCCACTTCATCAAATGCGACAGTTTTTAATGTAAATGCTTGATTTTATGATGAAAATACAAAAAAATCTATACGTATGCCTTTAATATTTGAGGAGTTCCCTCGATTCCTTATGGATCCCATCATCAGAACTCGAGCTTGACAAAAATGTGGCTTAAAAACTTAACTTGCTTAACGAACATAACGAAAAGGAAAAATCGCCAAACGTGAACTATGCGTCGTTTAAAAGTTCTGTTCTGATCATCATCAGCAGTTCCACTTCATCAAATGCAACAGTTTTTAATGAAAATGCTTGATTTTCTAATGTAAATACAAAAATCTCTATACGCATGCCTTTAAGATTTGAGGAGTTCCCTTGATTCCTCATGGATCCCATCATCAGAACTCGACTCAGAGCTTGACAAAAATGTGGCTTAAAAACTTAACTTGCTTAACAAACATAATGACGAGGACAAATCGCCAACCGTGAACTATGCGTCGTTGAAGAGTTCTGTTCTGATCATCATCAGCAGTTCCACTTCATCAAATGCAACAGTTTTTAATGAAAATGCTTGATTTTCTGATGTAAATACAAAAATCTCTATACGCATGCCTTTAAGATTTGAGGAGTTCCCTTGATTCCTCATGGATCCCATCATCAGAACTCGAGCTGGACAAAAATGTAGCTTAAAAACTTAACTTGCTTAACAAACATAACGAAGAGGACAAATCGCCATCCGTGAACTATGCGTCTTTAAAGAGTTCCGTTCTGATCATCGTCAGCAGTTCCACTTCATCAAATGTCACTTTTTTGGGTGTATATGCTTGATTTGTTGATAAAAACCCAAAAGTCACTATATGTATGCCTTTAAGATTTGAGGAGTTCCCTCGATTCCTCATGGATCCCATCATCAGAACTGGGTTTTGACAAAAACGGGACCAATCTGTATGCATATACTTAGATATGGAGTAACAAACATAAAAAAAAAAAACATACAACCGAATTGATAACCTCCTTCTTTGAGATTTGGAAGTCGGTTAAAAAGTAACTTGAAGTACTATTGATATCATTTTAATATGGAACGTAATGGAATACGAGCCAACCCTTTTAGTTCAACGACCTAAAGCGCCCTCCAGACTATGCGCGTGAATCGGCGAGTGTGGAGTCTAAGTAGTTCGCTGATATGCGAAATCGACTCCAGACTCGCGTTCGCGGCTTCGCGCCGCGATTCGCGCACGAGTGTGGAGCGGGCTTAACCTATTTCGACTTTCACGACCTAGAAAGTTGGAATTTGGCGTCCAGCTGTGTAGGTAATTGTATAAAGTTGTCTACTTATCTGATGATCTATACAACTTGGCACCCATTTAAATAGTTCTCATTTACTATTTATCGGTAAAATAATACTGAACTTTGCTCCGACATTTTTCACAAATGGGCCGGTTTTTATTTTGGATAAAATTTTGCTGGTTTGAAGAGTCCTCATCTGGGCCAAATTAGTACGAAATCATTAGGTGTCCTGAAAACATGTATATAATTATCCGTTTATCTACACAAATATATTGTACAGATTGAGAAACTCTAGCTTACCAAATATTGAAATCTTACAGCCTGGTGACTGACAGACGGACAGCGGAGTCTTAATAATAGGGTCCCGTTTTTACCCTTTGGGTACGGAACCCTATAAAAAAAGAAATCTAAATGAAAGGCCTATTGTTTTGATGGGCTAATTCATTTCAGAAACGGATGGTAAAATACAAAATTTACAAAACTATCAGCCCTATAAACATCTAAATGTTGTAATCATTAAAGATAAAAGCCCGATGTTCAGGCCATAAAACGCTCATAAAAATATTGGTTTTGTCCGGAAAATTTTCACGAGAATCATTATTTTTCTTTGTAGGTACTTCGGTTAGAGTAATGTTACTATTTCTGGATGTTTACTATTCCCTTCCTTATATATTGTGCTTTGAAGTGTTTTAGTGTTTGGTACCTATAAAAGTTTGTTAAAGATAAAAGATAAAGATAAAAAATAGTTTATTCAAGTAGGCATATTACAATGCGCTTATGAACGTCAAATAAACCTTTACCGGCTCCAACCGTACACCTCTGCCCCGAGAAGATTTAAATCCCCCCTCAATTGGAGGAGGGTATCCCAATATGGGATGTTATTCCTATTAAATTGCTGTAAATCTGTAATACTTGATTATGATGATGACGTGAACAAATTGTTATCTAAAGAATTCCATAATGAAAACATTTGGATTCGCTTGCTGTTTAGAATAGGTATATATTTTTATTTTATTTCAGCCGTTTAGCTTATTCGAACATCGTATTACCGGCCTACGTAAAATTCAAGACTTTTTATATGATTATTAAGGTTCTAATTAACTTAACTTTAAATTAAAAACTTTATTATTCCATACTAACTTAAATCGAAGCTTTGCAAACATTATTAAATAACCAAATGTGTAAATTTGAATGATTTATATTCAAAACCTTCATTTTATTGAGCGTTTGAAACTTTAATAAATTGCTACCAATTTATCACATTTGCATACAAAACCTACGATTAAAATGTACGACGGCAATCACTTATGTAAATCCGGGGTTTGTGTTATCACACGAGTTAGGTACATACCATTAATGGGTCAATTTTTGAAGAGGGTGTTTTTTCGACATTTGTATGGCAATTTTTTATTTTTGAAAAATCTGATTTATAATCATCGTTTTAAGAAGGGTTCTTAACAACAAAAAATATACTGTAGGAGGCACCTCTGTACTATTTATAGTTAGCTAGATATGGACGTTTAAAGATCGACATTTGTATGACACTATTTAGCCATTTGTAAGGCGCTTTTGACATGTATACGGCATTTTTTCGACATTATATGGCAGTATCAACATGTATATGCCACTATTTATTATTTTTGTTGCATTTATAAGACCCTGACGACATATGTATAACACCTTCTCGACATCTGTATGGTCCTATGTCGACATTTGTATGCCACGATCGACATTTATACGGTCAAAATAGCCGTATAAATGTCGCCATACAAATGTCGCGACATGTCGCCAATAATATTTTTTAGCGATATTTCCTACACAATACAACAGATTCACTTATTTATTTTACTATATATTTTAACACTATATTTGCAACTATTATTATAAAAGAAATATTTTTATTCCAACTATGTACCAACGTATTCAGCGTCCATACAAATGTCGTTGTAGTCGTACCAAAATATATCGAAAGAGATTTTTATATGTTTTTAAATAAATTAAACTGTTTCCGGGTTTACATTTGATTCAATCGATGCCCAACTAACCGCACTATTGCGTTGTAAATTTAATCTAACCGTTATTCAATAGACAAAGAAGATTATAGGGGGTATATTTAAGTCATAACAAAACAGGTGCCGCGCGGGACAGCGATAAAAAGGCCTCCCTTGTTTTATTAAATAACGCATTAATTTATCAATATGATTAAATCAATTCTCTGAAAAATGCTCTTTATAGAAATACAAAGTTGTTTATGATACGTTGCCTACATCCAAAGTTATGATTTTTTTTATTGCGCGATGCCGCCACTGGGACACGCGAAAAACGGCAAATTTCTCCGTTTTTGGAACTTTAAATGCGATTTTGTCAGGACCAAATAATATTTTTGGTACAGTTGTGCATGATTTTTAAAGCTTATAATACACTGAATGAAAATATATACATACCCAGTCTTTTAGTCCTATGGACTTCGAGTTTTAGCCGTGGGACAGCAAAAAATGCCTATTTGAAAATTGACCCTAATATTGGACTCTGGAACTGTAAGCTAAACCTCGATAAGACAATTTCTTCGTTAAATCAGCTTGCTAATTTGAATTCTATCATTAGCATAGTATTATAAAAAAAACGCCTATGGCCTAGCGGTAAGAGCGTGCCATTTTCAATCCGGAGGCCGCTGGCTCAAACCCCGGCTCGTACCATTCGTACCAGTAAGTTTTTCGGAATTTATTTACGAAATATCGTTTGATATTTATCAGTAACTTTTCGGTGAAGGGAAACATCAGCTTTCGTAAAAACTAGTGCTTACGCCAATTCTTGGGATTAGTTGCCAAGCCGACCTAGACTCCCATGGGCTCCAAAACGCCGGGAGAACGCGAGAGATGATTGTTTTCATGGTATTTCAATGTCTTTTAGCACTAATGATAAATAATTAGGGATGTACCGACTAGTCGCCGACTAGTCGGGAAAGCCGACTATCCGGCCACATTTGTAGTCGGCGATTAGTCGGCGACTAGTCGGCAAAAATGGCCGATTAGTCGGCACTTTATTAGTGAAAGAATACCATATGTTTTATGTTTATTTTACTAAAATACCTTATCAGGATGCATACGAAAACTTTTGTTCATATAAATAATTGACCGTTTGATCGTTATCGTATGTCGGTAGGCTGGTGTTTTCCTCTACAGGTCGATCTCAACTGATTCTCGTGTAATTTCATGTGCAAGTTCGACAGTTAATTATTTTTATTGTTATTTAGTTTTTTTTTAATGCTAGAACCATGAGGAACTGTTATTGCAAAATTTAGAGACAGACAGGGCTCGTGAGGGCTAGACGTTGCTCGTGAAGACGCTGACCACAGGGAATAGGTTCTTAACTGGCGACTTCATACGGAAATAGAGCCTTGGAAATACCTCCTACAAGCTGTACTGACGGTCTGCTCAGGATCGTAGAATAAAAGAACTAAAGACTGAAATTTAACGAGGATTCTTGTGATAGGTCTTTGAACCTGTAGAGAACACCTTTTAGCTAAGCTAATATGATGAATAGCGCAACAAAAGGAGCATAACTATTGTATTTCACCTGAACTTATACGAAACTAATGATCTGGCCGACTAGCCGACTAGTCGGCCGACTAATCGGCCATTCGAGCGCCGATTAGTCGGCTAGTCGGCTAGTCGGCCAAATCAATAGTCGGTACATCACTATAAATAATATTAATTGTACATTTCATAAGAAAAAGTAACTTGTGTTTTTAAGATTTATAGTATAAAAATCGGTTTGATGAAATATCCACGAGTTTTTAAATTAAAATCCAATTGGCTTGGAACAGATAAGGGACGAAAGGTAACCACTAACCGACGAAGCTACATATAATAGTTATTTGTTTCACAAGGGGGCAAAGTTAATGTTTAACCGCTCGTGTTAATATGATTGATACCCGAGCAAGCAAATGATTCTAAAATTGAACCACGAGCCCCAAAATAAAATCAAGTTGGATTTCTAAATTTCGACATGCCTTCCGTTCGGCTTTACTACGCTTACGACTGTTAGATATATACATATATACATATTCAGAAGTAGGATTCGGAACTGTAAAAATAGGAAATAGATTTGCCTTGGCACTATTATCTATTATCATTCTCTACCGAGTCTTTCAGACCCTGGATACCGGAGATGGGTTAAACCCTAAATCACCTTCGATAGAAACGTAAGCCTAGGTTTCCTTTTAGGGTAGAGGATAAAAAGGTAGATCTACAAATAAGTACTACACATAGTTGTTATTTAGGCCATTTTGTTTTTGTTAAAAAATTTAAAAATCTTATTAGGTCGATGTCTTATGTGTTATTTATGTCTTGTTGTGTGTTTATGTCTTATGTTATTTCTACTTAGAATCATGAGCTAAAAAGAGAAAAAAGTGTCCCGTTTTTTATTTCCATTTCGTCACCTTTTTTTCATAGACTAGTATGTGGTACCTAACGGAATAGAAGGAAAGAAAAACTTAATATAAGAAATTTTGAAAACTTGAAACTGTACTTTAAACGTTGGTTTATTAATTACCTTTACAGTACATCTGGTGCTACATTACGAAACCGGTGCTATAATAAGCACATTACGTAACTATGTCGACAATTTAAAGGGCCATATGTACTGTAATAACTAATAACCTTTTTACTACGAACTCGTAACTCGTCTTACCTCTGTAACTCGGAATCTCTTTAAGACAAACAAAAGCTTATAAAAACCTCTCTAAAATGATAAACAGTGATGATGAAAATTCGTTAAAACGAATGTTTTACAGTTTCCCTTGAGATTTAGTTGTGCCATGGAGGTGCTACTGTACCACCATGTTAATTGCACAAACATATTTGCCGCCATCATGACACAAATGGAGAATGTTTGTTCAAGCCATGAGACCAATTCAAATTTACTATGTGACATCAACATTATATCTAAAAGGTGTCAATCGCACGAGAATTTTGCTGTACTTGTCCGCACTATAACTATAACGCGAGGGTAACTCACATAATTTAGATATCATTTTGGTGTCACAATGTAAATTAGAATTGGCTTCAATGTTAGTTGAAGCCATCACGCGCGAGTCATTCACCTGGCAGCTAGTTGTTTGAAGCTGCCCTTTGACCCGCGACGCCTTGAGACGGTACCGTTAAATGTTAATTAATTTCAAGGTGTATCGCCTATACAACAACATTAAATGTTATATTTTCCTCGAATAATTTAGTGGTTTTATTACAGACAAAATAGACTGGTAAAGTGGTACAATAGGGAAGTGTACAGTCACCAACAGATATATCGGAGCGGCCAAGGTGTTCACAATATCTGAACAAGCACTCTAACGCCTTGACAATAGAGGCGTGCTCAGATATATGTGAGCACCTTAGCCGCTCCGATGTATCTGATGGTGACTGTACCAGTAAAATACTAAAGGGCCACTTGCACTATTAACTAACCCACGGTTAACCGCTTAAAACTGGAGTTACCATGGTTAACAGTATAATTTATACCGGGTTAACGGTTTAACCGGTTAACCCGGGTTAGTGGGTTGGTGTAAGTGGCGCGAAGTCTTTATGAAACGTCAAAACAATTTGTTACTATCACAGATCTAGAATGAGACCCATTACGTTTAAAGTTAACTGGAGTGTGCAAAAGGGATGCCATCACGTATATGAGCATGATTGCGAAAGAGGCATACTACAAATATGTAAAAATGTGACCACTTTTGAGATTCATACTCGTAGCTGCGAAATTGCGTGGAACAATTAGAATGAATTCATTGATAAAATGTGAAAACGTGGAAAATACTAAAAGCTGCCTATTCAGGAGATGATGAATGGATCTTGGAACTGCAAAAGAAAATAATTTATTACTTCCCAATGACACTTGACACCATTCAGATTTTCTTCGCACTTTTCTTATTTGACAAGCAATCTTGTACTAGACCTGTGGTTACTATGAAATGAGTCTGGTAAATAGTGAAGACCTACAATTACCAACAAACAGCAACATTCTTCATTCAGCAACTGTCCATCGGTGGACCTTATTACAAAAGGGATAAGGTTCATCGATGATCAGTTAGGAGTGTGGGCGATGGTACACATAGTAAACATGCTTCATCATCGTTGTAAATTGCGATATCTACGTCAAAGTTTCTACGTCATTATTAGGTACTGGCACAGAATAAATAATAGTACTAGGTACTGAAGATTCACTCTCTAACAAAACGCGTGTGTTATGATCAGGACAGATATGGCCGCTAGGTGGCGACAGTGCCACACGCGGCTTATGGCTAGCCACCAAAACTGGTGTGGAACGAATGTATTTGTAGCAACGCCACAAAATCGCGGAGTGAGCGCCTGTTACTACTGAATGCTCACTTGAGATTCCAGCCGGCCTAGCCAAGGTTACAATCGCTATCGCTTCGACAACAGGCCTGGCCGCGTAGCCAAGATGCAGATCGCTTACGCTCCGTAGCGATCGAAACGCAACTATCACTGTCGCACTAATATGGAAGAGTGATAGAGAGACATATGGCTTTTCGCTGTCGAAGCGATAGCGATTGTGACCTTGGCTAGGCCGGCAGTGCCGTTACCGTTAAGATACAACATTCTTACTGCAGTAGAGAATGCTATGCGCCTCTCTAAGCGTCACTTGCACTATCCTACTAACCCGGGGTTAACCGGTTAACGGTTAGTAAATGGTGCAAGTGGCCGAAGGCGTGTAGACAAAATGAAGGAACGGAGAAAATCAGTTGGTTAAGAGCGATCGGACCGGTGTTCCAAAAGGTTGCAAGTTCGAATCCAGCCCGAAGCGGTGTAATTTTACATTTTACTTTTCCCTTATTAAAAAAATACCGTATGCAGACGTATCTGCTTGATAAAAATATAGATTAGTTTTGGACATATGAAAACTGACACCTTACTGCTATTTATGACATGTAAACGTAAAATTGGATAAAAAACCGCTGTCCATGACACATACAAAAGTAGATCCAAATCGTTTTTGAAAGTGTCACCTACCTAGTAAAGGATGACTCAGGCTAGACCGGGCCGGGGCCGGGCCGGGCCGTCCGGCGCTTCGCTTTCTATGGAAAGCACCACGTGATCACCGATCAGCCGTCATAGTTAGCGTCTAGCGTGTGTCATCCTTAATTCCTTAGAGAAGGTCAAAATAAAAAAGTTTTAACACGAGATGGCGTCATCAAAAGTAAGTTTACTTGTTACGGGCCATAAGACGCGACTGACAGACTGACAGCGGAGGCTTAGTAATAGTTCCGTTTGTCATTTATATACTTTAGGGGCAGAAAACAAGACAACAACATACTTGACCCAATAAACTGAAATCTATTACTTCCTCAATCTTCTGAGATAAAAAATATCCAAGGATCTAAAAGTCAAATAAAGTTGATGGCTCATAAAAAGTAACGGTGGCATTTGTTTTACGTCTTCATTAAAAAAAGGTGCCGAGTCAATTGAGTAGAAGTATTTTTGATTGACGTATTTTATTGGTATATTTGATTGCTTCATTTAAGGAAACGTTTTACTTAGTACGTACTTTATTTACAAAAACGGGACTTAATCGCATAATTTAGGTATGAGTGTTGTGTGTTGACCCAGTAACATTCCTAGTGTGCAAAACTTTCAAAAACAAGACGGTTAGTTAAAACAACTCGCGCAGCTGGGAATTTTCATTTTAACTTGTACAGTAAGCGCGACTTAAGTTGTGTTTCAGTAACGTCTAACCGTCACATTCCCGACAAAATGTATGATTTGACATTGACCGTCAGTTTTGTGACGATTGCTAACGGGCCGTTAATGGTACACAGTTAAGTGAAAATGCCCAGCTAGAAGATATTTAGTCTTCTCCGAGACCACACTGCAGCTTACTAGAAACGTATATCCCTTCAAGTGGCAGGCCGCCGGATCGTGGTGGATTACTTTAATTAAATTTAAAATTTGACTATTTAATATAAAGTTTAATTTCCAACAGCTGAAAAGTGATATATGAACGTGTTAATATCGTGATATCCATACTTACAATAGCGTCAAGAAAATTGGCAGCTGTATGTAGTTCTGGTTACAATACAATAATATGGTACTGTCGAACTGATCTGATGATGGAGCCGGAAGATATGAACTGGAACTTCATGATGGAACATCGTATCATAGCTGTGTTTGGATTTGTTAGAAAAGTCTTGTAATGAACTTTGACCACAATTAGGTTTCAAGGTCTGATGATGAAGCCGGAAGGTAGGCACTGGCATTCCATGATGGAATATCGTATCATAGTCGTGTTTGCACGTAATGGACATTGAACACGATCAGGCATCAAGCGTGATTTTCTAGTGTTTTCTAAATTATTAATTTATTTAAATACAACGTCGGTGGCAAACAAGCATACGGCCCGCCTGATGGTAAGCTGTCTCTGTACCCTATGTACGCCTGCTTGTTTCCAACATTCACTCCGCTCCGCTCCCTGCTTGATTTATATGTATCCGCCGAAACACGAATTTCTGATCCCCTCAATCAACTTGATCGGAAAGGAATTTCTCTTGTTCTGTTCGCAACTATAGTTCTCAACTCCAAAGTTCCACCGAGACGTGGAAACCTCAGTTTTGGAACACTTTGGAACTCCATTGGAACACTTTAACACGTGTTAGTGAAATCTTACTTACATAGAAGTTTGAACGCAGGTCACAGATTACATAGACAACCGCATGAAGTATTTACAAAGAACAGGAGGTCACCACACATATGTACAATTTTACTTGTAAAATGCTACGAATCTAGTAGAGCAATAGAGTTATATACTACGCTAATTTATACTATTTACATATAATAATCAAAGAACACCCCTAAATGAAGGTAATACTGGTATGTATCCTCCCGCGTGTGTCTATGCTCGTTCGATTTGGTTGACAATGTCATGAGATGAAAAATACATTTCTTTTGATCCTGTAAAGAATCTAGTTTTATTAATGTTTTATAGCGGATAATTCCCATACATTTCACATGGCGACGATGACTATCGGCACGTTAAGTGCATTTGAACCCAAAACGCAACAATGGGAAATATTCTGTAACAAGGTAAAACAGTTCATTTTGTTAAATGGAATAGATTCCGAGGACAAGAAACGGGCCGTCTTGTTGACTCATCTATCCGACGAAGCTTATCTTTTACTTCGTAATTTACTTCATCCTAAGGTGGTAGAAAGTTCTAAATTTGATGAGTTGATAGAAGCATTAAATAACCATCTGACCCCGAAACGTGCAACATTTGCGGATCTTAGTAAGTTCTATAACGCAATGCAAGCGGAGGCAGAAAGCGTGGAGGATTGGGCAGCTCGACTGCGAGGCTTGGCTGTACACTGTGACTTTGCATCTTCTTTCGATAAGGTGTACCGCGACCGCTTCGTTCTCGGACTGCGACCAGGAAAAGTAAGAGATCGCGTGTGTGAACAAGATGCGGCGAAACTTACTTTCGCCAAGGCCTTAGAAGTAGCGCAACAGACAGTTGTCGCGAGTCAGGCGCGCGCAACTACAGCCAGCGCCACGGCGATCGCTACTACAGTAACCAAGGAGGAACCCTTGTTGTGGACACGCGCTGCTCGACCTGGCGCGCCTGAGAAGGCGTACAAGAAAGAAGATCGTTGCGCAGTCTGTGGCATGAAGAGCCACGCGGCTGAGACATGTCGGTACAAAAACTACCGCTGCCAAAGGTGTAAAGAGAAGGGCCATCTATTGAAAATGTGCAATTCTAAGCTTAAGTCCGTTAATAATATTAACGTGGGGACAAACCCAAGTTCCGATGAAGAGGATTCAATCAGTAACTGTAAAGAATGTCAACTTTTTAACTTAAGGTCAGTTAATAACGAACCAATCCTAGTTCCTATTATTCTTGATGACAATGTTAACCTTACCATGGAAATTGACTCTGGGTCAGGCATGAATGTAATGTCAAGCGAGCTGTATTTCAAACATTTTTCACACAAGAAACTTCTAAAAACGAATATTAAAATGTGCCTTTACAATGGACATAAAATTTCGCCCTTAGGTCATTTTCATACACAAGCTAAGTTTGCCCCTTTGCCTTTTGCTATTAAGGACGCAGTGGAGGCCGAACTCGCAAGGTTAGTGGAGGTCGGTATATTAGAACCAGTAAACCATTCTGAATACGCGACGCCGATTGTTCCGGTTCCGAAATCTAATGGTAGTATTAGAATATGTGCAGACTACTCTGTAACGTTAAACAAGGATATTCACGTTGATAAGTACCCCTTGCCTAGGATCGAAGAGGTTTTCGCTAAACTAAGCAATGGTCAACATTACTCTAAATTAGACTGTAGTCAGGCCTACAATCAGATTAAATTATCAGATGAGTCTCAAAAACTGACGACCATCAATACGACCAAGGGGTTGTTCATGTACAAGCGGCTCGTGTTTGGACTGGCTTGTGCTCCGGCCATTTTTCAGCGCACTATTGAGAACCTCTTGGCAGGAATTGAAGGTGTGACAGTTTTCCTTGATGACGTTTGTGTGACAGGTCCGACTAAAACTATACATTTAGAAAGATTAGAAAAAGTTTTTCAAAGATTTCAGGAATCAGGTTTTCGATTAGAAAAAAGCAAATGCGCCTTTTTTCAGGACAGTGTAACGTATTTGGGCCATATCATTAATAAGGATGGTCTACACAAATGTCCGAAAAAGGTGGAGGCAATCGCTAAAGTACCTAAGCCGTCCAATACTACAGAGTTGAAGCGTTTTTTAGGTATGGTAAATTATTACCGGAATTTTGTTCCTAATGCTTCGGCTATACTTGCGCCACTCCACGAACTATTGCGTGACGGCGTACGGTGGGTTTGGACGGATCGACAGCAGGAGGCTTTCGATTGGGTGAAGAGAGAACTTAGCAGCGATCGCGTGTTAGCACACTTCGACCCGACGGCACAACTGGTGCTGACCGTTGACGCTGGACCCGCGGGTCTTGGAGCTGTGTTAGCACTAGTCGACGCCGCTGGCTGTGAACGTCCGCTAGCTTTCGGTTCCCGCTCTCTTTCCCAGAGTGAACGCAATTATAGTCAACTGCAAAAGGAAGCGGCTGCCATTGTCTTTGGTGTTAAACGCTTCCATCAATATCTATACGGCAGACAGGATCCGTTTATTTTAAAGACTGACCATAAGCCGTTGTTGGCAATCTTTGGCCAGAAGGGAGGCATGTCAGTGACCACAGCTTCGCGGTTAGTAAGGTATGCAATATTCCTATCTGCGTACAATTATAAAATTCAATATACAACAAGTAAGGAAAATGTGGTTGCCGATTTTTTTTCAAGGGCCCCGTTGGACCAGGTACCCCAAGAGGGTTCGCAAGATGACGTAGACAATTGTTCACCAGCCTTACATTCACTTCAATTAGAAGGATTGCCGGTCACGTATAAAGACATTCGCGAAGCGACTTCAAAAGATAGCGTGCTTAAGACGGTAATGAAATATGTTAATGATGGCTGGCCACGTAAAATTATATGTCAAAGTATCTTGCCTTATTTCTTATGTAAAACAGACCTGGAGTTAGTCGATGGTTGTCTACTTAGAGGACACCGAGTAGTAATACCCACTAAGTACAGAAACGACATTTTAAAAGAACTTCACAGGTCTCACCAAGGCATTGTTAAAACGAAAAGCGTCGCCCGTTCTCGGTTGTGGTGGCCCGGCGTCGACCGCGACATCGAGCAGGCAGTAGGCGCTTGCCGCGTGTGCGTGGCGCTGCGGCCTGCGCCGCCACGCGCCGTGCCCCGGCCCTGGCCGCGACCCGCGGGACCATGGACTAGGATACATATTGACTACATGACGGTCGCGCAATCGACTTATTTAGTAGTCATTGACGCTTATAGCAAATGGCTAGAGTGTATTGATATGTCTAATGGTACAACTACCAAACACTTGCTTACAAAATTAAATGAATTATGTTCTAGGTTCGGCCTCCCTGAAACGATTGTGTCCGATAATGACGTCAAAATAGCTTCTCAGGAGTTTATTGATTGCTGTAAGTTTAACGGTATCTCGTATCTCACTTCACCAATTTACCATCCATGCAGCAATGGACAGGCTGAGAATAGTGTTAAAACCTGTAAAAAAATGGTCAAGGCTATTTTAGATACTCATACCTGTAAGCATAAAATTAATGAAAAGCTTCAAGAATATTTGTTTGAATATCGAAATAACGTACATTGCTCGACCGGCGCGCCCCCTGCGCGGTTAATGATGGGCCGTGACTTACGCTGCAGATTGGATCTGTTACGCCCACCGTGTAAAAAACAATCGGATCAGTTAGAGGAAATTATACAAACTTGTAATGATTCTAGGACATTTCGTGTGAACGATTGGGTGTGGTGTCGCTCATATGTTAATAGGAAACCCGTGTGGCACAAGGGTAAAATAATAGAGAAAATAGGAAACCGAATGTATTTAGTTAAGTTAGATATTAATAATTTAATTTGTAAACGTCATATTGACCAATTGAGGCGTTACGTTAGTAACCCAGATGTACACCTCGAGCGCGAGGTTGCTAATTCGTTATCCGCCTCTTCTACGCCATTCCAATTGATAGACGATGACCCTGCGGACGAATGGCAAGACGCGACGGATGGGGAAGCACAGGTAGACGTAGGAGAGCTGCCGCAGCAGCTAGAGGAGAGGGAAGCACCGCCGGCAGAGGTCGGAGAGCCCACACCTCCAGTGACGGTGGAACCAACAGAATTGCCACCACCGACAGTTGAGGTCGAACGCTTAGGGAGTAGGGTTTTGAGACCCCGGAAGGCTGTTAATTATAAAGTTTAATTTATGTTTAAGGTTGTTGTCATTTATGTACAACTTAGGTGCAGTTGCAATGTTTTGATTTTAGTTAGATATGTTTATTTATAACTTCTGGCTCTTCAGCTAAGGGTGGAGGAGCTGGTATGTATCCTCCCGCGTGTGTCTATGCTCGTTCGATTTGGTTGACAATGTCATGAGATGAAAAATACATTTCTTTTGATCCTGTAAAGAATCTAGTTTTATTAATGTTTTATAGCGGATAATTCCCATACATTTCAAATACCCAGGTAAATGAAGTGATGGATTGAAATTTAGGTTGACGCCTTTTTTATAAAACCGCATTTTTGTGATTTATTCTGAAAAGGAAGTAGA
This sequence comes from Cydia fagiglandana, assembly GCF_963556715.1. Lineage (NCBI taxonomy): Eukaryota > Metazoa > Arthropoda > Insecta > Lepidoptera > Tortricidae > Cydia > Cydia fagiglandana. Next base: position 1,786,580 of record NC_085932.1, on the reverse strand, counting down.
TTAACTACTTACAATAATTGTATTAAAATGATCAATACCCATACAAAATTACTTTAATTGTTAGTTTGAATTGAGCGAGATGCATAGAAAGTAAGTAACGTTCACATTGGCGTCTATGTCAGTGCCAAACTGGTGGTAGCTGTACTGGGGGATTAGCCAACATACCAATCGTATATCGACAAACTCCAAACGAAATGCAAAAAATATAGCGGGATGACAAATAGGGTACATCGCCAATTATTAGCCAGTTTTCAATTACTGGCCACCTATACTAAAATGAATTCTGTGTATAGGTGAATAGAACTCATTTTTGTAAGAGGCGGCCAGTTATTGAACGAGTGGGTTGTGGATAAATTTCAGTTACTGGCCATTTTCCTTATACTGAAAATGAGTTTTATTTATCTGTAAATAGAATTCATTTTTGGAATAGGTGGCCAGTAATTGAAAACTGGCTAATAATTGGATTTTCGTACCTTATATACTAAAATGAACTTTGTTCACCTATAAATAGAAATCAAATTAAGTGGCCAGTAATTGGGGGGTGGCTAGTAATTGGCGATGTACCCTACTACGAAAATTCAGGTGACTAGAATGCATGGAGCATTTATTTATTAATTCTATTGGCTTTTTCTATCAACGATTGTCATCTTGGCTAGGCTTACATAATTCACTACACCTTAATTAATTTAATAAGATACAATTAGTTTGCGCCCTTGCATGTAATAAACACGTGCTTCATTAATATACATGTATATAAATAGGCTTCATCAAACTTCCCCGAATGCTTCCAATTCAGTTTCTTGTTGCCACGAGCGTGATTATGAGTACCTACCGTGAAGGTAGGAGGGGGGATAATAGTTAAATTTAAAGTTTAAACCTCGATAAAAGTAAATTTTTACATACCCATGTAAAATTAGGTACCTACATAATTATTATTTTCAAAGAAATACAATTAAATCTTAAGAGGCAAGACTAGTGGTAATTTTCCATACAATACAACATACATTTCCACACAATTGGTAGTACTACCAACGCAAATGAATTTGTATACCTATACCTAATGCTGGTAAGACACAGATAGGTACTAAGTAATTAATTGTAACACCTGTGCACCTATGTTTAACTAATAGCAAATAAAAAATATTGATTGATCTATTGATACAAAGGTTTTGACCCTAGAGCAATGATTTTTAACACGGAAATAATATTAAAACAACTGCCGTAGACAAAAAGTCGTTTCAAACGCTTTTTATAGAACAAAGGCGAATAATTATTTTCTGTAACTTTAAGACCCATTAATTTTCCTTTGTCTATTAAGTACAATAGGAATCCTGTGATTAAGTTTAGGGTAGCAACGTTTTTTGCTTAAGTACGTCAGAATGGCGGTTAATGTAACAAATGTAACAATGCGTCAAATTCCACACATATAACGATACTGTGTCGTACTTTAGTTAGGTAGACTATAGTAGACCCAAACGAAACGGACGACCGAGGTCGTAAAACTTCTCATTCCCACTCGCGTGGCCGTAGGTAGAGTGAGTGTGATAGTGATATGTCCCTATCACAGTCAGAGTCGTAAATTTGTCTTGCGTTTACTATAACGGAGCCGCACCGTCGCCTAAATAGTGTTTAGTTTTAACTATACCGGGTGTGGCCTGTAATATGAGCAAAAAATTAAACTGTAGGCTGTACTCCTCATACTGGCCAACATTTGTTCAGCGACTTTTAAAAATAATTTGTGGTTTGATTTTTAATACACTTTAAAGTTTATTCATTGAAGTTAATATTTATTTTGTATGAAAAATAGGGAATCTAAATACTTCATAATTTTTAAAAGTTGTTTAACAAAAGTATCACCGTTTGAGGAGTAGAATCTATGTCTTAATTATTTGCTCGTATTACAGGCCACACCCGGTATATAGTATAGATTGTCAAGCAGGCCCCTGTTTCACCAACGTGACAGGTGCGACGAATTGTAAAATCACTGTTGCTGACGGCACAGGCATCCATGGGCTACGGTTACCGCTTACCATCGGGGGGGGGGGGCGTATTCCTGTTTGCCACCATCATTGTATTATTAAAAAAAACTTTATGATATCGGAAAAAAACAGATATTTCTCTTGCTAAGTTTATGACAATTGTCACAAGAAACACTACAATTGTCACGAAATTCCGACATGTAACTCATTACCTGTCAAGAATTACCTACAATTCTTCTAAATCTTTGACAATTGTCAGAAACTTCGCAGGAGAAATATCTGTTTTATTCCGATATAATAAAGTTTTTTTAAATAATACAATGATGGTGGCAAACAGGAATACGGCCCGCCCGATGGTAAGTGGTAATCGTAGCCCATGGATGCCTGTGACGTCAGCAACAGTGATTTTACAATTCGTCGCACCTGTCACCAATGTGAAATTGGGGCCAGGTCTTGTCAGTAGAAAAAGGCGCGAAATTCAAATTTTCTATGAGACGATTTCCCTTCGTGCCTACATTTTTCAGCCGCCTTTTTCTACCGACAACACCTGCTACACCAACTATACATATGTACGAGTATATTAGTCTGTAAGGTATTTGTAATATGGGCCTTGTTGCCTGATTTAAATTTTAAATAAATAACAACACTGACTGACCACAAGAGGACCTTAATGACTTGCAATAAGGTGTAGATTGTGTTAGCAGTGTGGTTGGGCTTGTATGCCAGAGGTCTCGCAATAAATCTGGGACTATGGTAATGCTGCCTCAACTTTTAGCACTGACGTACTTTCTGAATTATATTAATACACGGATGACTTGCCAAATAGATGAAGCATATTAAGATTAATCTTTTCAACGAATATTGACCAATGCACACACTTACAGTGGACCGTTTTTCGAAGTCAAAAATATACTGATAGCTTCTTCATTTATTTTGAATGATCTCCTGACTCATATCGATAGGGATATGGACCGTGAATACCTTTTATATTGTTTTCGAGCTCAAGATATTTCGACGCAGTTACATGCATCTGATCATCGAAATATCGGGAGCTTGAAAACAATACAAAAGGTAATCACGATATCCCGGTCGATTTAAGTCTAGTGAAATTAAGTCTCCTGGTCAAATTAAATGTGGAATTGAAACTACTAGTCACAACAAAGTCTGTGCAACAACGTTACCTTGATCCGACCCTATATTTAACCTAACATAGAGTTCACCTGACGCAAGACTTTTTGCTTCATAAAACGGAGTCTATTTGAGAGAGTCTATGTATCCGGGACATTTATGTGTTGTTTCACACCGAAATGAAAGCGGGAGGTTGTAAGTGCTTACGTCCCATGGGGTGCGGGAGTTATTTTTGTTTATTGAAGTTCCTTTGTTACTACATATAACATAGGGCAGAGGGTTACAATTATGTACCATTGCCCACGCTGTTAATTGTACATCGGTGGACCTTATTACAAAAGGCATTGTGGGCTACTTTCCCACTTACACTTATACCTACACTTACACTACACTTAACTAATATTAATACTCTTATATAAAACATAATATTAATATATACACGTATTTATTTATATACATTTATTTACATTTACACAATAATCATATACACGTTATATTTACATATCGTCCGTCAATTCTTGACGTTGCCAACAAGTCGGGTGCAATGCACACGCGCACCGCGATAGCAATCCTTTGTTCGGAGCGCCCGGTTCTGAGACCCGCTCCGTGCCGGCCGGCCATCGCCGCTCCCCGCCTCAGTCTATGCACAGTACTGACGCGAAACGCATGTCGCTTGTGACCGCTAGACGCATTACGTTCGCTATCGCTTATGCTTTTGTTGACGCTTAATTTCTATTTCTATATTTCTTCCGTACTGTTACCTTCTGTGTTTCTATCTTCCGAACTTTGGACATTCCTTCTGTGTTGTATATATTCTTGACATTATAATATTTATTGGAGAAAGTGGACGTTTGGATTACTGTGGCTGTGATACGTCACGCACCCTATCTACATCCCCATACTGGTGACCCCTGAAGAACACAGTACCAAGAGGATAACATCAGAAAACCGTACGTAGAAGTGTCGAGCAAAATAGACAAAGGAAATACCGTTATGTCGCCCATTACACAAGTACCGGCGGCAGTGCGATGCTCTGAAGGCTTTCAACGAGACCAAGGAAAGCCTATCCAACGCAGCGTTACTTGCTCATCCCGATTGTCGGGCTAAGCTGGCGTTGGTCACAGACGCATCAGACATGGCACTGGGTGCGGTACTGCAGCAGCAGCTGCAGAACCAGGTATGGCAGCCGTTGGCTTTCTTTTCTCAGAAGTTGAGTCCATCCCAGACCAAATACTCGCCGTATGATCGCGAACTGCTTGCGATCTACGAGGGTATTAAGTATTTCCGGCATATGCTAGAGGCGAGGCACTTCACGATTTATACTGACCATAAGCCGATCAGTTTTGCTTTCCATAAGAGGAAACATAACTGTTCGCCTAGGCAGTTTAGGCACTTGGACTACATATCCCAGTTCACAACCGATATAAGGCACATATCCGGCAAAGACAATGTTGTGGCCGACACCTTATCTCGGATTGAAGAACTGGCGATACCACTCGATCTTGCCGATCTAGCTAGATCTCAAGTGTCTGATCCCGAGCTTGCTGAGTACTTGGCCTCGTCATCCCTGCGCTTGGTAAGAATGCCATTCCCGGGTAGCCCTGAACCCTTGTACTGCGACGTCAGTACGCCGACTCCCCGACCATTCGTCACCAAGCAGTACCGAAAAGCCGTTTTCGACAGTCTCCACTCCTTAAGTCATCCTGGTGCCAACACAAGTGCTAAGATTGTAGCCCAGCGTTTTGTATGGCCCAGCGTAAGGAAGGACTGCCGAGACTGGGCACGAGCTTGCGTGCCATGTCAACGGTCCAAAGTGAGCCGTCATGTGTCTGCACCTCTAGGCACATTTGAACTCCCTCGGGCTCGCTTTCAGCAGGTACATATTGACCTAATCGGTCCCCTCCCTGTTTCACAAGGCTTCCGCTATTGCTTGACGGCCATAGACCGCTTTACGCGGTGGCCAGAGGTCGTACCAATAGCGGACATCACGGCAGAGACGGTGGCCAAGGCATTATTGGCTGGCTGGATATCCAGGTTTGGGTGTCCTGTAGATATTGTCACAGATCGTGGTCGACAATTTGAGTCCACACTGTTTCAATATCTATCTAAGACCATCGGCTTCCAGCATAGACGCACGACCGCGTACCATCCAGCGTGCAATGGCATTGTGGAACGCTTCCACAGGCAGCTCAAGGCCGCCATTACATGCCATGCTGACGCCAATTGGTCCGAGGTGTTGCCTCAAGTGCTTCTCGGCATACGCAGCGCTTTTAAAGAGGACTTGCAAGCGTCCTCAGCCGAAATGCTTTACGGCGAGCCGCTGCGACTTCCAGGCGAATTTTTTGACCCAAGCGTACCCGGTACCACAGATATCGCCGATTTTACCGCACGGTTACGCTCATTCGCCTCGAAGTTGAAGCCTACGCCAGCTTCACGCCACAGCAAGGACAGGATCTTTGTGTTTAAAGAGTTAGCGACAGCTGAATACGTCTTCCTCCGCGAAGACGCTTCACGCGCTCCTCTAACGCCTGTATACTCAGGCCCGCACAAAGTCCTGGAGAGGACTGATAAAGTTTTTAAACTCCTCATTAAAGGTAAACCGGTTACCGTGAGCATCGACCGATTAAAACCAGCGCATTACCTGTCCGAGGACTTGAAGCTCGCTGATCAGGGGCCGACCACACCTGCCGCACCAGAAAACATCCTGCGCGGGAGGCAGCATAGTGACCCTGGGCCAAGTCAGGCTAACGTACCTAAAACTACTCGTTCGGGAAGGCAAGTACGTTTCCCAGATTATTATCGCCCTTAACCAGGTCTCTGGGGGGGAGTGATGTGGGCTACTTTCCCACTTACACTTATACCTACACTTACACTACACTTAACTAATATTAATACTCTTATATAAAACATAATATTAATATATACACATATTTATTTATATACATTTATTTACATTTACACAATAATCATATACACGTTATATTTACATATCGTCCGTCAATTCTTGACGTTGCCAACAAGTCGGGTGCAATGCACACGCGCACCGCGATAGCAATCCTTTGTTCGGAGCGCCCGGTTCTGAGACCCGCTCCGTGCCGGCCGGCCATCGCCGCTCCCCGCCTCAGTCTATGCACAGTACTGACGCGAAACGCATGTCGCTTGTGACCGCTAGACGCATTACGTTCGCTATCGCTTATGCTTTTGTTGACGCTTAATTTCTATTTCTATATTTCTTCCGTACTGTTACCTTCTGTGTTTCTATCTTCCGAACTTTGGACATTCCTTCTGTGTTGTATATATTCTTGACATTATAATATTTATTGGAGAAAGTGGACGTTTGGATTACTGTGGCTGTGATACGTCACGCACCCTATCTACATCCCCATAGCATAATAGTCAATTTCGGGTAAAAGATATTTATTATTCTCAAAATAATTTACAAAGGCAATTTACAAATTTATCGGAAATATTGGATTTACACACTTTTTATCTCTACGGTTACGTAAATATATTATAGGTACTTTACTTTCAGTACCTACTCATGTAAACAGAACAAGCAAGAAAATAATATGACATTCCTTGTCTTTCTTATGGTACGATCAGATGTCAGATATTGGATCCAAAGTAATATATACCATTTCCCCCCTATTTTCTGAGAATTTCATGCAATTTTCTACTCCTTGTGAAGTTTATCAGAGTCATTTTGTTATGATGTTTTATGTCTGACACTCTGATAGGTGTAAATTATACCTACAACTATTTATACAATGGGGAAACCTCCAAAATTGTAAAAAAAGAGTGGGCCACTTAAATAATGGAAATTACGACATAACCCTTCGTTACATTTTGTCAGTCTGATACAGACGAAATAATTTAATTTTAGTACCATTTCGTACCTTGTCACAGTGACAATCAGTCGTCGTCTAGTGCCCACAGGAAAAACCTTAGTTACTGTGGGACTTAGGTCGATCGATCTGTGTAAAATTGTCCTACAATATTTATTTAATAATACACAATCATTTTCACCATACTAACGCGAGAAAAATACAAATCAAAATAAGTATTAATCCTATTAAACTTTTATCATTTAAAATCATCACTTAAAATTCAATTCCACCAGCCTACATGATACTCGTACGTGAGACAATATCTCGAAATTTTGCATCTAATTACCTTACCACTCTTGTGGAAAAAGTGCAAATCTGAAGAGAATAGAGAGTCTTTAAGAGCCGATTCGGTGCAAAATTTTTCAGTTTAACCTACATTCACCTCGTGAGCTAACAAAATATCGTTATCTTAAAATAACTTGAAAACTTAAAAGTCAACAAGCTGAAATGGACTTGCTTACTATAGTCTTCAAACAACAACTTTGAACAACAACTTTAATTGATAGCTAAGTAGAGTAGATATTAGTTTAAGAGGATAGGGGCGTAGTAATTTCTCTATACAAACGTACTCGACTGTTTCCTCCGTGGTTTTTGACCTTAGAGCAATATTTTATTCAACACAGATTAATATTAACAACATCCGTGTCGGACTGTATTGCTTTTTTGATATTTTTCTTTTTTTTTAAGCGCTAGAGCACTTCTAACATCGCCTAACTAACTAGGCCGAATGAAAACATGGTATTCAACACTGATATCAATTAGCCAAAACAAGACAAACAGTCTGACACAAATAATTTAATTACCATTTAGATTAAAAGTTTCCTTATGATTGCTTAAGTTTTAGAGCTCCTTCTCCAAACGTCCTGGTCAAAATTTAACAGTCGAGTACGAAACCTCTAATTTTTGAGATTTTGACGCAGGTTTTTCTCCCTAAGCTGCAGTTGACCTTATCGCACTAGTTTTAGGGGCCGCGTCTTTTAGCGTGACGGATATATTCATTCACCTAAAGCTCTCAAATCTAAAAAGAAACCAGGAGCTCAGCCTTCCCTACCTTCAAAATTTGAGGTTGAATTTAGTAATGTTTGTCTCCTGGGACCTGAGTTGGGAAGCACGTAGCTGAAATGAAAATAAGATTATAACGATTCAAAGCCGCAATTAGCAATGTTTTTGGGTTAATTGAAAAGAGACTCTGTTTTAAGGAAATTCCTGGTCCCATGACATCCGTCCTTTAACGCGCCGTTTTCTCGTTATGGCAAATATCTTATAACATAAAAAAAACAACAAGCATTAAAAAAGTAACACAAATCCTTCAAAACTCGTGTTTGATATACGGTATGGGTCAATTTCACCAAACGAGCATTTTTGTCTAATTTCCATGGAATTTTGAAATACCAATATTACCCAAAAAAAAATATGCTGAGAATTTGATAAAAAATATAATAAATATTAATTTTCTTATGGGATAAAAATATTCATAAAACTATAAAAGTTATTTAAATTTAAAATTTTGGTCAGTGCACGGGAATTAGTGTGTCCATGGAAATTAGATTTTACTAGGACGGAAATTAGAACACGGCACGGGAATTGTTTTCTTAACTTATTTTGGTACTTAAAACTATTATTTATGTATATTTTAATCTACAATAATATACTGCAACCATACTGAAGTGGCATCGGACATATTTACCTTCTTTAATTTTAGTTTCGAACGACAAATCTACGAAAGCATGTTATACTAAAAACTACGTATTTGACTAATCCTTTCCTTTATTTTAATGGCAACTAATCTCTCTTTCTTAGTAAAATGTACATATTTCAAAACAATACTTTGAGTAGTTTCGTAAACTTGTCCGCCTTTACATACAAAACTATTCATTAAAAAGTGTCATTATGTATCTGCATGTAGATAGGTACAAGGTGTATGATCTGGTATATGGTCTTATAGGAAATGATACTGAGAAATAAATAGGGGCACAGTGAGAAGAAGTTATTGTGTAAGTTAATCTCAAGAAATCGAATATGCTGCCTTCATAAATTAATAACCCAAAAAATTGTTTGAACACATATGAGGTAAGGTGGGGTAAGACTATCACCGGGGTAAGACTATCACTTGTATGGAATCCTCATACTGTTAGTCTTGCCCCGATCAAAATAAACTAAGTTAGTCTTACCCCGCCTTACTTTACACATTATACGGTATACGGGGTGTCCCTGCCCTGCGGGAAAATCTTCAAAGTGTAGGTTGGTTAAGTAATTTCTCAAAAATATCATAATCTTCCTAAAAAAAACTTGCTTACAAAATACCCCCTGGCACTGACTAAAATAACCGACTTGGTTTCACATTACATCCCAAAACTTTTTTGTAGTAGAGTAGAAGAACTGCGTTGCGAGATTTGCATCTTTTTACATGAATTGAAATGATCCCATCTCTTTTTGTAGGCTGTCCTTCTTTTCGGGTAAACATACCCATACCATACTGATACTATGTATATACATATCATAATACATCTTTATTCATACTCACATCGTCCATCGTAGTGTACAGTCACCTGCAATAATATGTTACTTTGCGAAGGCCACAAAAATATGTGACACGCTCTTATGGCTCTAGAAATATGATCGTGTCAGATATTTTTGCGGCCTTCGTTGTGTAACATATTATTGCAGGTGACTGTACCTTTACTTTCCCTACTAATTGTAAGAACTAAAAGGTAACGTTGTTATCGCATATATTTCTATAGGATTACAAACTTAATTATGCAGTTATCTTTAGAACGTGACTAATATTGCAGTATTATTAGATTTTTATTGGCTTAAAAAGCTAAAACCTAATTACGTTTCAAATTTGGAACTTGTGGGTATGCTAGAAGTACCTTAAAATAATATTGATTGAGAGTGATTGTGCCAGTGACAAAACTAAGGGATTTTAAAGTGTATTAATTCTTAGACTACATGCTCAAATTAAATGTTATTTAGATAGAATGTTATTGACATTTATAATATAGTAAGAATAGGATATATTTAATTTTTCTTGTACCTATTACCCCATCTTACCTTACGTATTAAAATTGCCCGGGTTATTCGGGTCCACCCTGTAAGTATATACTAAAAAACCGTTCATAGATTTTTGAGCATTCTCTGAGATTTCCTTAAATGTAAAATAGAAAGATATACGTCATATTATTATTACATATAATATATATTCAATGCCAATATATATATATATGTAATAATAATATGACGTAAACATTGCCAATTAACTTACAGTGCCCCCAATTAAAAATTTGTTGACAATAAATGTAATACTTTCTAATTCCCGTGCCACTTAATCAGCTGTTTTAGGTAAATATTCTATGGGAATTAGGGCACGGAAATTAGAATTCGTAATAAAAAAAATCGCCAAAAATTTAAATCGTGTTTAACCAAACTGTTATGTTATCGCTTACATAAAGATACATAAAGGGCTCCTAAATATGACAATTGTTTTTGAAAAGCTATGTGGGAAATAAAATTTATAAGGGGCATCGAAATTAGAAAAAAATTGTCGCCCACCCGGATTCCGCAATACTTATGCGATTTGCTCGAACACGCCGCGGCTTGACGTACATCCGCTTGCTTTGAGAATAAGCCGAATACTGCCAGTACAGGTGAGGCGGGACACGAGGCGGTTCAGATACAGACGTCGGCTGTGAGAGCCCTTTGAGTTTTGCCGACGAAATTTTACTCGCGCGCTCGGACAAAATTTAAACTTCGATCACGAGTTATTTACCACAATGAAGTTAATAGTGTATATGCTCAGTGATAGTAAATATCATCTAGTTTAAGTATTTGACACTAAATTAGTGATACTAATGTAGAATTTTTCGTAGGATTTTTCATTATGCTCAAAAGTAGATTCCGGACAGGGCACGGGAGTAGTAATTTGAGCCTTTAGGTATTTTTAAGTGTACTCTAAAAACCAATTAATCAGTGAATTCATATGGAACCCGGTGTGAAAGTGTGGCTTCTTTATGTAAAAAAAAAAATGGTAAGTATTAATTGATGCTAACCCGCGATTTTCATCACGGACAGAAAAAAAATCGTGTTCAGAAATTGACCCGTATGAAACTTTGGTAATTTTTGTCCAAAAGTCCAGTTACTGGAGCATAATTTGCAGTGCCGGATTTACCACTAGGCTGAGTAGGCTGAAGCCTAGGGCGGCAGATTTTAGGGGGCGGCAAATTTGGGTCAAAAAAATATTGTACGTGCCGTTCAGATAGGGTCGACCAGAATTTATTTGTAAAATTTAAATAACAAGCATTATTTGTCGATTTTGCCGCCCTCTGTCATGTCAAGACCCTTTATATTGAGACAGACAGATGGCCAGTCGCACAACAAAGTGATCCTATATGGGTTCCGTTTTTTCCTTTTGAAGTACGGAACCCTAAAAATGTAGGTACCTACTATTTTCTCGAAAAAATTTCGCGCTCACTACGCTCGCGTTTTCATTTAACTAACTACATTTTTTGTGACCTATCTGACCACCATCTGACTACATTGTGAGTTTGGGATCATCGTCGATTCTTGTGTATTCGTGATATTGAATCTCACTAAATTGTTCCGATCCCATGCCGAAACTCAGGATGGATATGCGTTTTCATTTAAGTACCTACATATTATTTGTGACCCATCTGACCACATTGTAACTTTGGGATGGTCGTCGATTCTTGTGTCCTGATAGTACCTATAATGCTGGGTTCCATATTTTCCTTTTGAAGTACGGAACCCTAAAAATGTACCTACCTACAGTACCTACTATATTCTCGAAAAAAATTCGCGCTCGCTACGCTCGCGTTTTCATTTATTATTTGTGACCCATCTGACCACATTGTAACTTTGGGATGGTCGTCGATTCTTGTGTCCTGGTAGTATAATGCTGGGTTCCATATTTTCCTTTTGAAGTACGGAACCCTAAAAATGTGCCTACCTACTATATTCTCGAAAAAAATTCGCGCTCGCTACGCTCGCGTTTTCATTTATCTAACTACATTTTTTGTGACCTATCTGACCACCATCTGACTACATTGTGAGTTTGGGATCATCGTCGATTCTTGTGTATTCGTGGTATTGAATCTCACTAAATTGTTCCGATCCCATGCCGAAACTCAGGATGGATAGAGAGCTCTCAATATCAGATACAAGCTTTTCATGACTTTCCAGCACCACAGAATGAGGGATATTAGCACGGCCTGTGTAATACGTATCCCTACTACAGCTGTCATCTGCAATCTGCATAGCAATGATTATCATTGATAGAACCTAGTGAAGCGCCAGCGGTAATGTTCACACTATCGCAGCAGCTTCCGTCTACTATACGGCTCATATGCGTCTACCGGACAAAAAGCTAGCGATCCATTTGTATAGCATAGTCCCTCGAGCAGACTCGTTGCTAGACCCGACCGAACTCCTTAGCTATATCCAGCCAGACTGCCAATGTTTAGGCATTGGTAATGCCTCACCTTGTTTTTCAATGGCAAAAAACCCAGCCGTACCCACCATAACACCAGATCAGGCAAATATAACGAGGTCGCATCGTCATTGAGTGACAAAAACGGCACATATATATCTGTATCTAAAATGTGACATTAGTGACGTCACCTTATATGCATTTTAATATGGCTGTGGTGTGTTGTACTAAAAAATGAAACGCCTCTGATAGGAAAGTAATTTAAATAATTTGGCCAAGTCCGAGATAGCTCGAGGCATTTAGTGTTCCGTACGGCTACCATCAGTTTGGCATTGACATAAACGATATCGTGAACGTAATTTACTTCCTATAGGTATATCTCTTTCGCACTAATATGTCAGTACGAGCGAGATGCATAGAAAGTAAATTACGTTCACGCCCACGGTAGCGTTTATGTCAATGCCAAACTGATGGTAGCCGTACCGCTCGCATCGTTACATTTTACAGAGGTTGTTTGCCTGTTTTTAGGGTACCGTATTCAACTACGCACACAGAACAATAGTACAAAGTGTCTAAGTGCGAAGGCCGAAGGCCGAGCTTTAGCAAAATGTCATCGCTTTAGCACAGAGCAATAGTACAAGTGTCTAAATGTGAAGGCCAAAGGCCGACCTCCGCGTAGCCCGAAGGCCCGAAGCGTCCAGGATGTCAGTGCTTTAACACAGAACAATAGTACAAGTGTCTAAATGCGAAAGCCGAAGGCCGAGCTCCGCGTAGGGCCGAAGGCCCGAAGCGTCCAGGATGTTAGTACTTAAACACAGAACAATAGTATAAGTATCTAAATGCGAAGGCCGAAGGCCGAGCTCCGCGTAGGGCCGAAGGCCCGAAGCGTCCAGGCTGTCAGTTCTGTGTTTAACCACTGATATCTTGCAGGCGTCGGGCCTTCGGCCCTACGCGGAGCTCGGCCTCCGGCCTTCGCATTTAGACACTTGTATTGATTACCTGTGTTTAGAACTGACCTCCTGGATGCTTCGGACTTTCGGCCCAATGCGACTTCAGCCTTTGGATTTTGCGACTTAGACACTTGTACTTAAAAATACTTGGAAAAGTTACGGGAGGCGCGCGTCTGTCGGACGCTTCGGATCTTCGAATCGCTCCTTCGGCCTTTGCATTTAGTTAGATTCTTGTACTATTGCTTTGTGTTTGAATACCGAAGTCGAGCATCTCGCGAATGCTTGATGTATTATAATAATTTAGAGTAAGGCCAAGCGCGCACCACGATTTTTTGTCCTGCGATAATTTTGTCGCAGAAATGCAACGTATGTGTTTATATGTTAGTGGGCGCATATGCGACAAAAAAATCGCAGCGATTTTTAAATTGTGATTTGTCACATTTTTCCGCAATTGTTCGCGACGCGATTGTCGCAAAGTGAATTGCAGCATGCGGAGTTGTATGGCCCCGCGCGCACTATGATAATAAAATCGCACCCCGGCCGGACCTCAGTCGGCATTTCGCTCTCCAAACCCCAACATCTCGGCACCTGCACCTCCAATGGAGTCTCAAAATGAGACGCTAGATGTTGACCATTTAATTATGGAAATAGACGGGGATCACCAGTCATACAGCAATCGCATATTAAAGACACGTTTCATGACAAGCGACTGGTCGACTTTTTCATTTTCATCGCAGTGCGCGCAGTGAATTTTCTGCGATATATTACAGCGCGATTCTAAAATCGTGTCGCAAAAATTTATATCGTGGTGCGCGCTTGGCCTATAATACCTTAAAATGTAACATAACTCCTTCAATTTGAATTTAGAACTCATTATTATTTTTTATTTGATTTTGTTTCTAGTTCTATGCCATATATATAGACTTTAATATTATTTAGAACTGCTAAAAAACAAGATCGGCTTACTTTAAATATTTCGTCAATTTTACCTTTGTTTCTAAAAAACTGTGATATTTAACTGTCATATAGGTACTATTTATTAATGTCTTCCAAAATTATTTTCTCGTAACAGGACTGAGGGGCTACCGCGTAAACCGAAATTCGCAATTTGCGGGGATCTTTCTCTTTTACTCCAATGAAGGCGTAATTAGAGTGACAGAGAAAAATGCTCGCAATTTGCGAACTTCTATTTTCGCGGTTATAGCCCTGAATCTTGTTGCTCACCGATCCGTTCAAAAATATACATAAGTACTGAATATAATTAATAGATATTATAATTATACAATTAATACAGAAATGTAATGGTACTTAATGAAAAGGAATATTGTGTATATTGTTTCGACGAATCAGATACTCTCAATAAAATCTATACATGAGGCCAAAGCTGTTCATAAATATTAAATGACTTTATTATCTCTATACGCCTTACTAACTCTATGTGTCCTATTGTGAAAAAAAAAACACAACGACAGTCAAGAACGGAATTCTTAATTTGAATTTTTCAGATTTTTGAGATGCTAGTCCATTGCTTGGAAAGCCCGTTCGAAATTGAAACTTATTTGCAATATAATAAGGTCGTATTTTGTAGATCTCTCTCATACTTATAATAGGCTATTAAGATAAAATTAAATATCCCACAAAAATAAGCAAGCAGAATTAAACTTTATGTCAAAGACATAAGTCATAAATTTCAATGCCAAAGTTTTAACTAAGGATGTTTCTCGCCTAATATGAATTGACCAGTGTAAGCATCAGTTAGCTAGCCCTAAGCAACCAAAGGTCAAGCTGCAGTTGAAAAACTAATAAAGATAAAGTTAAGCTGATAATTTTCCCGCCGTCTCCATGCTTCTTTAAGTTGGGTATTGACTGGTCAGCTGCCTGTTAGCTATAGTTTTCGCGAAAATCGCCAGGACAGAGGTGAAAATTTTTGTATGAAAACTTGCAACTTTAAATGCATTTTTTGACGAAACTATTGCAGTCTAAAATGAAGTCAAAATCAGTCCATCGACTCAATTTTTTGCAAGCTTTCTAATGGTACCCCACACGATTCTTACAAATGAAAAAAGTTTCAGCCTACCCCTCTCAACCCCCTAAATTTCCCCCTTTAATAAGAAATAAGCAGTTTTGACTTATTCACAATATGAGTGGTGGTAATTGCTATAACTGTTCCAAATTTTAGGTATCTATGTCAAACGGTCTCTGAGAAAAACGTATTTAACTGATTTGCAAGACCGAAGTGATCCCATAAGTGTTCCGTAAACAAAGTTTTGTACGGAACACTAATAAAAACCTATAAGCGCGGCGGATCGGGGCGGCAAAATCGGCATAGCCTACGGGCGGCAAATGTCTAAATCCGGCACTGATAATTTGGAGCAAGAAGGGTTTAATTTTTTTAAAGTGTCTCGCGAAAATTTAGCGATGTCAATAAAAACATTATATTTTTTTAGAACCCGAGTAAATTGTAACTAAGAATTGAAAAAAAAACGGTTAGCAAATTTTCTTATGAAAATCAAAAATTATATTAAGAAAATTATTATTCTACATGATGTATTAACGAAATTGCTTGTTTTCACCCATCGAGGTCTGAGCGATGTATAAATAACTAAACTGGTGATAAAGGGGGTATATATTGATATGGGAAGAGATACCGTAATCAAAAACCGATCGAAGAAGAATTTATTGAGATTGATCTTTAAGGGCTTTGATATTTAATATGTTATGTTATTGGTATTGCTATTTTTAGTACCTAACAGGTAAATATTAAAGGGACCACGGACTACGTATAGGTATGTGTGGATTGGCCCATAATAAACTATTTTCAGACCTTGTAATACCGTCGTGGTTATAATTTATAACGTTATCATCACGTCCAATATTTAGTTTAGTTTAGTTTAGTTTAGTGTGGTTTTACTTTTTAATAAGTAGTTTAAATTTTAAGATGTTTTATTGATGGTTTTTGACAAATTTTTGTACCCTTAAAGAAAATAAATAAAATGAGCACGTTATTCAAGCATTATTTTAATCATATTTAACCTGTAAGTATGCAATTTTCGCCATGTTTTTGACAACCTCGAATAGGATCATGGAGCCGGGTAGCTACGTAGGTAGACAATTAGTTTAATATGTTGCACCTTGCCCGCTGCGGCCAGTTATTAAGTTTAGATATACCGAGTGGCAACAGCAAGTTCATTAATAACGTTATTACATCGATCCAAAATAATAATGTTGTAAATAAATAGCGATGAAATTCCAAACTCCAACATAATCATAACGTTTTTTTTCTTCATAACGTTGTAAATAAGTTCACTGTGTTTATGTTACAACAAGAAGAGAATATTTCGATTTCTTCGCATATATGGGTGTGTAGGTTGTGTCTTGGTATTTTCCTTCACCGCAAAGCTAGTGGTAAATATTAGGGATGTACCAACTAGTCGCCGACTAGTCGGGAAAGCCGACTATCCGGCCACATTTGTAGTCGGCGATTAGTCGGCGACTAGTCGGCAAAAATGGCCGATTAGTCGGCACTTTATTAGTGAAAGAAAAACAGAAAAAATGAAACCAACAGTCAATATTTAGCATATTATGTCTCTTCTTCTTTCCCCTGCCCTTATCCCACGTCATGTGGGGTCGGCACAACATGTTTTTCTCTTCCATTCTCCTCTGTCTTTCGCATATTATGTCTATTTTACCAAAATACCTATTCAGGGTGTGAAAACTTTTGTTCATATAATTGACCGTTTGATCGTTATCGTATGGTGGTGGTGGCTGGTGTTTTCTTCTACAGGTCGATCTCAACTGATTCTCGTGTAATTTCATGGCCAAGTTCTATACTTAAAGGATTTTATTATAATTCAGTTTTTATTAATGTTATTGCAAATTTTAGAGACTTATAAACAGGGCACGTTGCTCGTAAAAACGCTGACCACAGGGGATAGGTTCTTAACTGGCGACTACGTACGAGAAATAGAGCCTTGGAAATACCTCCTACAAGTTGTACCTACTGACGATCTGCTCAGGATCGCAAAATAAAAGAAAGACAGAAATTGAACGAGGATTCCTGTAATAGGTCTTTGAACCTGTAGAGAATACCTTTTAGCCAAGCTAATATATGAATTGCGCAACCAAAAGAGCAAAACTATTGTTTTTCACCTAAACTTATACGAAACTAATAATCTGGCCGACTAGCCGACTAGTCGGCCGACTAATCGGCCATTCGAGCGCCGATTAGTCGGCTAGTCGGCCAAATCAATAGTCGGTACATCACTAGTAAATATCAAATATCATTCTGACACCGCCCACGACAATTTGTTATCCTATTCGAATCTTGTGGACACGCAACGGATTTTATTTTCCATGACGTATTTCGTTTCTCTGAAAACAATTTTATTTAAGTTAAGAGAGACCTAAAACCAGGAAATTGGATACCTATGCCGCGCCGCGCGAAATTTGCGACGGATGATATGGCTGTCGCGGCACTCGCGGGGGTCTTTACCTTTCATCTCAATTACTGACTTTGAAAATATCTATAAGCAGATACTTCTCTTTAAAAAAATTGCTTATCCGGCACTTCGTCTATATCAATAACTATTTTATACTGAGATTATAGTATGATAGGCAGAGTAACGATATACAACTAAAAATAAATGAAAATTACGCATTTTATAGTGTTTTTTTTTTCTTGTAATATACCTTAAATAAGATCTACTCATCACTATTCTTACCTACGAACTTTTCTCACTTCTCATTTTTGTACAGGTGACCCTATCCTCCTGGTGCGGTCGCAAAAACGCGCCGCGTCTCGGCCGCACGTACAGCGCGCTGCTCGCGTCGCAGCGTTTACGCGCGGGAGACGAGCGTATACGCAGCGGTCGCCGCCTGCGGCGTCTGTCGACCGCCACGACGCAGCTGTACGACGCGCCGCCTCGAGCGCAGGTGAGGTCAGACATCGCAATAAATTGGGCTTCATTCTTTAGGGCTCATTTAGACGATGCGAGAACTCGCATGTGAATTTTATTATATTTCGGTTTTTGATCGCTCGGTTGAATTGGACGTAACCAACCCGCGCGCCGCGCGCCAAGCGCCGTCTAAATCAGCCCTTATCCTGCCTCAAGATATATTATGTCTCATAAGGCGGCGGACTAACGGTGCGGCTAGCGGGAAATCATGGCCGTTCATACGTTTGTTCGAGCGCTATATGAATGGTATTGATTTGCCGCTCACCGCGCCGCCGGTCGCGATATCCTCGGCCTTATGGTAACATTCCATTTTTAACCGCTGCTGCACTACCGGTACTGAACGCGTCGCTGTCATTGTCAATTTCCATAGTAAAATGAACAGTAATGCAGCTGTCGTTGGAAATGGACTGACGGTGACAACTATCTAATATGTCAGATCATGTGCAGATATCTAATATAAGTAGTTATAGTACCTAAGTGGGTATATAACTAGTTAAACAGCAATGGCATATTGTGTATTAATCTAGCCGTGGGCATATTCGCATCTGCGATGTCCTTTTTAGGGTTCCGTATCCAAAGGGTAATTCGGCAGAGTCGATTTACTTAACACCCAACTTGATCCTATTTCCCTTTTTGTATTTTGTTGTTCACCGACTTTGGTCATTTATGTGCCACCATAGATATAAACTATGGATGAGCGCATGCATACGAATTGCCCGTTGCGATCTTCATGTCAGCAAAAAAGCGCCATCTGTTACACACTGCGTACAACTACGTGAACTCGACTCTCGCGATAACTTTGTACGGGCGTACAAGGCTTGTTAAGTTTATTCGCGGTTTATATCAGAAGAGCGTCGATTAAGTTTATGGTTAATCAAAATTATTTGTTGTATTTGTTGGCGTTGTTTGATATCCGTGTTGTCGACACTGACGCTCCTTCTTACCTCTCACGACCCGTGACATCTGTACTAAAATCAGCTGAAGACGAAAACCAGAGAAAATATTCCACGGCCTGTGAAATGCGACATGCAACTTTCACACCACTTGTAAACATCTGTTGACAGCGTCTATGCACCCCAAATGTCCTCCGTTATAAAACATATGGCAGAAACCATATATCAACGTTGGAACCGTTCTCTAAGTACCATACTGAGCTGGCTGAGATGCAGGATCAGTAACGCCGTTATACGTGCCACCTGCATGTGCATCCGAGGCACACGCCACCGGTTGAAGTCCCCCGCCAGGTGGCTTGGGTTCGACGACGGTGCCGCCCTTCCACACATCGACTGAAACCAATTTTCTACCCTACCTACATATGTCTTAACCTAACCCTTTGCCTATGTATTACTTATGATTCTCGTAATAAATGCTTTAGTTAACATATGTATTGTATTAAAATGGGCGAACTTATCCTTATAAGTTTCCGTTCTTCTACGTTATTTCGTGATGTCATTATCGTCTCAGGCGGCAATGCAATATTTTAAATATTCGCGCCGTGCGGTGTGCCGCCCTGTGTAAGCCGGCTCTGTCAAGGTCGACAAGTTGGGGGAGCTACTAGCTACAGCAGTACAGTTTGATAAGTACCTCCCGAGCTTTCGCGAGTAAAATGGGGCGAACAACTATTTCTGTTAGTTTCTTGCTTGCAAAACAGGTAGAGTAAAAAAGAAGGAAACAGCAATACAAACTAACTAACTATTTTGGCTCAGTGATCCAAAGATAATCTTGGCCTCCGAAATGAGAGCGTGCCACCTGTCCACAAACATGATGCAAAAATATAAGTAGGTAATGGAAAGTATTAAATACAGCGATGTGAATTAATCGGTGTTTGAAAATGCGCGCTTTGTTTCTAGCGCTCACCTGTTAATTTTTTTTGAGTTTTACCTACAGTTAATTAAAAACTTATAGGTACCTGACAAGAATTAATATACTAGGTACCTAAGTCAACGAATAAAACAATAACAAATACTTGATCTTGTTATTTTGAATGTTTTTAATAATTATGTAAAAGAAACGGGAACAAACTCTGTAAGACAGACAATAGGTACTTTAATTTCGGTAATTATATCCGGTAGGTAATCAACTAATCATATTTAAGTAAATTTACCTATACAAATCACGCAGTATGCATTTCTACTTCATAATAACTTCCAAAGAGAAATGACGTCCTTACAAGGTTAATGCATTAGCGCTATGACGTACGAGCGAACATCAGTTGCTCGTGAGAATGAAATAAAATTATCGTTTAAAATTGGTTTTAAGCAATAAATAAACCTAATTGGAAATTACTTACCGATGATATGAGATCCCATTTTTTTTCTTATACTTCCTATAATGGTTTTTGCACCCTTTTACAACGCAATAAGGCATTTTTGTGTTATGCTGCGTGACAACTTTCTACTGCGCAATTCGCCACACGACTGAGCGCCGGGGTGTGATAAATGCAAATATCACACCCATGTAGCGGCCCCCTTTTTAGTGCTCGTTAGCCGCGTCCTTACGAAGTAATATATATGTCCATGTGTGCCACGCTGTAAACTGTACATCAGTGGACCTTATGCCTTTTGTAATAAGGTCCACCGATGTACAGTTAGGAGTGTTGCTGTTTGTACGTAAAGCCATAATGGAAGTCACGTTGAAATTTATAGCATATGTAACAAACACAAATATCAAAATGACTATTCGAATTTTAAACAATTATCGCTAATAATTTAAGCTCACTGGCCAGCAATTTCAGAACTAAAGTTTTTCAATAGATAGGAGGATGGATCAATTATAAATAGTGCTGCAGACATTTTGGACTAGTTTTCACTTATCTCGGCACTCCCGGAGTGCAACCCGTTGTTTTTTTTCTTACACGGCGATCAAGGGATTATTAGAGGGAATCAACTTTGTGACCAACACAAATTTGTGGACAACTTATAAACTTCCTTTAAAAAATTTAACTATTACGAACATATTCGCTAACGTGTGCGTAACTTACTTCCTATACATCTCAATCGCACTAATATACCAGAACCACAACCACCAGTTTTGACATTGACAGATACGCTCGCGTCTAAGTACCTAACTTACTTTTTATGCATCTCGCTCGTACTCGCATATTAGTGCAAGCGAGATGTATAGAAAGTAATTTACGTAGACGCGAGCGTATCTGTTAATGTCAAAACTGGTGGTAGCCGTTCTAGGTAAGTATTGTGATTGACTGATTGTATCCTGAGGGCCTACCGCAAACCACTTTCGACATATTGTCTCTCAGTCACACTTGTAAATTCGTATGTAAGTGTGACAGTAAGTGGACAACACGTCGAACGTGGTTCGCGGTAGGCCCTCTGTTCTGCTGCTCAAATATAATAATAATCCAATTTGTAGATAGCCGCATGTAAGTAATTGCATAGTAGTTTAATCAAATAAAAATCAGTGAGCCATATATGTATAGCTAAATATAAGCCTCTCTAAATAACGGTATTTCGCCAGCTTTATTATTTTATTACCTTGGGAATAACCATTGAAAGAAAACCGGGCAAGTGCGAGTCGGCCTCGCGCACGAAGGGTTCCGTACCATAATGCAAAAGAAGGCAAAAAAAACCGTCACCCATCCAAGTACTGACACCGCCCGACGTTGCTTAACTTCGGTCAAAAATCACGTTTGTTGTATGGGAGCCCCACTTAAATCTTTATTTTATTCTGTTTTTAGTATTTGTTGTTATAGCGGCAACAGAAATACATCATCTGTGAAAATTTCAACTGTCTAGCTATCACGGTTCGTGAGATACAGCCTGGTGACAGACGGACGGACGGACGGACGGACAGCAGAGTCTTAGTAATAAATCAGGTAACGTTTAGTCCACAACTTGTTGTAAGTTGGTCCAAATTCAAGTTCCAGTAAAATTATGTATAAGTATTTTTCAAATTAAGTATTTATATGTAAATAATAGTCGTGTATCGAAGTTCAAAAATAAATATGACGAGTACAAAATGTAAAGGCTCGTTAAGAATCAACGTTAATTATAACTGGACCATACTCGTACTTTAGGATAATAGTAGTTTATGTGAAAACTACATAATGAAAGGTATTAAATACGAGTCTGGGTTTATGAAACTCACTTCGTTCGTTTCATAATAGGATCACAAGAGTTTTTTAATGCATAATTAGTTAATTACGTACCTACATAGCTACAGTATTTAGTTACACATATAATAGGTATAAGTTCTTTTTGATGTGTTCTGGACTGGAGCATGTGCGTAGTAAAAGTGTTAATAATACCAACACGTAACACGTATTTTCGTTAAAAATTTAAGTAAGCAATTAAAATACTACGGGGTACAAATAGGTTGAAAACTAATAAACCAATCACAAATTATAAAGCGACCAACTGTGACTGCTCAGGTATTTATTTTAAGTCGAGGATTCCAAAAATCCGGGAAGCAACATCAATTTTGAGATTAGCGGTAGTAATGCAGGGCCCGATTCGGATTTTGAAATAGACATCTAATAGACATCACCAAGATACGATAACGATATGTTTAAAATCTAACCTGTCAAATTTGACATTTGCGCGATTCTGGAGATACTCTTGAACGTTTTCCACAGGATATGACTTAGAGATCCAATTCACATCTAATAGATATCTTACTCGATCTAACGTAAAAGTGACATTAGTTGGCCGAATTGCGCTGCAAAAGAGAACTAGTTGATATCTAAACTATAACGTATCTAGACGTCTCTTGTGAATATCTTGAAGTTCGAATACGGCAGTCTGTCGGCATAAACATGCAATATCCGCGCACATCCCCTTACGAGTATTAACGCACATTGTTAATTCTGTCGCTCGCTGCGGCAAATCTTGGTGTCAGTGTGTGAATCCCTTAATAAGTATCTAATTAACCTTTGAGTTCGGTACGTTCGTCGCCCTTGATTAAATATATAGCTACTAGGTATATATTTCTAAGAGCACCTTGTATAAAGATCTTATCGAGATATTAATATAAAAATAATTATAAGATTTTTATGTAATCGAATCAAAGGATATCGCACCACGCACGACCTTTTAACATTCTTATTTTCTAGCTAAATGTCAAAAACGTAAATATAGCTTGTGGGATTAAAGTAGGTAGAAACAAAAAAATCAAAATTACATCCTCTATCATAGTAAATCCAATACGGGCGAATATTTAAACGATGGTCAGCATAGGACCTAAGAAGTATATTGAAATATTTTTTACTTAGAAATACAATGAAAATATCAGTCAGGATACAAAATAATTCGACCCCCAATGTAAAACAACACATAAGTTACGAGATATGAGCTTTTTAAAATACTTACTGTCAACGCTTGTTGGCAGTTAGTATAAAAAGCTCGTATTTTATGACTTGTGTGTTGTTTTCGTTTCGTTTCTTCTTCGTAATGTTTGCAATACATTGCTAGGTTATTCAGGCCTTTAGCATCTTGACAGATGATTTATGCAGCGTTTGTTAGCGAGGAACAACGTCTCTCGTAGCTGTATAAGCCAATGCGGGACCGGCATTTGCGACCGCATTTAAGGCAGCTGAAGCAGGGAGTCATGACGGGTGGATTATGCCTCTTTGCGCGTTTTCGGGCAAGGTCTTGGAACCATACGTTATCGTGGATGGTTGCTAGGTAAATTTCTGAAAATTAATTATGCGATCAGTATTAAGTGTAACAACACTGATAAATTTAATTATACCAGGCCCCAATTTCACCACGGTGACAGGTGCGACAATTGTAAAATATTACTGTTACTGACGTCACAGGCATCCATGGGCTACGGTTACCGCTTACCATCGGACGGGCCGTATTCCCGTTTGCCACCATCATTGTATTATTTAAAAAAACCTTATTATATCGGAAAAGAACAGATATTTCTCTTGCTAAGTTTATGACAATTGTCACAAGAAACACTACAATTGTCACAAAATTCCGACATATAACTCATTACCTGTCAAGAATTACCTACAATTCTTTTAAATCTTGACAATTGTCAGAAACTTCGCAAGAGAAATATCTGTTTTTTTCCAATATAATATAGTTTTTTTAAATAATAATGATGGTGCCAAACAGGAATACGGCCCGCCCGATGGTAAGCGGTAACCGTAGCCCATGGATGCCTGTGACGTCAACAACAGTGATGTTTTACAATTCTCGCACCTGTCACCGATGTGAAATTGGGGCCCGGTTTAATTTATTGCCCGTATTGGATTTACACTCTGTATATCTACAGGGATAAACGACCTTTGAAATTGATCCCTTTATTATTAATGTCTCAACCTCGCTTAAGATTGATTGAAGGGTTATATTTAGACTAAACCCTTGTCTTTATCATTTTTAATTTACGGTATTGGATTTATTTAAAGACATTCTCAGTACCTGTGGTACTTGTTTATAGTATGGCAAACAATTATTTCATTAGAATCAATTTTTTAGCTTGTAGTTAAGATTTTACTATTGTATGTATGTTAGTTTGTAAGGTATGTATCTATAGGCCTTAGTTGCCTGATAATAAATGATATTTGATTTTTTGCTTTTGATTAGAAACAAGTTACCGTTAAAATGTTTTTGATACCTACACATTTTTACTGCCGCCTGTACTTTTTCTTTTCATGTCTATCGAGTAGTTCAGAGTTGTTTTTCGGTTATTTCTCTGTTTCCGCTACCCAAAGGTTGTCTGTAAGAGATCGCTATTTAGCGATAAGATCGCCTGTTGTCTGTATGTTAATAATGTTTAATAATCGTGAAAGTTTAAATCAGTGTTCTGTCAATTGTTCTGTTCTTTTGTATCTTTTTACTGAGGTGTGCCAATAAAGAGTACCTATTCTATCTATCTACTTCTCAAGATCTTTCTAAAGAGCCTAAACTCAACGTGTTTATGTTTTTCCATCGAAGTGTTTCTTTTGCTACCTTGCGGCTGCATCTTCAGATCAGCTCCATGTTGGTCATCGGAAGTACGAACTTACCTAACATCCCAAATTGCAGCTTAGACACCTGAAAGTGGTTCTAATTTAACAATTTATTAATAACTTTTTTTTAAGTTATCTTATCTTACTGAAGTATTACTATTATGTAGAACTGTGTCGCGAGTAAAACTGTATCGTCATCGTCGTCAAATGTTTTTTAATTAATTCATGTCATCATTCATGATCAAAATAAATGTTGTACTTAATGTAATGGTAACATTCCATTTCTAACGCATCGCTGTCACTGTCAATTTCCATAGTAAAATTGACAGTAATGCAGCTGCGGTTAGAAATGGAATGTTACCATAATGGTGATGCTATGCAAAAGGTTTTGACATTATAGATTACCAATCAAAACTTTTATTGACTAATCCGTTTTTAATAGCGGCTAATGGTGTATTGCGTTATGGTCAAAGCTTCGAGCGGGGTTTATTTATGGGATAACTTTCAGTGATATATTGTGTCAGATAAGTGCCTACCCAATGGACCGTTTTTTTAAGTCAAAAATATATTAAGATCTTCATCTTATATATTCCGTCGCTGCGTTGGTTTATCATCCTGTATATTAATTGCAATAAATTTAATTAAATAAATAAATGAGGAATTTAATAAATAAATATTATAGGACGCTTTTACACAAATTGACCAAGCCCCACGGTAAGCTCAAGAAGGCTTGTGTTGTGGGTAGTCAGACAACGATATATATAATATATAAATAAAATACTTAAATAAATAGAAAACAACCATGACTCAGGAACAAATATCTGTATCATCATACAAATAAATGCCCTTACCAGGATTCGAACCCGGGACCATCGGCTTCATAGGCAGGGTCACTACCCACTAGGCCAGACCGGTCGTCAAAATTTAATATTATGAAATACCTAAATATTTCAATTGTCAGTATTGTCACTATTTTTATCCTCAGGCCAATTTAAGTCACTATAAAGTCTAAAATACGCGTAAATATTCTGCCTCAGTAAACCAAAAAGCGCTATCTCAAAAGACACAAACACAAACACAAACAAACGAACGAAGCACAAACTGCGGCCAGAAAGCTGGGCGTCCTAAATAAGGTGAAGCGATACTTCACACCTGGACAGCTTCTAAAAAAAAAAAAACAATTCATTAGCTAATAGGTACTCTTTTATACTTTAATTTCTATAGCTGATATTTCTATTTTCACAATAATTTGTTGTTGAGAATTGAGATAGCATTAATACAAATTTACGTAGTCAATGCAACAACGTTCCAACCCAAAACGCGCCCATGGTGGGTTGGAACGTTTTTGCTTCACTACGTCCATTAATATAGGTACATAGATACAGGGGAAAAAAGATGAAAATATAAAAGATCTCTTTGGTCTCTCTAATATAATGCTGACTTTATACCAAAGATTTTAATTTTTCCTACTTTTAACATATTTGGTCCTAATTAATGATATTAAATCCATATCTTAAATATGCAATGTCGATGAGATGTGACCGAACCGGGTTATATATAAAAACTAGTAAGTATTTAAATTATTAGAATTCATAGTCGAAGGCCGACAAGACAACGTTTACAAAATTATATATTCTTAAAAACCCTACAAGTGCAAGTCAGACTCGTCCACCGAGGGTTCCGTACAAATTGAACTTAGTTTAATTAGTTTTACTTTTTATTTTTTTACAAATTTATAGTTTGTCGGATTTTTGGGCAGTTAGATTTTTTCACAGCTTCAAGGGACTGTAGACATGAGTATACGAGTATAGTTTTAATTTCAACAGACAGACAACAGACTTGACAGACTTGATTTCAACAGACAGACAACAGACTTGGGAGTCTTGGGACAGACGAAAGGACGGGCAATAAAGTGATCCTATAAGTATTCCGTTTTTTCCTTTTGAGGTACGGAACCCTAAAATCATTAAAATTCGCCTCGAATAACTTGTTTCCACTAATACAGGTATTATGCATGTTCCTCTCAATAATTGTATGCCATAAAAATTAATTATAATTCCTAGGAATTACGCAAAAACCTACAGTTCTTATTTTTCGGGGTAAATTAATTTTGGAAATTAAATTATGTTATTATGTTTCAAAGGCGAAAATCGAGAAATTTTAAATCAAAGTTTTTAGTTGTTTACTCGTAATGTTATAAATGTGTAAGCTCTGTCTGTCTCTATTGTATCTCTTAGGAAACGCTTTAGATGAAATTCGGCATGGAAATATGTAATTTGAAAACCGGGGAAGGACATGTTAAAAATCTCAATATGAATTTGTGCTGCGTCGCAGTATAACATGATATTATGTATCATGATTAAAAAAAACTATTTTTATATATAAATAGAAATAGTTCAAGCTGTAATGTATGTATATTTTACCTGTGTGAAAATTATATAGTTGAGATAAATTAACTAAAACTAAAAGTATTTGAACAAATTAAAGTATTTTTCAGTAAAATATTTTAATTTGATTTTAACAAGTAGAAACACTACTATATAAATTATAAACTGAAATAAATGTCATATACTAAAAAAAAGTGACCAAGGCCTCCAGTGCCCTAGGCTGGAATCGAACCAGCGTCCTCTGCTATCGCAGCAGGTGCCTGAACCACTCGGCCGGACGCTAGTTCAATTCCAGCCTGGGGCTTTGGAGGCCTTGGTCACTTTTTCTTAGTATATGACATTTGCTTAAGTTTAGTTTAGTTTAACTAAAACTAAACTATTGAGGTTTTTATTGTACGAACGGAGCTCAATGTATAATAGAGCTGGCATATCTCTAAAAATCTAAACCAGTGGTGGGCAAACTTTCTTCATTGGGGGCCAGAAATTTAGGAAATTTAAGTGGAGGGCCAGAGTTGTAGTCAAAATTTATTTTGATTCGTGAAAATCGTGGGCCAATGCCATATAGCCCATATTCTAATTATTTTATACGACCGGTGGCGGGCCGGATAAAATCCATTCGCGGGCCGCAGATGGCCCGCGGGCCGTACTTTGCCCACCACTGATCTAAACCAATAAGATTTACACGGCATGAAGACATCGCGTGAGCGTGTACATACTATACTGTACATATTATACGTGTAGGTACGGACTAATGCTAACAGTTCAAGATTTATGTCTTTTTAATGAGTCCATTTGCGGCAATACACTTTATGTAGCCTGTCGGGTCGCCGGTGATGAATGAATGTTTTTTTCAGCAATTAATACAAATAAAATAAAAAAGTCGAAAAAAAATCAACATCATACATAATATAATAACAATGACATGACAAAACACAGAATATTTACAAATAACAGGTTTTTTACACATATAAATTACAAACGATGCGTAAAATATTACTTACTCATTGACGGGAAGGAAACAAGAAAAATCTTTAGGTACTTAGGTACCTACATATAAAAAACCTAAGATCGATATATTAACGATACAATAATAACGAAATGTATGAAATATCCTTAAGTTTTCTCGCGATTTAGGCAGTGGTCCCATAATAAAAGTTGTTCAGTATGACCTATATAGGCACTACGCAGAGTATATTTCAGCCTATATACTTACTTACGGCGCGATTCGGGAAATGAATTAGAGATTAACTAGTGACGTCCCACGGGTAAAGGTACCTTATGGCGGTTGGCGCTTACGCTGTTATTAACGCCACTCCAATATTATTGCGGCACTATGCGACGTAAGCGCATTCTCTTTCAGCAAAAATTTTTAAAGTATGTTCAGAGGAACTAAATTAAATCAGGTTTCAGACTACATAATAATATTATACGAGTAAAATAATATTTCCTCTGGAAAATGTTTTCATATCACACAATTTGCAGCCACGTACATGTTTAACTATATCCCCTTTGTTGTGAGAATATTTTCATTCCAGTATTTTTTGTTTAAATAAACTTTGTGAACTTTTTTACTTGGAGGTTGTTTCTAATTAAACAACGTGTTAGGTTTGGATCTGGTTTTGATACGACCTAGACGATTGTCTTGGTGGTTGACGCATGTCATACACATTTACTTCATTTCACATGCAGCAGCATAGCGTGAGCGATATTCAAGGTCTTGTAGTATTTAAAATAATTTTCATGTTAGTATGACTTATGTTATGACTTGTTTAATTCAAGCATGGACTACTTATAAATACTAAAGAAATATTTTTAAACGTCTCTAAAACAACGGCCTTCAAAAAATTCTGATTTGCACAACAGAATGTTGTTTTGCCGAGCAATTAGGTTGAGGTTAGGTTAGGTAATTATTTTTTTGCTGATTGTTTATATGGCACCCAATACTAAATAACTTTCTCACAAAAAAGAGTAAATTATCTAATCCTAATAATCAAAATAATTTACATAGGTATTTCGAAACGAATCACGTTCTCTATCGGTAAACTTAGTTATTTGAAATTAGCTTCACCAAATGTGACGTCCCACTGGTAAAGGTACCTTATGGCGGTTGGCGCTTACGTTATTATTAACACCGCTCCAATATTATTGCGGCGCTATGCGACGTAAGCGCCGGCCGCCATTAGGGAACTTTTCCGTGGAACGTCACAAATAACAACTATGTAATTCCATAAAGGTACTAAAATGCAATAACACATCCTTTAGTCTGTGCTTTCAACAAAATGTGTTTATAACAAGATACTTCCAGGTTCCAAGGTTAGCCGACTAACTCGGAGTTAACCGTTTATGCAGTAAGTAATCTGTGTAGAGTTTAGCCCTGTATGTAAGAGGGTAATGCAGGTGCTGGGCATCCCTGCGTTTCCTTAATTCCGTCCCAGGCGGTGTAATGTATGTTACACCATAAATCGTCTGCAATAGACGTAAAGGCCAATGATGATGAAAAGATTAACTAAGAGTTAGTTGGTTAACCCTAGCACGCACAAGTGGCCCTAGTAGAACTGTTTGTTTTTAATCTTACGAATCCGTATGAATTGAAGATGGGTTAACTTAAAGATGAATAACTTGCTAAACGAGTTCATTTCAATGTCATACTAATATAAAACGTAATTAAAATGCACGAACGCATAACAAGTTCGTCGCAATTTATAGCAATAAACAACATAATTTTGCTTCATTTTGTAATATTATAAAATATAATATTTTTACACAGATCGACCTAGTTCCGTTATAAGCTCAGTACCGTAATAGTTCAGTAAAAGCGGTATAGTTAACTTAAAAATAATTATAGATACACTTTTTGATGAAAGTGAAGAAAAGAAAAACATGAAAGTAATGTAAGTGGGCAAAGTTTTATACTTTTACGGTAACGCTTGTGTTGTAAGTACCTACTAGAATAGATAATAGTTATAGATAAATACTATATGTATTTATATAGAAAATATCCATAACTCACCTCAGGAACAAATATTAGTAATAAACAAACAAATATATATTATTTATTGTATTTGTTGGATCGAAATCGAAGTAGTATGCTGTGATCTGCCGCTACAACTTCACAGAAATGATATTATCTGGATTGAAGTGATATCATCTTGATTAAGCGAGATAATTTTGTATTGGTACAATTATTCCATATGATACTATCATTATATTTTCCGTCGCCCGTCACTTCTCACTTTCCTTTACACATTATCTTTCGAACATAACCTTTTTGTCCCTTTGAAATAACACACATATTTTCATATATTTCTTCATTCAATTGTAATGCGTATGTGTGGGATATAATATGGGGAAGATAAAGACAAAGCATCAAGGGAAATGACTTTGGGGCGGCAGCTGTGGTTGATGTAGCAATCGGCCCGATTCGAGCTTTAACCTACGTCAGTTAATAGATCTAGAAACGATATGGATTAGAACGGTATGGTTTTTGTTTTAAGAAATTCACATTTGACACCGACATATGTCATCCATATCGTTTCTAGATCTATTAATTGACGTATCTTAAAGTTCGAATCGGACAGTAAGTCTGTGTGACTGAGCACATTTACTGTAATAGCTACCTACCTAGGTACCTACCAACTTTACATTGTTACAAAGTTACAACAACTACATTTAGCCCAACAGCACGATTCAGATGTAACAACTTGTTACAGTCTTGAACTGGTTTTGATACGACCTTCACTTTGATATCACGCACGACTTTCACTTTATTTCGCATGCACTAATCGGCGTGAGCGATTTTCAAAATCAAAAAAGATCATAACCGTTACAGTTACTTACTTACATTACACCAAATATTAAATTATAAAATTATAATATAATTTTTAATTATTCGCTTGATTATACAGTAGAAGTGGGAGATTAATATGTAGCGTAAAAAAATCTATTTAAAGAGATATTCTAAAAATCACACACATATTTTCAAGACAGATTAACCAAACAAGAATTCTACAAGAATCACACGATTTTTCTCGTCAAAATAACGTTAGGTAGGTACCTAATTTCTTTAGTATGAGCCTTAATACGCTCACTGCGGTGGCAATGTGCCGAAAGAACGGATGCAAAATATGGTTAATTACGAGTTACATGAATGCCGCAGCGAACGTGTTAAGGGGTTTCTTTTGCTCTTGTTTACATGTGTTTACATATGTAGAAAGTTACGGTGTAGGTAGGTACTAATAAACCGCTAGAATTATGGGCTCTTGTTTACCAGCCCGCAGGCTTGGCGAAGAATGTATTGTTTACTTGTTTGTGTTTAGTTTACTAATAATTATGCAACATCAAACATCAACATTTATTCAGCAAATAGGCCACAAGGGCACTTTTACACGTCAACATTGAATTTACATAAAAGCAAAAATAATAACATCAACAATTTTATAAAATAAAACTAACAATTCAATCTAACGTATTACAATTACTAAGAGATGTATATGGTCTCTTAATGTCGAATTACATACAAAATACAGCTAAAAAAACCGGGCAAGTGCGAGTCGGACTCGCGCACGAAGGGTTCCGTACCATAATTAAAAAAAAAAAACAAAAAAAAGCAAAAAAAAAACGGTCACCCATCCAAGTACTGACCACTCCCGACGTTGCTTAACTTTGGTCAAAAATCACGTTTGTTGTATGGGAGCCCCATTTAAATCTTTATTTTATTCTGTTTTTAGTATTTGTTGTTATAGCGGCAACAGAAATACATCATCTGTGAAAATTTCAACTGTCTAGCTATCACGGTTCGTGAGATACAGCCTGGTGACAGACGGACGGACGGACGGACGGACGGACGGACAGCGAAGTCACACCCCGGACACTGGCGATAAAATGTATGAAACAAACGCGTTCCTACGCACAGACTGTGTGCGTAGGTAAGCTCGTGTAGGTAAACGCGTACCATGCTTGTGTGAGTGAGATAAGACGTGTGAGGGTTCTCGCCAGTTTGTTGTCAAGTTCGATAACCTCAATTACTCAAAACTCATTGCGCGAATTAGGAAGAAATAAGAATCGTATTATGTTGTAAGGTGGGTATCTAAGCTCAATTTATACAATAGTTTCCTATTTTGAATCAGTATAAACAAAGTAACGAAAATTTTGTAAGGAAATTCAGGCCACCAACATATTACGTAAGTTGTAAACATGATTTTTTGTTCATATAGGTATTGTACTGGTTTCAGTGTGATCTGATAGGTTTTGTAAATATTTGTTTAATATTTGAATATTTTACGTGGCCTCCGCTCTGCACACCGCGTCGTCGCGTCCTTGCCAGCCGGTAACTGTGAGGTAACCGAGAGCGGGTGGGCGGCACTTTCAACGGGAGGCAGGGAGTGTCCATACTGTACGTTAGTACTCTTTATTATACTGTGGCGAAGTCTTAGTAATAGGGTCCCGTTTTACCCTTTGGGTACGGAACCCTAAAAACACACAAAAAAATCTATAATATTTACGACGAACTAGAATACCTACATAATTATACAAGCCAGACTAAAGGTAAGGTAAATATAATTGTATTTGAAATTATAAAGTGAATTTAAACTATCAAGAGTTATGCTAACAATAAGCTACTGTACTGTACTTTACATATAGATGGCAGGAAAACCGATTAGAAATGTGCAGTCAAGCGTGAGTCGGACTTAATGCACAGAACCCTTGGAACGCGAGTCCGTCTCGAACTTGGCCGGTTTTTTTATGGATATGAATATCTAGTGAGTACATTATTGCAGGGCCGGAAATAGACAATTCGTCGATGAGATTTGATTTTGTCGAACGATGCGAAGCTGAGTCGAATCCACAAATTGCTACTCCTGCCGTGTATATATATAAGTGAGGAAATAAGGCTCATACGATATATATATAAAATAGAATAAATCCATTACTTCCTTGAGTAAAGCACTTTTGGTGCAAGTGTGGAGAAAAGGAAAGCGGCCTACTGTTGCCCTAGTTTTGTTTTATTTGTTAATCCTTGACGCCATGTTTACAAGTTTAATGGCTTAGAAGCCACAGACCATTGATTGCACCAGACGTATCATCAACTCTTAATTAATAGTGTAGCGACCAAAGCATGCATAAGTGTGTTGTAGTGTGTAGTGTGTTGGATATCCAACTCAGTTCAACACACATGTATGTAAATACTTCCACTATAACAATTCAATTAAATTTTTCAATTTATTTATTTAAATATGTATATAGATAAAACAATACATACATAGATAACATATCTGTGTATATAAGTATGTACGGAACTACTTATATAAGTACATATGTATGTATATCGTCGCATAGTACCCATAGTACAAGCTATAGGTGAATTTGGGGCCAGGTCGATCAGTGTCAGATTGTCCCCAAAATATTGATAGTTATTTCATTATTTATTTTATTTGCACTGAAGCAATTTATACCAATATATAACAGTAGCAACAAACTTCTTATACAGAACGTACGAAATGCAAGCGCGATAGAGTACCTGGTTCTTAACTGTTTAGTGCATGGCACCCATGGCCGCCGAGCAGCCGGCGAGCAGTGGTGGCCGAGTGGATATGACGTCTGACTTTCTATCCGGAGGTCGCGGGTTCAAATCCTGGCTCGTACCAATGAGTTTTTCGGAACTTATGTACGAAATATCATTTGATATTTACCACTAGCTTTTCGGTGAAGGAAAAACATCGTGAGGAAACCTGTATACATCTGCGAAGAAATTCAAAGGTGTATGTGAAGTCCCCAATCCGCATTGGGCTAGCGTGGGGACTATAGCCCAAGCCCTCTCGCGCATGAGAGGAGGCCTGTGCTCAGCAGTGGGACGTATATAGGCTGAAATGATGATGATGATGATGACCCATGGCCTATATCTAAAAAGATCCCGACGAGTTGAGACTTTGCATTCAAAATTTTAAATGGTTAGAAATTACTAACACAGTACCAGCATTTGCGGCATTTAGTTCAGCCATACCAAACCTTTTTGGGGGCCCGCCAGGTGATCCTGTTAATAAATACATACTCTGGCTACCCGAACGTCACTTTAAAGCATAATTTATCTTGCGGCCTGGGGTTAAAAGGCAAAACCGTCTTTTTGAACCCCATAAAAAAGGTTGAGTATGGCTGAATTCTAGTTCAATGTATGGTCTGTGTCGGAAGAGCGAATGTGATGAGTTGATGACCGATCGTAACGTCTTCGCCAAATGACTCGGTCGATACGTGGTAGGCCGCGGTCGAATGTACGCCCTTGTGTGACTTTTATTTGACATTGTGATTGGTTCTGGGTCAGAAAGGTTTTGGAAACCGGGCGTTTTCTTTTTAATTAAAATAGTCAATTATTCGATTAGTTATACCTGTCGCGTCGAATGATGGTCCCTACAACAGTTCCTTCAAGGCTCTTTTAGTTGGGCTTTGTTAAAAAAAACGGCCAAGCACGAGTCACGATTTTGGTGATCAGTGTTTCGTACCATTGACACGGAAACAATGAAATGGAAGGCCTTATTATAAGCGTCTGAGCTATACCTAGTACATACATATCGGCACTACTTTAAAAAAAACTCGTATCTCACACTACCACCCAAAGTTGAAAGGCAGGCATTCACCATACCACAACATGTTTCTTTTCATTGACAGAACAAGATGCGAGATTTTTTCAAAGTAGGGCCATTATGTAGAAGCTATAAAGTTCCTACATTAGATCATAGATTACAGAAAACTAGTACCACTGAAAATCCGCAACATTGAGAAGGCTAAATAAAATCTGATCAAGAACGCCAGGGTAATAACGCCTGCGTCATCTATTCACTCTGTCTGCGTTCGTTCACAAACCCGGCAAAACCTCAAAGTAATATTTTATGTCAGAGGATCCTGAATATTTTCGGCTGTATAAGACTATTAGGCTCGGATTGGAGTAAGAATTTATTGCACCCTACGAAGGCCTGCGGGCCTTATTTTTGGATTTATGAGCGATTTTATTTCTACTCAGCAATATATTTAGTTTATTAGCTAATGTCCGTGATCCCGTTCGCTTGGTACCCAGCACTTGTTTATGGTACTTTCATACTCCCAACGTCTGCAGCAAATTCTGGGATCAAAATATCTAAAAGTGTATTGGGATAGCTTCGAGCACGGGGTAAATTTAAAAATAACAATTACCTACGAAATCAGAAGCATTATATATTTGATAAGCGTTATAGTAGCGTAAGTGGCGCGAAAGTATGAAGTGAACTTGCGTCGATCGCGCGGGTTTTGACTTTTCACCTTAATAACTCTGAAAGTATACTTCGGTTTAAAATTACTCGGCTAAATGGAGTCTGCCCTAGGCCTTTCATTAAAACGTGTAAATATTCAAAATAAAACCTACAATTTTACGTCAGCACGTTCTTCACATTTAGACCTATTTAGTAGTAGTAGTAGTAAAATACTTACACATTGATTATTTAGTATTTGTTGCGAGTTCATACATTTGCTGCGTGCGTTTAGTGGCAAATATATGTCCTCACGCTAAATATTAATCAATGTGTACATATCAGGAAGTTAGATATTAATCGGGAGCGAACTGTCACTTTTTTTGTCATACTAAATTGAAACTTATCACCGAGCCAGAAAGTTGTTCGTACCAGACTAGAGAAAACGGTCCACATGAGATAGAAAAACCAGAGCCCCGTGTCTCACTCGCACATGTTGCCAATGTAAAAAAGATACCATTGTGGCAGTATTTATATCAATATACTACTGAAAGTAATTACCTTCATATACTATTTTAGTGCTATATTCCGATTACAGTTCTGATATCTTTTAAATAATTTGTTAATCATTATGATGTCAATATTATTAACTGATTAAACCAAGCATGTGTATAACATAAAAAACATTAAATTGAATATGGTAGAAATTGTAGTAACTTTGGATATTAATTGGTATCCCCAACTTGATGACATATTTTTCGTGTACACACACACACACACACGTGTACAATCAAGAAAACATTGTCAAACTCATTAGGGTGACTATGATATCGGTGCGATTTGGATCGGTCTTACAGAATTGTTATTGCGTACTTAATGTAAAAATAAGTTTACCTAAATAGTATACTAATAAATAAATAAAGATATACTTATTTCGGCATGTTTAATTATTCGATTCATGTAATGAGAGCTATATAATTGCCAAAAATTAAAGTATCAAAGTCCTTAGACATTACAGACTCATATTTATACTTACTTACATAATATTTCATTACTGAAACGTTAATTCTAACTATTTATATATATGTAATCGATTCTATATAGGTTGGACACACATTTCCGTCAGTATACAAAGGCGGCAAATTAGAAAATTTTGTTGCAATCACAGATCTACGATGACGCTTACGCTTAAAGAATAGCTTAAGTATGCAAAAGGGAAGTCACCACGTATATGAACACACCATGAGTATGATATTGTTAGTGATTGGTATTTTGTTAAGCATAAATAGTGTAAGATGCCGGTTTACACAGTTAAATGTAAGTTTTTATTTCGTTGTGTGCTAATATTTTATTATTTTAGTCAATACTCAAGATAATTTCGTGTATAAACATAAATTGTTACGCTACGCTAGGGCTTGACAAAATGACTGGTATCGATAACTAGTCGGTATAGTATTAATATAAAATAATTTGCGATACAAGTGTTGAAAGTAGGAATCAAATTCGTGAGTAGTGATAAATTAAAACACGACCGAAGGCAGTGTTTTTAATCGACACGATTTGCGAATTACCTAGTTACGTAGTACAACGTTTTACCCCATCCTGGATATCTGTCTCGCTCTCTCTTATAGCTGTGTTTTTGATGTACGTACGGCGGACCACACCTTCCTCACAATCGACCATGATCGCGATTAAATACGCCCATCCCATCTGAAACAGCTTTTATAACGACTAAAAGCTGTTATAACGACTAAATTAAGTAAGGTTGTGTGAAGTGTTTTACAGGAGAGAAAAAAACTATATCCATCTCTTTTCTGGGACAATTGTATTAGCATAGGGAAAATACAGTATGATTCTCTCTGATTATGTACGAATGAGAAAAGATCCTGGCCAAACTATACATTCCATCTTATGCTAATATCCCACATACATATGACTTATGGTCACCCTAATTAGAAAGAGATGGAGGGCTCAGGTTTGATGTCTCATGTGGACACACTTTTTGGCCAGTGTACACTATCCCGTTTACTCTCTACGTCCGTGGTACATATAGACAGGCCCCGGTGTGAAGGTCAGTCAGTCAGCTTGTCTTCTCTAGCGGTTATATTTAATTTATTCACAATCTACATATTACTATATCACACGAGACGAAGGACAACAATTCAGAAGAAGTTTTTGCCATCAACTCGGCAATATTAAGGAAGAGGTCAAGTCGAGAGCACTCTAAACTTACACAAGTATGCATGCAAAATGTAATGAAAGTGAAATGAAACTAAATGGACCGGGCGATTCTTTTTATACGGATCAGGTTTAGATTTGGAAGTTTTTTTATAGAAGGTAGCTTATTATTACAGTTTTTGCTAAAAGTTATGCATTTTCAATGGTTTATACAGTTAAATTTTATTGAATAGTTTTAGGCAAAAGGCTAAAGAGGCAAAAAATGAAGTACTAAATTAAATGCCATTCTTGCCAGACAACCGTCACGCCATAAAGCCTTAATTATGAGGAATAAACAGACATAAGTACGCCTTAAAAAAATAAAACTTTGCCACCTAAATTTTACTGAAAAGAAAACTTCATTATTCAATACATTTCTATTATTAATTAATCAAAGTTATCTCTTTCTTTTAAACTTAATACCCTGTCAGTAATTCATACTAATTGGATTAAACTAATCTTTAGATGCTATCTTTAGTTACCTACCTATTTACAAGAACTTTCCCTGCTTACTTTTATTTATTTTACATTAACATTTATTTTTATAGTTTTCTTTTTGTTTGTTACCTACTAATAGTCTTGTAGACAAAAATATGGATTCCTGGTGTCTGAAATAAATATTTTCATTTTCATTTAAATATATCAGTGCCTCTACCATCAGTTGGCAGAGTATTTTTCACTTACACTCGGTGAATAAACGTGCCGTGAGTCACGTTTTACGTTTCTTTACGGTCTTATGTACCTAACTTCACTCCACTCCAAACGATGCTCTCCCTTTCTAAGTATACTAAAAAACAGAGCAAGAGTTATATCGGAGTTTTATACAGCGCCTCTAGGATTCACCTAAAGAACTAAATAACAAAATTGACACATACTCACGTCTACGTAATTTACTATCTATGCATCTCGCTCTCGCATATTAGTGCAAATGAGATGCACAGAAAGTAATGTTACATATACTGATGGTAGCCGTGAATATGGAGGGTAGAGGTAAGGAGAATCCTTTATGACTTTATGAGAAAACTCCTTTATGGGAGAATATTTGCAAAAACTGGGCACGCTGTCAGCTATTATAATTTTTCTAAATCTCTCCAGAGTAGCCAAAAAAAGAAAACCCATAAACCTAGTTTTTCATTGTATCAATACCGTACTAAAAATCATGGGGAATGGAAGATACTCGTATTTAGAAGTGGAAAAACGTTTTCTCTTTTTGTATGGACGATTACGTAGTATACTTCCCTCTTAAGGTTTTTGACGGACACTTTTTCATTATTAATTACATGGAGATTGTATTCCTTATCTCTACCATCCACTAAGAGCATTTAGAAGGGAGATGTCATCGCTGTCATTTTCTTTACAAAACAGTCTGCCGATTTTTGCGGGGGAGGGGACGTCAAATGTATTGCTATTTCTACATGATTTGTACGTAACGTACAAATAGCCATGTCAGTCCATACAAAAGTTTGCACAATTGTGCAAGTTTTTCGGCAGAGGGGTAAGTAATAATGTCAGGAAGAAAATAAAGAGTATACCTACGAGACTACTACGACTATGATATTTGATTTATTCGGTTGTCAATATAAAACAAATGTAGGTGTTCTTTCTTCTCGTATGAGACGCCATTACTATGTGATCTTGCTTGAGATTAATAAACATTACCAATATGGTGTTAAAACAAGCTTTTCTTTCCTGCTTGGAACCCTAATCCTAAATCCTAACAGTAAGCACTCAATGGCCACTCCAGTTATTAAATGCTCTAAGACCAGTTTTGTCACTTTGTTACTGACTCAACCTTCATTCTACAATTTTTTAAAGATTTGACGTTGCCATAGTTACGAAAATAATAAACATCAATGTTAGTAAACAATGTATAAATTAAAATATAATTGTATTCAAGACAAAAATTGCAAAATATGATAATTACGTAAACATCATTAATAATCGAGTTAAAATTATGACATTGCGTGTTAAAAAATAGGAAGCAAAGTATACGGCGCGATTATACAGGCTACATTTGGCTACATATTTATTACCTATGATGAAAATAGTACACACATGAGAAGAAATATTAAAATAGGTATGTATTATAATGGTCCGCTTCAGTCCGCATCATGACAGCGGCCGTCTCCTACTGCTAAGTAACATTATCTAATAGAGTGTCCGGAAAGAGAAAAGTCGTGAAATTTAGGGGAGCCCATACATTATACCTACGACTCTTCTCTTTCCGCACAGACCCTACGTATGACCTTAATAGCGATCTTAATTTTATAGTACCTCTATGATCTCGAGTATATTTCAGTGCCAAGCGCCCCATTTCCAATACAAAATGAACCCACGCAGCGGGTTTTTGGCAATAAATGTGTTTAAATCTTATTTAAATTTTCAGATTCAGAACCACCAGCAAAAGTTTTTGAAGAAAGTTTTATATTTCCTGTTACCAAGTTGACATGAAAAACGATTACCTAGGTACCAAACACAATAATTTGAACAACGGAAAATAAAATAATACTTACTTAGTAAAGAAAAATAAATAAACCCACAGAACATTTGTATGTTTTATTTTATTTAAGATAATAATGCTTAATAAAATACGTAGCAATTCTTGTGTAAATATTATAATAGGTCTTGCGGTATGTCTTATTCTTACTATGTGTTATGTGCACCCAGCAACAAAAACAGCAACATGTCTATGTACCGCTCCTTGTATTGAGCCTTAATTCTTAATACATATGTAACTTCTACATGCATACATGATGCAAACCGGGTTTTCATGGAAATGTTGTTTTCAATCAGCTTCTTGCCTAAAACCAAAAACTGCTCGTAAGCAATGTGATTTTCGCAAATGTAGCAGTAGAAATAGGAAAATATGATGTCAAGTATAACTCATTACCTTTGTACTAAATCAGCCTTTTATCGAACTATTAATTGATTTATCCCTTAAAGTTTTGCTTGAAGTTCACATGGTACTGTTATAAATTAATACATATTACGTTGAAAATTGCATTAATATTCGTGAAAAATCTGCGTATTTGTTGTGTTTACAAGTTGACAGAAATGTCACGTTGGAAACGCACGTATTTTTCCATAACATCTGTCACGTTTACTCGCGTAAAGTATTTACGCAGAATAATTCTGGCTCAGTTTTCATTATATAATTAGAAAGAGAGCGTTTTAGGTGTGAAGTTAGGCAAGTATGGAAAACTCGCGTAAAAACGTTTGTAACTCATGGTACAAATTGAAATTTTTAGTTCTTTACGTGACCGGTAGAGGCACTGTACAATTACTCCATACATTTTCCTTAACTTTCTCACTATCTTCACTTCTCACTGTCATTCACGGAACTCATAGTAGAGCTACAGT
This sequence comes from Cydia fagiglandana, assembly GCF_963556715.1. Lineage (NCBI taxonomy): Eukaryota > Metazoa > Arthropoda > Insecta > Lepidoptera > Tortricidae > Cydia > Cydia fagiglandana. The sequence goes on along the minus strand of NC_085932.1, from coordinate 1,745,142 downwards.
ATCTGGTACACCTCTATGTTTTTTACTCGTTGGAGACCGAGGTGAGTTTTGACAGATGAGAGTTGTGACATTGTCGATGTTTTGGAATCTAATGACTGTTAGCGAGCTCGCAACAGTGTGCGTTGGTAATCTCGTAACTTGAACTAACAAACGCGCGCTATTGCGACCTTGTTTTTAGTTAATAGATTCAAAAAAATCAACAATATCACAACTCTCTCCTGTCACAATTCACCTCGATCTCTCCTACATAGCATTTTGTAGCGTTTTTACTCAAAGCATTGAACAGATTCAGTATATTTTAATAAGCATGCGTTGTTTTGTTTATATCTGAATTCCGTATACCTGCCACAGGCAGTATTTCTTGTTTTAAGTGGGCAAACAGATTAATTTTGCAATATCGAGCCGGATCTCGGACCGGACCAATAAAACGTTGGCGCACATTTATGAATATTTTTTTTAACTTTATTCCAGATATTTTGCTTGTAAATTTTGTTTTAAATGTATCGCAATAATAAATATTATTAATAAAGTTCCTACATTTAACAAGAATATACACACATATAAAACCTAAAGTTGTATCTTTCGTTGCCAGCCTAGTAATTTCTGGTAATATTGGTCATGGTACCAGTTGAAAGTTTTAGTTCTTTAATTGACCGGTAGAGGCACTGTAGGTACAACTCTATACGTTTTGCTTAATGTTTACGGAAGTCATGGTAAGGGTCCAGTCGTAGTTTTAACGAGAAAATCCCTGCAGCAGCGGTATGTCACTGACAATTTTCTTGATAAATTGAGTTCATGCCGTTGCCGCATTACTGTCGCGATTAGAACGTTTAAGGTGACAGTTCATTTCCAACGACAGCAGCACTACCATTCATTTTTCTACGGAAATTGACAAAAACACCGACGCGTTCGTACTTAGTGCAGCTGCGGCCAGAAATGGAATGTTGCCCTTAGTCCAGCACCCAATTTATTTAGGAAATTTTGACAGTGACATCGGCCGCTTACCGCTGCAGCAAAGCTACACCGTTTACACCAACATTGCTGGAAATGTCAAAATCTATGTTGCTGCCCGGATTGGAATGTGCCGCAGCAATGCAGTCAGATGTCGCGCTGCAATACTGCTGCATTGATGCTGCTGTCTTGTCTGAACTCGAACGGTACCTTTAGGCTATAGTAGCCAATCTGTAGCAAATACGAGTATCTATATTTGCTTCACCAAAATGTTGTTTACTATCTGGTACAGACAGGGCTAATAGAGACCTCAATCTGTGTATGACCTATTTGGCATCGTACATTTTGAATGCGACATTAATAAGAGCTGACTTAATAACAAATAATTACGTACTCCATTTCGGTGTAACATTATATTCACTGACTTCGAAGTAGGGAAGATGAAAAGTCGCAAATCCTGCGAATCCTAGTTGAGCCATTACGGGGCGTCTCACGGTACTCAGAGCGCTTAGTGGCTTTGATTGATATCCAAAGTTACGTTATATTGCACTTGGCACGCCGCTGTTATGTGAGCGAGACCTCGTTATGTACGGATAGCAGTGTCTATCTATGAAGAACACTTTAACCGACATTCGAAGGATATAAGTTTCAGAATCCAGAATTTGTTTAAGGCTTCCATTTAAAACAATACCGCTGCGATAACCACAACGCCACAAAACTCATTTTGTCCAGACATGTATATTAAAATTAACATATATAACTCAGCTCCATTAGTTAGTTATAGGTAGATTAAAAAAGGTTAGGTGTCGGGTACAACAAAGCTATCTGCAAAAACTAATTCATCGCCTTGTTGCAGTGTTTCAACGGAAGGGAGCTCACAGTCGTGAACGAAGTCCCCAGCGGCAACGGCCACTGGGGGCGCCCCTGGCTCCGGGACCCCTCGGACTCCGTCGGCTCCCCCCGAAGCATATCCAACTCCAGCCTTCGCGAAGTCGACGACGAACTCACCGGCGAAGAACTGGCCACGTACATGTACCAAGTGAATTGTAATATAGGGGGGTTGACTTGAGAAACGCCCCTCTAAAGCTATGGACCGGCTTTAGGGGGAACGGAATGGCCGAGGATTCTGTTTATCTTGGTATTGGTATGATATGACTGACGCGACACGCAGGCGCACAAGAATACACACCACACCGACCCAGTGAACGCGCACGAAAAAGGAGAAATTCGTATCATATCAATATCGGAATCGTAACGGATTTGAGTCTGAATACCGCTCGAGCTGTTTGAAAAGCAAATTGTGTCCCGGGAGTTAAGTAGTATTATGTTAGACAATAATGAATCGAATAATGTGAAAGAGGTTTCTTTCATTTTGTGGCATAGTTAGGAGATTTTTTGCATTTAATTTTACTATGTTAACGAGTTGAGTGTTAATGCGAATTATTTGTTTAAAGCGTTAATACAAAGATCAATTGAAGAGTTAAGTCATAGAACATTCTTTTTTACGGATTATGTATTTTTCATATCACTGTACACTTTCTTACACTGAACGAGCGACGAATATTTAAATAGACCAATTACAGCCTAACGAAGTCACCTTTGTGGGTAGAGGATACAGGCCTTAGGCTCCACTTTAAAAAAAAAATGACAGTTCTACTATTAATCACGATTTTTTTAATAAGAGAAAGAGTGTCGACAATTTTTAACGTTTATGTAACGGTATGGGAAGAATGAAAAAAGTAGGTACCTATCGAAATTTCAGATTTTTTTTTCTATTAGGATCGAAGGACCTTGGAGTTTTCAAATATTCTGACAGCACACGCAGTGCAAGTGTTATTTATACGTCATAAGTTCATAGAAACTTCTATGAAATTATGACGTTTAAAATAACACCTGCACTGCGAGTGCTATTTAAATAAGTATCTGCAGAATTTGCTTGATCTAACTATATCTATGTACATTCCGTAGCTGAATATCAACTTCAAAATAGAAATACAAGTATGTGATCGCATTTCACAAGGACTTCGGAACCACTCGTGGGAATCATTCGAATTTTTCCTAATGCTTCTCGTGGCGACTTGCTGCCTTTGATCTTTGTATTATCTTTATAATATATGGTTCAATAAAATGTATCTCCACTATAACAAAAATTGTATCTCTGTGTACTTTTATTGTTATATAACAATAAAAATACTTAGTTTGAAACAATAAAAAAATCAACTTAATATAGATATGTTTAACCCTTTGACCGCTAACGGTGTCAACTGACGCGCTAAGATCAACCTTCGTAGGTACATTCCGATACGGGATATAATGGTGTGTTTTATATAATAGGCGTGACGTTCAAAGGGTTAAGAATCTTTGACCTTAAAGCAATTTTCCAAGTTAACCTAACCGTCTGGTTCCATTATAAGTTTGGAACGATAACTCATAAATTCCATTTGATTGTTTGACATTTGTATTTTATAGCGTCAATTATCCTTAATGATATTTTATTATTTTATGCCAGCGTTTGATATACTTTATATATTTGGGATCTGAATTAACCCCGTACTGTTATAATTCTGGTTGTAAAATTGTTAAAAGTTATTTGTAAATAGCTAGTTTATTTTTTATCCAAGCATAGCTATATAATAATAGAGTGATTGGTGTAAAATATCAAGTTTAAGGACTTGTGTATGAAAGTGTACCTTTTTAAACGTAATAATTTGTAAAATAGGAAAGTCATAAACAAAATCAATATTTTTATAAAGTTTATGATATGCCAATGTAAATGAAATCATTCATTTGTAATTACTCAAGTCAAAAATACAGAAAAGAAAGAGTCAAAAATGATACAACCAATAATATTTAAGTACAGTCGAGGTCAAAAATATGTTTACACTTTTGCACCTTACTCCGTTGTAATAAGGCGGAAAATGTAAAGATATTTTTGACGTCGACTGTACAATAAAAACTTAGAAACGTAAATAAAATAGAGATATTTACATTTCGTAAATGTACAGAGCATTATCAGAAAAATATATCTCTTATTTGGTTTTCGACAAATTACTTAAGCAGGGCACTGACGAGCCTTCCAAATGGATGCCGTTACAATGGATTCATCCAAATGGACGGCATCCTAATATTAAACATTGTATGTTTTTGACATCCACAGACCGATTTTGGATTTGCAGGCACGCTATTTGGACTGTTGGAAGGCTCGTCAGTGGTCACCTATATTTTGAGCTTTTATATTGAGAATACTTTCTGTATTGAGTATATGCTTTCGACATAAAAATAGATTTCCCATGTTTTACGCATCAGTAAATTTTGGTTATTTTTTCTGTGAATAAAATAAGGGTAAATACTTATGTACTCAACAGTAAATACTCCTAATTCTGTGTAAAAAATAAAATAACACTTTCTAACTTTTGGAAATAAGTAAGGTCAACCGGGTTAAAATGCAACTATGGGATTATTACGTCTATTCGTTATTTCTCGAATACGATTGGTCTGACCGCCCTCTATGCGTTTTATTCTCTAAGTGACTCGGGCTTTTATCCCGATATGACGGAGTTTTGTAATGTACGTTGTTTAAAGAACTCAAAGAACGCAATAACCCCATATTTGCATTTAAACCGTTTAACCTTAATAGGATCACGTTTTTCTGAAAATGCCCATTAGTCTTTTCTGTAGGTATCTTAAGTTAAGGATGGATGGTAAATGTATGTCACGTATGGATGAAATAAATATCAGTTCGTCTCTAGAGAGCCGGAAGAGAAGTCAATCTCATTGCTTGGCGAGTTAACCACAGGATCTGACGCCTATTTCACCGACTAGACAATTGGATCATACAGATTTTATAGTTCGTATCGTTCGCGTCTTTCCTGTAGACATTGCAAAGTTAAGAGAATCTTAAGTTAATTTTTACGGTGCACTCTTACAGGCGGGTAATATTTTTTTAGTTGCTAGGAATACTTAGAACGACAAGCTGGAATAACATGCGAGTAATTTTATTTATTTATTTAAACTTTATTGCACAAATTTACACAAAAAGAGTACAAATGGCGGACTTAACGCCTGAAAGTTTTATGAGCGAAAACATTCAATTTCAGTAAGATGTCTTGCTTCGATTTATGGCGGCGGCTATGTTTGTGTTACTCAACTCTACAGACGACTCAACTAGCTTAAAAGCTCATTTAGCTCATACTTACTCAGCACTTAAATTCCAAAAGTTGAGACGAGTCTTCCAACAGTACGTACGCAAGTCGGCTGAGCTGAGGCCAATGCTCGGCTGCGGTCGGCACTACAGTTCGCCAACACGGCTCGCAAAGCGTTCAATCAATGTTTCTGATGACACTTCGCCTACGCCTCTCGGCACTTTTTACCTACTTTTGCTGCGATTTTGATTCTCTATGAAGTCATTAACTTCGCATTGTGCCATCGTTCTGTTTACCTGAAAATATACCGTAAGATTACCCAATTAATATCCATGATCTCACAACTATGATCCAAAATAAACTCGGATATCTTTAGTCGTTCTGACAGATTATTCGTATAAAGATACAAGCAAATTTCGACACAAAGTGGTACCTTTTGATCGAGTACGTCACATTAAGATGTGACATTTTTGATGCAAAATATTTTCGTCAGATCAAAGTCCGTGCTTAGATTTTTAAATCCTTTTAGTGATGGAAATACTGGAAATAGTCAGCCGGACAAATTGCTCAGAAGTAATAAATTCTAATTGTTTGTGATTGATGTTTCTTTAAATAATTTAGATATAGTTTTCGCAATTAAAGAGATATCATCAAAGGTACGTATCAACAGAGAAAGAGTTGAATTTGTTTTACCATTTTGAAGGAAAAATAAATGAAGGTAAAGTTGACAAAGTTCAAACAAATTTAAACATGATGAAATACGATTTATTTTAATTTTATTTATACATCCCACCTCACCCCTATTGCGGTTAAGTAAATATTGCTTGCGGGGTAAATAAATACGAATGTGTTTGTATACACATAATAAAGGATGGAAGGTTAACCGCATAATTAAACTCTCTTGTAACTAATATACATTATTAGATACCTCTATGTGACGTTCGCGTTCAAAAGGTACGATTTTGTCGCTTACGATAAAGACGAAATTTGGTTGCATCTTTATACGAATAACCTGTCAGAGCGACCTTGTAGCAAGCGACATTGTGGTACCTTTTGAATGAGAACGTCACATTATGCGATCCCATGTTCGAAATATTTCCTCATTCCTCATTTCTCTTTGATATTGTAGCTTCAGAGAGTTTGCTTAAAATGTAGGCTTGCGTAGGAATTCATGACGCATAATAGTCAAAATTAAAGTGGCGTTTACTCCTTATATAAATCCTTCACATATAAGCCCGGGGGTATGAAAATGTATGGGGAGTAAAATCAAACGTTACGTTACGTTATGGCTATTACTTATTTTGTGATTATGTTTTGTGGGTATTCGTAGCTTATCTTGCGCATCCCCTAAGTCAATTGATATTCATTAAACTGATATTTATGTGATAATTGAGATAATTAACAAATTACTTATTTATGTACGTATTTTATATTCGTTCGTAAGAAGTAAACTCCAGTCGCGCGTCAGAACTGACACACACACACACACACACACACACACACACACACACTTTTGAATTTAGGGCCATTTATGATATCAAAATTTGATTATATTAATGATTTATTTTTTGTAATTCACATTAAGTAGGTAAGGTAAACGTATTGGTGCACAACGCGGTCCCAGTAAGTACATGTCATCTTGAAACTTAAGTCATTGTCAATAAAGATGACAGCAAGGCGTCATCTATTGGGCATTAACATGTCGAGCACTAGTACGTTTATATTATCTGAATGTCGACCTTCACTGTGTACCTACGCACTATCTTCCAACCTTTTCCGAAATTAATGCAAAACTTGCTTCTTGTCTCGTGCGTCTTGCTTGTCTTAAGGTGGGATCAGACGGTTCATTTTGTGTTCGTTTTCCCGTTTCATTATTCATCTTACACTCAAAGTGACACGTGTGAACATAAAATGAAACAAATGTGAAAAATGAATTTTTAGTGAAATAATCCAACAGTGTTGGATATTTTCATTCGGCACTCCGAATGAACAAAAAGTGAACAGTGTGAACACAGAGTGAATGTTCATTCCGATTTTGCATATTTTCTCGTATCCTGTGGGTAGTAGTACCTAGACTTGTTGGAAAAAGCAGCATATGGTATTTGTAGGTATTCTGTAAAAGTATTCCAGAGATCCAAAACAATCGCCAGTAGCAAGGTATCGCAGTAAAATTTAAAGATTTATTCGGCTATGTAATTAAATATACTGCGGCGGTAGCACGGTCGCATTTTTATCGCCTGTTACCATGCCTGTCAACTTCTAATAAGTGTGTAAGTGCGAAAGTGACGGGCATAGTGACAGGCTGACAGGCAATAAAAATGGAACCATGCTACCATTGCTGATGCAACTAATAGTAGAAGTTCTTCAAAATTACTGAAGTTCATCCGCAAATGATTGCAATATTTATTTATTTATTTATATGAGCCTAGAGTGTCCCACTGCTGGGCAAAGGCCTCCCTCCTCCCTTTCCACGCATCCCGGTTTTGACCCGTCTCCCACCAGTTCCTATCAAAGGCGTCAAGGTCATCTCGCCAACGCCGTCGAGGTTTGCCGCGACCCCGGGTTTGATGTGGGACCCAATTGGTTGCTGTTTTTGCCCACGATATTCAATGGCTAGTTTCCCTAATGTATTCGAAGCTCGCACCCACCAACGTCGACGTTTTCTTTGCTTTTTAACATCTTTATGAAACTATCACAAATAAAAAATTATCCAAGACGCACAACTACATTCGACGCCATAGTGAAAGAAAATAAAAAGTGAATAATCTTAGCATCAGCACCGTGTGAAAATGCAATGAAAGAAAAATGAACCATTCAATCAAGTGAACATTCATTCGGTACTAAATAAATCAAAAGCCTTCACGCCAATACGCCTCACTCCACGCTGCTCTGGGCTATAACCGCGAAAATCGAAGTTCGCAAATTGCGGGCATTTTTCTCTGTCACTCTAATTACGCCTTCATTGGAGTAAAAGAGAAAGATCCCCGCAAATTACGGATTTCGGTTTTGGCGGTAGCCCCTCTGATGTCAGTTTCAAACTTGTATTGCGACCCGGTAATAAATCCGCAACCCTCGCGAAACTAAAACACCCCCCGCGTCTCTCTCGTACTCTGCGTCCGAAAATAATTTGAATTTGAAATCGGAAATCTGCCGCTGGATACTCTGTATTAATTATTGCGTGATATTGGCACAAAAGCAGGCTGTTTGAGTAGGAAATTGTTCATCGGAAAAGTAATTTTATGTCATTCGATAGCGTGATGCGGAGTACGCGTTTGCGTAAAGTGTCATTTTGTGTTTCCAAAACGTCTTGCTTGGCGCGCTGTTCATAATCCCATTCAAAAATAGACATAACGCAAACGCTTGTCACGCTATCAAATGAAATTTACACTAGAGGTCTCTCTAGTGTACTCAGTGTCCTAACCAAAGACATATATGTAACTTCGTATAAGATGAATAAAGTCTAAGAAAAAAACGTGCCTCGGAAATCAAGAAAAAGTCATTCTCGGATAGATGGCGCACACACCTTAGGCCTATGCTCGGGCAGATGACGTAACGACACCGTTTCATATTTCACAATTTTAACACATAGATATCAGTGAATGATGGTCAAAATGATATAAAAATAATAAAATCATTTATCCATATATATTCATATTTTTGATAATTTTATACGTGTTTATTTTGAATTATACTCGTGATGGCAGTAAATTTACTGTGACTACAAAATTTACTATGACAGGACCCCTCTATACTATCTATTCTCTTTGCTGATGCTGACTTTACTTCTTTTAAACTTATAGAGTTAGAGCAAGAAAACTCTGCAACGATTTTGATAGCACACGCAATGCAAGTGTTATTTTAAACGTCAAATTTCTATGAAACTATGACGTTTAAATAACAAATAACACTTTCTTGGTCAACTCCAATAGGTACCTAGCACATATTTAATACTGTGTAACAACAAAATTTTAATTCTTCATTTTTTTTTCAATATTGAACAGTATGTGACCCTGACCCATATTCGTTTGATACCCTTAACGCCATCTAGCGAGCTCAGTCGATAACAACATGGTCCAGGTTGCTAGATTAAAAATAATTTCGGTGCCTTCCTACATTTTTGGTTTTTTTTTATCGCAGGTCGTTGTAAATTAAAATTGTCTTCAAATATTTTTTTTATTCGTCGGCGCGTTGTATTCAATATTATTCTAAGCAAACTAAATAGGAAAGAAAGCTTTTTTTTTTGTCAAGTCATGTGGTGTTCGGCCGAGCCCCGTTCGGACTCTGGTAACCCCGTCGTTTGATCTGTCACCGATGGCTCGCCACGTAGCTAGCCGTTCTTTTTGGATTTGGAAGAGATCGTAGCAAGGTGGTTCGTTTCCTTTGCCCAGCGGCCTGGTGCTGTCTGATGGCTTCTACCTATATCGCGGTTTAAGCCGCCTAATCGTAAGTAGCTAGTCGATTCCTTAATTGTTTTGGATGGATTTGTTAGTGCAGTGCTGATTGTTTTTATATTATTGCAGCTCGTTGGATGTGAATCGTCCTGGAAATGGAAGCCCCGGGTGCATTGAAATTATGCAAGTCCTTTCCTACGCCCGCTTATTGTCTGCCCCGGGTAAGCAGCGACCTACTCGTAGTCCAGTATATTTATTCGATTCTGTGAATGTCTGTTCCGTTACTTAGTAGTTTTATAAATTTCAGGGTTTCAAGATTTACCGTCTTTATTACAAGTTTACGGGGTGGCCTCAAGATGCCAGCTTCTGCAAGCCGAGCTACCAGTGGCAAGGAGCTGTGCCTGGCGTTTCCATACTTCCACGCAGAGGTTCCTGACCAACGTGGCGGTTGTATTGTTTACGGTCTTTCGAAGTTTTGGAGGTTAGATCGACCCTTTATCTAATATGTATTACTGAACCAGAGATGCTGGTTCTGGCGCCCTCATACCCTTAGTAACTTTTAAGTTTGTCCGTCAGTAGGCCGCTTCTACCAAAACATTTTAAAAAAGAGTTCGCTATACCCATAACTGTTCCCTCAACACTTAAATAAGAGTCTGATGCTCATGTTATTTAGATAAGAGCTAGTTTACCTTAAGTTCCTGTCATTAAGGCCCTTAAGGCTCTCCGGGTTAGTTTTGAAATTATTTAAATAAATGTTTTATTCATATTGTCTAGTTTCCTTAATTAATTAAGAAAATATTCCATATTAGTACCCCTAAATAATAGTTGTTTCAACTGTAAAGCTACTTTTTGTTCATTATAATAACAAACTAGTCTGTTGAAAATTATAAACCCGACATAAATAGCGACAAGGATCAAATTTATGCAAATTGTTGTTTGATTTTGCATAAAATGTTGTAAATTACAATGCCGTATAAACTTAATTACTTAAGGGCCTAAACAATTTGTTCATTCCGTCCTGCGAACATGATAAGAAGGTTTAGGACAGACAATTAATCCATTGTAAATAAATATATATCTATTTATAATGTAAATAGATCCATGCATTTAATGTTTGGCGAACGAAAGTATGAATGGTTTTATTATTAATTGATAAAGTATTGTGATAAAATGTAGATAGGTACGGACGGTATATTGGTAGTTAAAACATCTCTCAGAAAACACAGTCATACATAACTGACATAGCAACAGTTTCATAAGTGATAAAGGAAAATCAATTTTAACTTGAAAATACGGTACTATACGGAATATTTAGAAAGCTGACGTGGTGACGTATAAAAGTGTAAAATTTTGTAAGCCCATATTAGGTATTTTAACATTTGTTAAATGTCAACTAACTTGTCCCAAAGCTGTCAGGCGGGCGCCAAATATTAATGGCGCTGTGGAGTGGCACGCATATTAAAAATGGTTTTCCTTTTTTAATATTAGGAAACAACTCAAATTATGTTATGTTTGTGTTATTTTAAGTTGAAACTGTAGAGTTTACCTATGGATGGTGTTTAGCAAAAATGAGTTATCCCACATCCATTTTGCAATCAAATGTCAACTTTATGCTAAATTTTTTGAGTTGACATCTTCTTGAAAAATTAATGTGGGTTGACACATTATTGCGTATCAGCATCCCTATATAAATTATAATCTGAAATAGATGTTATATACCTACGGCAGAAAAGTGACTACTATATTTATTTATATTTTTGAGTGCATTGGTTAATTAGTTTAATAACTAATCGAACAATATTTTATGTTTTAATTTAGTTTATAGGGGACTGACGAATCATGAAAATTGTTTAGTATTGATTTTTAAGTACCAATGTAAGAATGAATTGTATGATACGAAATATATAATAAGTGAGGAATATAGATATGTGTGATTAAATATGTATAAAGAATATATTAATGTCAACGAATTTTTTATCGTCATAATTGGCTTGAATTAAAATTTGTACTAATTCACTACCTACTGTAATATCGGAAATGTTTTTACGTAGGTATTAAAACTCCCGTGAGACTGTAACAAAAACATTGTAAACAACCTAGACACGTAATATTAGTCGAATTATCGCTCTTTATAATTTTGATCTCTTTCGAGGTTCTTCAACCAGAGTAACGGCAGCGGGTGCACGACTTATATTATACCTACTGCGGACATGGGCCATGAGGGGCTACCGTGAAAACCGAAATTCGCAAATCGCGGGGATCTTTCTCTTTTACTCCAATGAAGGCGTAATTAGAGTGACAGAGAAAAATGCCCGCAATTTGCGAACTTCTATTTTCGCGGTTATTGACATTTGCTGATCTTGGTTGCATTTTGGTTCCTCGATACGGATGAAAAGTATATCGAGCGATAATTCGACTAAAATAAGGGCTGATTTAGGGCTCATTTAGACGATGCGAGAACTCGCATGCGAGTTTCATTACATTGCGGGTTTTGATAGGTCGGTAGAATTAGACGTCTAAATCAGCCCTTAGACGGCGCACGAACTCGCATGCGATTTTAGTTACATTGCGGACTGTTGATTACGTCCAATTCAACCGACCAATCAAAACCCGCAATGGTATGAAACTCGCATGCGAGTTCTCGCATCGTCTAAATCGGGCTTAACGTGAGGGGCCTTTGCAAACAGCGTCTTTTTAACGCACAAACGCGCGTCGTCATATCGTGTTTTTCATTCCACGGAGCAGTTTGTTTGCATTTGTAGCGATAAAAAGGCGCGTTTGCATCGATATATTATGCTCACGTCATCTGCGTGTTTTTACTGCCGCGCCTTGACGGCGCGTTACCCGGCTACACACGTTATATAACTGTAAATCGTAGCGATTAATCTGTGCAGTCCGATTTGCGCAGTTTTATCTACCGTGTGTATAACAAATCGTTACGATAATCGACAACGATTTGTCATACACACGGTAGATAAAACTGCGCAAATCGGACTGCACAGATTAATCGCTACGATTTATAGCTACGTGTGTAGCCGGCATTACAAAAACCCGTTAAAATAATTTTAATTGGTACAGTCAGCGTCATATAGTAGGTAAGTAGCATCCAAAGTATTCAAATAGATCGGTACACCATATTATTTATATGACGTCAAACTATTTGACTATACGACGCTGACTGTAGGGAGATACTTTATTTTTACTTGCTACTCGTAATAAAACCCTAAAGCTAATTTTTCCTCCACATACCGATTTATAAATGTACTTGAAATCAAAACTGTACCACTGTAATGCATGGCATTAATTTAATTACGCTGAATTTTAATAAAATATGATATGATAATAAATTAATTTTATTTACATACCTATGCCTCACCAGTAAATTAAACATTATGATTGTCGCTAGTAGATTTCAGAAGGAGCTTCTACGGAAAATAGCACACAAGTCATTAAAAAACGGAGGCTTATTATTATGATTTTAAGATATTATTTTCACCACATCAACACGTAAAGGCTCTCTTTATACTTTGTTTTTTTAGCATTAGAAAAACGGTGAAAAATATTGATGTATTTTTATTTAATAACAATTTAATGATGAGTCACAGCAAATATGTATGTAACAATTGTAATATAGCATAATTATTTGATCATTTACATTTGTTTTGGTTTTATAAGTAGGTAATAGTTAGGTACCTACTATTTATTCAATTATTATGGGGACTTTATTGAGACAAAAAATACAAACTAAACAATAATAAAACTAAACTATTTATTCTATTATCTTTTTTCTAATGCTAAAAAAATATTATACCTACAACTACATGTATAATATCTTCTTCCGCGCGTTATCCCGGCATTTCGCCACGGCTCATGAGAACCTGGGGTCCGCTTGACAACTAATCCCATGATTTGACGTAGGCACTAGTTTTTACGAAAGCGACTGCCATCTGACCTTCCAACCCAGAGGGTAAACTAGGCCTTATTGGGATTAGTCCGGTTTCCTCACGATGTTTTCCTTCACCGAAAAGCGACTGGTAAATATCAAATGATATTTCGTACATAAGTTCCGAAAAACTCATTGGTACGAGCCGGGGTTTGAACCCGCGACCTCCCGATTGCAAGTCGCACGCTCTCACCGCTAGGCCACCAGCGCTTCCCCACATCCCCACAACTACATGTATAATATAATGGAAAAAAATGCAATAACTCTTGATTTGTTTCCTGAGAGATAATTTAATTAAATTTAACTATTAAGTGATGATTTTGAATATTTAATTATTTAAACGCCCTAGGAATCCTAGTCTATGGTATTTTCCTTGCGTTGGTGAGGTGAAAATGTTGTGTTTAACTTAGTGCCACTTGCACGATCTCGCTAACCCGGGGTTAACCGGATAAACCGTTAATCCAAATCCAGTGTTAAATTGTACTGGTAACCATGGTAACTCTAGGTTTAAACGCTTAACCCCGGGTTAGTGAATGGTGCAAGTGGCCCTTAGTAGAAAAGTTTGTTTAACCCTCGTGTCTTGAAATCCTCGCAACACTTAAGATCCACTTTTCGAACCACTCACTAAGCTCGTGGTTCAATTTTGGAGTATTTCGCTTACTCGTTATATTGGCACAATTACTCGGGTATCAATATTAGCACAATTACTCGGGTAGGTATTTATTAGCACCAAGGAGATAAACAACAACTTTTCCAAATAATGTAATTTGATATGACTAAAACATAAAATAAACGTTACGATAACGTAAACGTAAATAACCTAAATGTGTATATACATTGGAAGGTTATATTTTACAAGTTTACATAGAACATCTGACACTGAAAGGAAAGGTAAACAACGCAACAGAACTTATAATGGGAAAGTAACCTTATACCAGATATCGGGTAAGTCAGGGATATTACTTCCAAGGCTGATCGACCGGTAGGATGCATTAGGAATATTCCGACTTTAATTTTTTTTTAATAGCCTGTTATCCCATTGCTTGATTGTTGAGCTTTTGAATAATTTTACGGCTTAGACTCACTTGTAACCCACATGAAACATGTCGCGCGAGTGACTAAAAACAAGTGAGTCTAAACCGTAAAATTATTCAATGTTAATATATCTCACAACAGTTTAAATTCGACTTTTCCGGCCAGTTATTAATGAAGGTGTCTAATGGTAACATTCCATTTCTAACCGCAGCTGCACTACTAGCACTGAACGCGTCGCTGTTATTGTTAATTTCTATAGTAAAATTAACAGTAATGCAGCGGTCGTTGGAAATGGACTGTCACCTTAAGAGTGACATTCCATTTCCAACTGCAGCTGCAATACTGTTCATTTTACTATGGAAACGCGTCGCTGTCATTGTCAATTGCCATAGAAAATGAACAGTATTGCAGCTGCAGTTGGAAATGGAATGTCACTTTAAGTCGTAATGCCATCTCCATCTGAGCCTGCCACGTTTGCGCTTATTTTGCGGCATGCACTTGGTGGATAGTTATATCAACTTTATTTGATTTAGATATCTGGCCACCTCATTGGCGCAAGTTTTGGTGTCACAATACCAAATCAAATTATTTTTAAATTGCCATCCCCCAACATAGGCACCCTCCTAGAGAAAACGACCCTCACACTCGCTACCAGTCTGCGACTGGGGGTCAAAACCAATGAGCCCCACCGCTGCCGCTGTGGCTCCAATGTTGACGAGCTGGGCCACCACGGCTTGTCCTGCCAGAGAAGCGCGGGCCGCATCTCTCGCCATGCCTCCCTGAATGATGTCATCCGGAGGGCGCTTGCTTCCGTTAGCGTGCCGGCCATACTTGAGCCGAACGGTATCGCACGTGACGACGGCAAGCGACCCGACGGAATGACACTTATTCCGTGGAGGCTCCTGCTCCTGCTTTTGTTCCATGTTCCTGAATTGGAAAACTTGACTTAACTTGAAATGAATACAAACTGATATCGAACAAGAATCAATTATACAAGAAATGTGGTAAAGAAGTTCTAGAAGTAGGTATTTGGCGGGATCTCGAGCGGTTCACGGTAGTATTTTATTTAATAGTATAGAAAGTTGGGTCAGAGATTACACCTAATACACAATAAAAATGTAGACACGCCACATTCCGTTTCAATGCGTCTTTATCCTTTAACCGTCTAGCGGTATACAAGAAAAAATCTGCAAAACTTGAATCAATGGCATTGTCTTATGTTATTTTTGTATATTTTGTAACTCGCTCCATATTATTTTTGTGTGGCAATGAATGGTTTCCTATTTTTATTCACTAACTGCATTACAAAGCTTGAAAATAAAAAATAAATATTAAAATGCTCAAGCAATTTCCTGCAAGCAATACCCACTGAAGATAATTTTAATTTGTAAACGTTGAATTTGAGTGTACATTTTTTTTACATAATAATATATACTTACTTAAATACTACAATCTGTTGTAGGTATTCGGCGTTTTACGGGTAAACTCTAGGTCTACCCAATACTGGCTGGGTAATGCTAATGGTGTAAAAGTTGCGGCCCTATTCGAACTTTAAGATACGTCAGTTAATAGATCTAGAAAAGATATGGATTAGATATGTTAGTGTCAAAACTGACATTTCTTCAAACAAAAACGCCACTTTTGACACTGACATACCTAATCCATATCTTTTCTAGATCTATTAACTGACGTATCTTAAAGTTCGAATTGGGCCGTTGATTTTATTTTTGGACTGTGGAGTGGAGTATTTACTGCAGTAGGTAATTTAATCTGTGTCTTGGTATCGGAAGTGTGATAGGAGTTGAAAAGTGTAATTGGAGTTTTTTGTTTTAATCTCGTTTCCTCTTCGATTTCTAGGGAAGAACTTGTACGGCGTATGAAGGTAATATACACCATTAATGATCTTGTATTTGTAACTAAGTCTACAGTAGGAATGAAGCGCCAAGATGGCAGCGAAATTTAAATCAACACCATAAAATAAGTAAAAGCTTTGGTAATTGACCTTCGCTGACGGTCTCCGTTTCAGCTTGGACAAAAATGCTTTCGCTTGTCCGATATAATATTATCCTCTACAAGTCGCATCTCTTAACCGATTCTCGTGAAATTTTATGACCAGTATTAGTACGTAGTTACATAAAAAAATCTGTCGTCTCGTTTTTCGAAAAATGTTCAAAATAGCTGAAATTAGCTTAAAGGACTTAAACGTTAGTAGGGTCTATGGCACTTAAGGCACAGAATAATTAATAGTACTACCGCACAGAAAGGAAACTTCCTACAACACTAGGGTGGTTCAAAAAACTTTTTATTTTATTTTCCGACGGGCCATCCCCTTATTTTGTTACACTTATTATGCTGATAAAATACACCAAGTTTCGTAATTTTATCTCAACTACAAGGGGGTGCTCAACCACTTTGAAAATTTTGTATGTTGTATGAAAACCAAAAAACAGAAGTATTTATTATTCAGATTTTTATTTAAGTATCTGTTTTCACATTATTTGCACATGTGATTTATAAGTTTTTAAGTAGAAAAACAGTTTTAATTCTATTTTTTATAATTTTTCGAAAAGTAAGATTTTTAGAATTTCACCTAAAAAATCATAAAAAATAGAAATAAAAATGGTTTTTCATCAAATAACTTTAAAATCGCACTTTCAAATAATGTGAAAACTACTACTTACATAAAACTGAAAAAAATAATAACTTGTTTCTTTTGGATTTCATACAACTTTGAAAAATTTCAAAGTGTTTGAGCATCCCCTTGTAGTTGAGATAAGATTACAAAACTTGGCATATTTAGTCAACAGAACACGTGTAATAAAATGAGAGGGTGGCGCTTTTTCTAGCTGGAGTTTGAATTTTTCCCATACAAACGTGAACCACCCTATACAACACCGAAGTTTGACAGCGGTTCAGGGTCGAATCACGCTGTCCCTTTCTAATATATGGCACTATCCCTTTCGGCTATTTAGGGTTGTCAAAAATCAAGTGATTATTTTATCTGTGGTCATGCACGCAAAAGGAAGTCAAGTGGTGCCAACCCTAATAATTGCTCGGAGCAACGCTGAGCAGAGCGGAGCCGAGTTTGACCGAAGTCAGGAGTTTCGCACCCCTGCTTAAGGCTAGGTGAAGTAGGTAAGTTCGCTGTGATAAAGATTCGACGTAAGGTTTTATTTTTTTAAGCTTATCACGAGGTTTACAGCTCACAGAGCCACTAGTATTGCAGGTCAATATATTTTTAATGTTTAGCCATTTTAGAATTTGCAGGCTACCAGACTTGTAATATGTTTGAGTTGAGTTGCAGGCAAGTCACGTAATTTTAGTTGCTCTATTTCTGATTTCATACGAAACGACTGGTTGGTTCACACGGCCACGCAAAATGACTTGTCTGCCGAAACTTATCTGAACACTCACTCTAACTAACGCCTTGACAATATTGCGTGTTCAGATATTTGTAAGCACCTTGGCCGCTCCGATATATCTGACGGCTCTACTAGTTATAAATTAGAATTTCTGCAGCAGAAATTACGCAGCTCACAATATTACGCTCGTCTGACTTCACCCTAAGTGACATCGGCATTTTCAACTCACACACGGTCTGAATATCTCGCTACTTTGTACCAAGTTTCAACCATTAAAAGTTCTGCGGTTGTCGGAGATTACTTACCTACATACATACATACATACATCACTGGCTCAGCGACCCAAAGAGGATCTTGGCCTCCGACACAAGAGAGCGCCATTCTGCCCTATTCTGCGCCACTTCATGCCAGTTGGGTATTCCGAGGGCGGATAGGTATTTTTGGGCTTCGTCACTCCAGCGGTATCTGGGACGCCCAGACGGACGTTTTCCGCCCGGGTGCCCCACATACGCTCTTCTCACAGCACGATCCTCCCCCATCCTCTCCAGGTGACCAAGCCAGCGGAGTCGTGTTGCTTTGATCTCGCCAATTATATTAGGCATCGCAACCAGCTCCTCTAGCTCCCTATTTTTTCTTCGCCTCCAAGTTCCATCCTCCTCTCTGACTTACCTACATACCGGGTGTGGCCTGTAACATGAGCAAATAATTAAAACATAGATTGTACTCCTCAAACGGTGACACTTTTGTTCAACAACTTTTAAAAATTATGAAGTATTTAGACTCCCTATTTTTCATACAAAATAAATATTATATTCAATGGACGCCATCGTCACGCCATATCATTGTGATTGACGTTGCTTGTCACGCGTTAAACATAACAGAATTCGCAATACATTGCGTCTTAGAATAAACTTTAAAGTGTATTAAAAATCAAACCACAAGTTATTTTTAAAAGTCGGTCAGTATGAGGAGTACAGCCTACAGTTTAATTTTTTGCTCATATTACAGGCCACACTCGGTATACTTGATATACTACTTGAGATCGAAGCTGTGTCAGGCTTGGTAGTGAAACCTGTGTCAAAACGTCGGAAAGAAAGGTAACAAAGTAAATTCTTTCTAAAATGTTTGTGTCAACTTAGGTATTTTTGGGCTACTTATCTGCTATTAGGATTGAAAAAGCTAGTGATTATGAATTATAAAATCCAAAATTAAAAAATAAAGTTTAGTGCGAGTACAACATTTAACAAAATGGCCCTTGCACTTGTTTGCCGTCGCCGTAATATATAAAAACGAATAATAGTTTTCATTAAACAGTGTCTATAGTTATTAGTCTATAATGGTATTGTGGTTCGCCCTAAAATTCAATTTTAGATGCAAATGGATTTCGAAGGCAGTAATTGTAGTTAGGGAGGCGAATAGGGGAATTTTCGGCAATACTCGAGCGTGGCAGTTTAAGATATGAGAGATACCTTAGACCTAATAGAACAACCTTGTAAAGTATTTAGCTCTATATGTAGTGACGCGCGCCTAGGATAGACGATCAGATTAGTAAAAAAAAATGGATAGTCTGAAATACTCGAGCGCGTCAGATTAAGATATTGGGGGTTGATTTTAGTGTTTAAAGACTAAATTTAACTAATCTGACGATAAGTCCTTGACGCCGCCGAGTTATAGGGTCGCGAACTTGTAAAAAAAAAACGTTAATCCGGCATTCTCGAGCGCGATTTTTTTTTTATTATTTTGAAGAATATAATCTAAAACTTACTAAAAATACAAAATCTGCCGGTTTCCGCATGACCGGAAGTGTGGAGGAGCCATTTCGTCTTCCTAAGAACGCGTTGCGGCATATAAGTCGCGAACGATACATTTTACAAAAAAAAAGTTTAAATAAACAAAAAAGGTCATTTTATTTTACACATAAAAGGGCTCTTTACATTTTTGTCCAAAGTTAAAACTTTTTGACTTGAAGCATCATAAAATCGGTCAGATTAAGAGAACCCACCAACATTTTGTCAGATTAAAAAAATATGCTTTCAGGATACCGAGATAAACCTCCCCTATGAAAATCTGACGCGCTCGAGTATTTCAAAAAAACTTTTTTTTTTTGCATTTTCAAAAATTCATCGTAACTTATCGTCACGCCGAAATCGTCAGTTTTTTTAAAGGAAGCTTCCTTGGGGCCTACTTAACACCCCTTCCGAAAATCTGACGCGCTCGAGTAATTTTTTTTTTTTGCATTTTTGACTACTTTATATGCCTACGCCCACCACGCAAACCGGCAGATTAGTATACCGTTGTTATCAGAGGCACTCGGGGCATACGTAGTATGAATATCTGACGCGCTCGAGAATGCCCAAGTAACTGTTTTTTTTTAACATTTTTGAAAAACCGTACACGCCAAACCCACCGCTAAAATGGTTTTTGCCATACGAGCTTTTCTTTTCGAAATTATTTTATCTTTCGATTTTGATAGGTCTCGACGGCGCCGTTGAATTACGCCATTTAGCTACCTCGCCTCCTTAACTATTGGGAATGTTTTAGGCAATCGAGCCAATCGTTAATTCCTTTGAATGTGAATTCGGTGAGCGTATTGATGCCTGATGTACGAGTAAGCATTACTCGATATTGCATTGCGCCGTCCAAGAGGCGTATATAGGTATTACAATTTCAGTTACAAAATTGATTTGAATAGTGTAATACCGGGTGTGGCCTGTAACATGAGCAAATAATTAAAACACAGCTTGTACTCCTTAAACGGTGACACTTTTGCTCAACAACTTTAAAAAATTATGAAGTACATATTTAGATTCCCTATTTTTGATACATAATAAATATTATCTTCAATGGACGCCATCGCCACGCCATTAAATTATCATTGTGATTGCCGTTGCTTGTCACGCCTTAAACATAACAAAATTCGCAATACATTGCGTCTTAGAATAAAATTTAAAGTGTATTAAAAATCAAACTAAAGGTTATTTTCATACAATATATATACAGTGGTAGAACTAAACAAAATTAATAACTAGCTTAGTTATTTTTAAAAGTCGCTAAACAAATGTTGGTCAGTATGAGGAGTACAGCCTACGGTTTAATTTATTGCTCATATTATAGGCCACAGCCGGTAGATATTACGATTACTACAGTTTGGTGCTATTATGCATGATCACTATAAAGGATGACTCACGCTAGAAAGGGCCGTGCCCTAGCTGAGGCTTCCGACATGTTATTTTCTATGACGGCTGAACCGTGATCACGTGGTGCTTTCCATAGAAAGCTCCGGCCCGGCCACGGCCCGGTCTAGCGAGAGTCATCGTACCGTTCGGATTTAGACTGTACCAGCATTCCTGCTGTGCTGCTGCTGCAGTTATGCGGCGAGACATGGTTGCCGACTGAATTGCTGCCGCAAATGTCAAAAAACAGGGCAACATCGAATTTGACGTGGAATGATGCCGTAAAAGTTGGATTCGGCAGTTAGCTTCGCGGTACCTCCGAAACACAATACTCTTCGGCCAGAAGTCGGCGTCAGAAGTCCACTGCAGCGGTGAACGAAGCACGGATGAGGTAGGTATATTATATATGTCAAGGTCAAGGAGGGAACAGTGACTCGGTCGAAAAAAGTCGGGTACAGTGGTTCACTCAACCTAATTTCAACACGAGAGAGCTGATGTTTGGGCGACTGAGCCACTGTTCAAGCTGAGCCACTGTTTCCGCCTTGACCCCAATCTCATAAAAAAACAGAGGGTAATAAATCCTCTATCCATAAAAAAACAAGTTGCAATAGTTAATAGAGTATTATATATGGTTATGACATACACATAGACGGATAACAAAACTTTAACCCTAAAAATGCAAATACTTGTTCATATTTGCCTGTCGCCTCAGTTTTGCGTCATATCACCATAACACATTTCATATTGAATATCAGTATAAATCACTATAAATACCTAAGTGGATTGGAAAATATCCACGTGGAAAGGATATTGTAGGTAGGTACCTACAGGTATTACCGATAATACAGCACAAACATAAAATCTTTAAATAGGTCAACGGGAAAATGTTTTGTATCATGATTGAATCGAAATTGGGAAAAATGTAAACATACCTACCAATTCACCTTTATTTCTTACTATTTATTTTTACAAGGTTAAGGAGCCCACTGATTAACAGTCTGCCGGACGGTATCGGCCTGTCAGTTGTTCGGAACTGTCAAAATTTTGTTCTAACTGACAGGCCGATACCGTCCGGCGGACTGTTAATCAGTGGGCTCCTTTATATCACCGTATATACCCACACACGTTGATGTGTGAGCGAGACGTGAGTGCGAGAGTACGTATAGCGTTGTCCCCTTTACACTCCCGCATTCATATGTAAAGGCTAGAACCAACATAGTTTTATAAACAATGTAAATAAACCTTATTTAAGAAGACTTACATAAAGAAAGCTTTCTGGCTCTCTCGCTTTCAGCTCGTATCATAAACCCCGTGTAGCTTACCTACTCATATTTTAATGCCTAATTATAGTTACAGTTACATTACACGTCAGCATAAGAAAGACGGCTGTCAGAGAGGAATGGAGGAGTCTTGTAATTTGTAAAGCTTGCTACTAGCACCTAAAATGATGACTACGACCACTCAGTCAAGAGTGAAAACGACGAAGAAGTATATATATATAAACTCTATAAATGCTACTAAAACCATGATAAAAATATTCATAACTCAGAACGAAATACACAACCGGGATTTAAACCCAAGACCTCCAACTTGATAAGCTGATGGGTTTTATGAAATCTAGTAAACAAGCGTAATAAAAATGGAATGGATCATATTTCTTTGCCTTGTTATTTTTACTAGCAACTAGGTTGTTCATTATTCTCATTATGACTCTTAATTTGCCCATAAAACTTTACTAGGTAGTTTAATTCAATTGCACGGCAAATATAATCGAAGACATGAAAACATTAAAGACTGCTATTATAGTCCGTTTTTTTTAGCATTAGAAAGAACTTCGCAGAAGTTCGCTTGTGGTTCTAAATCTGGCACTTTTAGCGGTAACAATTTGAAGTAAATTATATGTATTGACCATGCTACATTAGATAATTCAATAATTAGTAACAAATAACAAGCCTGATAAAAACTGCACGCTTGCTTCTGCGGAGTTCTTTCTAATGCTAAAAAAAACGAACTATAGTGTACCAAAAACTGTTCCTTTGCCGAATCCGAAACTTAATGACGTGAAAAGAATAATAAAACTATATGTACCATCGCTTTCTTTTTATACCTACATATGAACAATGAAACAAATAAAATTCATGTAGAAATGTTACAAATCCGTTTTCTAAAACTACTAGTTAATGAAAAGATAAAATACAGTTGCAAAACTGACTACAGACAATTATTTAAATTATGTAAAATTTTACCAGTGGGATTAAAACTTAAATATATGTTAGCTGTAAACAGTCATGGCAGCCAGGAACACAGGGATCTAGTCAAACATAGTCATAATACCAGAGCACTAACTGCGGGCAAATATGAGGTACTTACGGTGGATAATAATTATGGCGATAGGACACTAAAGAAACGTTTACCCTATTTACTAAACACTTTGCCCGCGGACATAGTACAAAAGCCCAAAAAAATTACATTTAAAAACATCTATAAAGGTATCTCCTGAATACTCTAGGTATAGCGGATGTTTTACCCTACAGTGTATTCATGATATATGTACCTACATATTTTAACTCCGAATGTAAACCTATTATAATATTTTAATTTAATTAAGTATAGTACTGTATAGTGTGACTCTACAGTCAAACTAAATGTAGTTTCGTGGAGCATTGTCTTTAACAAAAAAGTTGTAACTTCTAAGTTGTAAGTGGTATAAAATACCAGCCAAATGCGTGTCGGACTACTCGAATCCTAATTAAAGTACCTGATTAAGAGTTAAGAAAAATAGAATTCATGCACTTATTCAGTATAAAAAACTAGCCGAACGCAATCCGAAAGTGCAATCTTGTAAGTTTCGTTTCGTAACGATCGACAGTTTTTTGGCAGAAACTGCCGAAACCGAACCTTCGGCGGACATAATTTTTATGCCGAAGCCCGCCATAACTAAAACCTTGTTCGGACACTAATAACTTCTGTTTTTAAGTTAATACTCTTTGGCTAATGTCAAACATTCCCGCACCGAAAATAAATATGCACAAGCTCATAAACCTTTTAAAACCTAATTTAATACCTAACTTGCCATTTTTTTATGTATCATTTCATAGTTAGATATTTTTATAACTCGTCATTTCTCCTTATAAGTAGATATTAAATAACTAGTCGTTTAAATCGAAAAAATAACATATTTCGAAGTTTTTTGCAGAAAAGTTGCCAATCTTTATATTTGCCTCGTCTCTAAATTACCTGAACAGAGGATTACTGACAATTCCCTGAATTCCCACAAAGTTGCGGTCCCAGACTGCACATCAGTTTGTAATGATCTCATTAAGCGTTTGTGAAGTTATCAATTAAAAGTTTAAAGCCATTGAAACGTCCATTGTTTCTCAGAATATCAATAAAAACTCTTACATCATCTAATACTTTAGTAATCTGAGTTTTATTTAAGTTAAGAAAAAACATACAACAGTACTAAAGTTAAAACTAGAAATAAAATAAAAATACAAACTATAAAATTTACTTACCTACAAAAATTTAGTAATCTTAATTGGACCTGTTTATTTAATTAGTCTTCTTAAACGTGATAGAGTTAGACCGAGATAATAATTTTTGCAACTATTTTGATAGCACACGCGGTGCACATTTTATTTATATTATATGTACCTACATAAAGTTTGGTTCCTTTTTTTATTATCTGTATATTTTTGCCACGAATAAACTATTTCTATTTCTATAATTTCATAGAAGTTTGACGTTTAAAATTAAGTAGCACTGTGTGTGCTATCAATCAAACTCGTTACAGACTTGGTCTAAATCTTAATTCATTCATTGTAATTGTAGGGCGCAATACCGGCGGGCGGCATTGTGTCAAAGGGATATGTGTTTTTAAGCATTGTCCAGCGATAAAAAAGAGCGACTATCCTGGTTGAATTCCGCTTGAATTGTGCATTTTTCGTAGTAGACCGAAAATAAAGGAATGATTGTTTATTGAATACGACGGCAGTGCGGAGCTACGCGCAGATAGAGTTGGGCCAAGGTAACTCTGCATCGCAAAATGTGGCACTATCATCGTTAAAGTCAAATTTTTATGAAAATGTGACGTTTATATAATGGTAATTCCTTGCTTTGTTCTTTAAATCAGTGCTAATGTTAAGTTAGCTTCGTCGGACTCGAGTTGGACTTAAATCGATTTGTGTAAGATTTTCCACAATATATTTAATACTTATTCATTTCTTAGGTATTTATTTTATTTTCATTTTATAAAAAGAAAAACGAACCGAAAACTAAATAATAAAACTCCAGGCATCATGTCCTTGCTTAGTCAGACACGCACTTGCACTTGTCGGTTGTAACGGGTGGAATTATATGTCAGCTGTCACATCGCTTGCGTTGCGTGCTCGATCGTAATCCGTGGGGCACGTAACGCGCCTGCTCTTTATTAACTATAAACGAATAGAAGAGACATTTTCAGTGGTAGCCCTGCATTTCCAGACATTTGTGGGAACTCAGAAAATTCAAATGAAGTACATACTTCACTTGAAGTCACTCTTTCATTCACTAGTTCAGTTCTGATTCATTTAGTTCTTTACTTCTGCAGTGTTATACATTTATCTTGTCATTTACTTTCTTATTCGCATAGAGAGTGACAAGGACATCATGTTTAAATTAATCCTAGAATTCATCTAAATCCATTTATTTGAGTAATTCATATTGAATGAAATTAGCTATCAACTCATTCATTTAACTGCGCGATTAATCTCCTCATATATCCGCGAATAAGAGGAATGAAACCAGAACTGTTGACATAGATGGATCTCTTGAACCATCGAACTAAACTGAACTAGTGAACTGTCATTATAAAAAAAAAAACATAAAAAAAAATGCGGTAAAATTTAATCATATTTTCATAGGTATAATTCACGTTTATTAAAAAATAAGGATTGTCTGTGCAAACACGTCGGCACTACAAACGGGGCTTTATTTACATTTTTTTTCTGAAAAGCTCTCTTTCTTCTTCAAAAACTGATGAGCAAGTGGCATTTTATCCACAAGAGTGACAATTAATTTAATTTTTGAACCGTTACCGTCTTGTGAGCGTCTTGGCTGGTAGAATTTAGTGAATTTACTTTTTAGTGATGATTTCGAATCTTTTAATGATAATTCGTTTTTAACGTTTTACCGTTAATATTTTCGCATTGTGTTGGCGAAAATTTAATGTTTCACTCGGTAGCAAAGTTTGTATAATTATATTTAACCCTCATCCCTTGAAACTTGAAACCCTCGCAACGATCAAATATCAATATTAGCACGAGAGGTAAACTATTGCCTACCTATCCAGCTATAGTAGCAAACTAACTGGAAACATCCGTCGATTTAGTTTATTGAATCTATCGTTACTATGCGGAAAACCTCGGTAATTCATTACTAAGAAACAGCTCCACTGCTTTTTTAGCGAAATGGGAAAGTAATATTATTTCAGTGCGTAATTCTTATTTCTTCAGAGTAGAGTACTTACTTAGAAAGAAACGGACTAACCTAATAAACTACAATCTGTAGAAATAAGCCTTATTTTTACATTATTCGTGTTGTATGAAAACCTCGAAACATGAAAATGAGGTATTCAGAATAGTTCTATGAATTTTGTCAACTTGTCGCAAATAAGTTAATATGATTGAACATATATAAAACAATAATAAATGAGTGTATATATGGATTTTTAGAAAAATATTTTGCAAATATGTATGACATGAAGCTAGCTAACTAGCTACAATCGTTTTGTCATGGAAAATGCCCCGCGCAATTCCCCATTAAGAAACAACCTACTAAATGTATGTATATATATATTAATCTTTTAATCGTTATTCATTCAATCATAAAACATACCTGGGCTACTCTTTTCTGCCCTCTCTGTTCATAATGCCACCGCATGTCCGTCGCTAGTTAATGACGTAGCCAAAAACTATTCGAAGCCAGATTAAAAGTATTGGCCCGAGTGTAGTACCCGCGGCAGCTGGCGGTAAAAATAAAACTGATTGGTATTGCGATCACGCGCAAAAGGCTCTCTTCGTTTGTTTTAGAATTCGGGATGTTTCTTTTGTCGTTGGTAATAAAGGCTGCGATAGTCCTGCCAAAGATTTTAGTAGAGAAATCAGTGAAATCACCGAGTTTGACAGCTGAAGAAGCTTTTGTCGAGTCACAACACGCACCGCCGTACGAGTAGATAGAGTCAGTCGCCACATGGGATTGTTATGCCATTCAGGGTTCTTGCTAAATTGGAAATTCTATAGCGTAAATATTGAACAACCAATTTAGCTAGGACCCTAAATGACGCAACAATCGCGGAGCGTGATGGTTCCTATGCTTCCGCAGAGGAGAAATACTGCCGTATTCGAACTTCAAAATATTCACAAGAGACGACACGTACTAGACTATTCTAGATACGTTATAGTTTAGATATCAACTAGTTCTCTTTTGCAGCGCAATTCGAGCAACCAATGTCACTTTTACGTTAGACAGAGTAAGATATTCTATTAGATCTCTAAGTCATATCCTGTGGAAATCGATCAAGAGTATCTCCAGAATCGCGCAAATGTCAAATTTGACAGGTTAGATCATAAACATATCGTTATCGTATCTTGGTGATGTCTAAAAGATATAATAGATGTCTATTTCAAAATCCGAATCGGGCCCATAGTCCCGTTCCCGGTGTTGCTCGAAGCTACGGAGCGTTAACGATTGACAGGATGGCTACGCGCCATACCTAATTATTTTAGGCTTGACTTCCTCCTGAGATAGAATAAGTTTGTTATCTTTGACCACGTGGTAATAATTAATTACATTTTAGTAATAACAGAGAGCAAAATTGAACGTCAGGAAGTGGTTTATATTTAGATCTCCGGCCGGTTGTCAAATCCAAGATACAAAGCCTTGGAAGCCTTTGAAATTACATTTTGATGTCAAAACGATGTCATTTTGTAACCAACCATTCACCCGTGCGTCTCGCTCGCGCTAATACTCGTACATGTACGAACAAGAATAAGCGGAATGCACGCGAGTATGATAACATAATTGCATCACTTTGATATCAGAATTTAAGTTCGAATTGGCCTCTTGAACATCGTCGCTGGATCGCCTGCCTGTCGGTGTTCTATCGGATACATTTTAGAGAGTGTGCTCAGGGCGCGTAGCCAACGTGCCAATCGTTAATGCTTCGTCCGTAGCATATCGTATCATCTTTCTCTATCGCTCTTCCACACTGGAGTGAGAGTGACAGTTACGTTTTGTTCGCTACGGAGCGCTAATTGCACGTTGCACGTTGGCTACGCACCCAGGAATTTTGCAAAACCACCTTCCCCGTTCAATCACTTGGATGGATTTATGATTAGTGTTGTATTTATTTAGAACAAACAATATGTAAATACAATAATCATTATTTTGAAATAAGCAGTTAAATAAAGGTTTAACAGGTATAAACTATGAACTAAGTTAAATAGGTACAGGTAAATTGGTCGAACTGTCCGAATCTCTAGTAAAATATCAAGCTACCTAATGCCTTGAGTAAGTTCCGAGCTAAAATTTTAGTTAGGTACCTAATTATCAATAGGTACTGTTCCACTACTTTTTTTATTTTATAAAACCATAAACATAATTAAAAACAAACTTAGAATAAAATTAACCTAAAATTATAAAACTACCTAAAAAACTAAAACTAATACCTAAAAAAATATATATAACATAATGTGGGTGATCTAGCCGAATATGTATATATTAGGCTAGATCACCCAGGTCCGAACCCTGTGGAAGGGTTCCCATAAGGCTGGCTGCGTTCCCCCTTTGGATGGCTATGCCGATCCGTTGGGCGAGGAACGAGCCAGCCCTACGGTCCCCGGTGACCTCAAATATTTTTTTTGAAAGTTGCCGAACTAGTTTATGGGCCCCTGGGCACCACGGTCCCAGAGTTTCGGCTGCAAATGCCGCAAATATATGCCGGTCAGTGAGAGCTATATATTTGCGGCATTTTGCTGCCTCAGCAGCTGCGGCCGCCGCGCCCGCTCTCAATGATGTTGAACCGAGGTGAGACGGTGCCAGGGTGTCCACACACGTTGCGTCCCAAATAAGGGCCCGTCCCACACTCCAGGGCACAAGGGTCATTCCGTCGGGCCTCTTGCCATCGTCGCGCGCGAGGCCAGGTGGTTCGAGAATGGCTGGGACGTTGGCGCTGACGAAGGCCCGACGGAGGATGTCGTTAAGGCAGGCATGGCGTGATAGGCGGGCGGCACTTTTAGAACACGATAAACCGTGGTGTCCAAGGCTGTCCACAAAAGTTCCGCAGGGGCAGCGATGGGGTGAGACAATGTTGGATCCTAGGCGAAGACCGACAGCCAGCCTGAGGGTATTATTGTCGAGTAATGTTCCAAAGTTGGAGGAGGGGAGAGCATGTAACCAGGAGCCGGATTCTCTTTCCGAAACAGCCAGGATGCGTGCTTTTTCCTGGCTGGTGGAGCAAGAGTTTAGGATGTGGGAATGTACTTGTGTGCAGATAGGTTGATCCCAGATTCTCTGAACTGATTTATCTATGGGTAGGTCTCTTCCAGGGCAGGCTATTTTCCAGGCGTCTTCTGCCTCAGACAAGTACGCTACCTCGAAACCACGGAGTGATGGCACTACTTGAAAGTAACCCCATTTTTGAACATGGAACCCTAAAAAAGGAAAACTAAAATCCCTACAAATCCTACAGCTAGACTAGAGTTGAGTATGCCACGCCACGCAGCCAGGACTGCGTGGCGTGGCATTTGGCGTTGTTTACGAAGTTTTCCCCGTGTATCGTTTTAGAAGAACCAGATAAAACAGAATTTAACTAAATCAGGCCCGTAAAGTTTTATGAATAAGGGGGTAAGGTAGAAGTACTAGTGCTCGACTCTGCACTAGTAATCGACATGGGCACTTTATGTCAAACTACCTATACTAAACCTATATTACATAGGTTAAATTTGAACAGCGAAGATTTTTCTGTATTCAAATTTAATGGCACGTATTTAACCGGTCAACTACTTAATTAATCGAATTTGGGTAGTTTAAGAAATAGAAATGGGTACTAAAATTTAATAGTTAAATCGGAGCCTTAAAATATATCAATATGAGTTGTATTTTAATGCCGTTACAGCTTTTGATTATTTTTAGGCAGGTACCAAGTATTTATTTGGCAACTGAATTATTATATTGGAGACCATTTATGAAGCAAATTTTAAAAAGAAAACGGCTATCTATTAATTCAAAAACGAAGTTCTTTTAAAATATTTTGTTTGGTCACTACACGGTCAGCCTAACACGCTCCTCCTCGCTTTGCTCGTCGTCGCACCTATCTGTTGACTCTAGCAGAACACAGTGGTAACTATTGAAATTAGTAATTAAAAATTTAAAGATCTAATGGTATAATGGCCATAAGGCGTTTCATGATTAGAAATTTCGACTATGAGTATACTGACCATTACGTATTGGTAAATTAATTTGAGGTGTTTTGTGTAAAAAGTGACCAATATTCTTTAAATTTAACTGCTTTCGTGTTAAAATACTACCTATCTGAAACGGCATGCTCAGTTATGACTGTAGTTGATTACTTAGGTGTAAACAACTAGATGACAACTAAATTTTATGATCGCTTTACAATATTAGTTGCCAATTTATTATTTTAGTCGCCAACCTATCACTTTAAGTTCCCTGATTTTTTTTGGGTGGCTTGATTTTGCTGCCAGTTTTCATAATAATATGATGCTTATATTTGAGGCTAATATATTTTTTTTGGCGCTAAAATATTAATGCACAGCCAAATTATATTATTATATGCCCAATGAAAGTTCCTGTTTAATATTTTAGTTGCCCGGTTAATAATAAGCCAAATTTAATCCTTGTCACTTTGACATAAAGTGGCTATGTCGAATACTAGTGCAGCGTCGAGCACTAGTACTTCTACCTTAAATGTCTGTGTCTCTGTGAGTATATGAACATGCACGAGCTGAACTAACGGCGCGATTCGGAAAATGAATTCGACATTCACTAGATATTAAATAGTGAAATGTGACGTTCCACGACAAAAGGTACCTTATGGCGGCTGGCGCTTACGCTATTAACGCCGCTCCAATATTCAGTCGGGGCTACGGTATCTTTTGCCATGGAACGTCACATGTCTTTACTATTTCATGTCTAGTGAATCTCTAAGTCATTTTCCGAATCGTGCCGTATAAAAGTACAATGTAAGACACGTTTTATGCTATGTTTAACATTAACACGCGTCTCCTGTAAACATCGCAAAGTTAAGGGAATGTAAAGCTATTTTTTACGTTGTACCCTTATCTTAAAATAAGAAAGACATGATAAATAAGTACCCGAGTCGTTACCTTTTATTGTATAGAATAAGGAGAGTTATTTTAGGTTAAAACGCGTGTTTGATCCATAATAATAAAATACCCAATTCACTTAGTACTGGTGCTCGACGCGGTTCCAGTACATGTGATCTTGAAACTTAAGTCATTGTCAATAGAGATGACCGCAAGGTGTCATCTATTGGGCATTAGCATGTCGAGCACTAGTACGTTTATCTTATATCAGATCACAGAATAAATAATAGTACTAGATACAGAAGACTCACTCTCTAACAATACGCGTCTGTCACGATCAGCACAGATATGGCCGCTAGGTGGCGACAGCGCCACGCGCGGCTTATGGCAAACCCCAAAATTGGGGTCGAACGGATGGATTTTTAGCTACCTGTAGCAAAGCGACGAAATCGCGGAATGAGCCACGCCTGCTTATAGTTATGTAGGTAGGTCAGGAAATGAATGCTCAAAAAACGTTGTAGAGGGAAATGCTAGGAACACAATTTTTGACTCCGTAACTTTGTTTGGACTAGTTAGGAGGTGAACATATCAAAAGTCCCCGGCTGTAGCCCCGGTGCTGGGGGGTAGAGGGGGGTAAGAAGGTCGAATTTTTCGGTTTTTCATTGATATCTTGGAAACTTTGCGTTTTAGCGACATGACTACTAAGACAAACCGAAAGCTGATAAAATTAGTTACAAGTTTTATCCAGTCAAGTTTTTCGATATCTTGAATAGTTTTTGAGATACCCGCTCTTGAAAGTTTATTTAGGGATTTTAATTTTATCTTGATATCTACATCAATGAAGCTGTTAGGCCATGTTTGGTATCATTTTCGTATAAATCGGGGTTGCTGAATTCATTTATGGTATCACATTGACACCATTCCTAAGAAAAAACATTCAGCACCCCCGATTTATACGAAAATGATACCAAACTCGGCCTAGCAGCTTCACTAATGTAGATATCAAGATAAAATTGAAATCCCTAAATAAACTTTCAAGAGCGGATATTTATGAGCTTTCGCCCTCTACCCCCCAGCACCGGGGCTACGGCCGGGGACTTTTGATATGTTCACCTCCTAGCTAGTCCAAACAAAGTTACGGAGTCAAAAATTCTGTTCCTAGGTTTTCCCTCTATCCACTATCATACCGCGTGTGGCCTATAACACGAGCAAATAATTAAAACATAGATTGTACTCCTCAAATGGTGACACTTTTGTTCAACAACTTTTAAAAATTATGAAGTATTTAGACTCCCTATTTTTCATACAAAATAAATATTATCTTCAATGGACGCCATCGCCACGCCATATCATTGTGATTGACGTTTCTTGTCACGCCTTAATCATAACAAAATTCGCAATACATTGCGTCTTAGAATAAACTTTAAAGTGTATTAAATATCGAACCACAGGTTAATGTTAAAAGTCGCTGAACAAATGTTGGTCAGTATGAGGAGTACAGCCTACAGTTTAATTTTTTGCTCATGTTACAGGCCACACCCGGTATAACTAGTTCCTTAGCCACCAGTGTAGGTACCAAGGTCTAGACATGATTCGAGACAAAATGCTTAGCGAATCATTTGTGGAATCCGATTCCGCAATAGCAATCCAATCCAATCACATCCGGGCCCACGCAGCAGCACATGAATACATTCATGACATTTAAGGTTACACTCCAATTTGGACGGTATTGCTGTACAGCATTGCAGCAGCGGTGTGACTGTTTCCTCGAACAAAGGCCTGTTGCATTGACATAATAATAGAGTCAGACCAACAGTCTGGAGCGATTTTGATAGCCCATGCAGTGCAAGTGTTATTTTAAACGTCAAACTTCTATGAAATTACGACGTATAAATAACACTTTCACTGCGTGGGCTATGAAAATCGCTCCAGCCTTTTTTTAGTCTAACACTATAGTATATTAACAAAAGATTAAGGTAAGATTTAAATAAAATTCTGACTGTCAGAATGGCGGCTGTAATGTTTTTTGTTAATAACTTTAAATACCGTGAGGTACTAATTTTTTTAGAGGAGGTACAAAGTAGGTACTAAAATATGATATACTTTTTGTTTATTTTTATTTAGGTACACCCGCCATCCTGACTATCACGTTTCAAAATCTTTATGTATGCTTAGAAGCAAGGCTCGGTACCGGTATTTTTTTAAGCCCCGAAATAGTCCAATATTTTGAATTATTTTATGCTCTTAACGCAGGGCTGAATCATGTATTTACGTAACTACTTCGTATTATTAAATTGGCCGATTAAAAATGAAATATTAAACCAAAGAACGTAAAAGAACGTAGTGGTATTTTAGAACCGAATACTCTGCTTAGAAGTATACCGGTGTGGCCTGTAACATGAGCAAATAATTAAAACATAGATTGTACTCCTCAAACGGTGACACTTTTGTTCAACAACTTTGAACAAAATTATGAAGTATTTAGACTCCCTATTTTTCATACAAAATAAATATTGTCTTCAATGGACGCCATCGCCATGCCATATCATTGTGATTGACGTTGCTTGTCACGCCTTACTCGTAAGCATAACAAAATTCGGAATACATTGGGTCTTAGAATAAACTTTAAAGTGTATTAAAAATCAAACTACAATTTATTATATTAAAAATTAAACAAGTCGCTGAACAAATGTTGGTCAGTATGAGGAGTACAGCCTACAGTTAAATTTTTTGCTCATGTTACAGGCCACACCCGGTATAGCTACTTTATTTTCTCGACCTGAATACCCTACAACTTACTTTGTGAATTTTATTACTTCGCCAACGTAAGATATAAAGCCCTCGGGACACGAGATGAGTCCCTCGGGAGTTCTAAAGCTGAACAACAAAATTACCGTAACTAATTGTCACTTGTTAGCTCTGTTCATCCAATCTGTGCATTCAGGTATGTAATTTTATGTCTTCTATTATTATTACTACAATACAAATACACTTTATTGCAAACCTCATTACAGAAAACAATACAAATAATACAGGATAAAGAGGTAATAATTAATTAATTAATAAATCACCGACATTAAATAAAGTGACAAACAAATATTTATAAAATGTTAAGTGCCACAAAATTGTAAAAATGTAAATAATAAAAAATCAATAAGTAATTAAATATTGAAAAATAATATATATTAAGCATATAAACAGGAAGTAGGCGTGAAAAAGTGACTAAAATATCTTGTTATTACGTTTGATTCTGGGAAATACTACGTATGGCTCTTTAAATTTTCAACATAGTCACTTAATGTGCCAATTATCGCACTAGTGCTGTATAATCTGTATATGTACTTTATTCGGGCTCACTCCATAGTTTGGGTTGAACTACTAGTCAGTTATTATGTAACTGTTGCATTAAATAGCATTATGAAATCGCACAAGTCTGCACATATATTTTTGATATCTAACTTTTCCTATAAGAAATCTTGATATTAACTTAGTTAGAACTTTAGTCACAATGTTTACTCTTGTCATACAGACAGATATTATCATAAGGACAATAAAATACTCCCATTCTACATATATGTAATAATAGTTTGCAAACATACAGGAAACGAAGCTCCAATTGCCTGGAGTCCGGTACAGAAGGTATCGATGTCAAACATATCACTAGTGAAGTGAAAAATCCCCTTAGGAATACCTGCTGTTCTTAAAAATATTCCTGGATCGAGGAAACGTTAAGTTAACGTAACAGCATGGTAAAAAGTAATCATCATCATCATCATCTCAGCCATAAGACGTCTGCTGACCATAGGCCTCCCCCTTGGATCTCCATACGTGCCGGTTGGAAGCGACCCGCATCCAGCGTCTTAACAAGGTCGTCTGTCCATCTTGTGAGTGGACGTCCTAGTTACGCTGCGCTTGCTAGTCCGCTGAAAGCAATATTTTTGGTATAATTTAAATGAAAAGGGGTTTTTATTAGAGAACACCTGGGTGCGTTGGCTAGGCCGGCTGGAGGCCTAATAGCCAAGATGACAATCGTACATCGCCAAAAGACCGTTTATAACGATGTAAAACAGAGTAGGTATTTTTTATGAGTCATCATCATTATTCAACGCAGACGCAGTATAAGTGCGAATATGTGAAAAATCGTTTACGGTTGACGAAATTCAAAAATCGAAATCATTGTTATTCGATTCTTTGCCTACAAATGAGCGGAATATTAAGCGAAAGGGCGAAGGCAAAGATCAAAGAGACCTTCGTGATATAATACGTGTTTTTAAAGCCACGGAACCTGACATAATTCCGACTTTCGTGGCACACCAGCTTGAAAAACTACCCGCTTTGACGTTTGATCATCTTGACTGTTCCAAGCTTTTAAAGGACCTTTTGCGGATCCAGGATGAAATCAACACTATTAAGGATAGTTATGCCACGAAGGGTCAGATAGAGGATTTAAGGAATGAAATGCAACTATCATATAGGTATGCGTGTCCGCCACAGATTCCTTTGTCTACTGTTAACGTAAGGAGGGGTGCGTGGTGTTTACAAGCAGACAGTGGACCTTATGGTATGTCACAACATCATAACTCAACCCTAAACGATAATGCCTCCTCCATAAAGCAAAACGATTCAATGTCAATAAGTCAGAAGGAGGATAATATGCAATACAGAACCATTTTGGATGAGTCATCGTCATCGGCTACACATGAAAAACCTACATCCATGTCAAAATCTAAATCTATTAGTACGAGCAATATACAGGCCGTCGAGATTGATAAGGAAAATAAATTGACTGATATCGAAACCGGTTCCCCTCGAACAACGGAAAGACAGGCGATCAGCTGTTTGACCTCCGGCGCACAAAACGTCATGATTAATAACAACGATCCGATAAGCAGCGAGTGCTTGCACGAGAAACAGAGGGAGGAATGGAAAACTGTTACTTACCGAAAAAGGAAATCTTCAAGCCGCTTTAATGGACAAGTGGGAACGGCGACTTGTGATATCAACAGCAAGTTCAGAGCGGCAGAGAAACAGATACCTATCTTTATATCAAAAATACACCAGGATACAAATGAAAAGGACATAATAGATTACATAAAAACAAAAACTCATGAAAGTGTGTCATTAGAAAAAATTATAATGAAAAAGAAACAAAGTCATAAGGCTTTTAAATTTTTTGTATACGAGAGTAAATTACCATTATTTCTTGACACTAGTCTGTGGCCAAAAGACATTGTATTTAGGCGGTTTGTGCATTTCAAGTACAGATATGCGAACAGAACTACGACTGAAGGCGGCACATAACTACATAATTTAAGTATAATAATGGAACAACACACAATAAAGTTAACTAGTTTTAATTGTAAAAGTGTCAAACGATCAGTCGACTACGTCAGACAACTATGTCAATTTTCCGATATAATCGCTTTGCAGGAATCGTGGCTATTACCTACTGAAATCCCATATTTAGGTAATATTAGCAGCGAATTTTCGTTTACGGGAACATCGGCGGTGGACACATCCTCTGGTATGCTAAAAGGGCGACCGTACGGCGGAGTGGCACTTCTGTGGCGAAGTAATCTGTTTCAATGCGTAACAGTGTTACAGTGTAGTAATCCACGCATATGTGCGGTTAAAATAGTGACAAATGATAGGCCGTTTATAGTTGTCTGTGTGTATATGCCCACGGATTGTTCAGACAACCTGCCCGAGTTTACGGATTGCCTTAGCGCGGTGAGTGCAATAGTGGATGAATGTGAAGTGGAATCAGTTTATATCTTAGGAGACTTTAACGCACATCCAGGTGAGTTATTTTTCACTGAACTAAGTAATTATTGTGATGAACAGAACTGGGTGTGCGTTGATATAAACAGATTAGGCCTTTCCTCTGATACCTATACTTTTATCAGTGAGGCGCACGGGTCTAGGCGCTGGCTGGACCACTGTATTGTGACACAATCGGCTATAAGTTCTGTTCGTAATGTACATGTTAAGTGTGACGTAGTATGGTCCGACCACTTTCCCCTCATATTAGAATGTAATATAGGTGTTTTAACTCCTAGATTAACTGCTGCGCCACTTAATAATACTAATTGCGCAATATGGGGGGACAGAACAAAGGAGCAGATTGCCGTATACACACAAGAATGCGATAACAGGTTAAGAAATATCCATTTTCCTTCCGATTTTATAGATTGTGGTGATAAATGCTGTAGTGACTCCTCTCATGAAGTAATTTTAGATAACTTGTATAGGGACATTGTATCTGCGCTCAGCCAGTCTGCCATAGTTAGTAAGGGAAATGTGGGAATTAAG
This sequence comes from Cydia fagiglandana, assembly GCF_963556715.1. Classification (NCBI taxonomy): domain Eukaryota; kingdom Metazoa; phylum Arthropoda; class Insecta; order Lepidoptera; family Tortricidae; genus Cydia; species Cydia fagiglandana. Next base: position 1,707,508 of record NC_085932.1, on the reverse strand, counting down.
AAAAAGAACAAAAATCGTATAGTGGGTTGGAATAGGCACGTGAAGGATGCTCATTGGCGGGCGAGGCAAGCATTTCTTGTGTGGGTGTGTAGTGGCAAACCTATAGTTGGCACTGAATATAATAACATGTGTGAAAGTCGACGTATATTTAAGTCCCGACTAAAATGGTGTCAAGATCATCAAAATCAAATACAAATGGACATAATAGCATCACAACACTCGAAAAAAGATTTTAAGGCTTTTTGGAAATCAACTAGCAAGTTAAATGTTAGGTCTGGCCCGCCGGCGAGCGTGGAGGGAGTAACGGATCATAGGGCTATTGCTAACATCTTCAGAGACCATTTTACTGTGAAACCTAGTATAGCACCTTCATGTGAAAGAGTGGCGGGCACTGGGGCCATTATGAATAGACAGGTGACAAGGATATCGGCCTTAGAGGTAGCCAAATCCATTAAATCTATGTCTGGTGGTAAGTCGCCTGGTCATGATGGCCTCAGTGTGGAGCATCTACGTTATGCTGGCTGTCATATCTCACGTGTACTTTCAGTGTTTTATTCTCTATGTATAGCCCATTCCTACCTGCCAATAGACTTGATAAAGACCGTTGTCATACCAGTGGTGAAAAACAAGACAGGAGACTTAACTAGTAAAACTAATTATAGGCCGATATCGCTCGCTACTGTTATGGCAAAGGTACTGGATGGTGTGCTTAATGCACAGTTGAATAAGAACCTTTCGTTGCATGACAACCAGTTCGGGTTTAGGCCCGGGCTGTCAACTGAAAGTGCTATCCTGTGCCTTAAGCACACCGCCGCGTATTATGTTGACAGGAATACGCCAGTTTATGCTTGTTACCTTGATTTATCAAAAGCGTTTGATCTGGTTTCCTACGATATACTTTGGAAGAAACTAGAGGGAATTAACCTAGCTCCCGATCTGATAGGTATATTTAGATATTGGTATGGAAACCAGATCAACAACGTGAGATGGGCAGGTACTTTGTCTGAGACGTATAGGTTGGAATGTGGGGTGAGGCAGGGGGGGTTGAGCTCACCATCACTCTTCAACCTATATATGAACGAGCTGATTGTCGCGCTCAGCAGCATGCATGTGGGCTGTCACATAGACGGGGTTAATGTGAACAATTTGAGCTATGCCGATGACATGGTGCTGCTGAGTGCGTCAGTCTGTGGCATCAGAAAACTGCTTAAAGTGTGTGAAGATTATGCGCACACGCACGGACTCAAATATAACACGGTCAAAAGTCAGTACATGGTCTTTGGGGTCGAGTCTAAAATACCATCTGTAATACCACCTATCAGAATCAACACGGTTGCCCTAGAAAGGGTATACCAGTACAAATATCTAGGTCATATAGTTACGGCCGACCTCAAAGACGATGCCGACATAGAACGGGAACGTAGGGCCTTATCGATCAGAGCTAATATGATTGCACGCAGATTCGCTCGATGCTCAAAGGTAAGTAAAGTGACTTTGTTCAGAGCTTTTTGCACAACATTTTACACCTGCAGTCTGTGGCGAAAGTTCACTTTGAAATCGTATAAGGCCCTACAAGTACAGTATAATAACGCGTTTAGAGCGCTGATGGGGCTACCGCGATATTGCAGCGCGTCAGGGATGTTTGCGGAGGCGCATGTGTCGTGTTTTAAAGCTACCATGCGCCTGCGAGCCGCGTCCCTGGTGCGACGCGTACGCGCCAGTTCCAACAGCGTCCTAGAAATGATTGCGGACAAGTTTTGTCCTTATATTGCATTTTGCTGCGGACTTCATACGCCCAGCAGCACTGTGGTAAGCACATTGAGAAATAGATGATGATTGTCAATGTGCTTACCACGGTTGCAGTAATTTTGAAAATTATAATATTAAGTATGTGTTTAGTGTTTGTTTTTAATGATAATAATTGTAATTATAATTGTATTTGAATTGTGTATGTACTTATGAGTCACAGATACTCGAAATAAATGAATTTTAATTTTAATTTTTAATAACAAGGACTCAGTGAGTAAGTACCAGTAATCCCAATATACCTACTTAGTACTCGTAGGTATTTCCCAGTAATGAATTATTTTTATTGCAACAAAACTTCCATTTACCTGGTAAAATATTAACCTTTTGTCTTTTTAATAAGTTTTTGTTTAAATATATTTGACCATTTGAAACTTCCCAATATTCCTAGTGCCAGGAATATTTCTAATAACGTCACATCACTAATCACAGGTAGCAAATCCAATCTTGCACGTCTGGAGCTATAGACGAGGACAGTCGTGTTTTATTACAAGACGCGATAAACATCGACTGGCCCGATGTCGTCCCAACTTTAGCCAATTACCTCTACACGGTAATTCCCTTCGATACAGGATATTCTTGAGCTAAGGGGACGGCCGCTTCTTCATACATACGTAGTCCCAATTTTCCTCTCTAGATATTGACATTATGGTAAATATTTTGACATAATTTGATGTATATTAACATAGTACGTTTGAGTTTTTTTGGATTATTGTAAAAATTAGGAGCGAAAAACAGATTTCATTCAATTTTTTAAATCCTCTAACCTTTCTTCACAAAACTGTAGTTGATAGTTATAGGTACAACAAATTGTGGCGAAATATTTTGTACAAAAGTATATAAAATTTGTATGAAAAGGCGATTTCCCGCGGGTCTTCCACTTTCGTCTTAACGATCGTATTACTTCCTCGAGTGGCCTTATAAAAATATTACCGTTTCGTCCCTTCGGAGATTAGATTTGGAACTCATTATTCTGTATTATAAGTAGGTACATTCGCCATCAGATATTCGGGGCTGCTGTCAAGGAGTGACAATACATCTATATGGATCTAGAAGGGGACTGTACAGCTGAACAAATAAAGTGTGCGTTGAGAATTTTTTGCTTGAGCTCCAGCATTGTTTGAGTAAAATCTCAACTTTTGTGTTTTCCATTGTAATAAAAATAAAAGAAGGTTTATTTTTAAGGGCTAATTGCTGATTACAAACCTTTTGTTAACAAATAAACTTGACTGTTATGTCTACAGCAAACCATTTTCATTTCAAAACTAAATGGAAAGGCAAGAAAGAATTGTTTTTATTTGGCCTTAAAATGTGACGTGACTGACTTTTAGAAATAGATTTTAGTCACTAAATTATGCTCTATATGGTTGCATATCCGAAACACATACCTATCTATGTATACAATTCAGAATCCCCATTCGTATAATGGCATTGTCATCACTCATCACTTAATAACATATAAACCACAAACGATAACTGCTATAAGCCTATTTATCTGATGGTTCTCTCCCAATCTAGCCATAAAAATGAAATATTCCCCCGTTATATGTAGGTAAAGCATATTTTCGGCAGGTAATAAAATATAATATATTATTGAATTGCCTACCTGCTTGCCTAAGTCATATATGTATTTTATCTTTAGTTTTAGCCCGTGTAAGTTGAACCCTCGGTTCTTAATTACTATGTGTAATTGGAGTTCAAACAGATTTGTTTTTTTAAGAATATTGCTAGAAGAATGATAATATATCTAAAGAAATAACATCTGTTTTTTCTTGAAAGGAAAAGGAATGTAAGGAAAACAAAAGTGTTACGGTAAAATGTGCCTATTTTACACCTCACTGGGTAATTTTATTGTGCTCTAACAGTTTTTATATGAAAACTATATCACAAACTTATATAAGTGTAACTACATGATAGTAGGTCTACTTTAAATCGGCATCGGTAAACCAACACTATTAAATAATTTAGAAATTTCGATTTCTAATTTATTATTTTTTTGATTAAATTTCGAAATTTACTCATACCTCATTTTCCTCTCTGGATGTTAACTTTATGGAAAATATTTTTACATAATTTGGTTTGTATCGACCACAGCTATGGCCCTTCGTTTGACTTTTTTCAATATTACTTTCTACCTTCCTTAAATACCTATTACTGACAGAAATACATAATGAATAAACGCGAAAAGTGTATTAATATTTAAATGATTCAATATTTTTTGTAAATAATTGACATGTACAATACAATAAATTATACAATACATGTATTATACAATAAATTATTTAAGTTAAAGAATTACTTAAATAGTTACTTTTAGTAACTATTCCAGCGTTCTATTCTGAAGTTTCAAGCAAAAGTAGTAAAATGTCTCCACGAACGAATAAAGCACCACTAAGTACATTTACGAGTGTCTAAATGGGACATGCTATATTAGAATTAGCCCCTTATAGAGTGTTGCCAGATGATAAGGTAAGAAATCTGTGATATAAGCATATACTTACGACCTAAAGGCTCTAGACTTATATCAACTGCGTGAAATGTACCGTGAACAAGATGAATGTAACTGCGTCGGGAGCTCGAAAACAATACAAAAGATAATCACGGCCCATATCCCGGTCGATATAAGTCTAGTGAATCTAACCGTGAATAATTCAACACTGTTACCTAGGTACGTCTTTTTACGTGACTGTCGACATTTTAAAGGATCATTTTTCTTTACTATAAACTGATCGGCGATTGGCTCTAGTCACACCTGATGGAAAGTGGAGACAGAGCCTAAGATGGAGATGGATGGATGGATGGATATACGGTATAGGTACCAAATTTTGACAAATTCTAAAAATCTATATAAAATCTGGAACCTATAATTGGCCAAAAATCTGTATAAAGTGTAGATAAATCTACATAAATGGCAACACTGTCTACATTTGCTCTATTAACATCACTCCGAGCTCGAACACTGAGGCTGGAATTTATGGGTGGTGAAAACATTAACGGAAGCAAGCGACCGAAATACTTTACTGTGATTAATGGCAGCGTCACACTCATTACGAGCAATGTACAGCCTCCGAAAATACGAGTGGATAAGTTGGAGTCCAACAATTACTAAATAAAACAAGGCTGTAACAAAAAAAAGTTTCTACTACTTTTTCCTAATAGACAACACGACATTGCAACGAGTAAAGACGTCGCATCGTGCCATGACACGACGTCGCAACGTGTCACGACGTCACATTGTGCCACGACACGACATCGCAACGTGTCAAGACGTCGCATCGTACCACGACACGACGTCGGGTCGAATAATTTTGTGTCTTGGCCCTTGATTCGTCCTTTGAGGAGAAAGATATGCATCGAGCCTTGCACTATTCATCTCATTTTGACTACCATTTTAGTAAGGTCATCTAGATATTAAGCTTAATATCAGTGTTAGGAAATGGGCCATTCGTCCCCATTCCGCCTCGAGGAAGTTGCCGCGCTATACGGATGTGGCGGAAACGGAAGTACGGGAAATTGTTAACGGTGTTAACGGCCGTCAAGCTAAGCCAAGTATGAACACATCTACACTCAAGATCGTATGAACAAGATGTGTTGAAAAAATTTAACTCTCTACAGGTTTTGTAAAAAAAACATATTCTCTTTTAATATCAGTTAAAAATTATTGTTACCTATAATTATAACCCAACCGTAGTTAGGTAAAAATGAAGGCTTGGTGCGCGTGAGATGCAATGTGAGTAGGCACGAATATTACGAGAAAACTAGCTGATTTAAAAAAAAAAACTAATTTAGAACGCGCAAAGGGTCTTTAAAAACCTGTGTCTGCCTTAGCTTAACTTGCGATGTCGCGCGACTCCATATGTTAAGGTTTCCAAAGAGTCGGCCACACATGAAACATCTCTGGAGTTGCAAGCATTCATATGCTACGGTGACTGCTTACCATCAGGCAGGCCATATGCTTGTTGTGCACGTCGGTGGCAAACGTGGATAAAAAAAAATAAAGCAACCAAGTCGCGCGCAGTCACGCAAATCATGCTAAAGTGGTCTGATTTGATGGCAGTTGGCGCTTGCGTCGCGTACAGACTATGTACTGCGTAATTGTTTTCCTTCATTTTTTCTCGGAAACGTTCGTATTTGTGATGCTACTTCAGTCTGTCTCAGTACTTTTTGTACCGTGACTGACTGAAATAGCAAGACACGTTCGTACGTTTCCGTGAATATACGAAAGAAAATAATTATGTACATCTGTACTATGCCGTGTTTCGTGACTACGGTCTTGTAGAACGGAGGTAACCTTTTGCACCGGCAAATTCAAGATGACATTCCACAGCACAGGAAGTTTATTAGGCATTCATGAAACTTGGCAACTTGCCGCCTTGTTACAACATTTCCAAAGCCTGCAATGCAATAGTGACTAAATCTTCTCCCCAGTTTTGTCTCCTTGGTTGCATTCTAAGGGATCTTACACTCACATGAATATATATTATTTCGATGCATAATCTGAATGTGTAGATTCATAATTTATTCATTTTATTATAAAATAAAATTCAGTTCATTGAATAAGGTTCATTATGGTAACTTCGAAAGCGTAGTTTTGAAATTGTCTAAAATCGATTAAACCAAAAGCATTTTTTTATACTTTTTCTACTCTAGCACTTTTATTTGGCGATTAAATGACTGCTAGTGAGATCGAAATCAATCGAAGGGCGTTCTTGTCTAAAGGATCACAACAGAGTATTCTCAGAAATACTCATACAATATTAGTTACATATACCAATCGCAAAGCCACAAGTAATTTCGGTCAGACGATTCGTTTTACCGAAATTGGTTCGCAATAATGTTTTTCCCTTACCAAATAAATATTTACGCAAACAGCTGCGTAGGTTAATGATTTGTAAATGATATTCACCACGCCTCGGGCACAAACAAACTTAGGTATATATATTTAAGAGATTACTCTAATCTGGCGTCCGTTTGCTCGTTGGGCGGATGACGTCCGAAAAATCGCGGGGCACTTTTGGATGAGACTTGCCCAGGACCGGGAAGAATGGCGTACTCGAAGGGAGGCCTATGCGCAGCAGTGGGCGACTGAAGGAAGGCTATGATGATAATGATGATGATGATGATGAGATTACTCGTGAAATTTCGATCGGAAATGACATACCTTTGTGTCGCTTCTTAAGAAACAATTAAACAAACGTGAGGGCGATTTTGTTTTACCAATTGGATAGGGTTTTGATATCATTTTGATACAACAAACTAGAATAAGTAACTATAGCAGTCTGACTAATGATCTAATATACGTCCTGCGCGCAGCTTGACAACGGGTATTATTGCTGTTAAGTCTTCCTTTAAGGTGGTTTTAAGTGTTCCGCACCCAAAGGGTAAAAACGGGAGCATATTACTAAGACTCCACTATCCGTCTCTCTGTCTGTCACCAGGCATCTCATGAACCGTGAACAGCAGGACAGTTGAAATGTTCACAGATGATGTATTTCTGTTGCCGCTATAACAACAAACAACAAAAAGTACGGAACCCTCGGTAGGCGAGTCCGACTCGCACTTGTCCGTTTTTTCACCAGTTAGATTGCTCCAGATTCAAGCGAGAACAATTGGCTAGTACAAAAAGATACACATTCGAGAATTAGACTCTTTCCTCGGATTCAAATCACATTGCGTCGGTATGGGTATACAATCGACACCCTTACTACGAGCTGCTACGAGTTCGCATGACCGTACCCGCTTCAGCGTAAAAAAATTGTTGAGGTCCCAGCGCGCATAAGTTGTTCGCAGAAATCGCAAAGCGTCTGGTTGACCTAAACAGGCCGCGTAGCCAAGATACCAATCACTTACGGCGTAGCGGTCGAAACGCAACTGTCACAGTCGCGCTAATATGGAAGAGTGATAGAGAGACATAATGCTTTTCGTTGTCGAAGCGATAGCGATTGTAACCTTGGCTAGGCTGGCTGGTGACTGAAGAGCTGGCGGCTACCTCGCACAACGTATCAGCATTGAGATACAGCGAGGAAATGCCGTCAGCTTCCATGGTACAATGCGTCAAGGGCCTATTTTAGATTTAAGTTATTAATTTCTTTTGGTAATACCACTGTAGACATCTTGTTTGTAAATAAATGATTTTCCAAGGGAATTGTAGATATGTATGGTCTGGCCAGTCACGCATTGTCGTGGCCAGGCCGTAAGCTTCAATAGCTCAGTTGGTTATCTAAGAAAGATCGGGCCAGAGTTTCGAAACGACACAAGGTCGAGTCTTGCCCGAAGCCGTGATTTTTTTTTTAAAGTAAAAGTTCGATAGCGACCCATGGTAATGTTAAAACCCTCCGCAATTTACTCTTGATTATTTCCCTAAATAGCTGAATGTGGCGTCCCGGAATGCACTACTGCCTGCGAACCCCCCTTATTTCCGCGTTATTGTCTCCGGCCGGCGGATCGGCGTAGATAAAATTTTAGGGCCGAGCTTTTGAAATGGCGGTTTTTGCGTTGTTCGTCAGCCAGTAGGCAGAGAGGATAAATTTAGACTTGAATTCTTTAAAGTCATTGTGGTGGATTGTTCAAATCGGACGAACAATCACGACCAAAATTACTTCCTATAATAGATCGAGAGAAACAAAGATCGTGAAATTTTGTAAAGAGCCACTAATAAGTATCTTTTTTAATACCACGTCGGTGGCGAACATGCACAGCCTGCAACTACAGCCCTTTAAAAATCTGTACACTTTTTTGCTGGACCTCATACTGTAGCCCCTCGAGAATCTAAATTGCAAAAATTTTTTTTCAACAAAATGACTTCTTTGGCGTTTCCTGCATCAATGCAGTTGGCTGCATGATTGCGCGACATTGCTGCTGCAAATGTAAATGTCAAATTCGATGTTGATGCTGCCCGGATTTTTGACATGATTCGTGATACTGGGCAGTAATTTCGCGCTACAATTTAATACTGCACCAGTAATGCAGATGCACTCGGAATCCCAACGATACGTTTAAGTGGGTAACATTTCTCAACCTTTGAAATATATTTTGCCCCATGTTTCATTTGCCGCATTTTCCTTTCACCGCACGCGTTTTAATAATATAATCGGAATGTCAGTTTTCTAAGTTTAGAACTTAGGTAATCGTTTTTAAAGTTAACAGACTCTAAGTCTAAGAAAAAAACGTGACTAGGAAATCAAGAAAAAGTCATTCACAAATAGATGGCGCCAAACCTTTGGCCTATTCTCGGCTAGAGGGTGTTGACGACACCGTTTGATATTTAACAATTTTAACACATATCAGTCAAAGAACATGGGTCGGTATGGAACAATAAAAATTAAAAATCATTTATCCGTAAACATATTTCGATTAATTTATACATTTTCAATTTTATTTTAACTTTTAATCGTGTGTCGAAAGATGGCAGTAAATGTACAGTGACTACAATATTTACTTTGGCAATAGAAATAGAACAGAATACAATAGAAATAGTTTATTCGTGGCATAAAAAATAGGTAACAGACAAAAGATAAAAAAAGAGTAACAAAAAAAAATACACTTAACATTACAACACATATCATTACATAACAGAACAAGTAAATAGCCCTCTAAGTCTAGACTATCTATCCCCTTTGCTATTACTATTTGTTTAAAAAATCAAGTTCTTTCACTATGAACCTGACATTTAATTGGATGCATTGCTTGAAGGAGGTTGTACTCGAGTTAATATGATTCACCTAAATAAGAATGCTTCTAATTACATGTAGGCAGCTACTAGTAAAAGCATGCACAAATTAAAAGTATTTCACTAGTCACAGTCGTCGCAAAATCGTAAATTGTACAAACATGTCTCCCACTTATTCCAAGAATGTTTCTTTCGTATCTACTTCACAATATCTTTGTGAAGTCCTGCAGTGTTCGCTGTTAGATAAAATTCTAAGCAAACAGTACCCTTACCACGGTTTAATAGTTGCCTGAAAGTAATGGTTTCACATTCAATTTCATTTAAATGAGTTTTTATGTGACCGTTTGCTAGTGAATTCGCAAATAGTGATTTGTATGTCAAGTTATTTTCAAAAGTCGCTGAACAAATGTTGATCAGTTTGAAGAGTGAAGTCGAAGCGAGGCGTAGACTAGCAAGAGCTTGCATGTAATTTAAGTTACATTCCCGGCTACTAAGGTAAACTGCATTAAATAACAGAATGTAATTTTGCTAAAATACCGCAATGTAATGAGAATAATGAAACGCGTTTACCGCTCCTGACTGGCCCACACGGTATAAAAAATACTATTAAATATTTTCCTATATTAAAACAAAATTTGACTTAAACACGTGTGTAACCCGATTTATACCTACATTTAATGTATGGCTAGGTCAATGACCGGTCTTGATTATTATTCACGTATTCAAAAAATCCGACAACAATAGCTTTATAATACAAATTAAATTAGTGAGCGCTCAGAGGGTTTGTAGTCGACAACTTTTCAAAAAGTTTCCCGACAACAAGTAAAGAAGCCGCAGTGAGAGCTTTCGAGTGGAACTAAGTTCCTTTTTTCAGAGTATTCATCAATCTTATACTGAGATTTCTTTACGTTTAGGGTGACTCTTAGGCCCACTTGCACCATTCCACTAACCCGGGGTTAACCGGTTAAACCTGGCGTTACCATGGTTACCAGTACAATTTGACATTAGGTTAACGGTTTAACTGATTAATCCCGGGTTAGCGGAATGGTGCAAGTGGGCCTTATAGTTATTGGCCCTATATAGTACTGGCTGGTAATGGCTGCTATATAGGTAGGTACTAGTACAACAGCTATAGCAGTACCGTACCAAATGTATAATGTACATATATGCCTGAGAAACAAGCTAGTTGAAACTTTAATTGAAACAAGCTAATTGAAAACAGACAGACATTATGGATCAGTTAAGTATCAAAATCTAAAATAATCTATTGACACGCAACAAAGGCCCATAACCAAGGCCCAACGTTTTCTGTTCACTTTGACGGCGCAGCAACTAATATCACTTGCCTCTCCTCGCTCTTTTAAAAATGCCATTTGTCAAAAAAGGACAACCATACTGTTGACAAGGTGAACTTCAAATCAAGTGTTGCCTTTTTTGATGCATCCAGGCTGTGTATGTGTGCGTAAAAACGTGTATGTGTGCTCTTTTAGGGATGTGGAAAGTCGATTTTAATCGTATTATATATCGATAAACGCTACGCAACGGAACGAAATAGCTATTAATTGAAGCTTCAATATCTTTGTTAAACATAAACATAATTGAAATGCTAATGAATAATAAATATATTAGAATATAATAAAATAATTTAATTATTGCGGAACACATATTTCAGTAGGTATTTATGTATTTTAATTAAATATCAGAACTTTCCCTTAGTTCCCTGCTGGGGCGTGACGATAAAATTGTGATCTGATAACCACAATAAAGAATAAAAGCGTTTTTGTTCATTTTAGGTATCGTTAAACCTTTAAAGTAAAATAAAAATTGCAAGAAATGTCGATAGTTTATCGATATGACTTTATCGACATGGCTACAGCAAGGTGGGCCACATTGTTAATCGTACAGTAAACAAAAGTGGCAACAGTGACAGCTCGCTGAGGCGTCATCTAAGTATATTACAGTGAAACCTGGATAAGTGAGATCTCAAGGGGCGAGCAAATTTGTCTCACTTAAAGAGGTTTTTCACTTACCCAGGCTCCCAGTTAGCCAAGTACAAATAAATTTCTGTCTCATTCAACATCAACATCAACATCAACATTTATTCAGCAAATAGGCCACAAGGGCACTTTTACACGTCAACATTGAATTTACATAAAAGCAAAAATAATAACATCAACAATTTTATAAAATAAAACTAACAATTCAATCTAACGTATTACAATTACTAAGAGATGTATATGGTCTCTTAATGTCAAATTACATACAAAATACAGATAAAAAAAACACACACAAAAAAAATCTATAATATTTAGAGGTGTAAATGTCTCTAGGTGTCAGAACTATAAGATTATATAGTTTATCAAGTTATCCTTAGAGATGTATAGGGTCTCCAAGAGTCAATATCCTGTATAATTAATACATTCATTAAAAGAAAAGAAACATACGAGAACAGAATGAGGCGTCGCACTGTAATTAATTAATAAAAGTTACTAAGTATAATAATTTACAGAGGGTTCCATTAATAGAGGTGAGAATAGAGTATATTTCAGTTATAGAGGTGGTTAATAGGGTATTTAGTAATTATCTTTAAAATTAAATAAGGTAAAATAATCCTTGTCCCTAAATATTTTTTTAGTCGGTTTAAATATTTCTTTGAATTAATTTTGAATGATTCTCCAAAGGATAGATATTTCAAAATTAAATTAAATTTGATATGGACTTCAATGCGTATTAGAAATTTAATAAATGAAAATTTATTTTTTCGTGTTACTTATCAAAATTTCAGCTTTCGTTTCGATAGTTTTAACTACTTACATAAATTAACTAAATCAAACTTGAAGTTGTTTAGACACAATTAGGCAAATGCGAAATTTGTGGATTGACTAAGAGTTAGTAAGAATACGGAAATTGTTCAATGAAGTCCGAGTTAGAGAGGTCATAGATTGACGTTATCTCAGATACAGAAGTCAATTCCCTATAAAATTCCAAAAACAATTAGGAAAATGTAATCTTATAAATATAGTCTCAGTAAAAGAGGTAAAATACACTCTCTGTCTCAGTTATAGAGGTAAATGTGACTATAAAATCACAATAACGAATCCCAGTTATAGAGGTTCGTTTTTTCTCAGTAACAGAGGTAATTCAGTGCTAAAGTGTCGGGACCGCACCATGAGTCCCAGCTATAGAGGTTTCTCACTTATCCAGGTCCCACTTAACCAGGTTTCACTGTATTATATCTATGCCCATAATATAAGTTACGGACTATTAACCTACATACAATAATTTTATTATAGGTATTCTTAAAAATTAAAAGGCCATCAAAAGTTATATCTAAAACTCGTGGTAATGACCTAGACTAGAACTAAATGCCTTTGTACTTAGTAATGCCTTGTTAGTTCGAGATTTTACAATGCTATTTAATTTTAAAATAATAAAGTCGTTGGTAAATGCTGCTTTAAAATTGTATTTAATTACCTTGATGTCTTTCATAGAACTGTTGCTTTCAAGTAAAATGCCCGAATAAGGAACTTATACAAAAAATATGTATTTTTCTACTTGATGGTTACCGATTGAAAATCCGTATAAATAATAAACCTTTGAGTGCATTCAAAAACTTAATTTTTAAACGATTTGATAAGTATATTTTTTGTTATGGTTAGGGAGGCGAGGTAGCTAAATGGCGTAATTCAACGGCGCCGTCGAGACCTCTCAAAATCGAAAGATAAAATAATTTCGAAAAGAAAAGCTCGTATGGCAAAAACCATTTTAGCGGTGGGTTCGGCGTGTACGGTTTTTCAAAAATGTTAAAAAAAACAGTTACTTGGGCATTCTCGAGCGCGTCAGATATTCATACTACGTATGCCCCGAGTGCCTCTGATAACAACGGTATACTAATCTGCCGGTTTGCGTGGTGGGGGTAGGCATATAAAGTAGTCAAAAATGCAAAAAAAAAAAATTTACTCGAGCGCGTCAGATTTTCGGAAGGGGTGTTAAGTAGGCCCCAAGGAAGCTTCCTTTAAAAAAACTGACGATTTCGGCGTGACGATAAGTTACGATGAATTTTTAAAAAATGCAAAAAAGAAAAGTTTTTTTGAAATACTCGAGCGCGTCAGATTTTCATAGGGGAGGTTTATCTCGGTATCCTGAAAGCATATTTTTTTAATCTGACAAAAATGTTGGTGGGTTCTCTTAATCTGACCGAAAAAGGTTTTTTGGTTTCTTTTTTTTCCTTTCTTTCTCCTTTCTTGGACAAAAATGTAAAGAGACCTTTTTTGTGTAAAATAAAATTACCTTTTTTGTTTATTTAAACTTTTTTTTTGTAAAATGTATCGTTCGCGACTTATATCCGCAACGCGTTCTTAGGAAGACGAAATGGCTCCTCCACACTTCCGGTCATGCGGAAACCGGCAGATTTTGTATTTTTAGTAAGTTTTAGATTATATTCTTCAAAATAAAAAAATAAAAAATCGCGCTCGAGAATGCCGGATTAACGTTTTTTTTTTACAAGTTCGCGACCCTATAACTCGGCGGCGTCAAGGACTTATCGTCAGATTAGTTAAATTTAGTCTTTAAACACTAAAATCAACCCCCAATATCTTAATCTGACGCGCTCGAGTATTTCAGACTATCCATTTTTTTTTACTAATCTGGTCGTCTATCCTAGGCGCGCGTCACTACATATAGAGCTAAATACTTTACAAGGTTGTTCTATTAGGTCTAAGGTATCTCTCATATCTTAAACTGCCACGCTCGAGTATTGCCGAAAATTCCCCTATTCGCCTCCCTAACTATTACGGAATATCATTAAACAACTATCATTAAACTTAATAAAGCTATTAAAAATAAAAACTATAATTAAAAGTAATAAATAAACTCAGATATGGAGGTAGAGCCTTGATTTCCTTCCCCTAATTTATCAAACTAAAGAATTTAACGTTTAAAGATATGCCATTAACAAACATGATTTGTCTCTGTAGCTACATCCGCGCCTATACCAGTATCTCTTATACTGTCACCTGCATTAATATGTCACACTTCGAAGGCTGCAAAAATATGTGACACGCTCAAGGCTCTACAAATATTTTTCAGTGTGTAATTCTAGTGTCAGATATTTTTGCGGCTTTCGTTAGGTAACAAATGATTGCAGGAGACTGTACCAACATACCAACAAATTTCTACGTTCATAAATCCCTTGAACTCTCCTAAGCCAACATATTAGGATATGATCCTCTAAAGCCATTCGTAGCGGCTTAAAGTACTAAGCTGGAATATATGTCGCGCTTCCGTGAGTTTACGATTTACAGTAACGAGTCTTCTTTGGAAATTTACTTAATTAAATAATTAACTTTCTAATAATTACCACTGATTAATCTCATTCTTGATGAGGTCTGTATTCATTGTTATAATTTCATTTTAAATAAAAGATTACAACTATAATTATCTCCTACCTATTGTTTTACTTATATAATGGCCCAATTTCCATCTGTAAAATTGAGCCATGTTACTAAAAATCTTTAATTTGAAAAAAATAATACCTGAAGCTCTTTTGAACCAGATTTACATAAGAAAAAAAATATGCCCTTTCCATACATTTTTAGTGGACATCGATCCCGTTAAACTCATACAAAGCCTACGAAAAATGGTGACGGTTTTTTCTTTTTCTTTTGTAAGAATGGAATCATTTATAATTCTGAGTAAAAATAATAAAGTTTACTGACTTAAAAAAAAGTTGTATAAGAATACAGCTTTTCGTAAAATGGCCTAATTTATACCAAATTTGTTTAGAGGTGACATCTATGTAAATAACAACAATACACCAGACGACCTTTGAAACTAAAAAGTTGCGAAATACGTCACAACGAATGCGGCAAGGGAATGAAATCTGTGGCGGTCATAGGGGCGGGTCAACAATATAATATATCAAAATTGGGAGTATCTAAGCGTCCCACGCAATGACGTCACGTGTTATATGCACAGCACAGTTATTATAATAATATTACCCTAGTATTCAAGATTAAAGCCAGTCCAGACGGGATGATCAAATCGACCGATTTAAATTTGAATTGACCTCTGGTACTCTAAACTGTTGTAAAACTGTAGGGTCATACACATTTTATTGCATGCAATGCTTAACTCGTACGTCTTTCCTTTAGACATCGCAAAGTTTAGAGAATCAAAGGCTTATTTTATTTTTGAACTACAGCCGCCCTCGAAGTTGTAAACTTTTGATGTGATTGTCCACAGAAGTGACTTATTTGGAATATATGTTTGATTCTGTAACGGTACCTACGTGTACCTAAGTACCTACGATACGAGACATGTAAGTTTGTCGCTTTACTTACATACATTATTAGTACCGATCCGTTTCTTTGACGCAAGTTACATATTGAATGTAGAAAAAGTTGGCAAATACGAAACGCAATTTTGATGTGTTTTATATATTAAGAGGCACACTAACCCGCAACCAGCGCCACCGCCGCCGTCGGCAGTCGCGCAATGTCGTGGCCGAGCCGTAAATCGGTTCACTGAACGATAAACGTAGTTTCTTTGCTATTAAAAAGTTCCAACTGTTCCAAGCAATTTTCTTCGAGACGACGTTGACGAAATTGTTGTTCACTCAATCCTGATGTTCACGAAATTGTTGGTGACTCCGCTGTCTGTCACCAGGCTGTAACTCATGAACCGTGAGATATAGTTGACATTTTCACAGATGATTTTTATTTTTGTTGCCGCCATAAAAACAAATAAAGTACTAAAAACAAAATAAAATAAGTATTTAAGTGGGGCTTCCATTCAACAAACGTGATTTTTTCCGTAATGGTACGGAACCCTTCATGCGCGAGTCCGAGTCGCACTTGACCGGTTTTATTCTAATATAAGTTGTAAGTAACTTAATTTGAGGTTTGTGAATAAACGAAACGCTGGCTGTTTATGCCTGCTATGAAGTTTGAGATGCCATATTATTAGTAAATTTATGCAATTAATAAGTTTTTGGCAATAATTTCATTTTTGGTACAAGCTTTTATCGCTGACTGTACTTTTCTTACGACAGACAACTAATACTCATCGCGACAATTCTAAAAACCCCTAACACAATTAGGTTGCGTTGTTTCATCACAGAGTTCCTATGGCCACCTCCTGTCCCCATCATCAGATCAGCTCGATGGTACCATAATATTGCATTGTCATCCGATTTATACATGCATGCAAAATTTCAGCTCAATCGAAAATCGGGAAGTGGATCAAATTTAGCTTGCAAGATTTGATTACAGACCGACAACGGGACAGGTGAAACTAAATAAAAGCTTGTAAAAAAAGGTAGGTACTTACTGAAGACATTCTTTAGTTAGGTACTTTGCAGTAATAAGTAGTGTGTAATTGCTTAATATAACGCAATTATTTTTTGTATGGAAAGCGAGAAGACCACCTTAAATAAAAGATTTGCCAGATGTGAGCTGTGTCAAAATAGCAAGAAGTGATACATAGCATTCTTATGGACGCGACCAAAAAATATCCCTTCTGTGGAGAATACAAAAAAAAAGTGACAGATTTGGGTACATAAATACATAATCAGGTTTTACATTTGAATCTTAAGTACTGAAAAAATATATCACGCCTGTAAATTTACAGCGTAAAAATTTGCTTACATTTTTCTTAACTTTACGATGTTACAGGAAGACTGCAACAAGTTAACCATAGCCTAAAAAAAGTTTTTTTTTCATAAGAATTACATCATAAATCATATACAACTAAACCTATTACAAATTAAAACTTATATCTAAACACACTCGATCCATTATTAAATTAATAAATTAATTCTAAATTAAAACTAAGCTAAATAAAGCCACAACCAAGAACTCAATCAAACAACCCGTCCCGCGCCCTTCCAGATGCAAAGGTGCCCATCACGCGCGCCGCGTTGCCACGCTGGACCGCGATAGACAGCCTCTGCATCAGGAATGACCCGGAACGAGGGTCATGACCTCCATCCCTCAAACGTTGCCCCAATTCGCTCAAAAAAATTTTAGCCTCGGCTCGCCAACACCCGGACGTCTCCACTGCCAAAGGGACAAAAAGATATTTTGTCAGCAGGGCCGAGTTCAGTACTTATCGCGCTTCCGAAGCGCCGCTAACTCAGCCGCCGCTCCTGCCGCCCCGCCCGGACCGTCCGGCCCATGTGCGAGGCGGCAAACGTGCTGACACATGTGGCATCCCACAGTAGACACTTACCCTTCTCCCATGGAATAAGTGTTAGCCCGTCAGGTCTTTTGCCATCGGACCGGCTCAGGCCTGGAGGTGGAGGTGGAGGTCAGGTCTGGAGGCCTGGTGGTAGCCTAAAATGTGTTTGACCATGACCCCACTGCATTTAAATACCCCGCAGTGTGATCAATCGTTGACAGGGTGTACAATTCTGTAGCGGTGTCTCAGTCTAAATTCTCAAGCGATATAGATGCTTGTCCAATCAAGCGCGCAAACAACCATTACTATCTATTGTACGGCCATCGTTCTCAGTATATCACCCGGGCAATGTATGGCCTGCCAGTGAGTTTGCTGAGATACATCGCTCTCTCGAGGTGTTGACATGATGAAGTGGCTAAGGTGCGGAAACCCCCTACTATTATTTAATTAATGCCTGCTATAAGCCTTTGACTATGCCTATTATTCGCTTTTGTAATGCCTATCCTGTGCCATATTATATTTGTGTTTTGTACAATATAATAAAGAGTTTATATTTACATGCTTGCATACAGGGTGATTCATGAGACGTGAGCAGGACTAATCCTGCACACTCAGTGACTGATAATTG
Source organism: Cydia fagiglandana (assembly GCF_963556715.1). Classification (NCBI taxonomy): domain Eukaryota; kingdom Metazoa; phylum Arthropoda; class Insecta; order Lepidoptera; family Tortricidae; genus Cydia; species Cydia fagiglandana. Next base: position 1,689,227 of record NC_085932.1, on the reverse strand, counting down.
ATCGATCACCGTCGTATTAAGGTGAAACAAGCACACTTTTTCCTATTTTTTTTATTTTTGTCTAGGGCAAATTTAATTCTCTGCAATCATGGTCACCCTACAAGATCTAATTAATAAAAATAATAAACATAAAACCTCTTTAACTGCAATGACAGCATATTGATTACGATGAAAATAAACTGTCAAACTTGAATGACATACGAGTTTTCAAAAGTAACCAGACCGTGATGACATTGAATTTGACACAGAATATCGGTAGTTTAGTATTCTAACTGTAGGGTGACCATGCATGTCGTAAATAAATAAATAACTTTTTTTTCAACACGACTAGAAAATTAACGTTAACCGCACTAATACTGATACGAAACAGTTGCTTATAATTTACGAAATGCGCAGTGTTAGTCCTGCTCACGTCTCCTGAATCACCCTGTATATTACATATTATATCTAAAACCACACTAGAATAATTATTGTAAATGCGAAAGTGTTTCCTGTCTGTATGTTACATCTTCACGCTTAAACTGCCGCAATCTGGTATAGAGATAGTTTTAGGTATAGTGTTATTTCAAACGTCAAACTTCTATGAAAAAACTATCTGTTGCCCGCGACTTCGTCCGCGTGGAATCTTATCTTCAACATTTTACATCTTTAGTACCTATAATTTTCATATCCGAGCAATGTTGAAATTAAGTACTTTTCTTTTTTAGCAAGTTGTATGAAGTTTTAAGTCAAGTGGATTTTGATGTTGGTTGCTGAAATTGCTTTTCTTGTATTCTCATAATAGATACCTATGCCCTTATACAAAGATTCAAGTTCCGCATTCCGCACTCACAAAATATCTGATCTCCATACAAACTTTCAACCCCTTTCTCACCACCTTGGGGGATGATTTTCAAAAATGCTTGAATTAGTTTTCATGTTTGTTAATTGATTACCTTTTCTTCCAAAAAGTTAAAGTTCCTAGTTTAAATTAAACCTATTACAAATTAAAACTTATACCTAAACACACTCGATCAATTATTAAATCAATAAATTAACTCTAAATTAAACTAAATTAAAACTAAGCTAAATAAAGCCACAACCGAGAACTCAATCAAACAACCCGTCCCGCGCCCTTCCAGAATTTAAATTAAATTTACACCCCGAGACGAATTTTCATCCCCTTTTTAGCCCCCTTAGGGATTGAATTTCCAAAAACATTGCAATTACTTTTTTTTGTAATCGGCTATTATGTATTTCTAAGAAGTTTCAAAGCATTTGTAATGGATTCAAACTTTGAACCCCATTTTAACCCTGTTAGGGGATGAATTTTACAAATCGCTGAAATCACTTTTATTGTCTTCTAATAGTATCCCCAAATACAAAGATTCAAATCCCGCGCTCGAAAAAATGCATGATATCCATACAAACTTTCAACCCCGTTTTCACCACCATAGGGATGTATTTTCAAAAACGCTGAAATTGGTTTTCTTGTATTTTAATATAATACCTTTTTACAAAGTTTCAAGTTCCTAGCTTCAAATAAAATTTGCACCTGAAGACGAACTTTCATCCCCTTTTTAACCCCCTTAGGGGTTGAATTTCCAAGAACGTTGCAATTACTTTTTTTTTTGTAATCGGCTATTATGCCTTTCTAAGAATTTTCAAAGCATTTGTAATGGATTTAAACTTTGAAACCCATTTTAACCCTGTTAGGGGATGAATTTTACAAAACTCTGAAATTACTTTTCCTGTCTTCTAATAATATTCCTAAATACAAAGATTCAAGTCCCACACTCGAAAAAATGTTTGATGTCCATACAAACTTTCAACCCCTTTTTCACCACCTTAGGGGTTGAATTATCAAAAACGCTGAAATGAGTTTTCTTGTATTTTAATAATATATCTTTTAACGAAGTTTTAAATTCGTAGCTCAAAAGAAAACTTTAACCCCATACAAACTTTCATCCCCTTTTAAACCCTGTTAGGGGATGAATTTTACAAAACGCTGAAATTACTTTTATTGTCTTCTAACAATATCCCCAAATACAAAGATTCAAGTCCCGCGCTCAAAAAAATTTTTGATATCCATACAAACTTTCAACCCCTTTTTCACCACCTTGGGGGATGAATTTTCTAAAACGCTGAAATCAGTTTTCTTGTATTTGGATTTGATACTTTTTTACAAAGTTTCAAGTTCCTAGCTTAAAATAAAATTTGCACCCGAAGACGAAATTCCATCCCCTTTTTAACCCCCTTAGGGGTTGAATTTCCAAAAACGTTGCAATTATTATTTTTTGTAATCGGCTATTATGTCTTTCTACGAAGTTTCAAAACATTTGTAATGGATTAAAATTTTCAACCCCATTTTAACCCTGTTAGGGGATGAATTTTACAAAACGCTGAAATTACTTTTCCTGTCTTCTAATAATATCCCTAAATACAAAGATTCAAGTCCACCACTTGAATTTTTTTTGATATCCATACAAACTTTCAACCCCTTTTTCACCACCTTAGGGGATGAATTTTCAAAAACACTGAAATCAGTTTTCTTGTAGTTTAATAATATATCTTTTAACGAAGTTTCAAATTCCTAGCTTAAAATAAAACTTTAACCCCATACAAACTTTCATCCCCTTTTTAACCCCCTTAGGGGTTGAATTTCTCAAAATCCCTTCTTATCTCTAGTACACTTTATAAATGCAATGTGGTGTGCAAATTTCAACTTTCTGGCTTTTGTAGTTTCGGCTCTGCGTTGATGAATCAGTCAGTCAGTCAGTCAGGACACTTGCATTTATATATATACTAGCTGTTGCCCGCGACTTCGTCCGCGTGGAATCTTATCTTCAACATTTTACATCTTTAGTACCTATAATTTTCATATCCAAGCAATGTTGAAATTAAGTACTTTCCTTTTTTAGCAAGTTGTATGAAGTTTTAAGTCAAGTGGATTTTGATGTTGGTTGCTGAAATTACTTTTTTGTATTCTCATAATAGGTACCTATGCCCTTATACAAAGATTCAAGTTCGGCACTCACAAAATATCTGATCTCCATACAAACTTTCAACCCCTTTCTCACCACCTTGGGGGAAGATTTTCAAAAATGCTTGATTTAGTTTTCATGTTTTTTAATTTAATACCTTTTTTTTGCAAAAAGTTCAAGTTCCTAGCTAAAATAAATTTACACCCCAAGACGAACTTTCATCCCCTTTTTAATCCCCTTAGGGCATGAATTTCCAAAAACGTTGCAATTACTTTTTTTGTAATCGGCTAATATATCTTTCTAAGAAGTTTCAAAGCATTTGTAATGGATTCAAACTTTGAACCCCATTTTAACCCTGCTAGGGGATGAATTTTACAAATCGCTGAAGTCACTTTTATTGTCATCTAATAAAATCCCTAAATACAGAGATTCAAATCCCGCGCTCGAAAAAATGTATGATGTCCATACAAAATTTTAACCCCGTTTTCACCACCATAGGGGATGAATTTTCAAAAACGCTGATATTAGTTTTCTTGCATTTTAATTTAAAACGTTTTTACAAAGTTTCAAGTTCCTTGCTTAAAATAAAATTTGCACCCGCAGACGAACTTTCATCCCCCTTTTAGCGCCCTTAGGAGTTGAAATTCCAAAAACGTTGCAATTACTTTTTTTGTAATCGGCCATTATGCCTTTCTAAGAAGTTTCAAAACCATTTGTAATGGATTCAAATTTTCAACCCCTTTTTAACCATGTTAGGGGATGAAATTTACAAAACGCTGAAATTACTTTTCCTGTCTTCTAATAATATCCCTAAATACAAAGATTCAAGTCCCACACTCGAAAGAATGTTTGATATCCATACAAATTTTCAACCCCTTTTTCACCACCTTAGGGGATGAATTTTCAAAAACGCTGAAATCAGTTTTCTTGTATTTTAATAATATATCTTTAACGAAGTTTCAAATTCCTAGCTCAAAAGAAAACTTTAACCCCATACAAACTTTCATCCCGTTTTTAACCCTGTTAGGGGATGAATTTTACAAAACGCTGAAACTACTTTTATTGTCTTCTAATAATATCCCCAAATACAAAGATTCAAGTCCCGCGCTCGAAAAAATTTTTGATATCCATACAAACTTTCAACCCCTTTTTCACCACTTTGGGGGACGAATTTTCTAAAACGCTGGAATTAGTTTTCTTGTTTTTGAATTCGATACGTTTTTACAAAGTTTCAAGTTCCTAGCTTAAAATAAAATTTGCACCCGAAGACGAACTTTCATCCCCTTTTTAACCCCCTTAGGGGTTGAATTTCCAAAAACGTTGCAATTACTTTTTTTTTGTAATCGGCTATTATGCCTTTCTAAGAAGTTTCAAATCATTTTTAATGGATTAAAATTTTCAACCCCTTTTTAACCATGTTAGGGGATGAATTTTACAAAACGCTGAAATTACTTTTCCTGTCTTCTAATAATATCCCTAAAGATTTAAGTCCACCACTCGAAATTTTTTTTTATATCCATACAAACTTTCAACCCCTTTTTCACCACCTTAGGGGATGAATTATCAAAAACGCTGAAATTAGTTTTCTTGTATTTTAATAATATATCTTTTTACGAAGTTTCAAATTCCTAGCTTAAAAGAAAACTTTAACCCCATACAAACTTTCATCCCCTTTTTAACCCCCTTAGGGGCTGAATTTCTCAAAATCGCTTCTTATCTCTCGTACACTTTATAAATGCAATCTGGTGTGCAAATTTCAATTTTCTGGCTTTTGTACTTTCGGCTCTGCGTTGATGAATCAGTCAGTCAGGACACTTGCATTTATATATATAGATATACAGGGTGATCAATCTAAATGGGTCAGTATGGAGAAGTCAGAAACTATAAGAGATAGCGAAATCTGTTCTTAGGAACCATGGCTCCGATTTTAGATTTAATAATAATGGCATTCAATTTTTTTTTTAAATCTATCATACATAACCGGGATTCGAACATGGTCAATATTCTTGTTGTTTGTTTGTATGGCAACTTTTAAACGATGCGTGATAGGTGGGGGGTGCTCGACCAAATATCATAGAGGGCCCCGAGACAAAACAAAGTACATTAAAAAAAATCAAAATGGCCGACTTTTTTATTTTTTTCAAGTTGGTCCGAGCGCGCTGAGATTCGGCATGCGGCGAGCCTGGGGGCCCAAGATTACAATGTCAAAATAATATTTTTGAAAAAATTCAAAATGGCGGCGGACCCGTAAAATTTTCAAGTAGGTTAAGCGAGCCCGAAGGGCGAGCTTCATGCAGGGAGGCCGAAGGCCAACCCCGGTGGAAGGCCGAATGCCCTGAGCCTCCACCCCGACTCCCAAAACGCGAGGCCGAAGGCCGAACTGCGTGAATTCGGTGCTTCCAAGCGTTCTACCAAGTCAACTGTCTTGATGACCGAAGCCGGCGGGCCGAATGCCCCACGGCGAAGCGTCGAGGCTTGCTAAGGCCGAAGGCCGAGCTCTGCGTAGGGCCGTAGGCCCGAAGCGTCACACGAGAGGGGGAAGTTGGAGCTTAAACACGACCCAACACTTTTCCTATTGGGAGTCGCTTTTTGGGCGTCGGGGTGGAGGCTTCGGGCCTTCGGCCCTCCACCGGGGTCGTCCTTCGGCCTCCCAGCCTGAAGCTCGCCCTTCAAGCTCGCTTAACCTACTTGGAAATTTGTCTTTGCCCGTGTCCACCGCCATTTTGAATTTTTCCAAAAATATTATTTTGACATTGTAATCTTGGGCCCCCAGGCTCGCCGCATGCCGAATATCAGCGCGCTCGGACCAACTTGAAAAAAATAAAAAAAAGTCGGCCATTTTGATTTTTTTTAATGTACTTTGTTTTGTCTCGGGGCCCTCTATGATATTTGGTCGAGCACCCCCCACCTATCACGCATCGTTTAAAAGTTGCCATACAAACAAACAACAAGAATATTGACCATGTTCGAATCCCGGTTATGTATGATAGATTTAAAAAAAAATTGAATGCCATTATTATTAAATCTAAAATCGGAGCCATGGTTCCTAAGAACAGATTTCGCTATCTCTTATAGTTTCTGACTTCTCCATACTGACCCATTTAGATTGATCAGCCTGTATATATATATATATATATATATATATATATATATATATCACCCAAGCTCTTCAACCTGTATGTAAATGCATTAATAGAGGAGCTCAGCAGCACTCATGTCGGCTGCCACATTGATGACGTATGTCTCAACAACTTAAGCTACGCTGACGACATGGTGCTGTTGAGTGCCTCTCCGTGTGGCCTTGGGCAGTTGCTTGGCATATGTGAGCAATATGCTAAAAGTCACGGTCTAATGTACAATATAAAAAAGAGCGAATGCATGGTCTTTCAAGTCAGAGGTAAAGATCTGCCACCTGTGCCGCCTATTCGATTATATGGTACTCCTTTGAGTAGGGTAGAATCTTTTAAGTATCTTGGCCATGTGGTAACCTCTGACTTGAAAGATGATGCCGATATTGAGCGAGAACGGAGGGCGTTGTCTGTTAGGGCAAACATGGTGGCCCGCAGGTTCGCTCGTTGCTCTGCTGAAGTTAAGGTAACTCTCTTTAGAGCCTTTTGTACAACTTTTTACACGAGCAGGCTGTGGATCTCTTATACGCAGAAACAGTACAACGCCCTCCGTGTACAGTACAACAATGCCTTCAGGATGATGATGGGGCTGTCTCGCTACTGCAGCGCATCGGGGATGTTTGCTGAAGCTAGGGTAGACTGTTTCTACACCACAATGCGGAAGCGGTGCACATCCCTGTCGCGTAGGGTGCGGGACAGCTCTAACATTATCCTGAGGGCATTTGCGTCAAGGTTTGACTGTCAGTACATAAACCATTGTAATATGATACATGTTCTGACAGACAAGCCAATATACTGTATGTGGAAAGTCTGTGATGTCCTGTATATATCGCCGTGTGCCTGCTACACTGCCACATCTCAAAAAACCGTTTTTTCGAGAAATCGCGTCTCAAAGTTTTGAGAGTATAGTTCAGGGTGTTTAATAGGATCTTACTCCTTTAGTTTTAGGTCTATGAATTTAAAATTTAGCTTTTTTTACTCGGAATGATATAACCCTCCTTATGACCACGCCACTTTTTAAAAGAAATGTATATTTTTTAAGACACAAGGCCCGAAAGACAGGTATTTAGAGTTGTGGCCGTATTGCAGAAACGTTTTTTAAAGATTTTGAGATGCGGCCAAATTTAAACACAAAATTATTGGATAAAGGTTACCATGCAAATATAAATAAAAACACCAAAATAGTTAAAATCCCTTTATTTTTACCCGACTACGGCAACGCAAAAGGAGGGTTATGATTTTGACCGGTATGTATGTGGGTATGTATGTATGTATGTATGTTCATTTGTTCCCCCATAACTTCTAAAGTACACATTATAATTTGACAAACGATATGTCATTCGAATTATCTTAATCGTCCGCTGGTTATAGGTTATATGAAGTCACAAAAAAATGAACAAGGCGTCCTCTAGAGGTCATAAAGTCACGAACGAAAAAAATAAAAATAAGTAATGATTACGTGATGTATATCATTTGAAAGAGCTCAGTTAGCACATTTCAAATATATAAATATTGTTAGCTTTTGCGACCGGCTTTGCTTGCATGCACCCGATGAAACATTAATTTATCGGGTAGGTAGGTAATTCGAACTACGAATCTACAAGCGCTCTGGATTCTATCCGCGTATTACCCGACTACGGCGATACAAGAAGGTATTTGCAAAATAAATTTGTTTGGCCGCTATAAACATAGTGTTTTTTTTAATGACCTGCAATATTTTATAACGTGAATAGGTATAGAAGTCCAGATCAGCCAAAATGTATGAAACAGCCGTACAAGAGACGTAGGAAGCTCGCTGTACGCGTTCCAAAGCCGGGCGCCTTCGGCGCCCTCATACTAGAGGAGTCGGGCGTAGCCTGACGTACGTGGCGCGCTGCAAGCAGTCCAAAGCCAGGCGACTTCGACTTTCTCATACTAAAAGTGTCGACATACGTGACACGCTGGACGCTTACCAAATCCGGGCAAATGCATGAAACAGCCGTACAAAAGACGTGCGGGCACGCTGTACGTGTTCCAAAGCCGGGCGCTTTCGGCGCCCTCATACTCAACGCGTCGGGCGTAGCCCATCGTCGTACGAGGCGCACTGTATGCGTTCAAAGCCGGGCGCCTTGGGCGCTCTTATACTAAAAGAGTCGGGCGTAGCCCGACGTACGAAGCTCGCTGTACGCGTTCCAAAGCCGGGCGCCGAAGGCGCCCTCATACTAAAAGAGTCGGGCGTAGCCCGACGTACGAAGCTCGCTCTACGCGTTCCAAAGCCGGGCGCCTTTGGCGCCCTTATACTAAAAGAGTCAGGCGTAGCCCGACGTACAAGACACGCTCTACGCGTTCCAAAGCCGGGCGCCTTCGGCGCCCTAATAGTAATAGAGTCGGGCGTAGCCCGACGTAGGAGGCGCACTGTACACGTTCCAAAGCTGGGCGCCGAAAGCGCCTCCATGCCAAAGGATAGCGCAGCCCGATATATGTGGCGCTCTGCGTGTATTTCTGTACTGGGGATGCCCTCGAAAAAGTAATATAAAGTGACTTCGAATAGGTAGTTAGTAACGAAGTCATGACCCCAAAATTAATTAAATAAAAAATAAGTTCAAAAACTAAAACCCGACTACTGCAAATCGCGCTCTAATAGTAGTTTATGTGACTGCTACATAATGAGAGGCATTAAAATACGAGTGTGGGTTTAAGAAACGAACGTTAGTGAGTTTCTTAATAGGATCACACGAGTGTTTTAATGCCTAATTATGTACAGTTACATACACTACTTTATCTAAAACATACTTAAAACGAACTAAAAGATAAACTGTACTTCAAATGGCGGTGAATGAAAACTTTTTACACGTATGTCACACATCCGTAGTTTTTTTAAATTCCTAAACAAAAGAATGAAGTCCCTATTCTCATGTCACTCGAGATCAAATATCGTGCGGTTTATATTTAAAAAACATACTAAATTGACGTTTCGTATCGATAACTGTTTTAATATCTATGGATACTAGAATAGAGACCTACTTGAGTTTCGACTGCTGTTCCAAATTTAAACTCATAACCTACAAAAATCTATAACGTTATGTACATTAAAGTACAAATTTTCCTACTACCACAGATAAGAAGTTCTCATAGTAAAATTGGTTGTAATAAAGCTTGTCATTTCCTACGGTTTCTGAACGCTTTATAGAGCACTAATGACATGTGTGTAGATAAAAGTATGAAACAAGATAGAATTCTTATCTGAAGTTATCAAACAGGAAATATTATAAATATTATAATTTTTTTAATAAAAAAATACAACGTAATATGTATAATTTACTACATTATTTATATTTTTACAGAGATTCAGAGGATAGCTGTGGTCGTATGCCACTTTACCTTAAAGTTTATAATCGTGGCATACGACCATGCACGGCGATCCTTTGAATATCTCTGTAAATATATCAAAAATGTAATACATTTTATTACGTTGTATTTTTTTATTAAAAAAATTATAACATTTATAATATTTCCTGATTGATAACTTCAGATAAGAATTCTATTATCTTGTTTCATACTTTTTAGAGCGCGATTTGCAGTAGTCGGGTTTTAGTTTTTGAACTTATATCAACTTTGATAGGAACAAGATCACTGTACGCGACAATAATAATATGTGTAACTCAGCTAATTATTATTTTCTAGGACGCAACTCAAAAGCTTCATTTAAAACGTGTGCTTTATAGCCACAACTCAAAAGTGGCTGTATTGCAGGGAATTGTCTGACAATTTATGGTCAAATGCATAAGGCCACTTGTGAGAAAAAGGCTCTTAAAGACCTTTTTTGCTATGGCTCTCGAAATAAGGTCGTAAATTGAACAATTTTGAATACGAATCTGCAATAATCCAGAAAATCTAAAATTTTGAATTGTGGCAGTATAGCAGGCACACGGCGATATACTAACCTTAGTTGTAGGAACATTAATTTAATGATTTCACACTGTTACTAACACATGTAATGTATTAATGTAATGTAATGTTATACTTTAATTTAATTTTAGTTTTAATTTTAATTTTAATTTTAATTTTAATTTTAATTTTAATTTTAATTTTAATTTTAATTTTAATTTTAATTTTAATTTTAATTTTAATTTTAATTTTAATTTTAATTTTAATTTTAATTTTAATTTTAATTTTAATTTTAATTTTAATTTTAATTTTAATTTTAATTTTAATTTTAATTTTAATTTTAATTTTAATTTTAATTTTAATTTTAATTTTAATTTTAATTTTAATTTTAATTTTAATTTTAATTTTAATTTTAATTTTAATTTTAATTTTAATTTTAATTTTAATTTTAATTTTAATTTTAATTTTAATTTTAATTTTAATTTTAATTTTAATTTTAATTTTAATTTTAATTTTAATTTTAATTTTAATTTTAATTTTAATTTTAATTTTAATTTTAATTTTAATTTTAATTTTAATTTTAATTTTAATTTTAATTTTAATTTTAATTTTAATTTTAATTTTAATTTTGATTTTGATTTTAATTTTAATTTTGATTTTATTTATTTTAATTTTAATTTTATATGGACCTGGTCTGAAATAAAGAATATTCATGCATTCATTCATTCATTCATATATATATATATATACAGTACCGGTCAAAAGTTTAAGTTCACTCTGTAAATTCGGTTAAATGAAGCTATAACACAATGTACTAATAAAAGTATTTAATAATCTTTTATTACATAATAAATTAAAGGTAATTCTCTAATTTAAAACCACAATTAAATAAAAAAAGATCAGTTTTTGCCAACTTTAGACTCTTCAAAATATCCGCCTTTTGCTTTCAATGCTGCCATACACACTTTCGGCATTCGCGTAATTAGTTTTTGCAGTGTTGATGTCGAAATTTTATTCCAACAAATGTATAGGTATTCCCAAAGCTGTTCTTTATTAGTTGGCCGCATTTTTCTCACACGCCTGTCCAATTCATCCCATAACAACTCAATCGGATTGAGGTCGGGCGATTGAGGAGGCCAATCCATATATTTTAATTCTTTTTGGTTCTCTTTGGATGAAATGTAGTTTTTGCACAACTTCGACGTATGCTTGGGATCGTTGTCTTGTTGGAAAACAAAACCTCTGCCTACAATCCGTTTTCCAGATGGAAAAGCGTGACGTTGCAAAATGTTATAATACATTTTCTTATCCATTATGCCATTGACTCTCACGAGATCACCAACTTTATCACCCGCAAAGCATCCCCAGACCATAACTGATCCTCCACCGTGCTTCACTGTTGGCATCACGCATTGCTTTATCATTCGTTCGCCTACTTGTCGTCGAACATATTGACGACGTCTCCCTCCAAAAATTTCAAACTTCGATTCGTCAGAAAATAAAACTTTAGACCACTGTTCAGACGTCCAGTTTTTGTGTTTCTGGGCCCATTTCAACCTCTTAACTTTATTCTGACTACGTAACAAGGGTTTTTTGGCAGCAATACGACCTTTTAGACCATAGTTTCGCAGACGCCGTTGCACTGTCGAAACCGATACTCGCTGTTCTCGGGTGGCGTTGAGTTCTTCGCAAATTTCTGGAGCAGTTAGAGTACGTTGGCGTTTGCTCTGCACGCAAATAAATTGGTCTTCGCTTTTAGACGTGACTTTTGGCCTACCTGATCGAGATCGACTGCAATTAAGACCGGTTTTTTGTTTTCGTTTCAAAGTACTCACGACAGCGGTTTGAGAAACCTTCATTTTTTCAGCGATTTTCCGCGTCGTGTAGCCCTCATTTGACAGAGTTACAATAACAGCACGAGTTTCGACACTAAAATCGGCTTTGCGACCCATTTTAAATGATTTCTAACTTCACGAAATCTCATAGGAAATACGGAACAAAAATATTAAATGGATCAAATTTTCCGAATAACATAAAACGATTCCTCCAAGAGGTATTTTTATTGTTATTTGGTAGTCGTGGAAACAATTAAACGTTTGAAATTCAAAACATATTCTATATTTGAGCATAATTACATATGATAACCTTATTTCGCAGAGTGAACTTAAACTTTTGACCGGTACTGTATATATATATATATATATATATATATATATATATAAAGAAATAAGATTTCTTTGAATGGTCTACAATGCATGACTCTGTCGGTAAAGTGGAAGTTTGCTTGGCGGGACCAACAGATGGCGCTGCCACCGCCATTGCTGCTCTATCGGTAAAACAGGATTTGTTTTGCAAAAAGATGGTGTGAGGTTATAAACCCGGAGAGTAAAATAAAACAAATAAAATAGCTTGAAATGTAAAGTGGGAATCGACATGCCAATTAATAGACTTTAAATGTCGTTTCTTTGTTTTCAGGTATGTTTTTATTGTGTTTAAGGCTAAATAAGTTAAGTTTCGAAATGTAAACGTTTGGTTAAATAAAAACTTTGTTTTCAGAGCAACACAATACGTTTATTTTGGTGGATTCCTAACAATTCTTGAGAATTGTCTTATAAAACGACATTTCTAGTAAAGATAAAAACATGGAAAAGTTAAGATTTACGTTCGAGGTACTAGCGACGGGATCGGAAGGAAAAACAAATACAATATGCATAACCTCAATCGAAGTACCTGATGGTCGTGTGTTTGAAGTTCCTGACGATTTGAAACCTGCTAGTAAACACACTGGTATTACGATTACGGATGTATTCAAGAAAGTAAAAAATTCATTAAAAAAAAGACATCAAACACGGAAATTATGGATCCCACTAACTGAAGAATTGAGAAAAATCTACTTAGACGAAGGTGAAAATGTACAGTTTGATGATCAATATTTGGACGAAATTATAAGTGAAACGAAACATTCAAATAATAATACTAATAATACAGAACCTGTTAGTAAAAACTTAGGGAAAATAGCTGAACGGTTTTTACTGGAGAAATTTTCTGGAAAAACAACAAACGTTGAGCAGTGGATTAAGGAATTTGAGAATGAATGTAAAAGGTTTGAAATGGTGCAGGATACTAAAAAAATTGAAATGTTAAAACATCTAATGGATAAACAGTGCTTAGATTGGTACAACAGCATGGTGATAAAATTTACCATAGATTCAGACTGGACAATTTGGAAAAATAATCTGTGTGAGTCGTATGGAAACAAAGGCTGGTCTCAGATAAAATACGCATTCACATTTAAATACCAAGCGGGTTCGCTAATAGAATATGCCACTAAGAAGGAAAGACTACTCCTAGAGGTAAATAAACAGACTGACTCACAGACAATGATTCATCTCATCGTAATGGGCTTACCAGATTTCATAATGGACAAGATTGATAAGGGAAAAATAACTTCCACCACAAGTCTTTACAATGAACTCGGAAAATATGAGCATACAATAAATAAAAAGACTTACTATAAAACGAAAAGAAACGCCTTTGACACAAAAATAGGAGCTGATAAGAATGATAAGATCAAACCCTGCAAAATATGTGAAAAGTTAAACAAAGGTGCCCGTTTCCACCCCGAGGAAAAATGCTGGTTTAAGCAAAACGGGGATCATGAGTACAAAAAAAAGAATATAAATGTAAACAATGTTGTGCTAGACGTTGAATTGAATGATGATGATCAAAAAAACGCGTAATTACACCATTGATTAAAGTCAAACTAATATTAAATGATAAGTTAGAAGTATTGGGTATATATGACCCTGGCTCTAACGTGTCTCTAGTAAATTCAAAATTATTAAAACTGAAGAATTCAGCAAAAAAAATATATAATAAAAATGCAAAATTAGTAACAATTAATGGTGTAAAAAGGGCAAAAGGTTTGACAAATTTGAAAATAAAAATTATGGAAATAGAAAAACATATGGATGTGTACATCGTGGATGGAAAAGAATTTAAGTATGACTTCCTCATAGGACTAGACATAATAAAAGAGTTTAAGTTGGCTCAAGATGAAAACTTGGAAATCAGTCAAAAACCAGAAAGACTATCAATCGAAAAAGAAGATCATAAAAAAACTGCTTCAGCAGTTCTCAATGACAAAATAGATTCAATCTGTGTGAATTTTAATGAACACATGAAAGAAGAGTTTAACACAGATATGAGTCATTTAAATGAAAAGCAAAAATGTGAAATAAATAAACTTATAAAAAAATATAAATCAAGCTTTGCGAAGGACAAATATGATATCGGAACAGTGAGAGACTATGAAGCCCGAATAGACTTACTTGTGGATACATATTGTAGCAAACGCCCTTACAAATGTTCTATACAAGATAAGAACGAAATCGAAGAACAAATTGGAAAATTACTTCAAAATAATCTCATAGAGGAATCATACAGTCCGTTTGCTGCACCAGTGACCCTAGCTTTTAAAAAAGAAGAAAAAAGAAGATCCAGATTATGCATTGACTTCAGAGATCTAAATAAAATAGTTGTTCCGCAAGCTCAGCCTTTCCCGTTGATTGAGGACTTAGTAATAAAGACAAGAAACTGCAATTTTTTCTCATCATTGGATATTAACTCCGCATTCTGGTCCATCCCGCTTCGGATTGAAGATAGAAGTAAAACTAGTTTTGTCACACAACAAGGCCATTATCAGTGGACCTGTTTACCGTATGGATTAAAGACCTCGTCGGCGATATTTCAAAGAATATTAAGTAACATACTGAGAAAGCATGGATTAACAGAATTTACCGTTAACTATATAGATGACATTTTAGTATTTTCAAATTCATATACTGAACATATCAATCACTTGACGCAGTTATTAGAGGCAATAAGAAAAGAAGGTTTCCGGCTAAAGTTCACTAAGTGTACATTTGCTTCAAGTTCAGTAAAATACCTTGGTCATGTAATACAGAATAACACAGTGCGACCAGTGAAAGATAACTTAATTTCAATAAGAGAATTCCCAACACCGAAAAATCAAAAAAATGTCAGACAGTTTTTAGGAAAAATTAATTTTTATCGAGAATACATACCAAACAGCTCCAGTATTTTAGAACCACTGCATAAGCTACTCAGGAAAAATCAGAAGTTTGTTTGGTCAGCGGACTGTCAAAATTCATTTGAAGAAGTAAAGAAATTAATGTGTTCACAACCAATCCTGGAAATTTTTGATAAAGATTTACCAATAAGAATATACACTGATGCGTCATTAGAAGGAATTGGGGCAGTCTTAAAACAGATACAGCTAAACGGAGAAGAAAAGCCTGTAGCTTACTTTTCAAAAAAACTAAATGAAGTTCATAAAAGAAAAAAAGCTACATATTTAGAATGCTTGGCAATTAAAGAAGCCATAAAATATTGGCATTATTGGCTAATAGACAAGACATTCATAGTATACTCTGACCACAAGCCGTTGGAAAATTTAAATATCAAATCTAGACCTGATGAAGACCTGGGAGAATTAACCTACTATTTATCACAATACAATTTTACAATAAAATACGCACCAGGTAAAGATAATTTAGAGGCCGACTGCTTAAGCAGGAACCCAGTATTAGAAGCCAATGAAGATTTAGAAGAACAATTAAAAATAGTAAATTTAATAAAGTTACAGGAAGTACTCGCAGACCAAGAAAAAAATAAGGACATTCAAAACTATAAGAACGACTTAATACATAGACACAGTATATATTACAAGAAAATAAAGAATAGAGAAAAAATAGTACTGTCAGAAGAATTTAGCATAAAACTAATAAAAAAAGTACATGAAAATATGTGTCACATAGGTGTAAAACAATTGCAGATGAAAATTGGAAAACAATATACAGCAAAAAATATGACTAGAAATATCACTAATACATGTAAAAACTGCGAGGTGTGTATAAAGAATAAAACGAGAAGACAAGTTAAATATGGTTTAATGTCGCATTTAGGTCCTGCCACTAAGCCCTTTGAAATCGTTTCTATAGATACAATTGGCGGCTTTGGTGGATCGCGCTCGACAAAAAGATACCTTCACCTTTTAGTGGATCATTTTACGCGATACGCATATATAGTGACCTCAAAGACTCAGAGTGCAAAGGACTTCATAAAACTAATAAATAATGTAATAAAAGATTATGAAATTAACATGGTCCTGTCTGACCAATATCCAGGCATAAATTCCAAGGAATTTAAAGATTTCTTAAATGCAAATTCAATACAGCTGATTTTCACAGCAGTAAATGCACCATTCTCTAACGGTTTGAATGAAAGACTCAATCAAACTCTTGTAAACAAAATAAGATGTAAAATGAACGAAAACGGGAATACGATTGCTTGGACAACAATTGCTCACGACTGTGTGAACCAATATAACAATACTGAACACACAGTCACTGGTTTCACACCAAGATACCTTCTGGATGGCTCAGATGATTCATTGCTGCCAAACGAATTAAAACTAGATAAAGCAGTAGATGACTGGATTAAAGACAAAAAACTTGCATTCGAAAATTCAATTAAGTCTCATAACTATAATAAATTGATATACGACAAGAATAGAACATGCCATAAATTCAATACAGGTGATATGGTATATGTAGAAAATGGACACAAGTTAAACAGAAAAAAACTGGATGAATTAAAGATTGGAAATCAAAGAAAAAATTTCAAATTCTATATATAGAATTGATACAGGCCACAAAAAGTTGGAGTCGAATCTTTTTCATATCACGAAACTCATTCCAGCAACTGTGTAAATGAGAAGCTTAAAATAATAATCGTAGCATGCTTGAAAATTTTCTATAGTAAAAAATTTTCTTTCCGTGGAGGGGAGATATAAAGAAATAAGATTTCTTTGAATGGTCTACAATGCATGACTCTGTCGGTAAAGTGGAAGTTTGCTTGGCGGGACCAACAGATGGCGCTGCCACCGCCATTGCTGCTCTATCGGTAAAACAGGATTTGTTTTGCAAAAAGATGGTGTGAGGTTATAAACCCGGAGAGTAAAATAAAACAAATAAAATAGCTTGAAATGTAAAGTGGGAATCGACATGCCAATTAATAGACTTTAAATGTCGTTTCTTTGTTTTCAGGTATGTTTTTATTGTGTTTAAGGCTAAATAAGTTAAGTTTCGAAATGTAAACGTTTGGTTAAATAAAAACTTTGTTTTCAGAGCAACACAATACGTTTATTTTGGTGGATTCCTAACAATTCTTGAGAATTGTCTTATATATATATATATATATATATATATATATATATAGATAGAAGATAGAATTCAAATTCAAAATTCAAAATTCTTTATTTCATAATAATATACATCTTTTGTGATACAGGGGATGGAGCCGCCCGGTAAGCTTATGCTTGTGTTGGGAGACACCGCTCTTCCCTAGGTTTATAAGTAGTACAATTTTTTATTTTATTGTATTAATTATACATAAGAAAAGTAGGTGATTATACAGAATTACTAGTTAATTATGTTTTTAACTTAATTCTAAGACATGCATTAACAATACAGATAGGATCTTACTCGTTTGATTTAAGGTGTGAATATCGAATGAGACAGGTGTGTGTGTGTGTGTGTGTGTGTGTGTGTGTGTGTGTGTGTGTGTGTGTGTGTGTGTGTATGTGTGTGTGTGTGTGTGTGTGTGTGTGTATGTGTGTGTGTACGCGTGTGTGTGCGTGTGTGAGTGATTGTGTGTATTCTAGTACTCTGTTCTTAGTAGCTTCTCCGTTTCGTCGTAGGTTTTAGTTTTAAGCCATTTAGTGAGATGTAATTTACATTCGTGGTATGTTTTTGAATGAATATCTAATTCTCTGTTAATTTTGTTATAAAGGTAGGACGACTTTGAATTAAACTGCGATCTTGCAAAATAGGTTCTCGTACGTAAAGATTTAGCTACATTGACCATATTTCTTTTGTTTTTATAATTAGGAGATAAAACAATATAAATAGAAGATAAAACACTTGCTCTGCGTAGGTATGCAATCAAGATCGTTGCAGTTTTTTGGTCTAACTCTATCAGTATAATGATTAAAAAAACATTAATGAGCAAGAAAAACAAAAAAAAGATTCTCGAGGCGACTTCGCCTATTTGAACTTCTACCGGAAAATTAATAACTACCATAGAGTATATTGAATAGTAGATAACTACTAACTAATGTCAAAGAAATTATCAAGATTTATTTGAACTTCACAGCAGTTTATTTAAAAGCAGTTGAATTGCTCTCGGAGCCTGGATCAACTAGCGTTTAAAGAAAATCTAAAGGGAATTTTATCGTTTGCAATCCTTTTATTTTCACTGAACTACTTTGAAAAGAAAACCGATAAGAATATTTAAACGACATTAAACGGCTATTTAACCACAACTGGTAGTTTTATTTGAATTGAGGGAAAACATTAAATAAGTTGGTGCACATTTAAAAGCGTTTAGTTCATAAAACCTTAATGGTTAGGGATTTAAATTACCTACACTTTTTTTTATACCTCGTCTTCGGTAGCAAACAAGCATACGTCATTCTTCATACCGTTATGTGTCAAAATTTAATATTAACGCTTTTGTCACTTCGTTATCTTATATGTAGACATTAATTATAAAGTATTTAAAACAAATACTTTATAAAATCAAAATGAAAAGTTGGCCTAAGTATAGAATCAACTTGTGTGTAGCTCATAGTAAAACGATTGCTAGAGATTCTTTACTTAAAGATAGGCAATTAAATGTTTGATAATCTGACACAAACATACTAATCTTATAATAATCAAATCATGTTTATTTGTCTTATGTATTATCTTAGACTATATACGGTACATAATATCTTAGACTATAAATAACATTAATCCGGATTAATTATCAAAACTGTGTTAATTTAATTCACTATAATCATTCCCTTTCACTTCACGAACAAGATGATTTCTCATAGCAAGGTTATTAATATAATGTACTTATACTTTATGTCAATCTCTTTGATGTGAGTAATTGTATTATTAAATTGAACATTATAATATTATTGTTGGCATCTAGCTCTTCCAAATCCTAGACAGTTCTAGTTTCGTATTGAAATTTAGTTTAGGTAGGTACTTTAAAAACTTCTTGAGAAGGTACTATCAAAAACAAAAATTTTCGCTGTTTTTTTTTTTGACTATGTTGCGTTCGGCGCTCTAGGTCACAAACTTGGATTATTCATTGGGCCAACATCATAAACAAGTATGTATGTATGCAAAAAATCAGAACTACCGGATTTGACGCTAACACTAACTACTGCAATGAATCTAATTGGATAAATCATATCTAAGAACTACCGCTAGAAAACCTGCTTTCAAATAAAAAAATCGGTTTAAGGATGACTCACGCTAGACCGGGTCGTACCCGGCCCGAGGCGTCCGACATGTCATTTTCTATGATGGCTGATCACTGCTTTTCATAGAAAACGTAGCTCCAGAAGCTCTGGCCCGGCCACGGCCCGGTCTAACGTGAGTCACCCTTTACCCTTTTAAGGTGCCATAGCATAAGCGTACGCACGGTGGGGCAAGTGGGGCAACTTGCCCCACCCTGGTCTGTGGTCTGGCTAGAAGCTAAAAATTTTTAAGGCACGTAACCCTATTTCTGCCCCATCCTGTAAAAAATGCTGGGTACGCCTATGTGCCACAGACAGACACACACGCATAGCGGTTAAACCTATTTATATCTAATATCCTTTTTGAGTCGGTGGTTAAAAATACACTAGGTACCTACTCATATTTAATACACGTTCCACACATAACATATTCTTCTTAAGAAACTTTCCTCTTCGTGAAAAGAGTCTCGCATGACAATAGTCGTAATATATTACGCTTATATACGTCACCGTTCGTTTGCATGGGAAGTGATTTAAATCCACGCTGAAGGGGACAGAAACGGTTGCAGCCTTACGTGCTTCCGCGAAGCCGATGGTGCGTTGGGGTTATTAAGTGCTCACCTTTCTTTTCCAAAATTCACACTATTTACGTTGTTCCTTCATTTTATTAAATTTTACATTTGTATCTCCGGACCGATACGACCTTCAAACCTTGAACAAAAGAGCGTACTCCGATTTTAAAGGCCGGCAACTACTTACTACCCCTCTGATGTAGCGGTTGTCCATCGGTGACGGTAATCGCTTACCATCAGGCGATTAGTCTGCTCGTTTGCTTACAATATAAAAAAAATATATCTTGGATCTCAACCCCATTTAATTAATACTCTATTAATACTTACATAATTAAATTAAAGTAAACGAATATTGACCAACGCTTTATGAGTATATTGTTAACTAAAATATCTTTCAATTAAAAAAAAAACAATGTAACTCTGTCTCACAGCACAGTTTAAATTCTATTATTGCAAACCTATACTGTGTTAGTTAGCACCACTTGCACCATCCCACTAACCCGGGGTTAACAGGTTAAACTGTTAGCCCAGTGTTAAATTGAACTGGTAACTATGGTAACTCAAGGTTTAACTGGTTAACCCCGGGTTAGTTTAATGGTGCAAGTGGCCCTTAGTCTTGCAAGAGTGCATGGGTACCAAGTGCTTCCTGCTCAGTCGACCGCATTAGCCATTTTCGTAATCATCCCAAGACACTTTATATTTACCAAATATTTTGTATATATCTTTGTTACGCCTTCAAACGCTTATTTTGCTACGAGTCTGTTGTGCCTGAGAATACATTGTGAATACAAATAATATTCAAGGCTCGGATACATTTTAGAGGGAAAAACCCCATACCTATTAATAAATGCTTAGGCAAGTACCTAAAAATTTCAGAATAAAATGTCGAGGTTTATTTGAAAAATAAACATTACTTTAGGCAGTTAGAAAAAACGTTAACATAAAGTACAATTTAAAATTAAACTAAAATATTTCTTATCTGTTTTTTGTTAAACAGAAACTTTAAATCGCTGCCAATTTAGCTTGGTCTAACTCTCGCTGGAAAACCTTTTAGCATGCATAAAATACTGTCTAAAGCCGAGAAAACACTAAGATCTGCGCAATCAATATATTAAGTGTCAGATAAAATGCGGATAAAACTAATCTGTGGCTCCCGCGGGGCTCACGCAGAAAAAACAACCTTCTTATCTGCAAGTTTATTTTTGGCTTTAGTTACGATTATCGCTGCGGTGGCATAACGCAGGCACAAGACAAGATAAAAATATTGCTTCTAAGAATATTATGAGTCTCACGTACAGTCACCACACGGAATTGTTATGCCATTTAGGGTTTTTGCTAAATTGGAAATTCTAGAACGTAAGTGTAGGTATTGAACAACCATTTCTAGGACCCTCAATGACGCATCAATCGCGGAGCGTGAGGAAACTTGGCCGCTACAATAGAATGGCCCTTAAGACAATTTAATCTAAAAGCAAGGGCGGATACCATCCCCGAGCGCACAATACGATACACCCGGAGGTGGACCCCGCCAGGTGCAAGGACTATTGCAGTGCAGATTTTTTGTGCTGCGATGGGAACTAAGATTATTAAAGTTATGGGTTAGGTTAGGCTATTGATTTGAATGTTGAATGGACTCGATATCGGGCTATGGGAGGAGACTAGCGGACAACTGCCGTGACAATCAGTCTCAAAATTGTAAAAGACAGGTGACTCGCCAGCTCATAGTGGGCCCCGCAATGGCCGCACGCACAGTGCGACAACAGGGCAACACTTTAAAATTATAATTTACTATAAAGTTTGAAGGACGCTTCTCTTTAATTTTGGTGTTCCTTGGATGTCATGGAAACCCCTATTACTGTCGGGTAACTACTAACTAAGGGGTGGTGTTCGTGTTGTTGCCTTTATGATAAAATTAATGAGAATGTGGGGAACACCTTTACCACTATGACGGGACGGAAAGGTAAGTTAATAAAACTTTATTAATTGTATACAAAAAGCAGGTTGATACCTGTCTATACTTTGTTAAGATATGAATTTAATTTAAGCTCTGTACCCCTTAGTGTAAATTTCATTTGATAGCGTGCCGTGACGTACGCGTTTGCGTTAAGTGTCATTCATTTTGTATGGGATTTTGAGTTTCCAAAAAGTCTCGCTTGGCGCGCTGTTCATTTGGTGTATAATATTATAATACACAAATCAAAACATTTGTTCCTTAAATTGTATCAATAAGACTAAAGAAATAATTTTTCACCACACCAGCTGGGAAAGAATTACTTTGCACTTCAAAAACGAATAGCAAAGTTGCATTTTATCCACATGTGAGGCAAAGTAATCAATTGCAAATTTTGAGTTGTTTTCTTATGTTTGCTGGTAGAATTGACTTTTAAATGATGACTTTGGATGATAAATATTTAATAACATTCATTTGGATTTGATTTGGTTTGATTTTGTTTGATATTCTACATTTCATATTTGCTTCGGGTTGGTGTGGTGAAAAATTTTGTGTTTCACTCGGGGGCAAATTTTGTTTAACCTTTGCCCCCTTGTAAAACAAATAACTATTTCGTGTCATGTTCATATGTATATTCTTTCTCAGTATCAACCCTGAAAGAAAGTACAACTCATGTTACTAATTAGGTACTATGTATGTGGTTTGCATATCGGTTGAAAACGTTCACAGATCCAATTCCCACTACCATGAGAAATACTTCGGTTAATGGCTCATATTACTTCAGCTTCAAATAATTAATCACCAAGAACTTGTCAGGTTATTACGTCATGCTTATAGGGTTCCGTGGCCGTCATTACAGCTATTTCTACGACGGGTTAAGTCTCCAAACCCCGGCCCGCGGGCCAAATCCGGCCCGCGACGCGTTCCAATCCGGCCCGCCGGGTTCAGCATTCATTGACAGTGGAACTGTTCCTAGCAGTAGCAACAGTGGGACTGTTCCTAGCAGTAGCAACACCCTCCTACGAGTCCTACGGCGCAAAAACCGACGGTGGCCCGCTCGAAATTTTCTGAGGCACAATATGACCTATGACCCCTAGGCTAGGGGACCACGTTATCTTTTCGTGGATTAGTAAAGTAATATTTTGGTTTTAATTATTTCTACGACGCCTGGCTGACCAGCCACATCTGCCAGATCTGACGGACGCACAGATCTAGAATGACGCGTTCACTTAAGGCTAATTGAAGTGTGCAGAAGGGAAGACGTGTATAAACATTTCACGAGTGCAAAAGAGGCAGACTACAAATTTTGACTTTAAGTAGATTGGAACCCTAAAAAGTATCTGGCTCTCGCGCTTCGCTGCGCTTACCTAAAATATGTGGCGTCCTACACCTGGGACTTACTCGCTACTTTCCAATTCTGAACTTGTCCTATTATTTATACGGATCTAGTGAGACATATAAAGGCAGTTACTTAGTTCGAATGTAATGATCCAGTCATTTAAATGAAAAACGGCACATTTGGGAATTCCAAGATAAATTTGGGGATATAAATTAACGTTTACTAAAAACATGAATTTTCATTTATCATAAAATAATGATCATATCATAAAAAAAAACCTTTCGTAAGAGAAATCATTTATTTATTGAGAAATAAAAACCTTTAAGTACCTAATATGTACATCTTATTCTAATACATAACATAACACCAAAATGGATGCTGCCGAATGTTACACAATGAAAATTACACATAATAAGTATATTTTTTTTATGTACAGTATGTCTAAACCAAAATCGCAGCCAAAAAGGCGTTTTTCGCCAAACTTTTCACAAGAATTGTCATTATCATAATGACTTTTAGATTGTCCAAAACAAGTCTGATATCAGAAAACTTTGTATGACATTTTAGTCTCTTATCGGTCGAGAATACACCTTACGGCGCGATTCGGGAAATGAATTAGAGATTAACTGGAAACGATATAGTAAAGATATGTGACGTCCCACGAGTAAAGGTACCTTATGGTGGCGGTTGGCGCTTACGCTACCTATCTTTAAAGCCGCTCCAATATTATTGCGGCGCTATGCGACGTAAGCGCCGGCCGCCATAGGGTACCTTTTTCTGTGGAACGTCACTTAATCTTCACTATTTCATATCTGGTAAATATCTTAATCATTTCCCGAATCGCGGCGCCGGCCGCCATAGGGTACCTTTTGCAGTGGAACGTCACATATCTTTACTATTTCATATCTAGTGAGTCTCTAATTCATTTCCCGAATCGAGCCGTTACACGGTGTATAGTAGTGTGTCAAATGACAAATCACAATAACTGTAAAATAATTTGATTAATTTTGTTCCTTAAGTTGTGTTATTATAAATAGTATCGCTCTTGTGGGGCCCCTGTTAATCGCCTTGGCCACCACGGACTCGCCTGTTCCTCGGGCGCCGGCCGCCTATCCCGTCATGCCGCGCTCAACGACATCCTGAGGAGAGCGCTCGTTAGCGACGACGTCCCTGCGGCTCTGGAGCCCCAGATCGCAAGGGATGACGGCAAGCGCCCCGACGGGATGTCGTTGATCCCCTGGCGGTTGGGCCGCGCGCTGGTGTGGGACGCCACCTGCGCAGATACGCTGGCGGCGTCCTACATTTCAGCCACCAGTAAACAGGCCGGGGCGGCGGCTGACGTCCGAGAACGTTCCAAGGTTAATAAATAGAGTTGTCTCGGCGCACACTACGAATTTGTAGCCTTCGGCGTCGAGACACTAAGTCCGTGGGGTAGGGGGGCTCGGGGGCTCCACAAGGAGCTCAGCAAACGCCTAAGGCAGGCCACAGGTGACCCTCGCGCGGGCAGCTTTCTCGCGCAAAGATTGGCCATAACAATCCAGCGCGGGAACGCTGCCTGCGTGATGGGCACCTTACCAAGGGCGCAAAATTTTGTTAGGTATTTTTAATTTTTAGCTTTAGTTTTTAGTTGTAGTAAATTTTAATTTTGTATTCATTTTATAACACTTATTTTACATTAAATGAGTTTTCTATAATATTGTATCAGAAATAATTAAATATGTGATTGCGTAAAAAAAATAGATTTCCAACACATCTCCAATATTTGTAAATCCTAGGCGGCATTTCCGTCAAGCACGTTCCCAATTAGCTTTCTCAAATACAGAGTTAATCCAATCAAAGGCGCAATCCTCACATATTCGCATATCGATACCGAGTAATGCCACAACGAGTACCGGGGGTGTGTGACCCTGGAGGATTCCGTCAAGAAGCTTCAAATCACATGAAGATTGCATTTAAGGTGTCGTAAATTAAATTATTTTTGTTTTGACTCTTTTGATTGTTATTGAATCGGGCGCATCGTTGTCATTGAATTCATAATTTTAACAAAATAAGTAATCGATGAGTTCGAGCAAACATAATATTACCCATTTTGTTTATTAGCAATTTTTACGAAGCTTTTGTACAAAAATTGTTACAAATGATTAATGGTTTTAGACTTCTGTTTTTTTTTTCACAGAACATTTTTTTCTATATCTAGAGCAAATGTTATTTAATCAGGTCACGAATCCATTAAGTTACGAGAAAAAACTCTCAAGATTGCTGTTCATAAGTACTTTATAATTAACAAAGCGCTAAGGTTTTTCAAAAACTGGCTGAACCCACTGCAACTTAGACAAACATGTACTATGCAGCTTCTAATCACCGGATTCCAATACAAACCTAACTAACTACAAGAAGGTACAAGATGTAGTGCATAATCCTATTTATTTTCAGGGAAACTTTCGTATTTGTCATGCTAATTCAGTCTAGCGCAGTACTTTTTGTACTGAGACTGACTGAAATGGCATGACACGTTTGTACGTTTCCGTGAAAATACGATGTAAAGGACTATTAACTACATCTGTAGGTACTTTACAATCGATCGCATCCGTTTCCCTGTAACTGCGGGTTTATAACGTCAAAGGTCAAAGGGTAACAAGCTTGAGTTTGCATTCCGCGTCGTTTCATTTGAAATTCACTGGAAACAAAGATGTCAGAGCCTTTTGTAAAACAAAACAACATTGAACAATCGTATTTCAACTGTTGCGAGTCATACTAACACTAAGATAATTATAATATAAGAAAAATACGTGAGTTAAACGGTAAAAATATAGTATCTTAGTAGAGCGGCGGTTGAAATACAAATTGAAGTGTAATAATGATGACAAATTGCCGACACTCGCGGGTACGTGGTCGGCATGGGAATGATGACAGCGACACTAATATTTTCTATAGGTAATTTGCCTACAATTGTACACTTCTTGGAGTAGAATTGAAGTTGGTCTGTGAGTAGACTGAGTATACAGACGAGAGTATTATAAAATGTGTATCCCTTGCAAAATCAATAAAAACCGAGACAATGTACAAAAGTGAGAAGCAATCTATGCCTTTTTTTATGTAGGTATAACCAAAAATAATAAGACAAAAATGTTGTGCAGAGCAGAGTAAGGCATTTATAAACGACGCCAGCCTAGGCGCCTGAACAATTACATTAGCAATTGTTTCGTTTGACCGCTCCGGCAACTCTCGCATAAATAGGCGCTTGCATTCATTAAAAGGAACGCTTTCACCAATGTCGCCTAAGAATGCTACTTTTTAAATATTTCTACTGTTTCTTTCTTTACTTATCATAAATCTACTTATTTTAGTTCAAGGGTCCGTTTATCAAAAGCTTGTAACTTGTTATACAAGTGGAAGTCCCTTTCTAACAAAGCTGTCAAAAAGGGACTTCCACTTGTATTACAAGTTACAAGCTATTGATAAACAGGGCACAGCACTTTTGGTTATGACCCACCGTTAGGTTGTAGAACCCTTATGTATTATTGTACCATTTGTACCTATTGCAATGATACGTTTACTTCTTACTAACTACACTTATGAAGCTTGCTATTGTACAATAAATGTTGATATTTTCTAAATAATCCCATTTTTCTGCTTACCTAATATTCGCAAATACGTTCTTCATTCACGTGCGATTGTAATTATCTCCGCTCCATCAAACATCGTTAGCAATGAACCTGGTCTTCGGGGATTAGACCTGCCAATTACGTGTACGACTGTACGAGTAGGTACGTCATTAAGTATTGGACATATTATTACTTCAGGGTTCTTCAGGGATTTGATACGCGTGTACTGATTAGGCCGATTAGGTTATCTTTATAATAAAACTTGCAGAATATTGTAATCTCTAGACATCGGTCGGACTCAAATTGTATTTATTTATTGCCTGCTATAAGCGTTTACACAAGTGATGTGCACAGTGGCATATTTGCAGCCTTCGCCTCTTTCTTAGCACTTATCATATTGACTACATTTAGGGCATATCCGCCACTGGATGTGCAAGGACGCGTAGCGAGGGATGTTTGTTAAGAAGAATAGAATCACTTCATTTATCTATCCTCGCTCAGAACAGCTCTACTTGGCAATTTCCCATTGACCTACTGTTTTTGTTCACACGCACTTACATATTCAAAGCCCCCTTTCGATGTTTCTCGTAATATGTATGTAAAAACTGTAAGAATATGTAATGGTGCAGGTATTTACAAAAATCTAATGCAGCTCCACATATTTATGCATTACACTGTCGAACATGTCACACCCGCTTCTAACATATTTGTGATGTTTCCGCATTCCAATATTCATTCGTTGCGTTCCTTATACATAGAGGCAGCGGCAAAATTTCCATTTAGGTACTGCGAAAAACGAAATCCGAAATTTCCTTATCTGCCTGTCTAATGCAAGCTGCAAGAGCGATAGAGAGGCGGACAACGTTTTACGAATTTTTGATGATGGCGGTAAACCCTCTAGGTACGGTTCGGATTCAGACAGCACC
The DNA here is from genome assembly GCF_963556715.1 of Cydia fagiglandana. NCBI lineage: Eukaryota > Metazoa > Arthropoda > Insecta > Lepidoptera > Tortricidae > Cydia > Cydia fagiglandana. Next base: position 1,661,500 of record NC_085932.1, on the reverse strand, counting down.
AGCGTTACTGCTGCAGTATTGCGGCCCGACATAACTGCTGACTACATTGCTGCCGCAAATGTCAAAAATCAATCAAATCAAATAAATGCAGTCGGCAGTAATGTCGCGCATAATACTGCTGCAGTCGACTGCATTACTGAAGGAAATGAAAAAAAAAAACATTTTATCGAGAAATCTATAAGATATATTAAATTTGACTGCCGAAAAATATACTAAAATAGACGTTGCTTCGCGAATTTTTGACATTTGCAGCAGTAATGTCGCGCTGCAATAATGCAGCAATAATGCTGATGCTGTCTGAATCCGAACTGTACTTTCTGGATCACTCTAGATGTAAATCTGATCCCCGTTTAAAACGCAATTCCCTGGTTTTTGCGTCGCCGAACGTGCCAGATTAGCTAAATAAATTGCACGGTTACGAAAATCTCGCAAGATTTGTCTGATTAAATTTCTACGGAAAAATACAATTGGTATTCAGTTGGTGTGGGAGGACTATTATACCCTTTTTGTATAGAAATTAGTGTCGAAGCCTGTTTATAATGATTTTCTTTGTTGATATATTTGTCTGTAATTTGAACAAAATATCTAACAGAATGTTATTTGAAGCTGGGCTACAAGAGCGAGTTCGTTGTATGCGCACTAGTTAAGATGACAATATTTCAATGTTTTTTCAATCTATTAAGTAACCACACACCTGACTAGGTGGGGTAAGATAAACAGTTTTTGTTCGGGACAAAAGAAACATTATAAGAAAAGTATTATTGTAAGAATTTTAATTTCATTTTATTTATGCATTGTTTTATGTTTTGGTAGGTTAAAACTACCTCTAACTGTTTATTTTCTACAAAGTTGTTCTCTTGCCTCAATATTTCCCTTAACCCACGTTAACGTGTTTTTCAATTTAAAAAGTTAAGTTAGTAGGAAGCCATTTACAAGCCCTTATTACGAATGCAAGTATTCTACACGGGCTCTGTAATACTTTTTTCAATTACACGAAGTTTGGAAAAGAGGGATTTATTAAAATACCCTTATAAATAAGTTTGGCGATACTGGCGAGTTGCCAGGGCGGCAGCCGTTGAACGGGTGTGAGTGTTCCTAATAGGAGACAACTTACACTATACGAAGGCATGGCTTTTATAATTCGTATGGCTAACATTCCATTTCTGACCGCAGCTGCACTACTAGTCTAGTACGAACGCGTCGGTGTTATTGTCAATTTCCATAGTAAAATGAATGGTAGTGCTGGTGTCATTGGAAATGGACTGTTACCTTATAGACCGTTTCTTTGACCACCAAAGATGTCAATCGACGCGCGCGGCTACAACCTAATATCAACCTTCGTGCATTCTGACAAGGTTCACGATGACGCGCCGCGATGCGGTTAGTGGTGGTGCATAATTTTTCTCCTTCGTATTTTCTCGGAAACGTTCGTAAATATTTGTCATGCTATTTCAGTCAACGTCAGTAATTTTTGTGCCGAGACTGACTGAAATAGCAAGACACGTCGTACTTTTCCGTAAAAAATACGAAGGAAAATGACTATGCACTACATCATATTATGGTTAATTACAGAAAGGTTGAAGGCTTGGATGTTATAAGCTAATTTGTAACTACCTAAGTTATAAATAGTTAATATAAATAGATCTATAACTTTTTCTGACAAAAACGAGAAGTGCGTTTCCGGAATTTACGCTGGGAGTACTCTCGGCTCGATTCGGGAAATGAATTAGAGACTCACTAGATATGAAATAGTAAAGATATGTGACGTTCCACTGCAAAAGGTACCTTCTGGCGGCTGGCGCCGTGATTCGGGAAATGAATTAGATATTCACTAAATATGAAATAGTGAAGATATGTGACGTTCCACGAAAAAAGGTACCTTATGGCGGCCGGCGTTTACGTCGCATAGCGCCGCAATAATTTTGGAGCGGCGTTAATAATAGCGTAAGCGCCAACCGCCATAAGGTACCTTTTTTTCGTGGGACGTCATATATCTTTACTATATCGTATCTAGTTAATCTCTAATACATTTCCCGAATCGCGCCGTCTCTTTTCTTAAAGGTTTGAAGGTCGTGTCGGTCCGGAATCACCGCAGGCGACAGTTCATTCCACAGTTTAGTTGTGCGATGCACGAAGTTTCTGGAGACACGCACAGTTGATGACTCCCAACCATTTATTAAGTACCTATAAACATATTATGTTCTTTTTTGTGCTAATAAATGTTTCTTATTCTTATCTAAGTGTTGAAGATGATATTTAATGTGGTAGTATAGAGCGATGGCGGCAATGATTAAACTCGACGTATTATTGATAATTGATAACCTTGTGGAGTCAGACCAAAAAAAGTCTGCAGCGGATCCGATAGCCCACGCAGTGCTAGTGTCATTTATACATAATAATTTCATAGACGTTTGGCGTTTAAAATAACACTTTCACTGCGCCGATATCAAATCCGCTGCAGACTATTCTTGGTCTAAATCTAGCGGTGTTACCTCGTGTCGGACCCGGCTCGTTACAGCGTGAATCCCCCTTAACTGTACCCGCTGCAGTCATTATATAAAATAATGGCAGGCTAGATAAAAGTTAATTCCCTTTCTGGTGTTCGGCTTTTGTTATTAATTAACACAGGCTTTTTCTTAAATAAATGAAATTGCTCTAATAATTGTTTACCACCGACGTGGTATGAAATAAAATCAGAAAAATACACGCTTTCAAATGTCAGTTTACTCTTTTATATTTGGATATGAGTTTATGTAATTTTAGGGTCCACAATAGAATTTACAGAAACATAATACATTAGTATGATATTCATAGTAGGTAAGTAAGTGAAAAGATCAATAAGTATAAGTGCATACGTGAACAATACAAAATATAAATGTCAAAAAATACAATTATTAATACATTAAGAGTTACACGAACCTAGCCGCCGCCATACAATAGAAGTTAAGGATGACTCACGCTAGACCGGGACGGGGCCGGGCCGGAGCGTCTGGCGCTTCGTATTTATAGAAAGCACCACGTAATCACCGATTAGCCGTCATAGAATTTGACGTATCGGACGCCTCGGCACGGGCCCGGCCCGGTCTAGCGTAAGTCATCCTTTAAGCTCTCATTTTAAAGTAACATTCTGAAACAATATGAAACTTGACATAAACATTTTATTCCGTATATATGTCTGGTAGGTACTAATGTCGTTTCTAGAAATTAAGTATAATATGTACATCAAATTAAAGCGAGTAAAAATTTTACATACCTAGAAATTTACTACTCGCTCTACGAGTATTTTGCCGCCTGATTCGAACTAAGATTCGTCAAAAATTGCTAAAAATACTACATGGATCGGATATTTAAGTAAAGCGTCAAAAGTGATGAAGTGAGAAGCGTTTCTGTATCCTAAAGGTCGAATCAGGGCGTTAGGATTTTTTTTCTATAGTACTTTACAGTTTTTAGTGATGAAAACACACCACCACAGTACTTCAAGCTTTATAACAATTTCATGTTATTCCAGAATGTCATTTTACTCATTTTAAAATAGGAGCGTAACTTTGATTATATGGCGGCGGCTAGGTCTAGATGTGACTCTTAAATCGTGAATTCCATTTCCGTTCGTTTATTCATCATCAATGGTGATACCAAGTATCTGCATGGTGCTCAATATGTCCATGGCCTTCGATGCGACCGCGTTCTGAAGGACCGGTCCAGAGCTGGGGATCGTCGACGCCCAAGAAATATGTATGGGGGCTGACAGACCCGTGATGACGATGACCATGCTGGTAGTAATCATGGAGGCCCCCCGGGTGTCCATGGCCATGATGTCGAAGCGGAACAAGTTGCGGGCCATGCAGCTGATGCGGAGGATGAACTAGATGTTGTTGATGGATCTGATGTCGAAGAGGAGCATGATCATGCAAGGCATGATGCGGACCATGAAGCTGGTAGGGCGTAGGTGACTGGTGATGTATAGCCTGATGCGGGTCATGTTGCCGTCCTAAATCATGGTGACGCAATCTGTGTGCCAGCGGGGGCGGGCGAAGCAAGCCGTATTGCCTGTACTCTTCCTCGGCTACCGCCATAGCAAAAGCCACTAGAGCGGCGAATATGGCCTAGTAAGAAAAAGAAAGTAAACAAGGAATTAGTTATCTCACTAAACCGTATAACGGCCCGATTTGCACAATGCTTAATATAAGAAGCAGGTAAATTGTTCGTTTGCATCGAGCCGTAAGGTTCATGTACATTTCATAGCAACTACGCTTAACTCGTTTGGGGCTTTCCTGTCAATATTGTAATTACAGCTGGGCTATTTTTTTTAAGTACTAATGACTAATGACGTTCGTTCCGTTATTCATTTTGACAAGGAAATTTACAGTAATGCAGCTGCAATCTGTTAATTCAGGCGTTAGGATGTCTCCTAACGTCACCATTAATGTTGAAGCGTCGTCAATATTAGTTAGCGTAAGCGCCGCCGCCATAAGATACCTTCACCGGTGGAATGTCACAAAATTATGTATATAGCTATTTGTACCAGAATCATTAACTTGTATATTCTTTTGTCCACAGAAGTGACCTTCTCCTAAAATAATGAACACTTTGATCCACAATAAGACCATAAACTATTACTTTGTATCGCTCCTTTTAATATTAGATGTATTTTATTTTAAAGTAAAGTTTTTACCTTTGAAAACATTACGAATTTTTGTTCAATTCTAATCAGAACAGAGCCACGATGTACACTGACAACGATCGACTAAACTCGTTTAGGTATTAACAAACCTTGATCGCAAGGTAATATTGATTTCACTCATGTGTGAAAATCATAAAGCGCTGGAAAATTAAAATAATTGTCTAATTATTATTAATCACATCAATTATCAAAATTTACACGCGGGGTACATTTTTAGGGTTCCGTAGTCAACAAGAAACCCTAATATGAAGAATACCCTGAATGACATCAGTAGTGTGTTTGTGCCGCTTTTGGATCAGAACTTTTCCGCCAGAGGGCGACAGTATGTATGCGCAAGGTAGTGACAATTTAGTTCACCCTACTCCTCGCTAGATGGCGCCACTGTCTATGCGCAACGTTAATTCCAAAGGTCTCCGCTAGATGGCGCCACTGGTTAGTTCACCCTACTCCCCGCTAGATGGCGCCACTGTGTATGCGCAGCGTTAGTTCCAAAGGTCGCCGCTAGATGGCGCCACTGGTTAGTTCACCCTACTCCCCGCTAGAGGCGCCACTGTCTATGCGCAACGTTAGTTCCGAAAATATCCGCCAGCCCCGCCGGAGGGCGACAGTATGTATGCGCCGCTGGTTAGTTCACTCTACTCCCCGCTAGAGGCGCCACTGTGTATGCGTAACGTTAGTTCCAAAAATCCCCGCCAGCCCTGCCTGGGGGCGACAGTATGTATGCGCAACGTTAGTTCCAAAAATCACCACCAGCCCTGCGTGGGGGCGACAGTATGTATGCGCAACGTTAGTTCCAAAAATCACCACCAGCCCTGCGTGGGGGGCGACAGTATGTATGCGCAACGTTAGTTCCAAAAATCCCCACCAGCCCTGCGTGGGGGCGACAGTATGTATGCGCAAGGTTAGTTCTAAAAATCCCCACCAGCCCTGCCTGGGGGCGACAGTATGTATGCGCAAGGTTAGTTCTAAAAATCCCCACCAGCCCTGCCTGGGGGCGACAGTATGTATGCGCAACGTTAGTTCCAAAAATCCCCACCAGCCCTGCCTGGGGGCGACAGTATGTATGCGCAACGTTAGTTCCAAAAATCCCCACCAGCCCTGCCTGGGGGCGACAGTATGTATGCGTAACGTTAGTTCCAAAATTATCCGCCAGCCCTGCCAGAGGGCGACAGTATGTACGCGCAACGTTAGTTCCAAAATTATCCGCCAGCCCTGCCTGGGGGCGACAGTATGTATGCGCAACGTTAGTTCTAAAAATCCCCACCAGCCCCGCCTGGGGGCGACAGTATGTATGCGCAACGTTAGTTCCTAAAATCCCCACCAGCCCTGCCTGGGGGCGACAGTATGTATGCGCAACGTTAGTTCCTAAAATTTCCGCCAGCCCCGCTGGAGGGCGACAGTATGTATGCGCAAGGTTAGTTCTAAAAAGCCCCCGCCAGAGGGCGACAGTATGTATGCGCAACGTTAGTTCCAAAAATCCCCACCAGCCCTGCCTGAGGGCGACAGTATGTATGCGCAACGTTAGTTCTAAAATTCTCCTGCCAGAGGGCGACAGTATGTATGCGCAACGTTAGTTTCAAAACCCTCCGCTATGAAATGAATAGATGTCTCCACTTTGTATGTGAGTTGTTGAATCGCTTAAATGAATAGATATCCCTAGTGGCGCCTTCGTCGGTGGACACCGCTAGTTAGTTCCAAAAATCCCCGCCAGGCCCGCCAGAGGGCGACAGTATGTATGCGCAACGTTAGTTCCAAAAATCCCCGCTAGCCCCGCCTGAGGGCGACAGTATGTATGCGCAACGTTAGTTCTAAACTTTCCCCGCCAGAGGGCGACTGTATGTATGCGCAACGTTAGTTCTAAAACCATCCGCTATGATATGTATAGATGAGCAGCCGTCTGAGTATTTCTAAAAAAGTCCGCAGAGTCAGAGGGGGTTCATGGTAAGTTAATTAATCTTGGTCAAGCAAATCTAGTCAGTAGAAAAAGGCGGCAATTTTTTTTTTTTATTATTATGAATGGGCTTACTCATGGCCACAGACTAATTTGAAAAATCGTGGGCTACCAACACTACGTTTGAATAGTTCGAAAATCGTGTGTCATTTATATCTTATCTGTGGAACTGTTTTGTTTACATTTCATCGCTGTTCGATGTACATTCCTGCCTTTTGTTCGTTTCCTAGGGTTACCATACTTTAGTTTGCTTTACATTGCTTCTGACATATCCGGCTTGACAGACTATCGATTCGCTTAACAATATAGATGTCGCTAGTGGCGCCTCGTCAGTGGACACCGCTAGTTAGTTTCAAAAACATCCGCTATGAAATTGCAAAAAGGCCCATAATGTTTGTTTTAAAATATGAGACATATATCGGCGTTTTTTGTTAATACCACGTCAGTGGCAAACAAGCAGACGACCCCACCTGGCAGTAAGCAGTCACCGTAGCCTATGAACGCCTGCGAATTCTATAGTTTACACGGATGCACTTTTATTTGCGGTTGGTTTTGTCGCTTGTGCTTATCAAATGTATGGAGTTTGTAGTTTACCAACCGTAAAGGGGTTTTTCTTTTATTATACCACATTGGTGGCAAATAAGCATACAGTCCGTCTGATGGTAAGTTGTTACCGTAGCCTTTGGACGCCTGCAACTCCAGGGTGGATACAAGCGCGCTGCCGACTGCCCAAAGATTCAATAACTTTGTTTTAAAATATGAGGCTTATATCGGCGTTTTTTTTAATACCACGTCAGTGGCAAACAAGCACACGACCCCACCTGACAGTAAGCAGTCACCGTAGCCCATGGACGCCTGCGAATTCAATAGTTTACACGGATGCACTTTTATTTGCGGTTGGTTTTGTCGCTTGTGCTTATCAAATGTATGGAGTTTGTAGTTTACCAACCGTAAAGGGGTTTTTCTTTTATTATACCACATTGGTGGCAAATAAGCATACAGTCCGTCTGATGGTAAGTTGTTACCGTAGCCTTTGGACGCCTGCAACTCCAGGGTGGATACAAGCGCGCTGCCGACTGCCCAAAGATTCAATAACTTTGTTTTAAAATATGAGGCTTATATCGGCGTTTTTTTTAATACCACGTCAGTGGCAAACAAGCACACGACCCCACCTGACAGTAAGCAGTCACCGTAGCCCATGGACGCCTGCGAATTCAATAGTTTACACGGATGCACTTTTATTTGCGGTTGGTTTTGTCGCTTGTGCTTATCAAATGTATGGAGTTTGTAGTTTACCAACCGTAAAGGGGTTTTTCTTTTATTATACCACATTGGTGGCAAATAAGCATACAGTCCGTCTGATGGTAAGTTGTTACCGTAGCCTTTGGACGCCTGCAACTCCAGGGTGGATACAAGCGCGCTGCCGACTGCCCAAAGATTCAATAACTTTGTTTTAAAATATGAGGCTTATATCGGCGTTTTTTTTAATACCACGTCAGTGGCAAACAAGCAGACGACCTCGCCTGACAGTAAGCAGTCACCGTAGCCCATGGACGCCTGCGAATTCTATTGTTACCACGGATGCATTTTTATTTGCGGTTGGTTTTGTCGCTTGTGCTTATCAAATGTATGGAGTTTGTAGTTTACCGACCGCAAAAAGATACAGATTTTTTTTTTATATACTACGTCGGTGGCAAACAAGCATCCGGCTCACCTGATGGTAAGCAGCCACCGTAGCCTTTGGACGCTTGCAAGTTCAGACTTTTGAAACCTATACATCATCATCATCATCATCATCATTATTATCATTAGACCCTCAGGAAAACCTCAACAGGGGACACCTCCGGCCCCCCTGCTCATGTAGTATTTAGGGTTTCTAGCACACTTATTTACGGTTGATTTTGTCTCTTTTGGTTATCAAATGTAGTTTGTAGTTTGCAGACTGCAAAAAGGCCCAGACTTTTTTTTTTTTAATAATACGTCGGTGGCAAACAAGCATCCGGCTCACATGATGGTAAGCAGTCAACGTAGCCTATGGATGCCTGCAACTTTAGAGTTGTTACATGCGCGTTGCCGACTGCAAAAAGGTTCAATAAGTTTTTTCTTTTTTTATATACCACGTCGGTGGCAAACAAGCACACGGCCCGTCTGGTAGTGAGCAGTCACCGTAGCCTATGGACGCCTGCAATTTCGAGATGTTACATGCGCGTTGCCGATCGTTGAGATGTAGACCGTGACGTTCGAAAACAAAAAGTCGTATGTGACTGTAAACTTCCATTCACCGTAGAATTTGACAGATAGAGAGAGTTTGAATTAAGTATTGTAACCTTAGTCAGATAATGAAGCTTATTTGAAAGATTATTAACTCTAAGTACTAGAAATAAAGTAGATTTTACTAATGCTGTAATTCTGTAATGCGACATGGTCATGAAACTCATGCGATGTTGGGGGTATACTCTTCAATCTTTTCAATCGGAATGGTCAGAGGTCAGAGTTCAGAGGTCAGAAAGTCCGTGAGGGACAGAACATAGGCAAAGTGAAGAAATTGAAAACACGTTTTAATATACCTGACAACATATCAAGCATAACCTACGTAACTTGGTCGGGTTATTTGTTACCTAACATAAACCATACTAAATTCACTGTGGGGAATTAAAAAAAAATGTGAGTGTGTGACAAGGACAAACAATAATAACGCTTTCTCTGCTACTCCTACTGAAAGATTACATAAGACTATCTCGTTTGATCATTTCCCCCTCCCAGTCCCTCCCCCCACCAGTTCCAATTATAATATCATAAATGAGATCACAATACCTGCAACCTGTAACTGACGCATACGCTTTCTAAAATTAAGTCTAAAAGTACGTCATTGAACTCGTTGCGAGGCTGTGGTTTAGTAACAAGGGGTTAGGGTACAATTATAAATGTAGAGATAGCGACGAAACAAATATTGCATTCATCTCATCAATCGAGGCGCTGGCACTTGACGTGGACATTTACAAGTGGGAGGCGGCCCGGATCGATCTCAAGAAGCTGATCAAAGAACTTCTGGAGGAGAGGAGCATCCTTCAGTTACACTCGGGATACCATGCGGAGGGGCTTTTGCTGGAGGTGCTAAGAAAACACAACATTAGATCATTCCTCTCCGTGCCTCTTAAACAGAAAACTTTAATCTGGAAAGACGCGGGGGTGTGGTTCGTAGAGGTGACCAACCCGAAAATCATCAAGAGAACTTATGTGTTTTTTGACTTCGAATAAGTGTACGTCTGTGTATGTCTGAAATAAAAAAATGTTTAAAAGTGAATGACTATTTATTTATTTACCAATCATTTAGGTATTTTATAATGTTCCAAATGCGAGTACAAAAAAAATGCAAAAGCTGGTTTTTCAAAATTCGTTGTTAAGGGGCTCCTTGGCGCTAATGACATTCGATCTGAATCCTTTAGTTTTCTAATGTTTTTAAAGTGAGTACTTCTTTAGCGGCGTTGGGCACTTTCTGAGACAGCGATCACGTGATCGTAACGTTTAGATGGCCACTCAAATAGATGGCAATTAAATCAATAAAGAAAAACTCAATGACATTACATGAAAAAGGTTCTAATCTTGTACGGGTTGAAATACGAGGATCTCACAGTTACATTCAAACTTTATATCACTCAAATATAATTCAATAAAGCTACATCTTGATGAAATCGCTAATAAAAGTGAACTCTAGTAATGGTGAATAAAACTCAAAATATCATGATCAAATATATTTAGATGCGAGATCTGCAAGGTAACTTTACAATTTCTATTCGAATTTTAAAGAATTAACTGTGCAAATTTGAATTTTAAACAAGCTCACTGACCAGCAATTTCGGACTAAAGTTTTTCAATAGAAAGGAGGATACATAGTGCTGCAGACATTTTGGCCTAGTCATTGAGTTTTCACTTCTGTCGGCACTCCCGGAGTGCAATCCGTTGTTTTTTTGTAGCTATAATAGCAACGACTTTTAGCAATATAGTATGCCGTATTTACTTCAAAGTTCATTGTCTTCGAGATATTCGACATCAAGTTGAACAATTTTAGGCCAACAACCTGGTTTTCAGGCCATAGCTTTTGTGTTAATTATTTTAAAATTTACATCTCTGACCAGTTTTTAGAGACGTCAAAGACAAACCCAAATATGCAGATTTCGTACATGTAAGATCCTTCACAGCAATCCAGCTACGAAAAAAGTGTTATTTTTTTAGACAATGTTTAAAAAAATCATAAATAAATAAGTATTCATTAGTTTCAAAATCCGGTAGACAAGAATGGAGATTAAAGATTGAAGAATCGGTAGCCATTTGTCTTATAATTCTATCTGAAGTGTAAATGTAGAAGTAACGGCTCAAACCTTGTCAAATATCGATGAAAACCGCGGGGAGCCCCTTAAGGTGAGGTTGTGTAGAGCAATGTTTCAGAGTTACTAAGCGTGTGTCATCATCGTCGTTAAAAATATATCAAGTTTTATTTCAAACAAAAACAAGACCTAACCTAATCAAAGCAAGTGCTATACCATCTACATATTATGCATAGTAGGTTCTGCCATCTTGTGGGTCCCATTGGAAGTATAAACGTCACATTTACGTCTCGCGCCAAAAATCAGATGGCTCCTATGCTGTATAGTTCATGCATGCTCCCTATTGTCAGTTCAGTACGGTGGCGCTTAAGCAATGTCAATGTGAAAACAAATCCGTTTAAAATTACAAGGAGGGATTTCATATCATCATCGCTAAGTAGGCGAAAGTGTGTCTGTCTGTCTGTCTGTTACCTCTTCACGCTTAAGCCGCTGAACCGATTTAGTTGAAATTTGGTATAGAGATAGTTCGAGTCCTGGAGAAAATCAGGGAAATCATTCCTGAAGAGAGTGCAAAGGCGGGTGGAATTGAAAGAGTTAATGAATTGCCTAATGATTGAAGTAAGCAATGAGCATATTGAATGATTGCTATTAGCATTATCCAGGCGCTATACCTACTTTAGCTGCTGTCACTAATTCCACGCAGACGAAGTCGCGGACAAAAGCTAGTATTTCAATATTTTCGCTAGGATTTTTTGATTGTTTAGTACAAAAATCAACTTTACTTAAATGTAATAAGGTTGACATCTGTTGCGGGGTAGCAGAACTTCTGTGATTGTAGCTCAACTATGCAACGCTGATGGGCTACTCGTATCTTCAAAAATAAAAATCGTAGATGCAATTTCGACATAATTTCCTTTACTGTAAAGTTCAAATTATTGTAATGGGCTAGGGCTCATAGGATAATCTCTTTCGAAATAAGAAAATATGGTCAATCATCCTTTAGATAGCGTTGCGTTTGTAGTAGTGTGCATGTTGACGACATAGGTTTCCAGACCGCAGGGAAGCATCATATATTTGTTAATGCCTGGAAGATTGAGGCCTGTCTGCCCATGCTGATGCTAGCTCTGAGCTTATTGAATTGCCTTTCTTGGAACTCTTCAACGTACTTTCGGTCATTGGTTCATTTGTCTTAGAGTTTGGTAAAATGACATTCGGTGTATATGTTCAGTGGGCATGCTAAGGGTTATATTTGCAAAAACCCAGACGTTGAGTTTGGTTAATGCTTGAGAGCGCCATGTGCATTTGGCCTGTTTAGTGTCCATATTATGCAGACGCACTGCTTGCCACCATTTGAATATTGTCTTTAGAGCTCTTTGCATTAGGTTGAATATCGTGTGGAAGAAGAAGAAGAAGTTTTGAGTAGAAACAATGTTAGACTAATAATGGACTGACGGATATAGGCTGTCAGTAGTCCTTTTTCCCTGCTTTTGCTATGAAGTTTACCTTGACCCGAGTCCAATTATCTGGTACGATTCACCACGTGAAACTTGCTCTGAATATTATGGCCAGATGCAGATTGCTGTAAAAGCGCCGCTGATTTAAATCAAAAAGTTTAGTCTAAAGATGTTTCTTGCTATATTCCAGTCGATATTGCGTGCCACTGTGGATTCGAGGATTCCTATGGGCGCAAAGCTGTGTTTATTACTGGTTGAGTATGAACCGGGGAAGTGGGTGTCTCTGAGCAAGTTCCTCTTCCGTGTTCATAAATGTGCCATCTAGTGTTTAAGGAGACCGAGATAGTTGGTTGGTGTCTTGGAGAGTATTATGTAAGTTCATGCTCCTTTATGAGTTTGGGCAATATCAGGAGGCACCCCGTACGATTGCCCTGTCTAGACGGAACCACAGTATAAAAAGTAACAGTGAACCGACGCCTTTGATATATGCGTTAATGCAGACACCGCATAAGAACACAGTAGGGTTGTGACAGACTTTAACACAACTGCCCATAAGACAAAGAACATTTCAAATAAGACCCGCTAGCCCTGTAAGTGGTACCGAGCTACTAACAATGGCAATGTATGCAACTCGGGTGCGCGCGGCAACAGAACAAGTCACAACAGAACAGGTCACAACAGAACAGATCATAACAGATCAGGTTAGAACAGAACAGATCACAACAGAACAGCTCTCAACAGAACAGGTTAGAACAGAAAAAGATAGAACAGAACAGAACAAGATAGAACAGAACAGATCACAACAGAACAGGTTTTGGAATTGATCTGTTTTAATTGTTAACAGAATGGGTATGGTACTACGGGTATCATAGAGCATTGACTGAATATAATAAACAAATATGGGAGGCAAAAATAAGATAGTGGAGAAGGTTCCGTCTAGACAGGGCAATCGTACGGGGTGCCTCCTGATATTGCCCAAACTCATAAAGGAGCATGAACTTACATAATACTCTCCAAGACACCAACCAACTATCTCGGTCTCCTTAAACACTAGATGGCACATTTATGAACACGGAAGAGGAACTTGCTCAGAGACACCCACTTCCCCGGTTCATACTCAACCAGTAATAAACACAGCTTTGCGCCCATAGGAATCCTCGAATCCACAGTGGCACGCAATATCGACTGGAATATAGCAAGAAACATCTTTAGACCAAACTTTTTGATTTAAATCAGCGGCGCTTTTACAGCAATCTGCATCTGGCCATAATATTCAGAGCAAGTTTCACGTGGTGAATCGTACCAGATAATTGGACTCGGGTCAAGGTAAACTTCGTAGCAAAAGCAGGGAAAAAGGACTACTGACAGCCTATATCCGTCAGTCCATTATTAGTCTAACATCGTTTCTACCCAAAACTTCTTCTTCCACACGATATCCAACCTAATGCAAAGAGCTCTAAAGACAATATTCAAATGGTGGCAAGCAGTGCGTCTGCATAATATGGACACTAAACAGGCCAAATGCACATGGCGCTCTCAAGCATTAACCAAACTCAACGTCTGGGTTTTTGCAAATATAACCCTTAGCATGCCCACTGAACATATACACCGAATGTCATTTTACCAAACTCTAAGACAAATGAACCAATGACCGAAAGTACGTTGAAGAGTTCCAAGAAAGGCAATTCAATAAGCTCAGAGCTAGCATCAGCATGGGCAGACAGGCCTCAATCTTCCAGGCATTAACAAATATATGATGCTTCCCTGCGGTCTGGAAACCTATGTCGTCAACATGCACACTACTACAAACGCAACGCTATCTAAAGGATGATTGACCATATTTTCTTATTTCGAAAGAGATTATCCTATGAGCCCTAGCCCATTACAATAATTTGAACTTTACAGTAAAGGAAATTATGTCGAAATTGCATCTACGATTTTTATTTTTGAAGATACGAGTAGCCCATCAGCGTTGCATAGTTGAGCTACAATCACAGAAGTTCTGCTACCCCGCAACAGATGTCAACCTTATTACATTTAAGTAAAGTTGATTTTTGTACTAAACAATCAAAAAATCCTAGCGAAAATATTGAAATACTAGCTTTTGTCCGCGACTTCGTCTGCGTGGAATTAGTGACAGCAGCTAAAGTAGGTATAGCGCCTGGATAATGCTAATAGCAATCATTCAATATGCTCATTGCTTACTTCAATCATTAGGCAATTCATTAACTCTTTCAATTCCACCCGCCTTTGCACTCTCTTCAGGAATGATTTCCCTGATTTTCTCCAGGACTCGAACTATCTCTATACCAAATTTCAACTAAATCGGTTCAGCGGCTTAAGCGTGAAGAGGTAACAGACAGACAGACAGACACACTTTCGCCTACTTAGCGATGATGATATGAAATCCCTCCTTGTAATTTTAAACGGATTTGTTTTCACATTGACATTGCTTAAGCGCCACCGTACTGAACTGACAATAGGGAGCATGCATGAACTATACAGCATAGGAGCCATCTGATTTTTGGCGCGAGACGTAAATGTGACGTTTATACTTCCAATGGGACCCACAAGATGGCAGAACCTACTATGCATAATATGTAGATGGTATAGCACTTGCTTTGATTAGGTTAGGTCTTGTTTTTGTTTGAAATAAAACTTGATATATTTTTAACGACGATGATGACACACGCTTAGTAACTCTGAAACATTGCTCTACACAACCTCACCTTAAGGGGCTCCCCGCGGTTTTCATCGATATTTGACAAGGTTTGAGCCGTTACTTCTACATTTACACTTCAGATAGAATTATAAGACAAATGGCTACCGATTCTTCAATCTTTAATCTCCATTCTTGTCTACCGGATTTTGAAACTAATGAATACTTATTTATTTATGATTTTTTTAAACATTGTCTAAAAAAATAACACTTTTTTCGTAGCTGGATTGCTGTGAAGGATCTTACATGTACGAAATCTGCATATTTGGGTTTGTCTTTGACGTCTCTAAAAACTGGTCAGAGATGTAAATTTTAAAATAATTAACACAAAAGCTATGGCCTGAAAACCAGGTTGTTGGCCTAAAATTGTTCAACTTGATGTCGAATATCTCGAAGACAATGAACTTTGAAGTAAATACGGCATACTATATTGCTAAAAGTCGTTGCTATTATAGCTACAAAAAAACAACGGATTGCACTCCGGGAGTGCCGACAGAAGTGAAAACTCAATGACTAGGCCAAAATGTCTGCAGCACTATGTATCCTCCTTTCTATTGAAAAACTTTAGTCCGAAATTGCTGGTCAGTGAGCTTGTTTAAAATTCAAATTTGCACAGTTAATTCTTTAAAATTCGAATAGAAATTGTAAAGTTACCTTGCAGATCTCGCATCTAAATATATTTGATCATGATATTTTGAGTTTTATTCACCATTACTAGAGTTCACTTTTATTAGCGATTTCATCAAGATGTAGCTTTATTGAATTATATTTGAGTGATATAAAGTTTGAATGTAACTGTGAGATCCTCGTATTTCAACCCGTACAAGATTAGAACCTTTTTCATGTAATGTCATTGAGTTTTTCTTTATTGATTTAATTGCCATCTATTTGAGTGGCCATCTAAACGTTACGATCACGTGATCGCTGTCTCAGAAAGTGCCCAACGCCGCTAAAGAAGTACTCACTTTAAAAACATTAGAAAACTAAAGGATTCAGATCGAATGTCATTAGCGCCAAGGAGCCCCTTAACAACGAATTTTGAAAAACCAGCTTTTGCATTTTTTTTGTACTCGCATTTGGAACATTATAAAATACCTAAATGATTGGTAAATAAATAAATAGTCATTCACTTTTAAACATTTTTTTATTTCAGACATACACAGACGTACACTTATTCGAAGTCAAAAAACACATAAGTTCTCTTGATGATTTTCGGGTTGGTCACCTCTACGAACCACACCCCCGCGTCTTTCCAGATTAAAGTTTTCTGTTTAAGAGGCACGGAGAGGAATGATCTAATGTTGTGTTTTCTTAGCACCTCCAGCAAAAGCCCCTCCGCATGGTATCCCGAGTGTAACTGAAGGATGCTCCTCTCCTCCAGAAGTTCTTTGATCAGCTTCTTGAGATCGATCCGGGCCGCCTCCCACTTGTAAATGTCCACGTCAAGTGCCAGCGCCTCGATTGATGAGATGAATGCAATATTTGTTTCGTCGCTATCTCTACATTTATAATTGTACCCTAACCCCTTGTTACTAAACCACAGCCTCGCAACGAGTTCAATGACGTACTTTTAGACTTAATTTTAGAAAGCGTATGCGTCAGTTACAGGTTGCAGGTATTGTGATCTCATTTATGATATTATAATTGGAACTGGTGGGGGGAGGGACTGGGAGGGGGAAATGATCAAACGAGATAGTCTTATGTAATCTTTCAGTAGGAGTAGCAGAGAAAGCGTTATTATTGTTTGTCCTTGTCACACACTCACATTTTTTTTTAATTCCCCACAGTGAATTTAGTATGGTTTATGTTAGGTAACAAATAACCCGACCAAGTTACGTAGGTTATGCTTGATATGTTGTCAGGTATATTAAAACGTGTTTTCAATTTCTTCACTTTGCCTATGTTCTGTCCCTCACGGACTTTCTGACCTCTGAACTCTGACCTCTGACCATTCCGATTGAAAAGATTGAAGAGTATACCCCCAACATCGCATGAGTTTCATGACCATGTCGCATTACAGAATTACAGCATTAGTAAAATCTACTTTATTTCTAGTACTTAGAGTTAATAATCTTTCAAATAAGCTTCATTATCTGACTAAGGTTACAATACTTAATTCAAACTCTCTCTATCTGTCAAATTCTACGGTGAATGGAAGTTTACAGTCACATACGACTTTTTGTTTTCGAACGTCACGGTCTACATCTCAACGATCGGCAACGCGCATGTAACATCTCGAAATTGCAGGCGTCCATAGGCTACGGTGACTGCTCACTACCAGACGGGCCGTGTGCTTGTTTGCCACCGACGTGGTATATAAAAAAAGAAAAAACTTATTGAACCTTTTTGCAGTCGGCAACGCGCATGTAACAACTCTAAAGTTGCAGGCATCCATAGGCTACGTTGACTGCTTACCATCATGTGAGCCGGATGCTTGTTTGCCACCGACGTATTATTAAAAAAAAAAAAGTCTGGGCCTTTTTGCAGTCTGCAAACTACAAACTACATTTGATAACCAAAAGAGACAAAATCAACCGTAAATAAGTGTGCTAGAAACCCTAAATACTACATGAGCAGGGGGGCCGGAGGTGTCCCCTGTCGAGGTTTTCCTGAGGGTCTAATGATAATAATGATGATGATGATGATGATGATGTATAGGTTTCAAAAGTCTGAACTTGCAAGCGTCCAAAGGCTACGGTGGCTGCTTACCATCAGGTGAGCCGGATGCTTGTTTGCCACCGACGTAGTATATAAAAAAAAAATCTGTATCTTTTTGCGGTCGGTAAACTACAAACTCCATACATTTGATAAGCACAAGCGACAAAACCAACCGCAAATAAAAATGCATCCGTGGTAACAATAGAATTCGCAGGCGTCCATGGGCTACGGTGACTGCTTACTGTCAGGCGAGGTCGTCTGCTTGTTTGCCACTGACGTGGTATTAAAAAAAACGCCGATATAAGCCTCATATTTTAAAACAAAGTTATTGAATCTTTGGGCAGTCGGCAGCGCGCTTGTATCCACCCTGGAGTTGCAGGCGTCCAAAGGCTACGGTAACAACTTACCATCAGACGGACTGTATGCTTATTTGCCACCAATGTGGTATAATAAAAGAAAAACCCCTTTACGGTTGGTAAACTACAAACTCCATACATTTGATAAGCACAAGCGACAAAACCAACCGCAAATAAAAGTGCATCCGTGTAAACTATTGAATTCGCAGGCGTCCATGGGCTACGGTGACTGCTTACTGTCAGGTGGGGTCGTGTGCTTGTTTGCCACTGACGTGGTATTAAAAAAAACGCCGATATAAGCCTCATATTTTAAAACAAAGTTATTGAATCTTTGGGCAGTCGGCAGCGCGCTTGTATCCACCCTGGAGTTGCAGGCGTCCAAAGGCTACGGTAACAACTTACCATCAGACGGACTGTATGCTTATTTGCCACCAATGTGGTATAATAAAAGAAAAACCCCTTTACGGTTGGTAAACTACAAACTCCATACATTTGATAAGCACAAGCGACAAAACCAACCGCAAATAAAAGTGCATCCGTGTAAACTATTGAATTCGCAGGCGTCCATGGGCTACGGTGACTGCTTACTGTCAGGTGGGGTCGTGTGCTTGTTTGCCACTGACGTGGTATTAAAAAAAACGCCGATATAAGCCTCATATTTTAAAACAAAGTTATTGAATCTTTGGGCAGTCGGCAGCGCGCTTGTATCCACCCTGGAGTTGCAGGCGTCCAAAGGCTACGGTAACAACTTACCATCAGACGGACTGTATGCTTATTTGCCACCAATGTGGTATAATAAAAGAAAAACCCCTTTACGGTTGGTAAACTACAAACTCCATACATTTGATAAGCACAAGCGACAAAACCAACCGC
Source organism: Cydia fagiglandana (assembly GCF_963556715.1). NCBI lineage: Eukaryota > Metazoa > Arthropoda > Insecta > Lepidoptera > Tortricidae > Cydia > Cydia fagiglandana. The sequence continues at coordinate 1,642,483 of NC_085932.1, read as the reverse complement.
AAATAAAAGTGCATCCGTGTAAACTATAGAATTCGCAGGCGTTCATAGGCTACGGTGACTGCTTACTGCCAGGTGGGGTCGTCTGCTTGTTTGCCACTGACGTGGTATTAACAAAAAACGCCGATATATGTCTCATATTTTAAAACAAACATTATGGGCCTTTTTGCAATTTCATAGCGGATGTTTTTGAAACTAACTAGCGGTGTCCACTGACGAGGCGCCACTAGCGACATCTATATTGTTAAGCGAATCGATAGTCTGTCAAGCCGGATATGTCAGAAGCAATGTAAAGCAAACTAAAGTATGGTAACCCTAGGAAACGAACAAAAGGCAGGAATGTACATCGAACAGCGATGAAATGTAAACAAAACAGTTCCACAGATAAGATATAAATGACACACGATTTTCGAACTATTCAAACGTAGTGTTGGTAGCCCACGATTTTTCAAATTAGTCTGTGGCCATGAGTAAGCCCATTCATAATAAAAAAAAAAAAAATTGCCGCCTTTTTCTACTGACTAGATTTGCTTGACCAAGATTAATTAACTTACCATGAACCCCCTCTGACTCTGCGGACTTTTTTAGAAATACTCAGACGGCTGCTCATCTATACATATCATAGCGGATGGTTTTAGAACTAACGTTGCGCATACATACAGTCGCCCTCTGGCGGGGAAAGTTTAGAACTAACGTTGCGCATACATACTGTCGCCCTCAGGCGGGGCTAGCGGGGATTTTTGGAACTAACGTTGCGCATACATACTGTCGCCCTCTGGCGGGCCTGGCGGGGATTTTTGGAACTAACTAGCGGTGTCCACCGACGAAGGCGCCACTAGGGATATCTATTCATTTAAGCGATTCAACAACTCACATACAAAGTGGAGACATCTATTCATTTCATAGCGGAGGGTTTTGAAACTAACGTTGCGCATACATACTGTCGCCCTCTGGCAGGAGAATTTTAGAACTAACGTTGCGCATACATACTGTCGCCCTCAGGCAGGGCTGGTGGGGATTTTTGGAACTAACGTTGCGCATACATACTGTCGCCCTCTGGCGGGGGCTTTTTAGAACTAACCTTGCGCATACATACTGTCGCCCTCCAGCGGGGCTGGCGGAAATTTTAGGAACTAACGTTGCGCATACATACTGTCGCCCCCAGGCAGGGCTGGTGGGGATTTTAGGAACTAACGTTGCGCATACATACTGTCGCCCCCAGGCGGGGCTGGTGGGGATTTTTAGAACTAACGTTGCGCATACATACTGTCGCCCCCAGGCAGGGCTGGCGGATAATTTTGGAACTAACGTTGCGCGTACATACTGTCGCCCTCTGGCAGGGCTGGCGGATAATTTTGGAACTAACGTTACGCATACATACTGTCGCCCCCAGGCAGGGCTGGTGGGGATTTTTGGAACTAACGTTGCGCATACATACTGTCGCCCCCAGGCAGGGCTGGTGGGGATTTTTGGAACTAACGTTGCGCATACATACTGTCGCCCCCAGGCAGGGCTGGTGGGGATTTTTAGAACTAACCTTGCGCATACATACTGTCGCCCCCAGGCAGGGCTGGTGGGGATTTTTAGAACTAACCTTGCGCATACATACTGTCGCCCCCACGCAGGGCTGGTGGGGATTTTTGGAACTAACGTTGCGCATACATACTGTCGCCCCCCACGCAGGGCTGGTGGTGATTTTTGGAACTAACGTTGCGCATACATACTGTCGCCCCCACGCAGGGCTGGTGGTGATTTTTGGAACTAACGTTGCGCATACATACTGTCGCCCCCAGGCAGGGCTGGCGGGGATTTTTGGAACTAACGTTACGCATACACAGTGGCGCCTCTAGCGGGGAGTAGAGTGAACTAACCAGCGGCGCATACATACTGTCGCCCTCCGGCGGGGCTGGCGGATATTTTCGGAACTAACGTTGCGCATAGACAGTGGCGCCTCTAGCGGGGAGTAGGGTGAACTAACCAGTGGCGCCATCTAGCGGCGACCTTTGGAACTAACGCTGCGCATACACAGTGGCGCCATCTAGCGGGGAGTAGGGTGAACTAACCAGTGGCGCCATCTAGCGGAGACCTTTGGAATTAACGTTGCGCATAGACAGTGGCGCCATCTAGCGAGGAGTAGGGTGAACTAAATTGTCACTACCTTGCGCATACATACTGTCGCCCTCTGGCGGAAAAGTTCTGATCCAAAAGCGGCACAAACACACTACTGACATCATTTAGATGTAAGTGAACCACAAGTGTACGTTCGAATTGCCCTGTTAGTTCTAGCACAGAATAAATAATAGTACTAGGTATAGAAGACTCACTCCCTAACAAAACGCGTCTGTCACGATCAGCACAGATATGGCCGCTAGGTGGCGACAGCGCCACGCGCGGCTTATAGCAAACCCCAAAATTGGGGTCGAGCGGATGTACTTTTAGCTACCTGTAGCAAAGCGACGAAATCGCGGAGTGAGCCACGCCTGGTTCTAGCACTAACGATCACCGAGCAAAGCCGCGAATAGAGAGACGGACAGATAGACGGACATAGGGAAACTATAGTTAACTACGGAACCCAATAAACGCCTTAGGCCTTTTTTATTATAAACAAACAACAATCTGGATATTGCAATGATTGTTGTAATTTATTTAATACAGTTATGATATTAGTTGTAAAAACAAATAATTTTAGTAAAGTATTGATAATGCTTGCGCCAATTGCAAGGCTGTCTGTTATTTTTCGCCTCGCTAACCGAATATATTGTACAGCTTAGCAAAAAAGAGTAGAATTTAAAAAGTGGCAACACTGTAGTGTCGTCCCTTTCAAACCAATTTATATAAGAAAATGGGACTACACTACAGTGTTGCCACTTTTTAATTTCTACTCTTTTTTGCCAAGCTGTACAGTATTGAAGCATGGGCAGTTTTCCGCAACTCGACGACTGGTGGCTAAGTATTTTGCGTGACGGGGGTGCTAGTCCTGTCAGCCCAACTCCTCAAGGAATCCTATTAAGCCTTTGATGTTGAATAGATCCCTCGGAGATCCATGATGTTCTGTATGGATCCACTCCATTGCATTCCAGCACCACATGAGAGACTGTCTATCTTATCTCCACGCACCCTCAGCACCTAACTAAAGTTGGCCACTGACGAGCCTTCCAACAGTCCAAATAGCGTGGCTGCAATCCAAAATCGGGCCGTGAATTTCAAAAACGTACAATGTTTAATATTAGGATGCCGTCCATTTGGATGAATCCATTGTAACGGCATCCATTTGGATGGCTCGTCAGTGGCTTGCTTTAATATAAGTGCTAATTGCTTAAAAGGTTATCAATTAATTACTGGAGGTATAATGCCATACAAATATATTGTAAGTAAGCGTCGATATTGTTAAACCCTATGAATCCGCGCTGTGGGCGTTCGGAGTCCCGTCAGCCACTTGACAGTTTTTGCGCAAATCCGCGGCGCCACTTGACTACTTTTCATGTATTCGCTGTTCTGAGATATGGCATGGTGATGTTTTTATGTAGATACCAATTTATCGGTCAATAGATAATAAAATAACTAATATACTTAATTAATAATGTTACTTCAAGGTGAGTCACATGAGAAATTGCCTGCTATCAATATCGATAACAGTTGAGTGTTGATATTTTTATTAATCACTTGCACAAAGCCGATGCAACTAAATGGAAAGAAAATATTTATTTATTTATTTATTTATTTATTTATTTATTTATACAAAGAATTCCAACAGCTGTGAATGATACATTCTTCTCTTCGTCGTTATCCTCACAGCTGAGGGTCGTGACCACCATAAGTAGCTCTGTCTATAAGAAGCCTCCAGGCTGCTCTGCCGGCCTAGCCAAGGTTACAATCGCTATCGCTTCGACAACGAAAAGCATTATGTCTCTCTATCACTCTTCCATATTAGTGTGACAGTGACAGTTGCGTTTCGATCGCTACGGAGCGTAAGCGATTGGCATCTTGGCTACGCGGCCTGTTCTGAGCCTGAAGAAGTGCATGATACATTAGACTTTTGCGCTCCATCTTTTAATATCCTAAAATGTATAAGTAGGTACGTCAGTCCCTTTGGTCAATTAAAGCCATTGTGTGGGCTAACGCGGTAATGTATGGCCGCGTAATGAAGTGTGACTTCACGCCTGATTTACTTTAACGGTGTATTTTTTTCCTCGACACGAGGGCGCAGTTAATATGATTTTCGATACTTATAAGTATTATATCTACACATAAATTTCCTACTCGTATGATGGATACCTACGTTTGCTCAGTGAAATAATATTGTAAATACATGGTGGCTTAAAAATACATTGACATTTTACGGAAGCTAGACCAAAACAAGGGGTGGTTTTAAACAGCTCGCAAACTCGCATGCGATTTTAGTCACATTGCGGTTACGTCCAATTCAACCGACCTATCGAAACTCGCATGCGGGTTCTCGCATCGCCTAAATGAGCCCTAAACTCAGGTTACCAGTTATAGGTAGGTTAGGTACTATAATCCTATAGGTGCTCGAACATGAATTTAGAACATACCCAGTTAAGCTGTAGACTGAAGTTAACAGAGTTTACGGAAACGATATTTCCGAACGATCCCTTATTTGAAAATTAAATTCAGAATACAATCGAGATGAACGGGCGACTGATATCAAAACGAGATCAAATACCAATGTGACGTTCCACGGGTAAACGTACCTTATGGCGGACGGCGCTTACGTTGCTTAGCAACGCGTTAGTATTGGAGCGTTGTTAATAAAGGCGTAAGCGCCGTCTGCCAGAAGGTACCTTTACCCGTGAAACGTCATATTTGTAGCCTGACATTGGCGTAACGTATTTATATTTACAAATGCGATAAATCATCTATAGGAAGTTCGTTCACATATCTTTCGTTACGGTACAAAGATAACATTTTTACGATACGTTATTTGCGTCACGCTACGCTCAAATGGGAATACGCCTTTGACGCCTATCAATATATTTTTATAAAGCTTTTATTTATTAACCGACTTCAAAAAGGAAAAATTTATTTACATATCAATATGTCTCGAATTTTAGGACGATGAAAATAAATATAGGTAATCTAAATTTTGAAATGGCGATGACAGTTATGTGCCTAAGGTATACCTATTCCGTCCGTTTTTCTAAGATCAACTACGCCATAATAAATGTATGTGGAGCGAACATGATCTTAGAAATCAGACAGACCATACACGAAAGTATTGTTGTGTTAACCTAAACTGCAAAACGTAATTCAAAACCAAAAAAAGTGAGACAATGTTGCCATTGCAATAATTGGTTTCTAAAATTGTAAATTCCTTTTGATAAATAATCACGCTAAGATAATTTATTCATTAGTAATTTTACTCTTACTATTTAAAAAAGTACTTTTATTTATTTATTTGTACATATATACAAGACGCGCTAGTAAAAAAGTGGCAACATTTCTTACTTTTTTTGGTCTTGAATTACGTTTTGCAGTATAAACCTTAATACTTATACATACCTGCAACTTTTTTTTAAACTGGTTATCAGGTATGCAGTGATCACCGTTCTTTCACTAATAAAAAGTGCCGTGGCGACTAATACCTACCCTATATAATAAATCCTTCCCCGGGCCTTAAACTATATCCGTACCAAAAGTCATCTAAATCAGTTCAGCTGTTTAAGCGTGAAGAAGAATCATACAGACAGACAGATAATAAAGGATATCCGAGACTTACCTACAGAAATGTTCTTATTAAAGTGCCTTACGAGTAAGTAGTAGTATAATATTGAATAATTTTACGGTTTATATAGACTCACTTGTTTTTAGGGTTCCGTACCCAAAGGGTAAAACGGAACCCTATTACTAAGACTTCGCTGTCCGTCCGTCCGTCTGTCTGTCACCAGGCTGTATCTCACGAACCGTGATAGCTAGACAGTTGAAATTTTCACAGATGATGTATTTCTGTTGCCGCTATAACTAAAATACTAAACTAAAAACAGAATAAAATAAAGATTTAAATGGGAGCCCCCCATACAACAAACGTGATTTTTGACCAAAGTTAAGCAACGTCGGGAGTGGTCAGTACTTGGATGGGTGACCGTTTTTTTTTTTGCTTTTTTTTATTTTTTTTTGCATTATGGTACGGAACCCTTCGTGCGCGAGTCCGACTCGCACTTGCCCGGTTTTAGTCACTCGTGCGATGTTTCAGAGAGCCCAAGTCTCCTTTCTCGAGTGACTAAGAACAAGTGAAATAAGCCCTAATATTATTCAATGTCTATTAAGTATGTCTCACAATTAAGCTTAGGTAGTATACCTAATAGTTGCATAGCAAACCGCGTCAGTTATCAAAGTCCGGGAAAGTCGTGACCAATCATCGGACGAGGGCATTACTAGCCGTCTGGACCGGGGTAATCTCAGACAGATAAGATGCAAACCAAAGTCTACAGACCCGACAGCTGACTAATAAAATTGTGTCATTAGCTAAAAGCAAGTATATAATGGAGACCCCTCACTCTTGCGCCCGAGATGGACAGAACAATACGTGTTGGGAATCAAAATTGCTACACTTCAATTAATTATCTTTAAGAGGCCGAGGCCTCCGACATGTCATTTTCTATGACGACTGTTCACGTGATGCTTTCCATAGAAATCTAAGCGCCAGAAACTCTGGCCCGGCCTCAGCCCGATCTAGTGTCATCCTTACTCGTAAAGGCTTATAAAATTTACCTTAATCTGGGTATTTTTGTATTTATTCATTGTTTCATTGTGTGTACATTTATTCATATCAACAATTTGAATTTACATTTATATGTAAATCTGTTTACAAAATTGGCCGAAGGGTGGCGTCGGAGCGGTCGGGCGGTTTCGAAGCATCCCGGGCAAACTGCCTAATCCAACACAAGAGCAGCCGATTTAACGGAGCCACGCCGTTTTGTCGCCTAAATAGAGTGTTTAGTTTTATGTCTCTAAAATGCATATATATATATATGTATATGATCTAAATTAAAAAATATATCGCATCCAGACAATAATATAGATAGGCCATCAAATTGAATTTAACGGTAATGTTGACTTTGATCAAATCTTTTTCAATCAATTTGCCGACTCTTGTGCTCCGATTATTGCGTATCGTTGTTTTCCAAGTACCCTTACCATGAGTATATAGCAACTAAATCGCTAAAGTCTGTCAAAGCTAACTCCGTTACACCGCTTTGAATAGAGGACAACGTGAGGGACTATCATTTTAACACATTCACTGCCAAGGGGCGTGGCCTAGGAACAAACTTGTATGACGGTGAACGCACATGTGCGTTGGGGGCAGTGAATGTGATAACCGTCATATTTTCTTAGAAATTTGATATTAATCTTGACATTGTCACACTTAATCATTGCAGAGTTTGCATGGTCCGACTCTAGTGACACAGCATCTCGGCTTGGAGAGCACTGGTATCTTTAGTAAAGAGTGCCCACAATCGTCACGTCCCTCATGGCTCCTCTACACTATGGGCCAACGCCGGCCACTCCAAGGGACGCATTTATGCGTTAGAGGGAGCAAATGATATTGCTATCTCATTCTACCGCATGGCTGCGTCCCTTGGAGTGGCCGGCGTTGGCCCATCGTGTAGAGGAGCCATCAGCCATGAGGTTATTACGACTAGCGACCCGCCCCAGCTTCGCACGGGTTAAAAAATTATACACAAACCTATGTCAAAAATCACTCTATCGATAGGTGAAAACCGCATGAAAATCCATTCAGTAGTTTTTGAGTTTATGGTGAACATACAAACACACAAACAGACAGACGCGGCGGGGGACTTTGTTTTATAAAATGTAGCGATAGTGATAGTGAGAAGGAAGAAGTTTATCGTATATGGCTACGTAAACTCATGGTAAGGGGTCCAGAATATTATATACTCACGAAACAAACAAAGATCGGATCGACTCACGACAGAAAACAAAACTTAGTTGCCTAATTACGAAAACAGAAATAAACCTCGAGGGTTGACAAACAAGTCGTAAATTTGATAAAATGGTGGATTATATTCGCCTTTTCGTATATAATAATAGTTTGTGACGTAAAGCGGATTTCGAAACTTAAAATCTGATTGATTTGATACTACATTTGACATGACTCAGTTCGCGCGTAGGTCATCCAGTTATGTGCGCGCGAGATGAGCAGGCCTACTACGAGCGACACTAACCTGACACAGACATATCCACGGCAAAGTACCATGAACTCCTAACTAACATTTTTAGTAATACATATTTTCATTAATTTAGTAAAAATAGTTAGGAGTTCATGGTACTGCTCCTTCGATATTCGCTAGTGTGTGCGTAGAGTTAGATTAAGAAAAGTCTGCAGAGATATTGACAGCGCACGCAGTGCCAGTGTTATTTATTTATGCGTCATAATTTCATAGAAGTTTGACTATGTAAATATATTAGTCTAAGTAAAGACACCTGTATTCTTAACATTAAATATTGTACAAAACAGCGGTGGGTTTGTTTAGTTAGAATTACACTCAACAAAAATTAAAACGGGTCAATTTCCACGGAAATTCTACACACCCGTTTTCATTGTTCATCAGCACAGACCATAATATAAACTAAAACGCAAAATTTTAATGCTCGTAATTCACAAGTTTTATCAGATAAGTGCAATGCACCGTAGGTATAGTTACTGTATTTTTAGTGTTCCGTACAAAACTTTGTTTACGGAACACTTATGGGATCACTTCGGTCTTGTTTTTTATACAGTCACGCTCCGTGATTGTTACGCCATTTAGAGCTCTAGCTAAATTTGGCATTCCATAGCGTAAGTATGGAACAACTAATTTAGCTAGGACCATAAATGGCGCAACAATCGCAGAGAGTGATAGTAAATCTTTAATATGTAGGGTTTTTGTTTTATGTGTGTACAATATAAAAAGGTCTTCTTGCGCATTATTTAATGCCCTGTTTATAAACGAGTTTCCCATTCGTAAATTGGTCCGGTAACGTTATGGTACCTGCGCCAAGGAAGGTCCACCGATATTTTTTTTTGTTTTTTATAATTAATGTGAACTCGCAGTTTTGTCTATGGCACGAGCGAATATGGACGTAAAATTTGAACCCATTTACACTTACAAAAGTATGAAATTTTTGCCTTAAGTATTTTAAATTGCTTGCGGCATCTAGTTTAAACTATGATCTGTGTTGACGTATGTTGTTTAATTTAAAACTGTGTAAAAATCGGCCAAGTTAGTCCCTTGTAACTTCAGGACACTGCAGTGGCAGTGTGGCGGGTTGACGTTGAGAAAACTGTGTTGTGTCTTCGACCTTTGAGCAGATCCTGAAAAAAAAAGATTGTCAGTATTAATTTTCCTTTATTTTCAAACCCACATTTATTATGTAGGTACCACGCTCCGCGAATGTTACGCCATTTATGGTTCTAGCTAAATTGGTTGTTACATACTTTCGCTATGGAATGTCCAATTTAGCTAGAACCCGAAATGGCGTAACATTCCCGTGTGGTGACTGTACATACAGTCGCCATCAGTTAGGAGCGGCCAAGGTTTTCAAAAATATCTAAACAAAGTCTTTATTTGTAGAGACTTTCGGCGATTAAGTGCATGTTCAGATATTATTGAGTACATTGGCCGATCCGATATATCTTATAGCGACTGTATGAAAAATAATTATAACAGGTAACACAATTTTTCGAATGACCAGTTACAGATCATGTAAAAAACATTTTTTTTTAAATATAACTCTGCGTTATCTTATCCAGTAACGGCAAAACTTAATGGACTTTGTCTTATTCTAGTAGGTACTTAAACTATACGAGTTAAATTCTCAAGTAAAGAAGTTCCGTCAAGGAGCTGTTACATTCAAGCCCGTAGTACCATCCACTAGATGTTGTTTTTGTATGATGTATTTTGTGATGAACTTTCCGTCAGGTGTGACTAGAGCCAATCGCTGATCAGTTTATTATATTTAAAAAAATGTAGAAGTCAAACGAGCAGACCAATCGCCTGAGCGGATGAAACGCCGCAAAAGTATCTGCCGCCTTGGGTTACTTTTCCAAATAGAAATATATCTCTACAGTTCGTCATCAAAAACTATGTCACAGTTTAATTATTTATATATATATTTTTTTTTTTCAATTTATTTACACATCACAAAAACATAATACAAACAACTTAAAACCAAGATGCGCCACAGAAACTTGTGAAAGTTTATGCGTGGTGCAAATGCATCACTACGCTCAAACTGCATGTTTAATGTTTATATACCTATGCATTTTTTGTATATGGAATATAGAGACATATCTTTTAGTTAAGTTCATAAAGAATGACAGATACTTTTGACGCGCAGGTAGTGCATCTTTTATATGAGGCCCTCCAAGAGCGCTGATAATGAGTGAGTCAGTGAAACTCTAGCCGCCCAGAGGCCTATAAAAAGATCTCTACCAGTGTATTTTGGATCTTCATTTAGATAAACCAAAATTGCATTTGTCATGGCCAGACATCGTAAATTTTATAGCATTTTTGGTGCAGCGGAGTGGTGTTAAATCAATTGGTATAAACAATTTCAACCATAATGATTCATTAGCGTTAATATTAACCTTAATTTACCATTTCAATTAGAATTATCTAAACTAATTCCGTTTATACCATTCCGCTGCACCAAAAATACCTACTATAAAATTTACGATGTCTGGTCATATCAAATTTTACTTGGTGGGCGGCTAGAGGTTTGCTCTATCTAGTAGTGAGTTATCTGTGGCCACTCTAAGCATAATGTCTTACCTTGAACGCTCGTGAGAACTTGCGAGACATGAGGCTGTATAGAATGGGATTAACCGCCGTATATATGTACACGTTCACCAGGCATATGTAGCGCAGAGTGCGCAACATCTGCAGGAGAGAAAAACAAGTGAAAATTATAAAAAAAGCGGCCAAGTGCGAGTCGGAGTCGCCCATGAAGGGTTCCGTAGCAGCAAGTAACATAATAAAATTGCGGTTTACGATTTATGACGTATAAAAAAAAACTACTTACTATTAGATCTCGTTCAAACCAATTTTCCGTGGAAGTTTGCATGGTAATGTACATCATATATATTTTTTAGTTTTATCATTCTCTTATTTTAGAAGTTACAGGGGGGGGGGGATACATTTTACCACTTTGGAAGTGTCTCTCGCGCAAACTATTCAGTTTTGAAAAAAATGATATTAGAAACCTCAATATCATTTTTGAAGACCTATTCATAGATATCCCACACGTATGTGTTTGATGACAAAAAAAAATTGAGTTTCAGTTCTAAGTATGAGGAACCCCCAAAAATTATTGTTTTTTTTTCTATTTTTGTGTGAAAAACTTAATGCAGTTCACAGAATACATCTACGTACCAAGTTTCAACTTAATTCTTATAGTTTCGGAATAAAGTGGCTGTGACATACATGGACAGACAGACAGACGGACAGACATGACGAATCCATAAGGGTTCCGTTTTTTGCCATTTGGCTACGGAACCCTAAAAAGGACTGTAACTAGATATTCATAAAACCAGCCGACTATATTCCAAAATATGGTCCAAAACGAAATCAAAAATTCAGGGAACCGATTATTGAATTTTGACCGCTGGATTTCGTGTATTTCGTTTAATAATATCTCCACTACCAGGCATTTAAATTCTACTAAATAGAATTGAAAACACGTTGTGGGACATTAATAAGGATTTAATATAATTCATAAAATTAATTTATAAATTGCACGTATTAATAATACTTAATGTATTTAAATGAATAATTAACATTGCACCTATATATCTTTATATTATTTTAATTAAATAAATTGAATGCTACAAATAATTATGGTCGCCGACCTCCTGGACGGAGATGACACTTGAAGAAGAAGAAGAATAAATAATTAAGACTAGAGTGTACTAGTGCGTAGAGATTAAGAAAAATTTGCAGAGATTTTGATAGCCCACTATAAATAACAATTGCACTGCGTGACCTATCAAAATCACTGCAGACTTTTCCTGGTCTAACTCTATGACTTTTTGACTAACTTACCTTTCCATAGTCTGCCCACTTATTTATGGGAGCCACGAGCACCAGACGCAGAAGGAAGAACGGGAACCAGCAGAAGAAAAATGTGGCCGCCACGGCCGCTGTAATTATAAACATTCCCTGAATTGTTATTCAAATTACAGTAACAATCAGAGCTATAGGTACTTATGAATGAATGAATAAATAATATTTATTTCAGGACTAGTCCCTTATTATGTTAGTAACAAGTTTGGTAAATACTTAAAATCCATTTATTTCTTATATCCAGAAGTAGGAAAAGTAAATATAGGATGACTCACGCAAGACCGGGCCGTGTCCGGGCCGGAGCTTCTGGCGCTTACTTTTCTATGACGTGACAGGCGATCACGTGATGCTTTCATTGAAAGCGATGCATCGAAAGCTCTAGCCCGGACTCGGCCCGGTCTAACGTCATCCTACACAGGCCTAGCCAAGATGACAATTGTCTTCTTGTATGAAAAATATTTTGCAATTTTTGTTCAATAATCACGTTCAAGTACACGAAAGATATTTTTTTAGAAACAGTACTTAACTATTAAAACCGAAGCTTTCGTAAGCGACAATTTAGAGGAATTATCTATAGGTACCTCAACTACGTACACCTATTATCTTAAATTTTTTTAATTAAAGGAAAAATGGAAGCATTCGCCACTTCGGGCAAGACACGAACTAGTGACCTCTTGGAACAGTTGGAACACCAATCAAATCACTCTTGACAAACTACCGGAGATGGCCAGAAGCGTCCAAATTTTCCATTCCTTCCTTTTTCTTAACGTCTTACCCAACATCACTATGGTCTTGTCTCGATACTGCTTCCCGTTCACCGGACTAGTTCCATTCGACACTTTCATCGACTTTATTTTAAATGCAATCAATATGTACAACACGAATATCATAGTCATCGGAATTACGAAGAACACACACATCTCAGTCACTATCTCCAGTTTTAAAAAGACCGGCAGTGTTAAATAGCAGTAGGCTTGGTCGTTCTTCTCGTATAAATGTATGGCGAAGAGAAAAGGCAAACAGAAGCAGACGGAGACCAACCAGTTGGTGGCCACAATTTTATACACGCGGGGCCTTAAGGTCAGCTTCTGACGAAGGAAAGGCTTGGAAACCACCAGGTATCTCTCCACTGTGAACGCAGCTATCGTCAGGACACTACAGTTGCATAAACATTCCCACGCTAGAAAGCGAATGATACATCCCACTTCTCCAAACGGATAAGCGTCTGGCGCCCACATGACATACACCTCGAACGGGATAAACAAAGCGGCCGTCAGGTCTGTTATAGCGATGTTAAACAGGTAGCAGTTGGTAGGTGTTCTCATGGAGCGATCACGAATGATGACAGCACAAGTGCACACATTGCCAACCACGCTCATTATAAAACATAAAACAAGGAGAATGCTGACAGGAATCTTCACGGAATCATCGTCGTATTTGCCCCCATCTTCACCGATCGCTATCGGTCCGAACCACGTGAAAAAACTATTTGCACTGTCTTGATCACTAGCCATTTATAAAGTCTTTAAATAATTATGGAAGAAAATGCATGGCACCTCTTTCACAAGCTACTGCGGCGTTAAGACTGATTGATCTAAAGGACCGTGCGAAAATCTACAAATAGGTAAGCTCTACAGGATGATTTCGTTTAGTTTTTCGTTTAGTTTTTCGTTTAGTTTTAGAGCGCGATGAGACCTGAATTTCATTCAAAATATATGAGACAGATTCATTATGAGGGAATAAGAAATTTTGGCCTTGAAATCGAGAATATTCGTTGCTAAATTTGTCATTGCCATTCAAATGGAATGAAAATATAATTATATTAAAGTCGCTAGATCGATCTCTGCACAAACACATCAAAGATTATTATAACAATTATTAATTAAAAATAATTTAAGTATCTCCCTGTCATGTTCAGTTTCTTGACCCTTTATCCTTATTTTACTTTTAACCTGTTTTCAGAAATATGGTATTTTTATTTCCGTCGCTTAATTACCGTATTTCCGGGCAAGACATTCTAAATTTAAACTGGGTAGGGATGCGGTCAATGCTTGTCTAAGAACGTACCTGGGTCTAAATACTTTTCGTTGTCTTTCTTTTTGTCCCCAATAAATGTGATGGAGTGGAGCTTTTTGTATGGGGTGAAATAAAGTTTTTAATTTGTCCCAAGACTTATAATCGACGACTATTTCTACTAGAAACTTTCTAGCGGAAAGACATGCAATATTACTTTCTGTATACTAACATAGACTAAGGCATTGTTAAAAGCAACTTTTTATGGGCCACAGGCCTGAATTAAAGGAATATTTCATTTTATTTAACAGCACTCAACTTTTTTTTTGATAAATACTAAAATAGAAGCGTGACAGAGTGATAGCTTCTGCTATACTTCTGTAACATGTTAAGAATTATCAATCCTCAAATGAAGAAACTTGAAATAGAAAAATGTTAATTGTTTAATAAAATTGTTCTTTTTTTTCAATGTTTTTTTTACTTTTCTTTGATAATGACCCGTAAATTGTCGCGGGAGCCTAGAAAACACCAAAAGAAACTTAAATAACGTGTGAAAATAGACGTGACTTTTCGTAGCATCTGTCATCTCGATACATTTTTAACCGACTTCAAAATCTCCAAAGTAGGATGTTTACAATGCGTTTATTATTAACAAACCTAACGGTTTTTTTTTTCATTTGACCTTTGTCGTGCGATATTCGTCGTCGATTGTCATCTTGGCTAGGCCCTCAGGTCAGGTTTTTAAAAGCAATAAAGGTCGTAACTAAAACTCTGATTGGAATGATATTCGTTTAACACTCGAGTAACTATATCATCTCAAGAGTCAAGAGGAGCATTAAAAGCAGGAAGCGGCTTTCCAGCATAAAATTCTATACTATTGAGTTAGTTGGGCGTTGATATGTTATATTTGGTACTCGTAGCGCATCTGGCTCGCATGAATATAAAACTATACGAGCGAGATGCACGCATTGATATCAAAATGAATGGAAATTGCCATCAATTTTCAAGTTCGCCCTCAGGGTCAATTTATAAACGGAAATATAAGTAGGTATACATATATGTAAGTTATTGATCATTATTGATTTCTTTATTAAAACTATGAACATACTTAGTTTAATTAATAACAAAATTATAATAAAATAGAACCTAGCCAACTACCTGCAAAACTAAAACTTATTCAGAATAAAATACAAACATAGTGACCTAGCCTAAAATGTTTATTGTAAGGCAATAAGGTAATATCACCCAGGTCCGACCCCTGTGGAAGGGTTCTCCTAAGGCTGGCTGTGGATCTCTATGCCGATCCGTTGGGTGAGGAACGACTCAGCCCCACGGTCCCCGGTGACTTCTATGATATTTTTTTGAAAATTACTTACATAAGTAATGATTTTGTGTGCGCTTGGGCACCACGGTCCCAATGTAAGTAAATAAATATTTGGCGATACTGTCTTTTCCGTTGCGGTAATATACGTGGCATAGCAATAAGCCGATAACATAGAACCCACAGATTTAACCCGAGCGATTAAAACGCTTGAAGATTCGTCTGACTATACCTCGATTTTTTAGCATTAAAAAAGACTACATGATTTTGACGAGTTTTATTATTGAAAAACGCTTTGAAAAAAATAGTAGTTTACCTACTTATGAAACCAAATAATGTTAATTAACATATAAATTTTATCGATTTTATCCTTTTTTGTAAGCGACAATCAAGTGGAATTCTTTTGTAGGTAGGTACTAGGTAGTCGTTCCAGGACCTCCACTACGCCTGGAATACCTATTTATTACTAACACCTATTTTTTATATTGAAGAAATAAATGATACATTCACTGCTTCGGGAAAGATATGAAATAGGGACCTTTCAGAAGCCGTGCAAATATTTCCATTCCTTCCTTTTTCTTCGTCTTACCCAACATCACTATGGTCTTGTCTCGATACTGCTTCCCGTTCACCGGACTAGTTCCATTCGGCACATTCATCGACTTTATTTTAAATGCAATCAATATGTACAACACGAATATCATAGTCATCGGCATTACGAAGAACACACACATCTCGGTCACTATCACCAGTTTTAGAAAGAAAGGCAATGTCATATAACAGTAGGCTTGGTCATTCTTCTCATATAAACGTATGAGGAAGAGATCAGGCAAACAGAAACAGGCGGAGACCAACCAGTTGGTGGCCACAATTTTATACACACGGGGTTTCAAAGTCAGCTTATGACGAAGGAAAGGCTTGGAAACCGCCAGGTACCTTTCCACTGTGAATGCAGCTATTGTCAGCAAACTGCAGTTAGATAAACATTCCCACACTAGAAAGTGAATGATGCATCCCACTTCTCCAAACGGATAAGCGTCTGGCGCCCACATGACATACATCTCGAACGGGATAAACAAAGCGGTCGTCAGATCTGTTATAGCAATGTTAAACAGGTAGCAGTTGGTAGGTGTTCTCATGGAGCGATCACGAATGATGACAGCACAAGTGCATACATTCCCAACCACGCTCATTATAAAACATAAAACCAGGAGAATGCTGACGGGAACCTTCACGGCATCATCGTCATATTCATCGCCATCTTCACCGATCGCTATCGGTCCGAACCACGTGAAAGAACTATTTGTACTATCTTGATCACTGGCCATTTAAAAGGTCTTTAAGCATTTATGGAAGAAAATGCATGGCACATCTTACACAAGCTACTGCGGCGTTAAGACTGATTGATCTAAAGAACCGCGCGAATATCCACAAATAAAGCTCTACAGGATGATATCGTTTAGTTTTTCGCAAGTACGCGCGGCTCGCTATATTTAGAGCACGATGAGACCTGAATTTGGTACAAAATATTTGATATAGATATGAAATATTTATTATGAGGGAACAAGAAATTTTGACCTTGAAAGCGAATATATTCGTTGATAATTTGTAATTTCCTTTGTTGAAGCAACTAAATGAAATGAAAAAATAAATATTTCAGTCGCTAGGTGAATCTCTGGAACAAGCGAATCAAAGTCTATAATAATAATAATTATTAATTAAATCAATTTTAATTATCTTGCTATCGTGTTCAGTTCCTTGAATGGCCTTTTTGTCCTTATTTTACTTTTAGCCCGTTTCGAGAAATAGTATTGTTATTATTCATTGCTTATTGACCTTATTGTATTTCCTGGTAATGATTTCCAAATTTAAACTTGGTAGAGATGCTATGAATGCTAAGAACGTACAGTCACCTGTAATAATAAAAAATATTACACAACGAAGGCTGCAAATTTCTGACACGGTCTTATTTGTAGAGCCATAAGAGCGTGTCACATATTTTTAGCAAGGACCCGGGTATGTCCTTAAACTACGTCCAAGACCACCGGTGGACGGGCAGCAGCGTCCCTCAAATTCGGTGTACTCGACTGCGATCGCCAACCCGCCTGCCAAGCGTGGCGATTATGGGGAGAAGGGGGAGGCCTATGTTCAGCAGTGGACGTCTTATGGCTGAGATGATGATGATGATGATGGCATATTTTTGCGGCTTTCGAAGTGTAACATATTATTGCAGGTGACTGTATGTAGTATCAACGCAATTTTTACGGTAACGCCATCGCCAATCAAAAAGGAAATAATTTATAGAAATCCCGTGGCATTTCGATCGTACTTGTCATTCAGGTAATTCTTGCTGTTAATAAATTACAACTGTCATTTAAGCCTTCTCTGGTAGCTAGCAGAAAGCTACACTCTGGCAGCTTTGTCAGTTAAAAAACGGCAGATGTGAAAAATGTAGGCACCAGAATATCTCATAGAAATTTTAAATTTTGTGACTTTTCCCAGCAAACATTTTAAGTATTTTTTCCTAGGCTCGAAGAAGATTTTACCAATTTAAGTGAAAATTACGTCCTAAGTCACCAATTATTTTACGTATTGTACACTTTTACTTCCAAGTCAAAATATAGGGATAATAAAACGTAAATTTCACTTCATAAATACACCATGAAGTCAGGGACTTAGGGGTTGAAAATAAGGCAAAATATTAGGTAAAATTAACCTTAAACCCTGACCAATAGGTCAAATCTACTAATAAGGTATTTTAGGTGTATTTGCGACGTAATTATTACTTATACGGCGACTATGAAGTCACGGACTTAATGGTTGAAAATAAGTCGTATTACTAGGTAAAATTAACTTCGTACCCTGACCAATAGGTCAAATATACTAATAAGGCCTTTTAGGTGTATATGCGACGTAATTATTTCTTATACGGAGACCATGAAGTCAGGGACTTAATGGTTGAAAATCTGTCGAAATATTAGGTAATATTAACTTCGAACCCTGACCAATAGGTCAAATGTACTAATAAGGCATTTTAGGTGTATATGCGACGTAATTATTTCTTATACGGGGACCATGAAGTCAGGGACTTAATGGTTGAAAATAAGTCGAAATATTAGGTAAAATTAACTGCAAAGGCTGACCAATAGGTCAAATGTACTAATAAGACATTTTAGGTGTATTTGCGACGTAATTATTTCTTATACGGAGACCTTTAGGTCGTCGATTTTATGTCGATTTAGCTACTAATTTTAGGTAAATGTTACTTAAAATAGATACCAAATTGCGACCATATAGTTAAAATCACTTGTAAAGTACTATCAATACCATAAGGTAGTGCCGCCATTTTCTTTCATTATAACGAGATGCTAAATATGAAATTGCATAATTTAAGTTAGTTATATCTTGAATGGTGCCATCGCACGGTACTTCATTGTGCTAATATTCAAAATAAAACAATATTTTTGATCAAGTCAATACACTCACACACACAAATATTCAATTACAACACTCAATTACAAGCAAATATATGCATTTTGATTTTATAAAATGTTGAAAACTTAAATATTTCAAAAGCCCATCGATAGTTTTGTATGTAAACCTAACATACTGCACGAAAAAAATTTCTGTGCACTAGATTTCATCGTTCTTCATCAGCGTAATCGGCCTAAATTATTTTACATGACTTAGTGGCCGCCATTATCATTGCACAACTTAAAGTTGTTTTCTTGTTAGACATTTTGTTTCTGAGTGAAAAGAATATATAAGCGTAATGTTTGTGTCTCTTTTTCTCTTCATCGCGTCTCATCTAAATATTGCCTCGCAGAGTAATTATATGGATAAAAATATGTCGCCATCACGTCTAAAGGTGGTAAAGAATACCAAATTAGTACATTTTCACTACGCGGCACGTCGTGGCGACGTCGAATCCACGTCGGAAACATGACCTAGTGTTGACCTAATGGTTGTAATCACTAATTTACCGTCAATAAATACGTCGCCGGCACGTGCGTTTTTTCCCCATTTATGTCGACTCGACGTGCCCACGACGTCGATTCGACGTGCCTCATTTTGGTCTCCTAAATTGTGCGACCTAAAATAGGTGCCTTTTTCGGAATATCGACCAAAAATGTTTGCTGGGTTTCTACTGACAAAGTTGGCTTGCCACCATAAAGGATGACGCACGTTAGACCAGACCTAACGTGAGTCATCCTTAACAGGGGCCCGTGGATAAAATGACATTCGTTTATCAACAAACGCCAATTGATTGAAAAGTTAAAATCTATCGGGATGACATGTGCGAAAGAAAAGTTGCGTGATCATTTCTATTCATTATTTAAGTTTCGATTGGTGTTTTCTATCACTTGACTGGACTAGTCACCCTGGACGCCTTCCACGAACATTAAAACTCGAATATCTTAATTATTCATCATTATTTGAGCATTTATTTTGTGCTTATATAAAAAATATTATTTTATTATTATTCTCCATTGGACTGTAACATTCCACAAAAATTAGTAGACTACTTCTATATTAATTACAAAATCAGCATCCTGGAAATTATGAAGACTCATTAATTAATCTAAAAGCGGCATTTCCTTAGAAACAAAATATTTTCATACTCTTTAAAACAAAAACAGACTTAACTTTTTTCTAGGAAGCACCCTCGTGAAAGTAATTGAGTGATGACGGCGATGAAATTGCGGCAGCCATAGAGGGCACACAGTGGCCTAATTGAAATTACGGACCAGAGAGGCCATCATAATACTTGTTCATGATAATTTGGATGGGTGCGACACACTCGTAACAAGAGGGTTCTGTGATGTTTTGGAATTCTTTATTAAGTGCTTTTTTAGACCGAAGTTTGACTGAATTTTGTTTTACAAATCCAACTTCCTGTACTAGACTAGTACTTGATTTTTCTTCTTCATTCTTTTTAAGACATCTATATTCGCTATTCTTGCGGTCGGAAAGGACTTTAGGGACAGAGATTACTTGATATGTTTCTATGGAACGTTATTATTAATTAATCACTTATAATTATATAATCCCACAGGACGGATCTCGGGGCAAAGGAAGACCAAAACGGAGATGGCGGGACGACCTTGACACATTTTGTAAAGAGTGGCGGGAGTGTGCATCGGATAGGACCAAATGGCGGGAAAGAGGGGAGGCCTTTGCCCAGCAGTGGGACACTCGTCTTCTTCTTCGTCGGTATCACTCTTGACAGAGTGGTCGTGGTCATCACTTCAGGTGTTGGTGGCAAGCTTCACAACACGTCGCCACTCTTCTCTGATAGCCGCCTTCCTCGTGCATTCTCGGGACACTCGTACAGGCTAATAATTTTTTTTTTTTTATAAGTAAGCTGATAATTAGCAGACGCAATATAATCATTATTGTTTTCGTGGCCCTGATTATCGACCTTTCATTATGGCCTTTTTATTATAAATTGTATGTAAATTAATTTAAGCCTTTTTATACGCGATTAAGTCCCGTTATAGAGTAAATAAGTACTTTCTACTCATATTTCACAAGCTATATTTTGCCTGTTAATACTTAGTTGAATGTTGATAGGATTCAATTATACACCGTGTTTTTATTGAATTCCGTTAACTTCGGGGTATGGTTAAGTACATTTAAGATAACTAAATGGCATAGTTAATTTTCAAAATAAAAATATATTTTTTGTTTTTTTTTTTTCAAAAAAATTAAGTTTAAAAAGTAATTAAATGTAGCATATAGCGTTGTTATAACACGGGCATTACATTTAACTCAACCAAACAATTGAAATCTTTGACATATCAATGTCATTTCGAACATCGATCGACCGAGATTGTACTTAAGTTTAGTAGCAAATGTATGAACTCACTCTAAACACTAATCAATATGTAAGCCAGCCCTAAGGCAAGTGTACACGCTTGTAGAGGCCTTATAGGAAAAAATAAATTATTGATTATCTCCGAAATGGAGTTAATTAGAATATCGGTGTCTTTGAGAAAGTTACTTGATTTAAGCTCAGGAATGCACCTTTGAAATTAACGGAAATCAAAAAAAACACGGTGTATAATAATTTACCTAAGAATAATATCAGCTGTATACAATCAAATCTTCAAAGTTAAAAGTTTGAAGGAGTGTTGAAAGGCACAAGCTTCGTATCTAGAAGACTTAGTACTCTTAGTAGGTAATATTAAATTTTAGACTTTAACTTTGGATATTTAAATATAAATCTATCTAAATTATAAACATTGTAGGTACGAATTTTGCCATTCCTTATAATTACGTACCGGTCGGATTGAGACTTGTTAAATTTGGTTTTTGGTAAGGTAAACGTACTGGACCCCTATTCGACAAGCGACGTTTGACGTATCGTGTTGATCTCCCGTTGATGTGGGAAAAATCATAAGTTCTGGAATACGTACAATGTCAAAATTTTACATTAACAATCCACAGTTAGGGTGACAAGCAAACCAAACCGAACCACCCTTAGTTTAGAGTTGAGTTTTGGTTGTACCAAATGATATTATCCACCGTTGATGGAATCAACACTCAGTATGGAATAAAATCATCTGTTGATTTGACGTGGATGCGAAATCTGACAGTTGCACATGTCGAATTTGGCCCCTGGTGCTCAACGTGTCATCTTGAAACTGAAGTCATTGTCAATAGAGGTGACAACAAGGTGTCATCTATTGGGCATTAGCATGTCGAGCACTAGAACGTGTGCAAGTTGCAGAACATTGCGAAAATTTTCATGCAAGTTTCCACTTAGAAATTTCCCGTCTAAATTTGGGATTATTACTCAATGTTCTTAACTGTTGACGACGTTTCATTTAACATTTACGTCACTCATTGGTGTCTATTTCAAGTGTCATTCGAAATAAACGTGCAGAAAAAAATACCGAGAACATTTCATGGGTACTTTGCAACATTTGAAAATTCTCTTTGGCATATTGCTAATCCGAACGCTACCTTTACGCGTAAAGTTAGCGCTTTCCTCTGAATATTTAAGGAGAGGAATAAGTACTTCGTTTAGGTTTAATGGCTCATTTTAATTATTTATGTCACCGTTCAGCTGTCGTAAAAGCCGAACATTATTTATCTCTAGTTTGTTCTTGTTAGTTTGAATGTCTCCTGTGCACAGAATACGCGTGGAATACATAGACACCGCACTGAAGCGCTTACAAAAAGCAGGTCACCATACATAGTGCAATTTTACTTGTAATATATGCTACTAATTGGGCAGTACAACCGAGTTACATTTAGCACCATGTGATACTATAATAACCCCCAAAGCTAAACTTTTGTAAGGGTTTGTGCACAAATCACGCGAGGTGTTTTCGGCTACTTTTTGACCCCCCCTCCCCCTTGGTGATATTTGGTGAGGTTTTTGGCTACGCCCCCTCCCCCCACACAACCTCACATGTATTTTTTTGAAATTTTTTCAGTCGTCCTAATTTTAAGATAAATAGTAATTGTATATAGAAAATCTTGTTTATTTTTCTATTTTCGTTAAATAAGCTCGCGATTTTGAATCGCAGAGTGAAGATTTATCTTTAACGAAACCGAGAAAAGTATCTACTCATGTGGTAGGTTTTTTTTTTCTTAGTTTCGTTCACTGTAAAAAAATACACGTGAGGTTTTCATATATCCCACCTCCCCCTCCCTCCCTCTATCGTGATTTTTTCGTGAATTTTATCATAGTTCTCCAAATAAAAGGAGTACCTTTTGACGTGGGTAAGGGTTAAATAAGAAAATTAACCTTTATAGCCCTTAACTCTTGTGTATGTCTACAGGATAGATGTAACACAGTTTTCTGTTTGACCCATTTACAATTTATAGATTGTAATAATATGGTGTGTCCCACAATAAAAAAGGAAAAATAGGAGGGCAAAACTCTGCTCGTATCTAGAACTGAAGCTGTCCATCAATTCTAACGTACATTTTCAACATATATACGTATACTATTACTACAAATATAATTGAAAGGCAAGTAGGTATAGTTAGGTATTAGAGAGTAGAATAGTCGTTAATAGACAAGCAATTTACGTAACTATGTTTATTGTTTACCGGTAGCTGACTTGAAGGATGTTTTCGTACGCCCTCGTTACTTCCTGCTTATTAGGGATTATGTTCCAAATTAGACAAGCTGGCCAATTCGAACGTACACTGATCACTGATATCAGAATGATATTTCAATCATGTTAATTTGTCATCGTGCGTCTCGTCTCATTTAGTTATTGTGCGCATGGAAGTACGAGCCAAATGCGCGATACCTTGTTACGGGTTGACAAGGGTATAAGAAGAATAAAGGTCACAAAATACAACTTAAAACTAAACTAAAAGTTCGCTCGTTCCGAGGATAGAATAGAACCTCGGCACTTCAACTTATACTTAAGTGAAGCCCGCGCGTCACTGGTCCATCGTGAGGCATGGCTAACGGCCGAAATAGGTTACCAGTTACATCGCCTACGTACCATTGTACCTTATTGCACAGACAGAAAGTCTATTGTCAATTAACGTGATCAGTCTTAAGGTGGCTTAGCAACAACATAACAACTTGAATGCCAACAGTTAGATATCCTGATACCAGGGTACGTCCGAATTGGCCTGTTTACCATAATACCGCTTATGGAAAATTAAGTGCCTGTAATAATAAGTACGATAACCTGTAGACATCTGACTGACTGTAGGCGTCCGACGCTTCGTTTTTTATAGAAAACATCACGTGATCACCGATCATAGAAAACGTACGGCTCGATTCGGAAAATGAATTAGAGACTCACTAGATATGAAATAGTAACGATATGTGACGTTCCACTGCATAAGGTACCTTATGGCGGATGGCGCCGCGATTCGGGTAATGAATCAGGGATTAACTAGATATTAAATAGTGAAGATATGTGACGTTCCATGGAAAAATGTACCTTATGCCGGCTGGCGCTTACGTTGCATAGCGCCGCAATAATATTGGAGTGGCGTTCATCATCATCATCTCAGCCATAAGACGTCCACTGCTGAACATAGGCCTCCCCCTTGCCAACCGCCATAAGATACCTTTATCCGTGGGACGTCACATATCTTTACTATATCGTATTTAGTTAATCTCTAATTCATTTCCCGAATCGTGCCGATAGTGTCGTACGGCGGCCCGGACCTGTGGGGGTACCGCGAAAACCGAAATTCGCAAATTGCAGGGATCTTTCTCTTTTGGTCCAATGAAGGCGTAATTAGAGTGACCGAGAAAGATGTTATAGCCCTGTACTGTTCTAGCGCGAGTCACTGTGGGCTATATATTGCCCGTTAATCGCAGTAGGTAAGGTACTTGCGCCTAATAAGGCCCACTTTTAATTACATCTTTTTAAATTTTTCATTTTTGATATGAACTTGCAATTTTGTCTATGGTACTAACCAAACATGGGCGAGAAATTTAAACTCATTTACACTTATAAAAGTATGAAATTTTGAAATTGAGCAAGCTTTAAAACTGGGCCTTATTAGGTGCAAGTACCTTACACATTATCTGTAGAATATCAAAGGGTTTTAATTGCCCGTAGTACGCGTGACAAACCCGAATAGTCAGCGTCCAAAGTTACGGATCACACTACGCGTCAAAAGTACAGATAACCATTGAAAAGTAGCGGTCTCGTGATTTTGCCCCCTTTCCTCTTAATAATAAATATTTGAAAGCATTTACGCCCCTCCTGTATAAGATTAAAAATAGGTTTTGCCGCAGTGTTGTTACACCGACGCTTAATAAAACAAACACGTCACGTGCAATAATATCAGTTAATGGCCTAAAACAGATCGTTTCAATCGAATATATTTGTAAATAAAAACATCTACTTACTGATGATGATTCATAGATCCCGGTTCAGATTTAGGGTGAACTGGAAACCGTGGACTGGAAATTTGCGTGCAGTTGGCGTGCAATTCCCATACAAATTGCAGTTGGGTTGCAGTCCGTCTGTATCGGCCCTTAGGGTGTCCGTTGGCTGACGCGGTTGAGCGGGTTAACGGAAAATAGTATTATCGCCACTTGCACCATCCCATCCCACTAACCCAGTGTTAACCAGTTAAGCCGTTAACCCAGTGTTAAATTGTACTGGTGCAAGAGGCCCTTAGCAGCGCAAACTGAGGTTGAGAAATGCGACCTACCGAGAACATCCGGACATATGAAAGCATTTTTGCGCAAGCTGAAAGAGACCTTCGCTGACGCTCGGTCATTTAGAAACTCAGAATGAGGGGGAGGGGATCAAAAATCTAGATTCGTGTGACGTAATTTATGGATGACCCCAAAGTAGTCCTAAGGAAAATAAAATTAATAATAAATATAGATCTTTCAGAACGTATTTATTGAGCACAATACCTAAAACTAATGTTTCACAGCTATCAACATTACGTGCAGATAATTATACATTCAATGTTAATTAATATTTGGTAACTCCTAATCCTAAATAAATAAACTAAACATTATCAACAAATAGTTATCACAAATCGTCACAATAATTAATAGCAAAGTGTAAACAGCTACTCTACACTAGTTTAAAAACATTTAAACTGTGAGTCATACTAACACTATTTAACTATGTATAAAATCAAATATATAAACAAATGCATATACAGCTTAAAAACAAATGCCAACCGATAGGTAAATATATGGAAATGTTTTTTTTTAATAATTTAAATATTTGTAGTCGCTTGATGCCTTTCTAAATGGTCAATTAAAATCTCGCAGTGTTACATAATGATGGAGTCGAAAGGACCAAAACGTTTCGGCCTCGTTGATGAAAAAAAATATATTTTTTATAGTTAAATGGTGCTAAACAGCAGATACACCTACACTAAGCTAATCTTCACATCACAATACAGACTTCTTGTAGGGTAGACCGAGGTGAATCAGATCACAGGGTGAATCGGATCATCATGAAAAATCCGTCGATATCTGAAATATTTCATTGATTTGAGTGCTTTAAAATAGCGCTGTACATGTCTTCTGTTACCCTACGACGCCAGCCTTACGCAATATTTTCAATATCATCAACTTTTTTAGTCTGACCCGAATCGCCCTGTGATCCGATTTCCTCGATCTACTATATGTCAACCGATCTAATCAGTTCATTCAGTCTTGTCGGGGTTGACAATGGTCGCCGCCACCTTCTGGTCCGCCGGCGCGTCGTCCCAGCCCCAAGCATGGTGGCTACCATCACCGGTTCTCTTCACTCGCTTCTCCACAATATCAGGGGAAACTGACTTAAGATCATACGCCCATCCGATTTTAGACATACCATCAATGAAGAGCTTAGAAAGATTGAGAGAATAGCCTCCCAACTCAGCAGTTTTATAGTCCCAAGGGAAAGTGTGATGGTAATTATGGAAGCCTTCGCCAAAAACGACCAGGGATACAGGCTTGGTCTCGACAGGGTTGATGTTTTTGTCGTAGGGACGGTCTCCCCACTTGTGGGCGGCGGAGTTGACCAGCCAGGTGACGTTGAGGACGTAGCAGTAGCGGAAGATGGCGCAGACGAAGTAGGCGTTCCACAGCGACTCGCCCCAGAGAGTGGGGATGTATGAGGGTAGGACGAAGCAGAAGAGCGGCATCAGGGTCAGGTAGTATCTGGAAAAATAAGTATTTTGTCAAAATTTTCATTTTCGTAACAAGTTTTTATCGCTGACTATACTTTTCTTTTAACAGGCAACATCTCGAGACAATTCTAACAAATCAAAACACAATTACGTAGCGTTATTTTATCACATAGTTCATATGGCTACTTTCTGTGCCCATCATCAGATCAGCTCGATGGTAACATAATAATGCATTATCACCAAACTAACCCATACGCATTATGCAAGTAGGTATGTACTCGTATGTCGAGTAAAGGGAGGTGAGTCTAACCTAATAGAGTTAGACCGAGAAAAGTCTGCAGCGATTTTGGATAGCCCAAGCAGTGCAAAGTGGTATTTTAAACGTCTAGGTATCTATCAAAATCGCTGTAAACTTTTCTTGGTCTAACTCTAGCTTGCAAGATTTGACTCTAACATTTATAAAGATAGAATTTACTTAATAATTATGATTTTACGCGCCTACCCGAAACAATTAGGATCCAACAACTAATTAGAACATAAAAGCGTTGTGTTAAAACAAACACGTTTTGTATCGAAAATGTGATATTCAAAATTAATTTACCTGCCATTCAATTATGACTAGGCATCAAAATATTGTTTAGGTACCTAATTGTTTACCTATCCTTTAAAGTTACGAGAAGGGCTTGATATGTTTTGATTATACTTAAATATTGATGTTTTAAGCCAAGGTAACGTTATTTGAGTAATTCAACTTACGTTAAACCGATTTAAAAGAATCAAAAGGGATATCAAGTAGACTATATTTTTGTATGTTTGTTACGATGCGAGCCCGTCAGAGAAATTGAATTTTCGATATATTATTACGTAGGTATAAACAAATTTACGATTTCTAAAAAAAAAACAGAGTGCCCCCTCTAACTTGGAGGTCGCTAATTCGAATCTCAACTCACATTTTCTGAGATTCAGAAACCCATGGGAACGTCACTTTAGTCTTCGCTTTCTTCTGTGAATGCTTTCACACTTATACGCAGCCAATGTGCGAGAAGAAGACAGACACATTACTTACTTCTTCTGGAAGTGCAGCACGGGATCGGCCAGTAAGTCGCTCATATCAATGGTGTGTTCCTTGGCCTTGATCTGCGGATGCTTTCGCACCAATAGCCAGCCAACGTGCGAGAAGAAGACTGACAATTACTTACTTCTTCTGGAAGCGCAGCACGGGATCGGCCAGTAAGTCGCTCATATCAATGGTATGACCCTTGGCCTTGATCTGTGGATGCTTTCGCACCAATAGCCAGCCAACGTGCGAGAAGAAGAAGCCGCGAGTGGCATTGTGGGGGTCGGCGTCGGTCTCGGAGTACTTGTGGTGCATGCGGTGGTCACGCGCCCAGTCCAGCACAGAATCCTGGAACAATTGCATGTGTTTTTTTTATTTTGGTACTCAAAAAAAGTTATACAGTATTATTTTAGATACAGGTTCAGGGGAGCAATTTCGACTGCGGGAAAATTTCAACTACTTAATCAAAATATCTTACATGTTTTACAATATCAACTAGAGTGCCATAAGAGCGCGGCGCGCTCATTCTTTCTTCCGTGGTGTGTTATTTAAAAGAACTCTCGATTTTTACGGAAAAACCAGCGTTTTTTCCGTGAACACTACAAAATGCAATTAGTGTACTTTATTAAGAAAATCGGGTAAAAATCAAGGTAACATAATACTTTAAGCAAGACGTTGAGCGAGACAACGCTATGCACGTGTAGCGATATCCCGCTCGCAAACCGGCTGTAATATTTGTAAATAAATGAATTCATAAGCGGTTGCATGCTTCCGCCGAAGTTACTCAACATTCTTCATTCCATATTGCAGTTTTTGTCGTAATCAAGGTACATAACCCATCAATAATTATTACCTTTTTGTAGGTGTTTTCAATGTTTGATTTAGGTTTTTTTTTTCTATGTTGTATCATTTGTGTGAGTTAATCGGTCCTCGCTAGAAATACGGGCGGCCGGTTGCTCTTTGTCGGATAGAAGCAGATATGTGATGTGTCTAGTAGGTGTATATATTCCGTTGGGGCAGGTGGGCAGCGAATACGCGTGGCCTTGTCCTAAGTTTCCAGGTCTTTAATTACAGTAGGGTACTATTAGCACATTTGTTCAGATGTGTTTCTAATGCGAGTTCATACATTTGCTACTGCAAGTAAGTTTAGTAGCAAGTAGTATATAAATATATGACGCAAATGACGCAATAAACCCTAATCAATGTGTAAAGGCCCCAGTGTGGAGCGAAGTCACACTTAAGGTGAGGTATGCCCGGGGAAAATTTTCAGATTCTGTCAAATTACCCCATTTCACACACAAGCACGCGTCACGCACACTACCTCACTTTACCGGGACAGGTCAGTGACCCATCCTGTTTTTTTTAAGATGCAAATGAGAGTATTTTGAGTTTCGTCTTAACCACTAGCCTCCTTTGAGGAAGAGAAACTCTAAAAAAGTTCCATTGAAAGAAGGAAGACAAAACAATATATTTTATCTTGCTCTCCTTGTCTGTTCATGTCACATGTGACGTACTTAAATGTAAATTAACTAAATAATCGAATTCATTAGATACTCGAACTAAATAAACCGAATAAATACAGAAGTCGTCAAATGAAAAACGTTATTTAGGTACTACTCTAATCAATAGGGCTTTCGATAAGGCACAAATCAATTCAATGACAATTTCATTAAAATCATATGTGTATTCCGATGATGTTATTATTATATAACTTACCTTAGCTTAGCTTCAGTTTGTATATATATTTAGTTATACTACCTAGCTACTAAGAAAAAATTGCATGCTTCTTCAAGTGAAATGTAGGGGAGAGCGGGGACAAAAGTAACTGCGGGTGGAAAGTAACTATTGCTCTGTAGGTTTATCTAATAGACAAAATACCACTCCGCTGCTATTAAGTGATAGACAGTGGTGCCCCCTTCACTCAGTCAGCGCATTCAGTCGAAACGGTCGCCACGTGCTATTAGGTTGTGTGAGAGGACGCAACGTGATTTTTCGAATCTAAAGTACGTTTTTTGACTTTTAGTTATTTGATGTTTATGTTGTATTAAAATTCATACATTTTCTGAATATTTGCATATCCCCCAGTGGCATTGTCTGGCTCCCAGTCTCTATGGTGGCGGGGAGCCGGGAGACGGACAGTCATAACAAGCCGTTGAATGGCGGCGCCTCAGATTTAACGGTGGCTTGAGGTTGAGTGGCGCGGCCAATTTAGAAAAATATACGTCTAATGGCGTGGCCTCCATGGGTGGTCATCGCGAATTTGGCGTGTGTTAGAAATATGACCATTTCTTTAAAAATATGTATGAATGATATTAATTATGTATCATTGAATTCAGCATAAAATGGCTTATTTGATTGTATACCAATGAATTTCATTATATTTATGTGAATTATGCTGGACTTGATCAAATCTCATAATACCAATTTTTTTTTCTTTCATGTATAAAAATACGTATAATTAGGAAATAAAACAATTGATTGTAGAAAAAGCAGCCTTTATGACAAAACATTACATTTAACACGATTCACACAGTTTATTTCACTTTTTATCACTGCGTATTCCATTTGTATACCTTTGTAAGGACAATGTTTTTAGCAAATAAATTTCTGGTTTCTAAATGTTCGCGGCTCGAGAGTCGGGTTCCGTAACTCAAAAAGAAAAAACGGAACCCTTATAGGATCACTCGTGCGTCTGTCTATCCGTTTGTCACAGCCAATTTGCTCCAAAACTACTGGACCAATTAAGTTGAAATTTGGTATACATATGGAAGTCTGCTACCCAAAGACGGACATGTAATATAAACAAATGAATTTTAAGTATAGGCGGCTATTTTAAGGGGAATATGAGTAAATTAGAAAACCAAGTTTTGCAAACCATATCGTGTTACATTATAAAAGGGCTTATTTTGAGGATCTATATATTTTTTTTATAATTTTATATGAAACAGTTTAAAAGTTATTTAAGAAAATAGGCAAAAAATGACCGTCCCCCCCTCCCTCTTATCTCCGATAAAATTGGGTCTAAAATTTTGAAAAAAAATACACAACCTTCTATCTCTAGATGACAGGAAAACCTATTAGAAATCTAGAGTCCAGCGTGAGTCGGACTTAAGAAAAAAAACGCGGTTGGGCTGTTTTAGGGACACAACCGCAATTGTTTACGTGAAACGTGGTGCGGACAGCTAGTGCGAAGGTTGATGGCCAAGCTCTGCGTTGGGCCGAAGGCCTGACGCATCCGAGAGAGGTGCACCTCCACGCAAGGTCGAAGCATGAGCTTTAGGAGGTTAGTGCTCAAACAGAACAAATAATTGGTTTAAGTACGAGTAGCTAAGTGAGAAGGCTGAACTGCCGTATATCGCGACCATCGAATTTCGCAAATTGCGGGGATTTTTCTTTTACACCAATGAAACCGTAGGTAATTAGAGTGACAGAGAGAAATGCCAGCAATTTGCGAACTTCGATTGCCGCGGTTATAGCCCTGTTATCTTGAATTAACAGAGATACGCCTAACAATGAAAAAAAATGTAGGCACTATGCTTAACATAATACTTGAACAAAAAAAAATGGGTAACTAACTATCCTAAGATAGCCAGCTGTGTGTGGACAAATTGAATAAACAGTTGAATGTACTTATCTTATCTTATTGTTTTCGGGGGCCCTTGCGGATACACTTCGACCCATAGGGATCTTTTGTGCAGTTACCCCCTAGAAGAGATCCGTCAACTACTCAAGAGCTTTTCCCACCATATCCATGTGTCGGATGATGGAGCTCATGGGTAGCGTTTTAAAGTCCTTTGGTTCCAGGTATCCTGCTCCAAAGTCCTTCATTCTTTGTCTGGCGAGGGCGTGACATTCACACATTAAGTGTCTTACTGTCTCTTCCTCTTCGCCACACATACGACAATCGGTGTTGTCAGAGTGTCCCATCTTGGCCAGAAATCCTTTGACCCCGTAGTGGCCAGTAAACACCCCCGTTATGATTTGGAGTTGTCTTTTGCTAAGTTTCCAAAGCTTTTTGCTCCAGCCGGAGTATATTCCTTGCATAAAGTGCTTTGCATGCTTTAGACCCGTCAGACTATCCCATTCTTCCTGGTGTTTGGTCTTGGTATGGTCTTTAATAGCCGTTGTGATGGTTCCCTGTGAGAGCCCCACGAATGGTTCCGGACCTATAAGGTTACTTACAGATCCGGCTCTGGCGAGTTCATCTGCATTTTCATTGCCTATGAATCCCTCGTGCCCTGGGATCCATACCAGTTGCACCCTGTTTTGCCTTCCAAGCTGGTTCAGAGCTTGGACGCCATTATATACCAGTCTAGAGTCCACTCTGGGAGCTTCGAGCGCTTTGAGAGCGGCCTGACTGTCGCTGAGTATATAGATATTCTTCCCTTGGGTTCGCCTAACTATATTCTCATGAACACAGGCAATTATAGCGAATGTCTCGGCTTGGAAGACAGTGGCGTAATTGCCCATGCTTATGCTACTACTAAAGTCATTTGCATAAATGCCTGCCCCCGTACCAGATTCTGTCTTAGACCCATCTGTGTACCATATAATGTCGTTTTCATCAGAGATTGGTGCTTCAAGACCTTCGGTCCACTCAGCCCTTGTTGGAATTTTAACGTTAAAATTCTTATGGAACACAAACTTGGGTTGCATCTTATCGCAGCCCATGTTCGTAATCCTTTTCATGAAATTGTCGCATTCCATGTTTGTGTGTTTGGTCTTTGGCTTGCTATCGCTCCAGAGTCCTGTTAGGGTCAACCTGTGTAGCGATTTCCGCGCCTCAGATTGTATCACTAGGTGTAGCGGCGAGAGGTCTAGCAGTACCTCCATCGCCGCTGTTGGCGTCGTTCTAAACGCACCAGTAATAGCCATGCATGCCGTTCTTTGTATTTTCATAAGGGCATCCCTGCATGTGCTCTTTAGTGTCCTTGGCCACCATGCCAGGCATCCGTCATATCACAGAATATCATTGAACGAAAAACTTTGTTTTATTTTATAGTAAATTAGTATAACACTCGATACATAGGCAATCACAAACCAGGCACCGCAGTGGTTTTGGGCTGTAAGCCTCGTAGGCCAGTATGTATAATGTATATCTCGGCCTCACAAGCCGCAAAAACTCGCTGAGGCTAGACCATAGCCGTTTATTTATTCTTGATTGCATGAAGGTTTGCAGAACAGCACGTAACCGCATTATACATCTATCTTAGACGGACCTCACAGCAACAAAATAGGTGTACCACTGCACGATTTTCAAGTAGTACACGAAATATTTACATAATGTTCCGTATTAATAGGTAATATTTGAAGATCAAAAGTTCTCTAACATAAATACAAGATCACAACATTGTCATCACAGTTCATTGACGTTGACGTACAAAAGTACGTCAAATAGGTATGCAATATTAATACCAGCATAATGAAAATTAATTCCAATCAATAAGTATGAGTCTTCAAACTTTTTTCATTCTAAGCCGGGTTTCAAGGAGCAAATTACTTAAATGATATTGGAATCGTATTGTTTTAAGATAGTTTACTGCGTTTTTCAACCATTATGCCCCAACAAATCAAATCTAAGATGAGACTCGAGCTCCATGTGATGATAATTATTTACCCTGTTTTTTTAAATACTATTTGTCTACTGGTATACTTTTTCGTATATGTATATGACTTAATGTCGAAATAAATGCCAAAATCAACTGTCATTTTAATTAAATTCGCGATACGTGTGCTTTGATCCGAGCCCAGCGGGCATCTGATCAAAGAAGTTGCGTGCACGGAACCGCTGATATCATATTTTCGAACTTATTTAGTGAATGTGAAATTAAAAAAAAAAGTAATCCTGGTAGTCGTTCAAGCATACAATTGCGCGTACATAGAAGCAGTTTTCATATTTCTATCTTTTGTGCACAAATTGTTACGAATCTTTAAAGTCCGTTTTAGACCTATGTTCGTGATCGTTTTCTATCGAGCAAAAGTCAAAAACTTAGGATTCTAATCACTCCACTCACTAGAAAAAGCCCTCAAGTTTGCTAATTGAATGTATGGCAGCCGTATTGTGATCCAAAAAAGAGCTACGGCTTTTAAAAAACTCCGTTTTCTGAACTCACTGCACCTTAAGGATGACTCACGTTAGACCGGGCCGTGTCCGACCCGGAGCTTCCGGCGCATCGTTTTCTATAAAAACCGGGCAAGTGCGAGTCGGACTCGCGCACAAAGGGTTCCGTAACATAATGCAAAAAAAAAAACGGTCACCCATCCAAGTACTGACCACTCCCGACGTTGCTTAACTTTGGTCAAAAATCACGTTTGTTGTATGGGAGCCCCATTTAAATCTTTATTTTATTCTGTTTTTAGTATTTGTTGTTATAGCGGCAACAGAAATACATCATCTGTGAAAATTTCAACTGTCTAGCTATCATGGTTCGTGAGATTACAGCCTGGTGACAGACGGACGGACGGACGGACGGACAGACGGACAGACGGACAGACGGACAGACGGACAGACGGACGGACGGACGGACGGACGGACGGACGGACAGCGAAGTCTTAGTAATAGGGTCCCGTTTTACCCTTTGGGTACGGAACCCTAAAAAGCATCACGGAACACTGCCCGGTCTAACGTGAGTTAATTGTCCTTTAACCGTATGCAACATTTACCCGTATTGACCTTACTTAATCATAAAAGTCATGTGTAAGACACAT
Organism: Cydia fagiglandana; assembly: GCF_963556715.1. NCBI lineage: Eukaryota > Metazoa > Arthropoda > Insecta > Lepidoptera > Tortricidae > Cydia > Cydia fagiglandana. Next base: position 1,607,721 of record NC_085932.1, on the reverse strand, counting down.
AATACACGACAATCACACCGATAACAGGCGACGATCACATTCGAGTGACCTTTCGGCGTGACTCTCATGTGAAAGGAAATGTATGTACCGTCCTCCACACTGTTAACTGTAGGTACATCAGTGGACCTTATGCCTTTTGTAATAAGGTCCACCGATGTACAGTTAAGAGTGTCGCTTTTCGTACGTTGTGATTGAAAACACGTCAGATGATTAATTGTCGAGGGGTCAGGCGTGGTAGGCGCGTGCTGATAAAATAACGAACGGCTGAAAACGTGACGTCTCATCTCGGTTAAGTCGGAGTCACGTGCCAACGTCGTCTTTTCATATTGTCCGATCCGATATCGGACGTCGGATGACCTGGACAACAACAGCTGCTAGAAAATACCCTATGGCATCAAGATTCAAGACGTTTTTTTTATTCAAAATTGGCATTAAAATTTACTTTTGAACAAACGATAAAAAACATAGTTTTTTTCTTTTGGAATGTACCTACCTACATCGCTAATCTTTTGTCATGTCATTATCGATAATGACAAGAAATTGATACACGTAATTAATTTATCGGCAACTTTGCTCGAAAGTTAATGAAAATTGCGTAATTTATCACATGGGTAAAAATCGGAAACAAAATAATTTACATGGAGAACGAAATTTCCCATTTCAATTTTCCATTTCCAAAATGGGAACTTCCCTTATTTTTATTATAATACTCGAGAAATTTCTAAGAACTACACAAACATTTTGGTAGCTAAATATTGTTCCGAAACTGTAATTATTCATACTATCCACTCAATGTTTTGTGACCTTCAAATATTATCAAAAAATGTCACACAATCAATATCATTGGCATCAGGTTAACAAGAATTATATCAAGTAAGAGATAGAAGTTCAGTTGAGAACATACATCGGGGTTTTGGGTGCGGGAATGATTTACACTAGCCAAAAAGTAGATAAGAACTGTAGAGAAACATAAACTACCTATTTTGACATTTCTAACCATATTTGGAGCTATACTTACTGCTTCTTTTTAATTCATAGTCTGGTAATTAATTTACAATAAACAAAGTTATAAATATGTATGGTATCCATGTATGTATGGTTAAGAAACAGTTCCATTATACGGGACTGAGCACGACACGACTCAACAATAAGGCGGTCGTCACACTGCTCCGCATCTCGCAGCGGCGTCCGTTGATGCGTTTTTTAACTTTGTATGTAGAATCTTGATTTTGTATAGAAAAAACGCATGGTACGACACACTGGCTCCGCGTCGACGCGCGGAGGAGCGAGACGCACGGCGACTCGCGCGCTCGGACGGAGACGCGGTGCGTGCCGCAGGGTATGTCACACCGAGCTCCGCAGTGCCGTACGGGTTTTAGTGCAAGAAGGACGTAGGCGCAATGGATATCGACGTCGATAAGTATATTTTTAAAATTGAAAGTCGTCCAGCAATTAGGAATATTAAATGCGACGAATATTTTGCTTAGGAAATAATTAAATGACGCGGTTGACATACGGGTGCAATAAAAAAAAATTTCTTTGTGTTGCCTTAAATCTTGGTAATCTCTAGGAAAAAAACATTTATAGGTCTGGTTTGTAAATAGTTGTACCCATGCAGTGTCTTCTGCGTTTTATGACTCAATTGTACATAAAACAAACTGAAAGTATCACTGCAGCGTTCTGATTAAGTTCCGTTTCCATTTTATCGACAAATAGGGACTGTTTTCACCTTAACATCCGAATGTGAAATGAACGCGAGACGGAAGTAACGCGGGACGTCGCGCATCGCAGCTCCGGACGGAGATGCGGAAAAAACTCGGACGTTGGTGCGTTGTCCCCGCATGCGAGTCCGTTGCTCCGCGTCTCGCAACGAGACGCGGTGGCAGTGTGACAACCGCCTAAAGGATTCATTTGTTAATTAATAATTTCAGCATCGCATCACGTATTTCCGTGGTTCGTTAGCATACGAAAAATGTACTTTAACGAGGTAAATCATGAAATTATCGATGCGTTTAACAAGGAGGTGAATTCAAGTAAATGGTTTACATTTACGGTATTTCATAATATGTATTTTAAAAGAAAATATTTCACTTCTATCAGAGTTCGTACACTTTTATAGGTGTAACCATGGTGTAAAATAAAGGTGACAGTCAATTTTCAACGACAGCTGCATTACTGTTCATTTTACTATGGAAATTGACAATAACAGCAACGCGTTCAGTACTAGTAGTGCAGCTGCAGTCAGAAATGGAATGTTACCATTAGTCAAACTGGGAACAGAAAAAATCCGCGGGCAAAAACAAATGACGCTGTACCCGAATTACTTAGCCATGATAAGACACGATTTTTAAGAGGCGGCTTGTTGTTACGCAAGCAAATATGTACCGAGATTTTAAGGCGATGTGAGGGCCGGGCCTATAGGCAAGATGACAGTCGTTCGCAGAGATACGAAACAAAACGCTATCTGGCTCTATCACACTAATAACAAGAGTGATAGAGAGACAAGCGTTTCGTTCGTTTTCTGCGAACGATTGTCATTTTAACTAGGCCCCCCGGTTGCAGCTCGCTAAGCACTGAGCGGAGCAGAGAGCCATGCATGCCCGGGATCGAAAATATTTTTCTTTTATTGTTATTTGATTGGTCTTTTTTAGTAATTCTTAATAAAAAAATTGTAATTGCTCATCAATACTCTTCTCACCGAAAACATAAAACTGCGCATTTTACGAAGCAATTTTCGTATTTTTCGATAAAGTGCAAAAAATGTTACTAATTTCTACTAGTGCGTGCGTTCGTAATTTAAGTTTAATACTTGGTAGTAATTAATTAGTATTCAAAAGTTTCCAATTTCAGCCTATTTATAGCAGACTTGTATAGACAGAAAACATCCCTAATTATGTATTAAATTATGTAGTCTAGAATTTATAATTGGACCAAACACATTTTGATCATTATTTCAAATTAGTAGCTTTCATATCTAGAATTTAATTGCGTCAAACAAAGCGCCTACAAGAAATTAATTCAATTTAATATAGGAAAATATAATGATTCTATAAATTCAGCGATAGAAGTTTTCCCAATAACGGGTACTATTTCTACGAATTAAATCTTTCGTTCTTGTGAAATTTCGCAACTTTATTATGGGCACTACCGCGCTCTGTAAGACGCCCTAAATGTACGGTCGGTGCCCCAAGTCCCCAAGTACCCAAGTTGCCATACTAATTGTATAGAAAAGTGGGTACTTAATGTTAAAGAACCGACAACTAGTTACCAGTTGATGATATGATTCGAGTACACCAGAATGGAGGATAGCATGAAAATGAAAAATAAGAAACAGTTAGGTATCATTCGCGCGTGTATTTCGTTTACTTTTCCATATATTGGCGCGCGTATTTTCTGTATACGGAATATACCTACATATTACCGAGACGCATGGACGAATGATAATCAAAAGACATCATTTTGAATGTTTACTGACCTGGAAGGCGATTGTGTTGAACATTGTGAGCAGTATCCTCAGAGGCAGGCGCGCCTTGTACGACTTGTGGGCCCATAACCTGTGCGCTCCCGCCGTGATGCCGAGGCCGGACATTATGTATAATAGAACCGCTGGAAATAAACAAAAAAATATATAAGTATTTATTTCTCTTGTGGTAGGTATAGCAGATGAAAGTCAAAATACACGAATTATCCTTAAAGGATGTCACACGCTAGAACGTGGCCAAAGCGTGCGACGCTTCGTTTTCTATAGAAAGCATCACGTGGTCACCGGTCACCTGTCATAAAAAATGAAGTGACGAACGATTCGACCCGGTCTCGAATAATCCAAATGAAAATTACAATTTTGGGAAAAAATATCAGTTACATATGTCATTCTGATATCAGTGTAGGTACGTTCGAATTCGCCTGTATGATTCGAATTCTGACACGCCGGCCCACAGTTCTATCAACTGAGCGTGCTAAACAAAACTTTAGTAATCAAATTGAAAGACTAATCAATTATAAATGTAATCAATTTAAGAAGTCAACAAAAACAGCTCAGGTATCGGATACCGATAAATCCTATAATAACATATTTTTAAGCTTTTAGTTCAAGGGGCATTTGATAATGTTATTTGGGTAGATTTGATCGAAAATATCCGTCTAAAAATAGGAATAATATTATTTTTGTGCGCATGTAGGTATGTACAAAACCCAAATAGCTTCTTAACCTTTACCTACATTTCTAATAATATCTAAAGACCAACCAACCCCCGCATAACTTACTTCAAAAATGAAGGAATCTTATTGGATATTTTTAGTAGGTCGTGGTACTAGTATCCCTACGTGCGCACTTACTACACTGTCCGTATGATAGCTACGTGTCCTCGCGTTAAATCTCTCCTAACACCCTTTTACAGCCATAGGTAACGTTGGTAAACTCATTCAACTTTATACCTTAACCTCGTGCAATAAAGTTTAAGTTCAAACTGGTTTTTCAATGTTAATAACGGCTGTTTTATATGGTGGGATAGAAATTGGACCTGTAGATGAAATACAATTACTTATTCTATGCTCGTAGCCGAGGAAGTTTTTATTTAGGATGAAATCGAAAAAGTAATCAGAACCCATTCTGGAATTAGCAATTACAGTGGAATTACTTATAAATTAGTTATAAAATCATTTTCTAAATAACGCGCGTAACATTCAAAATTCCAATAAATATTTTTATTTATGTGATCTTTATAAATTGTTGATATCGCGAATATATATTTGAGGTTCAAACAACTTTGTAGTGATTCACAGTTACCGGTCCAGAGTTTGAATCCAACCAAGGAAATAAGTTTTTGTACCTAGAGTGAAACCTCTTGGACTTACCTATATATCTTTGTGTAGGTAAGTCTACAACGATTTTGATGGCATATATACGCAGTGCAAGTGTTACTTTCATACATCGGGGTTTTCGGTGCGGGAATGTTTTACACTATCCAAATAATAGGTAAAAACTGTAAACAACGATACTAATTTAACATTTCTAAGCACATTTGGACCTTACTACGTACGTGTAATTCATATTTTGGTAATTAATTTCTAATAAACAAAGTTATAAATACACGAAATCATTCCCGCACCGAAAACCCCGATGTAGGGGAGACAGAGGTGAGTTGTGACAGAGGAGAGTCGTGACATCGTCGATTTTTTGGAATCTATTAACTAGAAACTAGGTCGCCATAGCGCGCGATTGTTAGTTCAAGTTACGAGCTAACAAACGCATACTGTTGCGGCCTAGTTTCTAGTTAATAGATTCCAAAAAATCGACGATGTCACAACTCACCTCAGTCTCCCCTATGGTTATTTTATACCTCAAACTTCTATGAAATTTTGAAGTATAAATTACACTTGCACTGCGTGTACTATCATAATCGTTGCAGACTTCTCTTGGTCTACATAACTCTACATTTGTCTTATATTAAACACTCACTGAAAATCCTGGTGATCCACATAGCCTTAGTAAAGAACAGGTATCCTCCATACAGCGCCCCGATATGCAGGAATACGAACAGGGTGACATTCCTCCACACAATCTGCAGTTTCCTCTTCTCGGCCTCCGGGGCGGGGGTGGCCACGTCTTTGTCCTCGGTCACCGCGTCGGACTCGTCCAGCACCCAGGCCGGGGGTTGCCCTTGAGGCGGCATTGTGCTGGGAAAAAAGGATAATTGAATAAAAAGAAAATTAACATTAAAAAAAGTTAAAAATATATTGTACCTACTCTGCAGGTAAGCCTCAGGGGCTCTTTGGCAAATCCATACAACATAAATTTACAGTTATATTATAGTGACATAAAAAATACATAGCGACATTTTTAAATACAACAGACAATTTAAAAGCACGAACAGGCGCGCAACAGGCGTTGGATAACGCATTTAATTTGCTACGCAATATGTTTTTACATGGCTGTTGTGACTGTTAAATATGCATGGCAGAAATTTAATGTGCATTTTGCGATTCTCGAAAACGTTTACATGTTTTTGGAATAAAAATAAACGAAATCGGATAGAGAGGTCTCGAGCAGCTATCTTATAGCTCCTCTACACGATGGGCTAACGCCGGCCACTCTAAGGGACGCATTTATGCGTTAGAGGGAGCAAGTGATATTGCTATCTCATTCTACCGCATGCTTGCGTCCCTTGGAGTGGCCGGCGCTGGTCCATCGTGTAGAGGAGCCATTAATTAATAAATATAAATACACACGTACGTCTTCAAGAGTCCGTCATACTCTTTATTTAACTATTAATTCAATATAAAAATGGCAACAACTAAATTACAAACTAAAACAAAGATTAGTTATTATAAACCATGATGACGGCAAACTAGCGTACAGCCCGTCTGGCATTGCAATTGCTAACACGTTACCCACCTAAAATTTTAAAGTATCTATGAATGAATATTGTTCCAGAAATAGTCTTCAAATACTTAAATATTTATCACAAAGCAAAGAGAAAGTCAATCTACATCTACTTTGCACTTTAAACTACATACGTCAATGCATGAACAACATATTTATACACGAAGGATAAAGATCTATAGGTAATTATTTTTAAAATAATCTTCTCTTTTGATTTCAAAGGCATTTCATTACGTAGAAATAACAGTGATTGATGTCGATAACAGTGTTTTTATTTTTTTATTTATACGTTAATCGGGCTTAGTTTTATCGACGTGCGAATTGATAAGCACAAAAACGTGCGACAAATAACTTTCTTATCAGTTTAATTTTCACGCGACCGTCCATAGAGATATTCGTTAGATCTCGTTTCTTCTTCTTCCTGGCGTTATCCCGGCATTTTGTCATGGCTCATGGGAGCCTGGGGTCCGCTTGACAACTAATCGCATGATTTGACGTAGGCACTAGTTTTTACGAAAGCGACTGCCATCTGACCTTCCAACCCAGAGGGGAAACTAGGCCTTACCGCGATTTCTTTGCGTGGCAAACAAGTACATCCATTCCACACCAATTTTGGTGTCTAGCCATAAGCCGCGCATGACGCTTCCGCCACCTAGCGGTCATATCTGTCCTAATCGTAACAGACGCGTTTTGTTAGAGAGTGAATCTTCTGTACCTAGTACTAATATTTATTCTGTGCCTACGTTGACCCAAATGTGTACTCGAACATGAAGCGAGCATAATGGATATCAATACAATAGGTTCCTTTTCTCAACATTTCACATGTGCCAAAGGGAAAAGAGATTAATCTGCGTGAACGTATTTATTAACCAACTACTTGCGCTCCAAAAGAGTAAACGCTTATAAAGGGCAACTAGAAAGTGAATTTATAATAAAAGTTTGTTTTCTTTTGTATCATTTGCAATAAATCATCGGACGTAAAAGTTAGTGAGAAATAGGTAAATATAGTTTTTTGTGACGTTCTTCCAACTCGATAAAAGTAGTCCGGTCTTTACCGGGTACACCTTACTGTATCGTCCGATATACACCTACTACTCTATGTGGTTTAAATCAAGTCAAAAATTTGGATAAGGGTGAAAAAACTATTGATTATTGATTTTGGAGTGTTTTAGTGGTACCTACCTAATTTTAAGATATTTTATCTGAACTACAGTCCTCTAGCGTATCCATCTGTCAAGTTTACTTCAAGTTCCGCCTCTAGGGGAGAGGTAAAGAACTTAGGGGGTGAATTATGATAAAATTTTAACATTTCATTTCTGACCGCAGCTGCACTACTGGTACTGGACGCGTCGGTGTTATTGTCAATTACCATAGTAAAATGAACGGTAGTGCAGCTGTCATTGGAAATGGACTGTCACCTTTAGCCGCTTACTGACACAGACCGAATACCACGCGGGCGAAGCCGCGGGCACAGCTAGTTTCCCATAATTGTCATGTGGTAATTTCCTGTTCTATACACAAAGGGTCGTAATTTATTATTATTGTCATTTAGATGAACCTGTAGGTCATTACTTTTTACACAATTTGAATAATACCGCCTGGTATTATTTATTAAAATTGCTCAGTACGTTGCATTTTAATTTGCAATTTAATTGCACTTAAATGAGACCTTTTAATATATGGCTTAACGCTGGCTAAAGGATGACTCACGTTAGACCGGGCCGCGTCCGGGCCGGAGCTTCCGGCACATCGTTTTCTATGGAAAGCATCACGTGATCGCTTGTCATGTCATAGAAAAGTAATCCGGAAGCTCCGGTCCGGACACGGCCCGGTCTAACGTGAGTCATCCTTTATCAGCTAAAAGGTTTTTATTTTTACTTAATCGATCAACCCCGAAATCGCATAAAAGAATTGCTTGTCCTATTTAAAAACCCCAGTCTTGACTGTTATTTGTGTTTGTATTAGAATTGCTAAATACCAAACTGTTATTTCTGTCCTAATTGGTAAAGTGTATTAATAATTTTATACAGTCAAGACTCAAGAATTATTATCAATTAGAATTAATTGGCATTAATACAGACTTTAATATCGCAACTGGGAGTCTGGCTTCTCAAACTGTGCAATTCAATTCCAATTTAGGTCTATTTGAACGCTGCAAAGGAAACCATTGATGTTGTGAAACCAATCTGAGCTCGATTTCAATGGAAGTTGGAATAAATTGCATCTAAGAGTTAATAGAGTATTTTATACATAAGAGTGGCAAAGTAAACTGATGCTAATTTTGAGTTCAGTTCTCATGCGGGCTCAAAATTGACTTTTAAGTGTTGATTTTATATTATAAATATTTAATAACGTTGGTTTTAATTTGTTTTTAAAGTTAGTATGAAAAAACACTCGTGTGATCCTTTTATGAAACTCATTTCATTAGTTTCGTAAACCCACACTCGTATTTTAATGCCTTTCATTATGTAGCAGTCACATAAATGACTATTACTTAGAAATAGTAAAACATACTGGATTGCATGATAACCGGATGGACAATAGAACTACCGTAATATGGGGTAAATAGACTGATTATACTTTTATCTTTTATTACGGGTACTTAGGTACACGATGACGTCAAAAGAAAATCGATGCTTTAACTTGCCTACGAATATAGTGAGAAATTAGGCTTTAAAGTCCGTTAAATTATGATGTCCACAGCAAAATCTACCAGACTAGTCTATGTTGACCTTAAAAATCATACTAGAAACGTTTTTGACCCAAGTAGCGGGGTAATTTTGTGCGTTTAGACATTCTGATCAATTTCAATTTACTTCGCCAAAAGCAAAAATGTGTTTACATGTTTATGTCTTTGATTGGTCGATGGCAATGATTGCACATTAATCACCATGCCTGCGAAATATCACGTAGTTCTGATTAATAGACTTGTTGCTCTAAATTACTAATTACCTACGATGTAGATACATACTTAAAAGCGTCTACTGTCTCGCTGTAATTACATCTAATCACCGAAACGCGCAAAATTACCTGCTACTTGGCTCTAGCAATGTGCAAATTGCAGAACATTGACAAATTTCTGGAAACTTTCATAAGAATTTTCTAATGCAAGTTTCCACTTAGAAAGTTCTCGTTCATATAATATGAACAATGAATGATTAAATCATATTCCCTAGTGCTTAGAAAACTGAAATCAAGTTTTATGGCAGTTTTAGGTTCCTGAAACTGATGTTTCCTAATATGGTTGGCTCCAGGGGGCAGTCACTTAACCTATTGAGTGATATTGATAATTCTTTGCACCTGATTGTACCCATTAAAATCAATGCATTCCAAAAATGCCTAAGTGGCGTCAGAACACACCTGTTCGGTGTTCTAATTAAGCGATTACACTTAATCGATCATTACAAAGCGCCAATCATTTGCAATAATAATGGATACCTACTGGGAGATAGTCACGTACTCAGTTGGGAAAGTTTATAGATCACGTGATGTTTTGCGACCTTTGTACAGTCGCCATCAGATATATCTGAGCGGTCACGGCGCTCACAAATATCTATACACGCCTCTATTGTCAAGGCACTAGAGTGCGTGTTCAGATATTGTGAACACCTCGGCCGCTCCGATATATCTGATGGCGACTGTACTCCAATCAGAGCTATTAAGGATGATCACAAGAATTGGAGGACTATTCATAAAGACGCACAGCCTAGCCGCCACCATACAATCGAAGTTACGCTTTTTATTTTAAAACGACATTCTAAAATAACAAGAAACGACATAATAAAATGTTCGAGTATTAGGTACTATAGGTACCATCGGCCGTAAAAATGCATAGCGACTTTATCAATGAATTCATTCATAATTTCTCCATATAATTTCGCAGCTCACTACATCAGTTTCGTTACTTAATAAATGAGTTGTATGGAAGGTACGATAAACGTATCATTAATAAGTTAAACTCGCTTATAACTTGATATTTATTAAGCTTAAATTATATTGCAGACAAGTTTTGGCAAAGCTCGCCTAAAACTTATTAGGTATAAATGAGTTTACTTCTATGTAACAATATGGAGTACTCTTGGTTTTATACACCGTGTTTTTATTGAATTCCGTAAACTTCGGGGTATGGTTAAGTACGTTTAAGAGAACTAAATGGCATAGTTAATTTTGAAAAAAAAAAATTGTTTTGCTTTTTTTATAAAAAAAATTAAGTTTAAAAAGTAATTAAATGTAGCATATAGCGTTGTTGTAACACGGGCATTACATTTAACTCATTCAAACAATTGAAATCTGTGACATATCAATGTCATTTTGAAAATCGATCGACCGACATTGTACTTAAGTTTAGTAGCAAATGTATGAACTCTTTCTAAACACTAATCAATATGTATACCGGCCCTAAGGTAAGTGTACACGCTTGTAGAGGCCTTATAGGAAAAAAATAAATTATTGATTATCTCCGAAATAGAGTTAGTTAGAATATCGGTATCTTTGAGAAAGTTACTTAATTTAAGCTCAGGAATGCACCCTTGAAATTAACGGAAATAAAAAAAAACACGGTGTATAAGTATAAACCAACCATGTACTCGCTCTATTTTCTTTGTATAGGTAACAAAATCTAGCAAAAAAATCTAGTACCAGACTAGGTATTTTATGTAAATGCCACTTCTCAAGTAATTTAAATAAGCATAGTCTGTTTAAAATGTGAGCGTCACTTCTATCGTATGGGGGCGGCTTATAGCGCGAGGTTCGTGTAACTCTAAAGTGACCCAATTTTGTGTGTAACTATGACGAAGCCTGTGGATTGATATTGTATTTAATATTACTATTTGTTACGTAAGTACCTAAATAATCTTTGTAATTAAATATCACTCACACTGCACTGCACAAATGCATGTGATTGAAGAAGCCTTTGAGGTTCGGATTCGAGATCATTCTTTCTCTAGAACTTCACAGCTGTCAGAGGTTTTCCAATCAATTCAAAGAAATGTTGATTTTCTTCATAGACAAATCACTTTAATAGACTTTTTTTTTGTCTCAAAATGAGGAGACCATTTAATTCTGCGTAACAAGCTTTGTTTCGTACAACAGATTCAAAGACAATTTCTAAAGTAGCTTAAATCATACTTATAGAGCTTAAATTGTATTAATTAAATTGTATTATTTAAATTGTATTAATTACTCGTAATGCATGTTAATTATAAGATGTAATAATGTTTTGAAAAGATGTGTCCCGCCGAGTTTGTTGCCGGTCCCATATTGGGATACCCTCCTCCAATTGAAGGGGGATTTAAATCTTCTCGGGGCAGAGGTGTACGGTTGGAGCCGGTAAAGGTTTATTTGACGTTCATAAGCGCATTGTAATATGCCTACTTGAATAAACTATTTTTTTATCTTTATCTTTTATCTAACTGGAGATCACTTGTTTATTTAGTCTTTTCGCTTACAAATAAATATTATGATATCATTTACTAGATGAAAATATGAATAAGTTTAAAATAAAGATAAACACGGGTCTAATTTAATTATTACCTAGTGAGAAAGAATAAATTTATTTTATTACGTACTTAATTAATTAAATAGACAGCGCCCCTTGCACCATCCCTTAACCCGGGGTTAAACGTTAACCCAGTATCTAATTGGACTGGTAACCAAGGTAACTCCACGTTTAACCGGTTAACCCCGGGTTAGTGGGATGCTGGGTTGGTGCAAGTGGCGCTAAAAGGTATAAGAAAAAGCTGGGTTAACTCAGGCTTAAGCCTACAATTAGTTTAACTTTCTCATGAATCTCAGTATCTAAATTCGAATTTATGAAAAGTAACAAAATAGCGCAAAATGGCAACGATTTATCTTTTGACCACCAAAGACGTCAACTGACGCGCGCGGCTACGGACCAATATGAACCTTAGTGCATTGTAACAAGGTTCACATTGATGCGCCGCGCACTCAAAGGGTTGTAGTTTTTTGTGATGACAAGTCACGTAAAGGTCGAATCTTTCTTAGGTCTTACAGCAACAGTAGGTATTCCTAAATATGAACAATATACATTTCCACTCGGCCCTGCCTCTAATACTTATAAATAAACATACTAAATCTGGCTAATCTAGCAAAATTGCAGGCAATATAAAAACGGATTATCGTAGACCCCATATTTAGGTGAAATATTACAAATGTAAATCAAGGGACAATGCTTTAAATGGTGCCTTTTAAGGTTATAAATCCTAAGGTTTCTTAAGTGAAGTTAAATTATTAACTAGTTGTTTCCTCCGCTAAGGTTTATTAATTGAAGTTAAGTTAATTATTGAATTGAATATCTAAATAGAATCGGACGTTACTTTGCGGAGACCTTTTCCGCGAAGCCTAACGAAAACGAACCACTTTCTGTGTCTCTATCACTCTTACATATTTGTGCGCTAGAGAGACAGATAGCGTTTCGCTGTCGTAGCGCAAACGATTGGCATCTTGGCTAGGCACCCTGGAGATTCAAGCGTCTAATAGGCAACACGGTGATGGTATTACATAAAGGAACATTAAGGTAAGTAAGTTTAGGTATGTCCCATAGACATTGTATAACCAAAATACTGACTTTAATAACAATTACCACCTTACATTATCAATCTTATTAATTATAATAATCACTGTATTCTCAGTGCAATCATTTAACTATCCGAAACCGAAAGATTATTGTATTTTTAGAGGACAATCCGGTCAAAACGTAATGGTGATAGCAAGTTTGGATTGCAGCTTCACAATACGTGAATGTGTGCGTGCTCCGTCGCGTGATCTACAGATGGCGCGATATGGATCAACCAATAACAATAACGTATGTCATCGTTACATGGTTACTACATACGAGTATATGACCTTACTCTTTTGAGGGAATTATCAATTGACCGATACGCGTCATATTTTGTTAACTGCTCGGCTAACAAGAAATCAACTTCTCTTTGCGAGAAATTCTGGCCATTTCGTATAATGATCATTTTAATAAGAATATTAAAAAGAATTAATTAAATTAATGAATGGACTGAGAGTCACACGAACGGCCATACAATGGAAGTTATTCTCTTTTTAAAACAACTTCCTGAAATGACATGAAACTTGGCATGGATGGATCTATGTCTAGTATTAGTTTTCGTTGGTAAGTACGGATTGTAATAGGTAGGTACAAACAAAAAAGAGAGAGTACTTAAACCTTTTAAATACAAATCTTCTATCCGGTTTATTTTATTTGTAGGTATTACAATGTTAGCAACATAGTTATAGGTATGTTACTTAACTCATCATAGCAAGTTTCATGTTTTTTCAGCTTCTCGTTTTAAAATGTGAGCTTTGGCTTAAAGGGCTGGCACCCAGGGCATAAACTTCCATTAATAATCAAAAAATGACACAATTCTAAGGATTGACAGGGCAAGCTATGCTGGCGCCGATAAAACTGTTTGGCGGAGGGTCTGCTTTGTAACACCCTTAAAAATGGAGTCTTTTACTCTACCTATAGTTAAAATACATTTTATCCGACATAAATTTTATAACATGCATAATTTCGTCTTTCTCGTGCCATATTTCTCGCAAAAGAGAACTAAACGAGTGGACACAATTACCTATAGGCGTTCGATTTAACTGTAGTCTTAAATCGGTACGATTTCTCGTTTGTGTGTATCCATTACATGGCCAATAAGATTCCTGCCTATCCTTACTTTTCGTAAGATCGGGGGTCTCGTAACAATGGCTCGACTTTATATTGGTGTTATCTGATCGCTAATACGCCGACGGCTTATCGGTTTTGTCTTAACGGGCTTCGACCCCCGCGGCCTGTCTGAGATAGGGAATATAAGGGCCCTTGTTGAATATTTGTATGCAGGTAAAGTATACATTCCTACGAACGATATTGTAAGAGATAACTTTTAGTAGTTTTTGTAAGTTACTCTAATTTAGACCGGGAGTTTTTTAGGGTTCCGTACCCAAAGGGTAAAAATGGGAGCCTATTACTAAGACTCCGTTATCCGTCTGTCTGTCACCAGGCTGTATCTCAAGAACCGTGATAGCTAGACACTTGAAATTTTCACAGATTATGTATTTCTGCCGCTATAACAACAAATACTAAAAACAGAATATAAAAAATATATTAGTGGGTCTCCCATACAACAAACGTGATTTTTTTGCCGTCTTTGCGTAATACCTACTAATTAATTTACCCAAATTATTTACCGTAAAATGACAAACCACACACTCAACAATACGTCCTGCAGGTTTGTATATACCCGAAATCGTCATTATCTTTGTCCTTATATTTTAAATTCGTATCCCTCCATACTTTTTTGTGCGTGATGTTATTTATTACTGCCCCTTCTAAAAGAGCGGCAAAGTTGACAAACACGCTTCTTTGCATAGAAAGGAAAGAAAATATTACATACAGTATTTTCATTATATACAGTATTTTCCTGAATACATTAAGGTCAGTGGCCTTAAACTGAAAATATTCCTCATCTTATACGTGATAGCGAGAGGTTAAACAAAACGTGTAGGTAGGTAATAAAGTTACTGTTATATGTAAATGTTTACCTAGATTTTTTTCTAGTTTTTCTTTTTCTTCTTACCTTAGATAGTTTTTGTTAATTCTTTAACGCATTAAAGATAGCGACAATATACTCTTATGTGATTTTGCAACGAGCGGGCAAGTGGTTTCTACAGCTAGTGCTGATTAGAATCCTGAGCGAAAAGGGTTTTTTAATAAATACTTGCAGTAAAATAGAATTTGTCCTCTTTTTGTATGTATAAAGTAAGTAGGTACCTATTATTGTAAATATGTAGTTTATTAACCCTGCTCTGCTACAATTAAAAAGTGATGCTGCTTTAAATCCTGTAATTGTATATCTCATCGTTTCATATCTTATTAAACTTTTTTGACTATTTATATTTTAAGAGTAGTTATTTTTTGCTAAAATTTTTCTCAACCTCACAATACGAAGCCAAAAGTTCAACAATACAATAACTAAAATGTTCACGTACTTAAATTTTATTTCAACTAAAGTTAAAGCTAGTTGTGAAGTCGAAACAACACTTTGCAAAGTAAATAAGAGGCCAAGCGGCAGTTAAAAGAACTGAGAACTTTGCACCTGCTGGAAAATGTGTGCTGAGCTAGCCAACTAGCTGGAAAATATATTTTCACTTGATTTATTTCTTATTTACCTTACGAATCGATAATTTACTATTAAAGATTGGCAAAACTGAACTGAAGGTATGTATTCTGCATGTTTTATCTCGTCTACCGTTAATTTCTGTAATAATGTAAACTACAGACTCTCTGACTACAAACTCAGAATAAACTCTAAAGTTTATTATGATTTTGTATTTCGATTTTGATACGGTTAAAAAGAGCGTAATTATTATTACATTTAGAAATAATATTATTCGTCATGCCACGCAAATCCTACCATCTGAAAATATTTGCGTAACCCTAAATTACTAAAAATATTATTTTCACGTTAAATTTTTTCTAAAAATTAACTGTCACTTATTTTATAAAGCTGTAGTTATTTATTTATTGTCAAGATTATATATATTAACAAACTGATTAAACATACAAATTACAAACTAAAATAAACCTAAGAATGAGTTAAACTAACTTAACAAATAAAGCCAAAAAAAATTACCTAACTTATTTGCGATGCAAAATCCGTCCTATACACCGTAACTCAAAACACAGGTAATAAATTAAATACTTACAATTAATAACTAGATTAGTTCCGACACTTGACAGCAGCTCCTTATGGTCACTTAACGTTTCCCGCGCGACTGTAACGAAGCATTTCTTTCGCGCGATATATATAGATGTTGGACAAGACCGCGTGCGCGCCGCGGGAATCGCAGGCGCATGTCGTGTAGCGAAACCGTGCGGACCTTGCCCGGCCCGTGGCGATGGCGGGGTGGTCGCGATCCCCGTCTAGGCGTGGAATGGGTGATAGGTGAGGTGAGGGTATACTTAGATGAACTTTTTCACTTCTTCAAGCCATTTTTTATTAAACTAAATATACCAATCGTCATCAAATACCTAAAGTATTTAACACGGAAAACAGACATAACTTGGGTATGGGTATAACTCCACTGCGACGCCGGCAAAGGCGATGCTTACCTGTCAGTCCGGCCACGCTATACCATTGTTAATTGGCAAAGATCCTAAATGAATATTTGGAATACAATTGTTATGTCTCGATTTCAATAATTTAAAATACGAAGCCATTCACATGTCCGTCACATGTTGATGGTTATAAACAGTATAAACACTCTTTAAGAAACAAAACACTTAGGTACCTACTTACCTTATTATGTATGCAGTAGATTTCGCAAATAACAGTGGTAAGTATAGTCAAAGAATTTAATTTGCATATAATTTCGTACCTTGTCACAGTGACAATTAAAATGAAAGTTAATTAAATTTCTCGGACTATAGTCGGGCAAAGAATAGGCCTAAGTAAGACTATCGGAAACATGTCGCGCGTAGCGTCTAAACACGTGACGTGAGTAAAACCGACCGATCCGATTATTCAATGAAAGTTTAAATTCCATTATTCGGACTTTATCCGCGTCAAGTCCGGATTCGCCCTGAGGGTGGCGAAGTTGGAATCTCGACACAATGCAAATTTCAATTCTTCTGTGGGAAGTGTTCCGTACTTCAGACTTAACGTGTAGCGACATTCGCCAAGGAGGAGTTTTGGACGAAGGGTGTCAAGTTTCGGCGGTTCCGCGGTCGGCTCCCTGACTGTTTCCATACATTACTGTGTTTATTTGATTAGCGTTTTCTATCAACGATAGTTATCTTGGATAGCCCTCCAGTCTCGTTAAAAACGTGAAAGTTTAAATCAATATTAAATACACCTATCAGAGACTCATAGATGTAACTGGGGACCGGAGAGCTGGCAGGTATACCTCGCACAACGCATCAGTCTCGCAGTTCAGCGGTTCCTTAAGGATGACTCACGTTAGAACGGCCCGGGTCCCGGCACTTGGTTTTCTATAGAAAACATCACGTGATCACCGGTCATCTGTCTTAGAAAATGAAGTGTCGCTTGTCGTCGTGACCCGGGCCAGCGTGACTAGCGTGAGTCACCCTTAAAGCAACCCGCATCTTCGGAACATTGTCACAGGGCATTTTCATTTTTTATATTCAGTGTTTTGTTTTTGTAACTTGTATTTAGATTAATAGTAATTTTAAGTTGTTTTTATTTAATTGTTTTTGTATCAATTATAAATTAATTGGTTTCCATATAAAAGTAGAATGTACTTTGAACCTATGTAATTTCGCGAGTCGCGTGGTCCGAAGCATGCTCTTGTGTGCACGCAAGGTCGCTCAATGTCGGGCTATCTCCGTTCTTATCCGTGACCTCTCTTTAGGAATTAAACTGAGGGTTTCCGTTATCTTCCTCCCATGGAATTGAATAGAATTGGGATAGATTCCATGAATACGCAAGAGTGATAAAGAGGCAGATTATAAAATTTCGATTAGCATTTCGACGAGCAGCAATGTTGTCTTCTCGAGTCGGATTTTAAAAACCACTTTTCGCCACAATTTCTGTGGATCAAGCATAAATAGGAAGCTTTTATTAGATTAAAATAAAAACGTGGGTTGTCTGTATTAACAAATTGTATAACAACTAAAACTGCACCCAAAACTTTGATTTTATAAACAACTCAACATTTCCATAATAAAATGGAACTTTCTCATCAGTTTTTTAATAATAAAGATAGCCTTTACGAGTTGGTGTGGTGAAAATAAATATGCGGGTTCAAGTTAAATAATAACGTTTAATAAAAATAAATTCATTGATAATATTTTATCACGCAATACGGAAAGTAAACAAATGAACGAGCTTTGGAATAACACCTGCAGTTGTCATGCACGGCCAGTAATCAACAAAATAGAATACATACCTAATCATAAAAGTCTGATTAGAGCTCAAAACTGACCCCACGTATATTGTGCCGCGGGTGACTCAACTGTACAATCGCCATCAGATATATCGGAGCGGGCGAGGTACTCAAATATTTCGGAGCAACATAACTTTTCAATAAATTCGTTATACTAGATATGCGGCGCGATTCTGGAAATGAATTAGAGATTAACTAGATACGATATATTAAAGATTTGTGGCATCCCACGGGTAAAGGTACCTCATGGCGGTTGGCGCTTACGCTATTATTAACGCCGCTCCAATATTATTACGGCGCTATGCGACGTAAGTGCCAGCTGCCATAAGGTACCTTTTTCCTTGGAACGTCACATATCTTCACTATTTCATATCTAGTTAATCTCTAATTCATTTCCAGAATCGCGGCATCAGCCGCCATAAGGTATCTTTTGCAGTGGAACGTCACATATCTTTACTATTTCATATCTAGTAAGTCTCTAATTCATTTCCCGAATCGAGCCGATGGTCAATAACATAAGAACATGCAATTTGTCATAAATATAAGAGCAGCGACTTTTCAATAAATCCGGAACATATAACGAGGTAAAAATATGAGAAAGCACAACACGTCAAAGGTATTTACGCAGGCAGGATGATCATTGATCATAGAGATCGGAACATATTTGTGGAAAGTACACCTTAAGTTTGACAACGCCAAATATTGTATGTACTGCCGAACAAAGTGTTTGACATAATATATTTAGAATTTTATTTTAGCCAATCAAAACTTTTAATTACTAATCACAACTTTTTTTTTAAAGCGGGACATTGTGTGTTGGTTAATATTTATAGCTGCGGGCGGGGTATATTTATGGAGAAGGGATAAGGTGGTACTAGTACTCGACATGCTAATGCCCAATAGATGACACCCTGCTGTCACCTCTATTGACAATGACTTAAGTTTCAGTACATGTACTGGGACCGCGTCGAGCACTAGTACCACCAACTTATGTCCCGATCCGGATTTTGAAATTGACATCTATTAGATATCTTTTAGACATCACCAAGATACGATAACGATATGTTTAAGATCTAACCTGTCAAATTTGACATTTGCGCGATTCTGGAGATACTCTTGAACGATTTCCACAGAATATGACTTAGAGATCCAATTCACATCTAAAAGTTCTCTATCTAACGTAAACGTGACATTGGTTGCTCAAATTGCGCTGCAAAAGAGAACTACCTGATATCTAAACTATAACGTATCTAGAATGGATCTAGTACGTGTCGTCTCTTGTGAATATCTTGAAGTTCAAATACGGCAGTTAGTCATTGGTACCAGATAAGTGTTCAGCCACCGCTTCCGGAAATCAAAATATACTAAGAGCTTCTTTTATATATATATATATTCCGTCGCTGGCAGTAGGTAATCTAAATAGCAACCGGCTAAATATTACAAAAGGGACAAAGATGTCGCCAAATTGATAAATTGCCGATCGCGCGAACTATGCACTATCCCGCCAATTGCTTAACAGGCCGTTTCCTTTATCGTATATACACCAACTTTGCCCGCGACATCTTCCACTTAAGAGTAACCTGAACCTAGCCGCCGCCATACAATCAACGTACATTTTAAAACGACATTCTAAAATTACATAAAATTTGAGTTTAACATTCAAATAGGTAATAAGTTTTTTGTCAATAATTTAGTTTTTATTTATTTATTTAAACTTTATTGCACAATAAATGAAGAGTACAAATGGCGGACTTAATGCCAGAAGGCATTCTCTACCAGTCAACCATGGGCTAAACCGAAAGATCTAGTTGGTGCAGGCTCAGAATACTGTGCCTGCACTTGTGCTGTGTGTGTTTTTAATACAAGTTTTTAACGTCGACTGTGCTTTCCTGTCAACAATCAACAGAATCAACTAATTATAATAAAAATTCGACACTCGCAAGGAAATCAAAATGTATAGGGTACTTTCCGGTGACCTAGAACTGTGATCGTCTTACACTACAAGTGCCTACAGGGTCTACCTACTACAAAATCCTCAAAACTATAAATATGTAAAAAAATAAATAGAAAATAAGTGAAATTTGTACGGCGTCGGTGGGCAAGTATGAATCGTACTTGTCCGGTTTTTTTTTATTTTAATGTCATGTCTGTCCGTAAAACACAGGCAATTTTTTGTGATATTTAGCAAACGAGCATCAGACGAGCAGCCTGATGGCAAGCAGTCATCGTCGCCCATGGACATAAGCAACATAAGCGTTGCCAACCCCTGAGAACCCTAAATACCCGCTTTTTGAAGAACCCCATGTATTTACTCAGATACAATAGGTAATTATCATTGTAGGCATATTATACATTTTATAATTTCTAAGTGCTTTTCTAATGCAATTATGTTAAGTCAATGTTTAAAAATGAATATGCATGCGGTGATTGCCTTTAAGTGGGGAATCAATTATAAATCGATTTAAATTGTAAATTGCATCTTAAGTTGGTCATATTAACAAATACAAAATAACAATAATCTCGGTCCATATACGTCCCACTGCTGGGCACAGCGCTTATGCGCGAGAGGGCTTGGGTTATAGTCCCCACGCTAGCCCAATGCAGAATGGGGACTTCACATAGCGTACCTACACCTTTGAAATTGTCAATCAATGGTACACTCCCATTTTAACACGATATATAGGCCAATAGAAACTTACATTCTGATTTTCACAAATATAATAAAGGAAAACTCAAAATTCACCGCCTACGGCAACATAAAAGGAAAGAAATATAAATTTGCACGCTTCAAATAGGAAATATTTGCAGACTATTAGTAAACTTCCGTAACGTAGCTCATTGGTTAAGAGCGATTGGACCGATGTTCTAAAATGTCGCAAGTTCGAGTCTTGCCAGAAGAAGTGATTTTTCCTTTAATGTGAAAATTTGTAGTACCGCTCGCAGACATACGGTCGGTGTCCCAACTATACCCAAGCTCCCACATATATTTTATAGAAAAGTGGATACTTAATTTATGTCAGGTCTTATGTATGGTTACATTCATATTCAAATATCATTCTGATATCAGTGTACGTTCGAATTGGCATGTTAGCATCACGTGTCACCCTACACTAATAAGGGGTAATCCCATAATTAACCACTTTAAATATGACAATAAGATATCAAAGGCTTGTTAAAAATCCGCTTCCGTGAGTGTTGCTCTTGCGCATCCAAAACGACGAATATCGCAACAGATGACTATACGCGTACGCTTTTTGACCTTCGCGAGACGATTTAGTGGGATTTGTAGATGACATTACATAGATGTCGCATTATGAAAGAGTTGGTCTGAAAGATTGCTTTAGGTTAAGATCGTACGTTGTAGTTAAAATTGTGAGTAGTATACGGAAAAGACTTTTGTACCACACCAGCTCATAAAGGCTTATTTTAGTCTTCAAAAACAGATAGGTAACTAAGTTGCAATTTATCCTCTAGATTGGCAAATTTTGAGTTGTTTTCTTATACTGTTGCTGGTAGAATGGACTTTTAAGTGATGATTTTGGATGATACAGTATATTTAATTACTTAGGTAGGCACGTTCATTCGTAAATAATTTGTAAAATATGTCAGTATTTTGTGATTTTTTTTTGAAAAATGTAGTGTTTCACTCGGTGGCAGTTTGTTTAAAATTGTTTTGTTTAAAGTTCATGGATATGCTTTGTCTAATGCGCTAGCGATCTGTTCTCGGCCTAAATCAGTGTAATGGTTTTAGCGTGACATGGTGCCTTATGAGTAGCTATTGTTCATATGTTGCCGACCCATCCACAAAAAGTAACGAACAGGAATGTGATCTATATAAAGGAGGACCATGGTTCGGTAGTCACAGTGCAGTTCTAATATGACGGTAAGTCAGTTTGTGTGTTATGTGGTTTATTTTATTTTATTGTGTATATTGTTAAAACTAGCGTTTAATCATGCTAAATATTACACATATTTAGGTACAGGGAGAGACTTGTACGAGCCCCGATGCACATGTTTTCGTCTATACTGCAAAACGTAATTCCAGACCAAAAAAAGTAAGACAATGTTGCCACTGCAATAATTTGTTTGTAAAATAGTAAATTCCTTTTGATAAATAATCACGCTAAGATAATTTATTTATCAGTAATTTTACTCCTACGATTGAAAAAAGTACTTTTATTTACTTATTTTTACATAAATACCTACAAGACGCGCTAGTAAAAAAGTGGCAACATTTCTTACTTTTTTTGGTCTTGAATTACGTTTTGCAGTTTAGTGAGACCATTTTTTGAGGTTCTCGCGTTTGTTAAAAATAATGTTTATGTTTAAAAATTACTAATATTTAATGCTTATACTAATGTAATTTAATTTTATATGGTAATACTCTGCAATAACTAAATCCAAATACAAGAAATACTGTTTGTACTGAAAGAAAAAAATAATGATGGAATATCTAAATATACAACCATGTAGTTAAAACATAACAACAAACAAGACATTTATATTTATGTGTTTATTTGTTGACCGAGCGTTAGCGAAGTTAAAAAAGGCATGTACGAGTATTTTATTTACTTAAAGTAGGTACATAAATACTTCTAAGCTATGTTTTACTGACCTGATAGTACTATCAATTAACGATGTATGGCCGTGCCATACTTGATGAGACATCACTTGGCGTGCAAACTTTGCGTTGGCCACAAATTACGAGTATATCTGATCATCATCATCATCTCAGCCATAAGACGTCCACTGCTGAACATACGAGTAGGCCTCCCCCTTGCATGATGGGGGTGAAATCCATAATCGCCACGCTTGGCAGGCGGGTTGGCGATCGCAGTCGAGTACACCGAATTTGACGAGTATATCTGCGCAGATGTAATACTCTATAGGCATTTCCAGAAAAAAAACTAGAAAAATCAAAACATGAAGCCTCTAACAACGTTAAAAATTTCCAAAGTCACATTTAAAATATCTCGTCATAAATATCTGCCATAAGCAAGAAAGGCCAGTAACTTCCTTGTTGCATAAATTTTCACCGCACCGCCTTCATTTAAATAAATAAGCCACCCTTTAGTCATTATAAAAGAACTTAACCTTTCTTCTTTGCTTGTTTAGGATAATTAGAATCCTGTGCATATTTTTCTTCAGTCACCGTTTTATTTTTATAAAAGGATTTATCGGATAAACCATACACCACGATCTACTTTAAATAAATCTTAGGTTTTATCGCACTTGTGGCTTTCACAGTAACATAATATCCCTTAGACAAAATATTGTTTTAATATGTTACGCAACGTCAGTTGATTAAATATCTTAATTTTAATACCAAGTTGCTTCTCGTCTTCAGCTGAAAACGATAGTCCTCTTCGTCGCCATTGGTCTGGCCGCCGCCGCGCCATCGCAGCGCGAAAAGAGGTCTCCAGGTAACTTTCATGACCTTAATTTTATTCTTATTATATGCGTACCTTGGTATACGAGTACGTCCACAGGGCCGCATCGCACGCAGCGGATTTTAGTATTCTTTGTATGTCGGCGGCCGATCGTAAGATCAGGCAGATCGTAATATTCCTGTGTAATGTTTTGACGGTAGTCACATTACATCAATATATAGGTAGGATAGGTTTGTTAGGTTGCTTCAGATGCCTGAAGGACAAACTGCCCAGAAATAGGTGCCCCGCGTAGATTTTCACGTTTCACGATATGCCTAGGAATTTCACGATATGCCTGATCTTACGATCGGCCGCCGACAAAGTCACACAAGTTCGTCCACTGATCCGTCGCGTGCGATGCGTCCGATGCGTGCGATGCGATCCTGTTGTAGACATCTACCTTTGGTCACTATTTTTTTTGCAAAAGTGACTGCTATCTGACCTTCCAACCGAAAAAACGGTGTCTTATAAGTGAATAAATTTATTGGTCAACAAACAATTAGGTTATTATTATTTCTTAATTAGGTTTTCCAAAGTATTTCTTCATCCTCGATATGCAACTGGTGAATATTGTTGTCTATTTACCTTTCTTTGGTGCCTGAGGATATAATGCTTCCATTTTAATTAGGTGGGAGTGGATGGCAGAGCGGAGGTGGCTACGGTAGCAGCGGTTTCAGCGGCGGCTTCGGCGGCGGTAGCTTCGGCGGGGATTTCGGTGGTCTGCCGTCGGTCGGCGTCGCTCGCTCTGCTTTCGGTGGTGGGAGCGGCGGCTGGGGTGGATCTGGTGGTATGTATTGTTATCCAAACTGGGGTCTACAGACTACGAACGGCCCGCGAAATAAAAGTGAAAGAGCCGAAATCATCGCTAAAAATAAAATGGGAGAACCCTGTACAAAGACCCTCGCCTTTCCTATATCTCAATATAGGACCTATATTTTTTATGATATAGGAGACAAACCTGCAGACGAATCTTATGGTAAGCGATAACCGTCACTCATAGACGCCCGCAACACCAGAGAAGTTGTAAGTACGTTGTATGTTGTATGGTATGCTCTTTTCTTGAAGATTTGAACTCTGAAGGCAGTATATTGGCAATTCCAATTTTTTCTTGATATCTAATAATTGCGAAATCTTCTGACCTCGTATCCAGATCAGACCTAAGGTAAACGGCCCCAAGTTCGTGTTAGTACGTTATTTCGTTAGTTTTTTTTCTGGCGCAAATAATAAGGAATTCAAATATCTTTTATTCAAATTATACATATGAAAAAAATCTGTATTATTTAATCTCTTCAATAAAATGATAACCAATATTTTAGTGATTAAACTAAGTAACTAATACGACGGTCGAAACTGTTAGACGGCCGCGAATAGCTGTGTTGTATGCGTGCACTTTTTTTAGGCGTAAGGTGCGCGCTCTCACTTGTTAAGCTTATAGGAAGGAAAAGCTAAACCCATTCGAATAAAAGTTTTTGGGAGTGTTTCTGTGGGTTCCTTAGTAATTGATTTGATAAGAAAAAAAGATTGAATATATGCATAGAAATAACTTAAAATTGCAATAAATCGACTCACGAAATAGCGGTCATTTTATCTTACGTGTGTCTCCTATTTCGTGCCACTAACGAATCAAGGATTTTCTAGATACATTTTGAGTGCTTGTTTTTAAATATAACAACAAAAATAATTAAAAAAATAAATTAGAAAACAATTAATGTATTTCATGAAGTTTCGTATGAGCGAAATTCGGTATATGTTTTTTTCACTAGAATTCTCATAAAACGAGTTTGAATGTGACCCGAGTTAAAATTTTTAAGGTATGTTCCACGTATATTCTCATATTAACTACTAGCACAATTTTATTTATTATTGAAATTTGATTTATTTTTGTGTAGGTATGTTTATTTTTAACGTATAAGATAGTAAATTATTTTTTGTAAATAATTATTATTTTTAATTATTTTTTATTTTTTTAATTTTATTTTTTATTTAAATTAAATAGTTTGACTTTTAATCAAGTATTAAAGTACCCATATGGTTTTCCTAAGTCTTAATTCAACCATTAAAGTCGACGAGTGAAAAAAAAATTAAGCTAGCTCTCAATTTAACATTTTTTATTTTTATTTTTTTTATTTGACCTTACAATTATTCGTAAGTAGGTAAGACCGTTAAATATTTAAAATGATTATCAGCAAATTATCAATTTATCACCAATTACTCTAAGAAAACTGTATGCCGAAACAGGGGACACGAATTCACGAATTTAGGAGCTGACCTAAATTTGTATCACGAAATGGGAGCCAAATAAGAGGTTCACGAAAAAATACATATAAAAAAAAGTTTCAACTAAAACCCTACAGTTTATACATTAAATTATTAACAAAGAACTAATATAACATATTTAAAAGCTTTCAAGGTATTGATATGCTTAGTAATATTAAAAAAAATACACAAACTCTCAACTCACTCTCAAGAGCCTTAACCTGCCGAAACGGGGGCCCTTTACCTTATAATGAAAACATTACAATGTAATGCAAGTTTAAAGTGACGTTTATGTATAATTTTTATTGAATCACTGGCTACCACCCGTGACCTCGTCTGTGTAGAAGTTGGAAGGTAGTACCTCCTCCCCTCTCTACCTTACCCTTAAAGTATTTCGTACTTCAATTCAAAAATATACTTTATTCATCTAGGCCTTGTAACAAGCACTTATGAATAGTAATTAGGTACCTACATATTATCTTAATCTATTTATCAGAGCAATTTATTGATATTAATATTATTCCATACTAAGTTACTCCCTCATAATATACTTCACTCCCTCATAATAATCCTACTCCAGGTATTAAACTAAACTACCTCTTTGTATGCTAAACAATAAGCAGTTATGTTTAGCCGTTATATCGTGACTGAGCATTTAAATATATACAAACAAACGGATTTATTTGCATTTCTGTTTCATTTTAGACACGCAGCTGACGCTACTATATTATGATATTAGAAGCTTTTGAATTTGAAAGCTTATTTGCTGCGTGCAGGACTGTCGCCGCCCTAGTGGGTGTGGGTGGAAATTTTTATCACCAGCCATACTAAACCTGTAGGTATTTGTAGGCTGAACAATTTATACTACGAGACTGCCGAAATCGCTTAAAAAATTTGGCTGTTTCATACATTCCAGCCAAATTTTTTTTCGCAATTTCGTAATCGGTCCCTAAAAATTATAGTATAGCTGGTGATTATCACCCTGTACAGGTCGTCGTATGTTCGTTTTCAACACTATTATACATACGTACTTACTGTTTGGTGTTCAGGACTCGGCAGATCCAGCGGCGGCTTTAGCTCTGGTGGCTGGGGCGGGTCTGGTGGTAGCGCGAGGAGTGGAGGCTTCGGTTCGGGCGGGTGGGGTGGCGGGAGCGCCCGAAGCGGAGGATACGGCTCTGGTGGTATGTTTCTAATTAAGACTAGGTTCAATAGTCTTTAAATCTCTTTAGTCGTAAGACGTTTCTTTACCGAGTTTTTTTTGTATGCGTAACGTAACTCTTTTTAAACAGATTCGAGCCTTATAATACTCGTTACGACTCAGTCATTAAAATGTCTCACGGTGGTACATTTATATATGACTTTATGAGTCCCTAAAAGTGTTCAAAGAGCTTAAACGAACTCGCGCTACGATTTAATTACTAATCTTAAAACTGAGGCGAGATTTGAAGGTGAGAAATCTAAGTCGAGCCTTTGCCAGCAACATGAATTGCATTGACATTTGCAACTACACGCCGCTTTAGTGCGTATTATTACCTTTTAAAATATATCCTTGAGCCCAAAAAGTTTTCCCAACCCCGCAAACCAGTGTGGGAAAAACTTCTTTAAAAACCGTAATGTTCGTAAGAAAATTCGAAGGTACAAAAATGAACGCTAAAGGAATCAAACACCACATCAATAAATTTTCAGGTGCCGCGAGTACCCGAAACAGCGGTGGTTGGGGCGGCATCAGCGGACGCAGCGGCTTCGGAGGCAGCGGAGGTGGTGGCTGGGACTCCAGTTCCCTAGGACGCTCCTCGGGAGGGTGGGACTCTAACTCCCTAGGACGCTCCTCAGGAGGGTGGGACTCTAATTCTCTCGGGCGGTCTTCAGGATGGAACTCAGGTCTGGGACGCTCTGGTGGTTCAGGTTCCGGTTGGCAGTCATCCGGGTGGTAGGTTAGACAGTTCTCCCTAACTTACGAAATTAGGCATTATGGGTATAGTAGCAAAACAGGGTAGAGTATGATCTTTTGAATTTATCCAAATGACATTTGGACTGAAAAATGCGCCAGCCAATTTTAATGATAAAAGTGTCCTAAAGAGATACAGGGTCCTTTTCGAAATTGAGCTTTCTTCTGAACTCTGAACACCAACTCAACCACTAGACGGAGTAGGTACATAAGACAATCTCGTACTAAATTAGTATATTCGTATGGGACCGTGACCGCATATTTCAGTTGTGTCCACACTTACGACCTAAATTAAAACTATTTGCAGTAATTAAGCTTTCGGAGTGTACCTGGTTTGTTAAACCTAGTACGTGTAGAACACGACTCAGTTATGCTGCTCGACTCGTAGCATTTTACCAGTAAAATTGCACCTAATGTATGGTGACCTTGAGATTTTTTGTAAACGCCTTATATTAATTAGGTGATGCGATGTCTGCGTAGTCTGAGTTTCGAAAACTTCAGGAAATGTTTGTATCTCGGCTAGCAATGTACATGTGCAGAACATTCTCAAATTTTCGAAAATTTCTCATGCAAGTTTCTACTTATAAAGTTCCCGTTTAGATTAGGGATTATTACCTACTCAATATTCTTAACTATTGACGACTGTTTCATTTAACATTTACTAAACTCATTGGCGCCTATTTCAAGTATCATAGCAATCGAAAGTAACTGTATGAAGGTTTGACAATAAATTTGCAGAACATTTCATGCAAAAATACAGTATTAAAATTTTTTCTTTGGCACAATGCTAATCTCGGCACGTAGGAGTAGATACTCAGCCGAAAGCACTGTATTGTTACTATACCGTTGATATAATCAAAGCTATGGATCGTGTGCTCGCTCGTGCTTATAAGTTAATGTGCAATAAATCAATTATTCAATTACATATTGGTTTCAATCAGTTCCCTTCCCCACGTACGTATTGCCTTAATTAAGCCAGTATTGTGAGATACGAGCGGGTGTTAGTGCGACATGCAAAAGGCGGGATGTTTTACGTAAACTATTGTCATAGCTTAAACGTATCGCCTCATAAAACCAGGATAGGAGTGAGTCCAAAGCAGCGATTGACCACCATCTGCACCCTAAGGACGGCAGAAATTTGATGGAATTAGATGCAGGCAAAGGCAGGCAGGATTTGGTAAACATTTAAACAATAGATGACGAAGTAGCTCTGCAAAATGACCCGTATTTTGGCTAGGATCTAAAAATTACATTATTTTGATCGTTGGCTGGAGCGACCACTGATGGCTATAATAAAATGATAAGCTGGAAACTCGTATACACCTTCACTACGGCGTTCTAAAGGTTTCTATAGCTCCAATGTTGTTTACATCTATATACATAAAAAAATTGTAACACATTACGTTTCAAACATTTTTTCATGCGATCAGCCGTTTTCAAGATAGGGCATAGAACGCTCATCAGTCAGCCAAACGTACCACGATACAAGGTCAGCAAGCAGACACCTAACATGAGTGAATAATATGTTATATAAAGCGTTCTTTGCACAAAAGGCGTTAGGAATAACAGTTTTGCAGTCATTCAGTACACTCGTACTAGAGTTTTGCAGTTACAAAGGGTGTTACATTTCGGTTCCAACTTGTTCAAGCGGGACAGATTAAACAGTTCTTTTCAGAACTTGTGTACAATGGTTTACTGTACCTACTGTTCTACAGGAACCCGCAATTCATTAGAGTTCGTCTAAGCTAACTTTGCACTAACTTGAACAGAACAAAGTGTGGGAGTATCAATATGGACACTTTCATAGTAATTTGACATAACATAAGCGACAGTTCCCATTGTGTTTAATAATTTACATGCATTTTTTACCTAATTAATGTAGGTATTGCTTTTTTGTCTGAGACTATAATATATTTACGCCTACTTATTTACTACAAAGACAAGTGACCATTACCTATTATCTTTAATATGCTTTATAAAAAGTAGAAAAATTATCTCTAATGTTCATTGAGTACTACAGTTGCCTCCAGAATCTCGCGAACTAAATTGACAGGTCAATGTGCACAAATGATACCACAGTTTGGCCAGTGCTGTTCATATCGATATTTTCAAAAAAGTTTGAATTAGAGAATATCGCGAGAATTCACCGCTAGCGGCGCTACTGTTGCGCGATCAGTTAAAATGTATCTTTAAGTAATTTAAATTATTTTACAAATGTTACTTGGTATTTCGAAAATTGTGCAATTGGATAATCATATTGTAGGTAATTAAATAAATATTTTATTATATTTATTTTATTTCATTTGTTAGGAAAACTTACAGCTGTTGTAGGTGATAACATAGAAACAGTAATTTTGGCTCAAAATACAAATAAGGCCGACCCAGACGGGGAAATAAGATAAGATTTCTCATTTATTTTGTGTGGTGTGGACGTAAAAATTAAATCGTCTCGGTGATCCCTATTGCTTCGATTGTAAAGAAGACCAGTCCCTAAACTGGACATTCAAGTTGACAATTAGGTCAGAATTTAAATACAGTTAGACCAAAAAATGTCGGCAGCGATTTTAATAGCCCACGCAGTGCAAGTATTATTTTAAATGTCAAAATTCTATGAAATTATGACGTATTAAATAACAGTTGCGCTGCATGGGCTATCAAAAACGCTGCAGACTTTTCGTGGTCTAACTTTAATTATCGATCAATCTCATCTACTGGTCACATTGTATAAAATTAAATCACCAATTTTAGATTTATGGCGACAACCGCGAGCTCTTGATATAAACAACTTGCCCCCAAACCTGCATATTAAGAGCCAACAGGAATGATCATATCTCCATACAAACGTACTCGACTGCTTTCTCCGTGGGTTTTGACTTTTGATGCTAGAGCAATGATTTTTTTCAACACAAATTAATTTTGTTAATATGTATCTGTGTCGGACCGTTTTGATTTTTTGATATTTTTGTTTTTTAAAGCGCTAGAGCCTTTCAAAAATGGCCAAAATGGCGTCATTGACTATGCCGCAATGAGAGGCGTGGTATTCAAAACTGATATTAATTAGCCAAAAAAGAAAAACGGTCGGGCACAGATAATTTCATAATCATTTAGATTTCCAAATTTGGTTACGATTGGTTAAGTTTTGGAGGAGGAGACAGTCGAGTACGAAACCCTTATTTTTGAGATTTTTACGCAGGATTTTTCGCCTTGTCCTTATCGCACTAGTTTTAGGAGCCGTTTTCGTTAGCGAGATGGGTATATTTACCTAAAATATTTAAAACTCAGCTCCTGTTTCGTCTTAACATTGAAATTTGTCAGTTTCACACCCGCACCTCCTGATTTGATTGGTAACGTCGCAATCTTACAATCGAATCAACCACTTTTCTCGTCACATTCATAAAAATCGAAATCGTTTGTGACCCCTTTATAATTATCACATGGGTAGTAAGTGCATCTTACTTATCGATATCATTTTATCGACATATACCCCTGACTATTTTTTCTTTGCTATTCCTGGTATCATTTTATTTGTCAAACTCATGTCAATTTAGTTCGCGAGTTTCTGGAGGCAACTCTTATAGAGACAATAAAATTGTCAAAATCGCAACTTCGCTGTTTTTATGGTTCGCTTCTATAGTTTGTTGTCAAAACAACAACAACTCATGGCGAAAAATACTGGTTCTCTTGTGCCTCATCTATACTTAGTAATAAAAGTTCAATGCTAATGTTTTCAAAATATCTTTTATTGGATACAGGTGAGCCGATTTTTATTGTGTTGTCCATTTCGATAAAATTTTGCGAATGAATAGAACAAGACAGGCGAAATGTTCCTCTGAGTGTATGCTATTTTAGTAGCTCTACGGAAAATTTCGTATTGTTAGTCCCAATTTGGAATTTTGTATTTATTGCATCCGTACCCAATAAGAAGCTTTTCAAACCTGCCTAATTTTACCCAAAACAACGAAATAATAATCGACCCAGGTACCGACAGTTGATTCGCTGAAAGCCGTTCCGGAATAACTATTTAACTATTTATACATATCATCATCATCATCATCTCAGCCATAAGACGTCCACTGCTGAACATAGGCCTCCATACGTGCCGGATGGGGGGTGAATGCCATAATCGCCACGCTTGGCAGGCGGGTTGGCGACAGCAATCGAGTACACCGAATTTGAAGGACGCTGCTGCTCGTCCACTGGTGGTCTTGGACGTAGTTTAAGGACATACCCGGGTCCCGGGTATTTATACATATAGTTAATCTAATCCTCCTGGTTCTCTATTCAGTTATTCAACTAATTATTTAATGAAGTTCCCAACACACAGGCTGTACCTATATTTAATTTCCGCCTACGGGCCTTGTCCTTGTACTCGTAACTTGAATAATCTAGGAAACAAGCTAGTGTAATTACCTAGAAATTGTCGTAGTGTGGCGGTAGAAAATTGGTATTGTGTATTTTGTGAACTGACTGACTTTCGACTTTGTATTTTCACTTGCAATGTTTATTATGAGTTGGGGTCAAATCTTGCAAACTAAATTAGACCCACTTAATTCCCCTATTCGATTGAGCTGAAACTTCACATACATAAATATTATATAAATTTGGTGAAAATGCAATATTGATATCCCGACTATCTAGTTCATAAAAGGACATTTTATTCTGAAAATTCTTACTTAATTACATACATACAAGAAACTCACATATGATATTTTCAAGCTGTGGAAATTTTCCAAAACAATGGAAAAATTCTCTGACATTTCTAGAAAATTTATACAAAATTTTGGAAATAAAAATCCCCATACGTAAATATCAGATGTCTCCGAAATTAATATATGTGGAAATGTAGCAATTTTGGAAACTTTCCGACAGCTCCGTTACACTAAACAACGAGAATCCCTAAAAAACTAATTAAATTCTCACTATTGTCAGAAAATCAAACCAATTTCGATTCCAAACTACACATTATTCGTTAATTACTCTATTTACAAGTAATTAACACTCCTGCCTGTGAAGCAACCGGTAATTAAAGTAGGTACCTACTAATAATAAAAGGAACAATACCACGGAAGTTATTACGAGTCAGCCCTAACCTAAGACAAGACTCGTAATGTAAACAAAACTGAAGCAAAACTTGTACAGTCAGCAGCAGAAGTCGCTATACACTCCAGGTGCTCAAAGAGAGGTAAACGTTTAAACTGTCAAAAAGTTGTTGACTGTCATGGTAGTATTTACTTGTGAGCGCTCAACGTGTCACAAATATGTTAACAGTCGCTATTCATTAATTTCTACACTTACAACAAGTCATTGATACCTTAGCTGTCAAAAAACCAATGGTATCTAAGCGGTCAACGTGTCAAATATATCTGAACAATATGGAAAAATAGACTTTAAAGCATACAAGTATGGTCGAATATTGAATAAAAGATAGCCATGCTAATTTCAGGTTTGCGTTTTGACAATCATCGAAAGCAGTACAGTCTTGTCATCACATACATCTATCTCACGTTTTGCCCTTCAACCATTTGACAGGAGCCTCTCGGTCAACTTACTGCAAACTATTTCTTTTAACAGAATCGTCAAGACGAATGACACATAGCAAAAGCTAACTGAAGCCGAATTTAGAGCCAATTGTCAAGGCACGTCGTGGTCTCAGTAACAGGCGTTTGCTTTTCAAAGCAGAGACCGCGGGTTCAAATCTCAGTCGTACGCACCTAGAGATTATACAGCTTTTTGTTTTTTTTGGGTTTCATTTCTATTATTAATTTGTGTCTTCTGGTTTTATGTTAATTTCGCATTAGTTTATATAATTTTTGAAGATAATGTCACATGTAGCGTAGGTATGTACGACTTTCTATCAGGACGTTTAATATAGTCATTATATGTTTTCAGACAAACAAATTAATATAGTTTTCAAACCTGTGTGACGTGATACGTCTAGGTGTACTGTTTAAAATGCACCACTCTCCCCCCCCCTCCACCTGACGCTCGACCCCCCCCCCACCTTGAAATGTGTCCCCGTTGGTAGTTTTTTGGCATTCTCACGAAAACTATAATAGATATCAAAAAAGTGTCAAGGACAGAATTAATCCTCATTAAATTTAGAACAAAAATGGTCTTATGTGTTTTATTATAAGTTGGACGGTATTCAAGCTATAAGTACTTGTATAACCTTAAAATAACAAAATAACCATACTAGTATGACGAAATGCAGAATATCTTCAAAACGGCTAGACCGATTTTAATAAAATATACCTAAAAAATCACCGCAGTGAAGCCAGCTATCAAACAAAAGAAACTACATCAAAATCTGTTCATCCGTTTCGGCGTTACGAAGTCACAGGTAAACACAGAAATACAAATTTTTTTCAACTGCACCCAATAATTTTGTAAACTGATTAATTTTGATCAATTATTTAATGGGATCATGTCCCTTGAAGTTTTAGCTTTACGAAAAGTTAAAAAACATGGAAAACGGCCCAGTATTTTTCAAATTATCGGCATTTTCCCGATTTGTGAGTGGTTTCGTGTTATCACGCGCACGAGTTGCCCTTGACCCCTATAAAACGGGGGGTAGGGGAGGGGTTGTTATCAGTCACTTATCAGAAGTTGACCGGTACACATATCTGCATATTTTCCCGTAAAGAAGACCTGTGAAAAATGGAAACCACTGAAGCTGAAGTCCGCCAAGTCGTCCAGCTCAGCTCCTGCAAGAGGGGCGTAGCCAACGTTCAGTAGCTGCCACGCTGAATTTAAGTCAATCTACAGTTTGCAGAGTTTACCAGAGGTTCCAACGGACTGGATCCTTTACTTCAAGACCAAGAAGCGGCCGCAAAAAGTGTACATCAGAGAGGGACGACCGCTTCATTGTCACAACATCTCTCCGAGATCGACACCTGACAAGCGTTGCCATCCAGCAGCGTCTGCGTGAGATACGAGGAGTGGCTGCCAGTGAGTGGACAATAAGAAGAAGACTTAAGAAAGCGAACTTGACACCCAGGAGGCCTGCAACGGGGCCCAGATTGCTGGCGCGACACCGTACAGCCCGAAGAGAGTTTGCAGAAAATCATATGGACTGCACCATTGAGCAATGGACCCCAGTTCTCTTCTCGGACGTGTGCAGAATATGCTTGAATGGATGTGACCGAAGAGGAAGAGTCTACAGAAGGCCAGAAGAACGGTTCGCCCAATGTTGCTACTCCGAAAGGGTCGCCTATGGCGGTGGATCCGTGATGTTCTGGGACGACGTTTCCTACGACGCGCGAACAGAGCTGGTTTTCGTGCCTGGCGGGGGCCGTGGCGCGACTTTCGGAGAAGCAACATTGGGCGAACCGTTCTTCTGGCCTTCTGTAGACTCTTCCTCTTCGGTCACATCCATTCAAGCATATTCTGCACACGTCCGAGAAGAGAACTGCGGTCCATTGCTCAATGGTCCAGTCCATATGATTTTCTGCAAACTCTCTTCGGGCTGTACGGTGTCGCGCCAGCAATCTGGGCCCCGTTGCAGGCCTCCTGGGTGTCAAGTTCGCTTTCTTAAGTCTTCTTCTTATTGTCCACTCACTGGCAGCCACTCCTCGTATCTCACGCAGACGCTGCTGGATGGCAACGCTTGTCAGGTGTCGATCTCGGAGAGATGTTGTGACAATGAAGCGGTCGTCCCTCTCTGATGTACACTTTTTGCGGCCGCTTCTTGGTCTTGAAGTAAAGGATCCAGTCCGTTGGAACCTCTGGTAAACTCTGCAAACTGTAGATTGACTTAAATTCAGCGTGGCAGCTACTGAACGTTGGCTACGCCCCTCTTGCAGGAGCTGAGCTGGACGACTTGGCGGACTTCAGCTTCAGTGGTTTCCATTTTTCACAGGTCTTCTTTACGGGAAAATATGCAGATATGTGTACCGGTCAACTTCTGATAAGTGACTGATAACAACCCCTCCCCTACCCCCCGTTTTATAGGGGTCAAGGGCAACTCGTGCGCGTGATAACACGAAACCACTCACAAATCGGGAAAATGCCGATAATTTAAAAAATACTGGGCCGTTTTCCATGTTTTTTAACTTTTCGTAAAGCTAAAACTTCAAGGGACATGATCCCATTAAAATAATTGATCAAAATTAATCGGTTTACAAAATTATTGGGTGCAGTTGAAAAAAATTTGTATTTCTGTGTTTACCTGTGACTTCGTAACGCCGAAACGGATGAACCGATTTTGATGTAGTTTCTTTTGTTTGATAGCTGGCTTCACTGCGGTGATTTTTTAGGTATATTTTATTAAAATCGGTCTAGCCGTTTTGAAGATATTCTGCATTTCGTCATACTAGTATGGTTATTTTGTTATTTTAAGGTTATACAAGTACTTATAGCTTGAATACCGTCCAACTTATAATAAAACACATAAGACCATTTTTGTTCTAAATTTAATGAGGATTAATTCTGTCCTTGACACTTTTTTGATATCTATTATAGTTTTCGTGAGAATGCCAAAAAACTACCAACGGGGACACATTTCAAGGTGGGGGGGGTCGAGCGTCAGGTGGAGGGGGGGGGGGGAGAGTGGTGAATTTTAAACAGTACACCTAGATGTATCACGTCACACAGGTTTGAAAACTATATTAATTTGTTTCATTTTCCCATACATTGATTACATAGAATGACTCAATTAGTTGTAGGTTTGAACCCGCAGTGGGCGTTACTTAGATTACTCCTGTGCGGAATGCCATTTGATATTTACTACTCAAAAATCACGTTTGTTGTATGGGAGCCCCACTTAAATCTTTATTTTATTCTGTTTTTAGTATTTCTTGTTACTTATTATAGCGGCAACAGAAATACATAATTTGTGAGAATTTCAACTGTCTAGCTATCACGGTTCCTGAGATACAGCCTGGTGACAGACGGACGGACGGATGGATGGACAGACGGACGGACAGCAGAGTCTTAGTAATAGGGTCCCGTTTTACCCTTTGGGTACGGAACCCTAAAAATGCTGGTCTCTTCGAAAACTGACTAAATTAAATTAAAGGATATGAAAACAATGCATTTTATTAATTTCAGACATCATGTTTAAAGTTAAACAGATAAAATGTTTATGCTTAGTTACCATTGAAATAACAACTGCTTAGCAACTGGTGGCACCCTGGCTGCTGACGTACGTGATTGGCAGTGCGTGTAGGTATTAATGACAGCAGCTTGAATTTGATTGCTTAGTTACCACTGACTTTTTAACCGTTATTGTCATTGTGATTAAATAAGGGTGTATGTGTTAAAGAAAAGCTCAGAAGTTAAGGTATTTGTGACGAACTGAAAGCCTACGTGAAAATGACATCTTAGATGTCCTTATTTTTGTGACGATTGAAGTGTATATGTTTTCTTGGACACCTTGCCCGCTCAGGTATATCTGCTGCTGACTGTACGTAAATGAGCAAAAGTTTAGCTCGTTTGCGAAATGCCTATTTTATGCATTGCCTGCAACAACGGAAACTTATAAAACGAAGCTGAAAAAGGATTCTTCAGAAGGGTTTGCATTTTCGCAACAGTGATTAGGAAGACATAAAACTGTAGTTATACAAAAAAACTAAAAACCTTTATACGATTAAAAGGCCCTAAAATGGTAAGATTTTCCACCTCGTATCTAGATAGATAAGTACTTATTTATAAGGGTCAAAACATTCGGGAAAACAACACGAATATGAATGATTTGGATACATTTACTGTGACTTTAAATAATCAATCAGCTTTTAAGAGCGTTTCTTTTATTTTTTGCCATTGTTATATATTGTGACCTTTTTTGCCACTTTTGTGTTATTTCTACTCAGAATCACGAGCTCTTTCGATCCTAATGGGATAAAAAATGTCGCAGAGCTTTTTTGCTATGTGTTACCATTTCCCCATATACTTTGTATGGCGGTAACAATAAGGAAAGTTTGAAAAATGTATGGAAATATTTAGTACACTTTTTTTCTTCTATAAGGATGAAAAGGGCTCGCGATCCTGACTAGAAATAGCACAAAAGTGGCAAAAAGGTCACAATATATAAAAATGGCAAAAAATAAAAGAAACGTAAAGTTCGTCAAGAAAATTATGCTTTGTAGTCAATTTATTTTTTACATCACCTATTCGAAAAAGGGCTTTTTCTTCCCCGCTAGGAGGGATCAAAGTGGTACTTTTCTTCCTTGCTAGGAGGGATCAAAGATCAATACTTTTCTGTTCTACGACACGATTTTTTCTTTCTTGCATACTATTTTTTTTGGACAAATAATATATATTTTGGAAAATAACAATTTCCTCATAGTTGATGTGAAAAGCAGTACGTGTCACACGGTATCAAAATTATTTCGTCTGAATAAATAAATAAATAAATAAATAAATAAATATTATAGGACATTTTTACACAAATTGACTAAGCCCCAGGGTAAGCTCAAGAAGGCTTGTGTTGTGGGTACTCAGACAACGATATATATAATATATAAATACTTAAATACATGGAAAACAACCATGACTCAGGAACAAATATCTGTATCATCATACAAATAAATGCCCTTACCAGGATTCGAACCCGGGACCATCGGCTTCAATAGGCAGGGTCACTACCCACTAGGCCAGACCGGTCGTCTGGGGCGTTAACACTTCAATCCCTCATTACGCTCAGGATTCAATTACGCTCTTGACGGAAATATATCATTTTGATCCCTTGTAACACAAATTACTGTCAGCTACCATTATATTGTCAATAGGAAAAACGCATAACCTTCACTCATACTGTAATAGTTTTCGACTCATTAAGGACATAGAAGCCTAGTAAACGGCAAGGATGAAGCTCCAATATTCGCAAGTTTAGGACAAAATTACTTTAGAGCTAAAATATGAGGGGATATTATACGTAATCCTTGAAATTTAATAGGCTCCAGTGGCCCAAACTTCTGAGAACAGAGGGGACTAATAAAAATTTGGACTTTAATATTTATTGGTAATAATTTGATACTAGATAAGTTGATGAAAATTCGAGGAAATCAGGCACATATCGTTACCTACATAAAGAAAAAAACAGGAAAGCATTTTTGCTTTACTCAATTATAATCGTTTTGAACTAAGTAGGTATATAATAAGTAGACAAGTAACCTGCTTTAAATTAATAATATTTTCCCTAGATTAAACAGATATTCAGCAATTTATTGTCTCGATACATACCAGTTTGGAATCAAGAGAACCCGGCATTAGCGAACACCGTGCTGCGCCTTATTCGGAACACTGGAATATGGCACTATCAAAGCTTTGGGCTCCACTGGGTCGCTAAATTCGCTATTATCTGCTTCATATCCACGAATTTAACGCAAGTCGTAAGTCTGGTAATACATAGAGATGACTCTACGCGAATGTTCGAGACCTTCAGGTATTTATTTTATACATAATATGAGTCGTTTCTGAGCTAAATGTCAGACTTTGTCGCTTGCATTAAGGACGCTTTGACAGGTTATTCGTATAAGAATATAAGCGACATATGTACGTGTTGGCTGGACTTCGACAGATTTGTCTTCTTTAGTAGCTGATCTCAGATATTAAATATTACTAAGTTTATTAAGATATAAAACTTATACTATTTTATTTGTAATAGCGATGGCGCGTCTTTGGAAAGGTTTCGTCAAGGCGTCAAGGCATCCAAAAGGTACCTTGACACCGATTTGAGTGGAAACCATTTCAGAGACGTTATTGTCCCTTCTGTTTTTGTCCCTTCGGCCGCGTGGTCATGTGACAAGCTGTGTTAGTTAAGTTTTTGTTGTTGAACATCTGAACTGTATTCTATTATTTATTGACTTTATTGTATTTCAGCGTCCTCTCCTTCTGCGGCATGGGCACTTTAAAACTTTTTAACTTATACACTAACAGAAAACGTTGGACTTCTATAATCTCACAAGTAAAATATTTAGAACACGAACAGTTGCACGGAAAACTTTTATCGAGCATTGATTCTGGCATCGAAGAGGATTATTCCCCGCAAATAATCGCAAAATACACGCATAGACACACGTTTATATCATCTATTCTTTTAAGACTGTACAGTATTACCGCAATTGTGTTCATGGCGACCCCATTTGTGGAATACGCGGTGACTACTGACGCTAGCTACTACCCCCACATTTTACCGGGCTGGGCGCCATTGGACAACGTTGGTTTTGCAGGATACTTTTTGTCTTTAATCTTCGAGATTGTAGCATCTATCTACTGCGTATTTGTCCATGTTGCGTTTGACTGTACTTCGGTCGGGATTATGATTTTTATATGCGGCCAGTTTTCCTTGCTCCGTCGGAAGACTGAGGACATTGCTGGTAGTGGCAAGGATTGCATGCCGAGTACGAAGAGAGATGCCCGAGCTCATCTCAGGATTATTGAGAGCCACGGCACGCATAGCGCGCTTTGCACGTAAGTATACCCTATTTGTAAAAACTAAATTTTCATGTCAATTTGATTATTATAGTCACATCCTTGACTGTAATCACCGAGTACCTACAGATCAAAGATACCGAAGTAGTGAATAACCCAATCCCCACGTATTTTCAACTATTTTCTCGGAAACGTTAGTACTTCCGTCTTCCTCAGTAGGTACTTAGCAGAGTTGGACCACATTAAGTTTTCATGCTAAGTGCTTAGTCAAGTATGAAGTGTAGAGGGATATGTATGCGTACTTACTTCCAAGTTTGTGCAAAGCTCAAACGTAGTGAAGTTAGAGTTTATTTAATTTACGCTACTGTTAAAAGAGCTTTGTATCTAATGGTATCTACGGTTATATTTTTTTAACCAACATTTTTAGGGAAGTACAAACTTAAACAATTTGTAGTTATGAAATTGTAATCATCTCTACAATAAACAATCAAGCACATGGAACATTAACCTTCAGGTCACCTTTATCTCTAAAATATAATTATGTGTAATAACGTTCCAGCGATATACATTTGTGCGATTAAACCTACGTCAAAGATTACGTAGATTACGTACCTAAATAATACTATATGTTAGATTACTTACATAGATTCGAGATTCGAATTTTCTTTATTCAAGTAGGCTTGCACTGAGCTCGGTCGAATTTCACCTTAACATACAAACGGAGTTTCGGCTGACATCCACCATTACACATCGCCCTCAACCACTTTACGAGTTTTCACCCGGGACGGAAATCTGTTCCTGGCCCGCTATCTACTAGGTCTGTTAATTTTTGAAAGTTTTACGTCATTTAACATGTTGTCGAATGTTTTATTTCAGTATTAGTAAGGAACTGGATACAGTGCTGCGGGGCATACTCGGGGTATACTTCTTGGTTGCCACCCTGACCGTGTGTTCAGTGGCCGTAAGACTCAGTTCCGTAAGTTTACCTACTCTTAAGTTTACACAACGATTTTCACATAATAAGTACCATTCATTTTTATTACACTAGATAGCCCGGGTGCACAGAGCGGGCGCAAGGCGCACGCACGCGGTCGCGGGTGCCAATTGGAGGTAAAATCCGTCGCACGCGTCCGCACCAGCCGGCCTAGCCAAGGTTACAATCGCTGTCGCTTCGACAACGAAAAGCTTCATGTCTCTCTATCACTCTTTCATATTAGTGCGACAGTGACAGTTGCGTTTCGATCGCTACGGAGTGTAAGTGACTGGCATCTTGGCTTCGCGGCCAGTTAGCGTTTCTCAATTATCTCATACTTTTTTTTCCGTTAACCCGCTCCGCGCAACTGCGCCAGCTAGCGGATGCCCTACGCCCCGTTCCGTGTTATTAATAAGTAGGTAGGTAAATATAGATACCTACACTTAAAGTTTAACCAAGCAGTCACGATTTGGATTCCACTATATTAATGTTGTTTCTACATTTTGATAGATATCTTGTTGGAAGAGACGCTTATACATAATTAATCTCTTTCTTCCAAATCAATCCATCAATTATCGTCAATCAAATTCTGAAGATTCAATAAAACTTTCAGATTCAAGAACTCAAACACCTGTTCAAGTGCCTGTCTAAGACTTAGATTCCTATCTCAAGACAGACATTTCTTGCCAGTGCGTTTACATTAGTATATTTTATTTAGTAGTACGAATCAACTAATTTAATATTGGTCTAATTCATTACAGTTGACTATACTGTCTCGTAAGAAGTCATTATATGTATGTAGTTATGTCGAGAACCGATACTGAATAGTCTTAATTCAACCATTAAAGTCTACGAGTAGAAAAACGATTTTTTATTGGCAGGAGATC
Organism: Cydia fagiglandana; assembly: GCF_963556715.1. Taxonomy (NCBI): domain Eukaryota; kingdom Metazoa; phylum Arthropoda; class Insecta; order Lepidoptera; family Tortricidae; genus Cydia; species Cydia fagiglandana. The sequence goes on along the minus strand of NC_085932.1, from coordinate 1,565,549 downwards.
CTCAGCTTCATGCAACTCGTGTCCCTCCTGCAGTACATGGCCGGCACCCTCACCCAGCTCTTCTTGTACTGCCGATACGGAGATGCCGTCTTTCACGAGGTCAGATGAAATTAAATTAAATGGACAGTCTTTATTTTCAGGCAACTAGGATAAAACCTTAACATTTAAGAGTCACTCGAGTAAGTAGAATTAGTTTTCCACAGAAAATTTCCACTCGCTCTATTTTCTTTAACAACTAAAACTATTTAGTACCATACATAATGGCGTATATGGCGGATTAATCAGGATTAATAACAGGTTAAGAATTTGATCTGGATTAGATAGGGATATGATGTCAGACTCTAAAGCTAAAAACACACACATTACGGGGTTGCATTACGCAACCCCGCAATGTCAGGGAACCGGCCGCGGAACCGCCGGAACTTGACACTTCGGCCAAAACTCCTCCTTGGTGAAGGTCGAGACATTCAGTCGGAAGATAAGCTGCAGCAGTGACGTCAACTATCACGTGTGACCATGCGTGTGGTGGGAACGTGACTACGAGTGCTTATGCACTACTTCTAGAAATTGTACAATGTTATGGTCACGCGAAGATGAGTCAATTGTGAAATTAATTTGTGCAGAATGAAGACAAATGAGGCGACCCTGACGCCGTGTTTGTTAGAAAGCTTGAAACACATGTGAAAGCAAGAAAAAATAGGCCAAGTGCGAGTCGGATTCGCGCATGAAGGGTTCCGTACCATTACGCAAAAAACGGCAAAAAATCATTAGTATTTGTTGTTGTAGCGGCAACAGAAATACATCATCTGTGAAAATTTCAACTGTCTATCACGGTTCATATATAAAGTTGTATCCAGAGGAGACAATTTTTCGCCAATCTGATGAAATTCTCCGATCGAAGGGCCGTGCGGACGCAAATACACACAAAAATGCCAATTTTAATAGCAGAATGCAAATTGGTGATTTAATTTGTGTACGTGTGGACGCTAAATGAGATTGACCAATTATTTTCCTGAACAAATCGACTGATTTCGTCAGTCCCGATACCCCTTTAAAGTCTGCGGACAGCGGAGTCTTAGTAATAGGGTCCCGTTGAACCCTTTGGGTACGGAACCCTAAAAAGGTTGAGAAAATAATGAGATGTTTTTTAGCCTCGGGCTGTAATAGGCTCTATGGGCCAATAGTTTCCTGAAATTAAATATTTTCATTTCATTTCATTTCTAATCTGCAGAGAGCGAAACTTTGGTGCCGATGACGTCATTATGACGTTAAGTCGCTTATAGGATGTTTTTTTAAAACAACATTGTAACACCTCAGTGATTCTTAATAATGATAATATATATATAAGTATATATAAAGAAGAGTCTCGACCAACACCTAGAGAGACTCTCGCTGGGTGGTTGGATCAAGGGTCAGATGCAGAAGGCGGTAATTTTGGACACGGCGCGTATAGTACGTCGGTTCCTCACTCTGAGGCCCTGACCACCGGCTGCTTGGACCCTGCCCCGCTGCCCGAGGCACCCTAGGTTAAGTTTTTTTATAAGGTGTTTATATGGATTTTTTATAGTTTTTATGTGCTTTTTAGGGTTCCGTACCCAAAGGGTAAAACGGGACCCTATTACTAAGACTTCGCTGTCCGTCCGTCCGTCCGTCCGTCCGTCTGTCACCAGGCTGTATCTCACGAACCATGATAGCTAGACAGTTGAAAGGGTCTAGCAGGCTAAGCGAACAAGAAGTGCCCCCAACGACGGATTTGGTCATTCTTTCAGGTGGTGTACTGGCAGGTCCTAAGAACTCTCTATGCTTAATATCAGTCCTCGATCTTCTTTTGTTTTCGAGTTATTCAGGATAATGTAAAATCATCAGTGTATCATTGAAAGTGTCATATTTTGTAAACCGTTCAAGTTAGATTAACCAAACAAAATTATATTTGACAACAATAAAATAGACTACAAAATGAATATGTTTCACCTGCATCATGTCCTTATACTTCATTATAAAAAAAAACATTTTATTTTTCTTCTCATTATTTTTTATACTATTCGCGGAGGTACACGTACAAAAAAAATATGCATGAGTACTGAGTAGCCACTAATACCCACTATATACACATATAAAGATATTTGCATAAATCTTCGTGCGTCATGTCAAAAAAAAACATTATCGAACAAGTATCTCGGAAACAAAAAAAACGGTCACCCATCCAAGTACTGACCACTCCCGACGAGTGGTCAGTACTTGGATGGGTGACCGTTTCTTTTTTTGCTTTTTTTTTGTTTCTTTTTTGCATTATGGTACGGAACCCTTCGTGCGCGAGTCCGACTCGCACTTGTCCGGTATTTTTATTTTACTTTTATATTCATGTTATAAACAACCTAACTTAAGATGAAAAATAAATAAAGAGAATATATTATACAATTGTTAATTTATTTTTTATTTATTTGCTCAAACGATTAAAATACGCCAACCTGGAACCAGCGTACGATTTTGTTCCGGTCGCGGTGGAAACTGCGGGGCCGTGGTGTTCGGAGGCCAAGAGGTTGATTAGAGACTTGGGGCGGCGTCTACGTGACAGAGGAGGCGATCCCCGTTCAGGCTCCTATCTAGTCCAACAGATATCGCTTGCCATCCAGCGCGGTAATGCCGCTAGCATCTTTGGCACTTTTGGGCTGGGTGGGGGTCGGAATGGGGCTGATAGTGTAAGTAGGATAGTATATTAGTAATATGTTTAGATTTTAAGTTAGGAAATTGTATGTAAATTATTTAAGTAGATTTTAAGATTGACTTTGATTTGTAGTATATTGAATAAAAATTATTAAAAGACAAAAAAAAATTATAAAAATGCTTGGTAATTTACACAAAAATAATGTAATTGCTTGCTTTTGCTGATAAATTTTGGTCACAGCAGGAGCGGTACATTTTTTAATTTTTTTTACAATCAGAAAAGGAAATTTCTGCAAGTACGGCTGCATAGACTCCATAGCGACTCCATAGCTCCATAGCTTCAAACAATAATATTTCGGTTATATTTTTATAATTAAAAAATAAGTATTTAAACAGAAATTGGTCGTAATTTCCAACAATCTTATTTTTAACATGACAAAGACAGTTAGTACGTATAAAAACTCTCATACAAGTTTCAATATCAGTAAACTAAAGAGTCTAATAAGATTTTATTTGATTAAGTACTTATCTATAATCTAGATAACAACACTCTGTATTTAGCTTGACGTCATACGTCTGTCATCGGCATTGCATCGGCACCAAAGTTTCGCTATCTGCTAATCTGTTAAACAAAAGCCTATTGGTATCTTTTATATATGCAGAGCTGTCTACGGTACGGTCATTTTTGAGCTCTAGTCAGACTTTTGTTTAGGTTCCATATTTACCAAAAACAAACATTATTTTTTTAATCGTTTACCTATCCATTTAATTTATACATTTCCGATATTTTCGATTTCGTTTGTGCATCCTGACACAGAATAAATAATAAAGTACTTATAACTGAAGACTCACTCTCTAACGAAACGCGTCTGTCACGATCAGCACAGATATGGCGACAGCGCCACGCGCGGCTATGGCAAAATCAAACCCCAAAATTGGGGTCGAACGGATGGACTTTTAGCTACCTGTAGCAAAGCGACGAAATCGCGGAGTGACCCACGCCTGATCCTGATCTGACCAGACTTTTTGTTAATTAACAATCACCGGCCTGACCTTTTCAATTACGCGATCAATGCTGACAGCTGATAAGACGAGGGTTTCGCGAACTTTCCACCCGCGTGCTGAAATCGAATCCTTTTCTCACTGTCTCGTTAATTAAGGATGATCGATTCAATGATATGTTAACCATAGATATGGCATACCTTACCAAATAAAATGCTTGCAACGCATTTCCGAAGTCACGGCAGCACACACTCACAATATGTTTAATTGTTTACATACACGAAACATACGCAAAAGGCGTAAAAAAGGCATAATTAAAATAATACCGACCTAAGTAAAAAAAGAGTTTGTCAAATTAGGGCGCGACAGAGCATTCTCTACAATCGTCACAAGTTAAGTGCATTTGTACCTATTTTGGAGCGCGTATCTATCTATAGTAAAATTTAATTTCAATAAATATCAAATATAGTTGTAACATCATTGTACGTCGATTCGAGCGAATTTATAATGCCCACAACACGTGTAACCAAAGAGTAATATAATAATATAGGACACGTGTAACCATTGTTTTACATCTCGTATCGAAAGATGATGCCTATGACAGTTAATTTTTAGGTATATGGAGCAGCTCTCACGTAAAATGTTTGTTGGAAGTTTATTAGCTTTAATTTATTTAGATATGTAACATTTTGAGTAGGTAATACAAAATACGGTAGGTAAGTATAAACATATTTGTTCAATTGTTTTTTAAATAAATGAAGCCCAACCAAAAGAGACTTGAAGAAACGGTCATGAGGACCATCATTTATCGCGAGAGGTAAAATGTCTCCTGACGAATGTAATGCTAATTAGACTTAACCTCCTAGTCCCAGCGTTCTAATCTATTTTAAAATTTATACATATTATTGTGTAACTGAGGGTTCCAATTTCAAAAACAAAACAGTTGCTTCTGGGTCTCAGGAGGTTAAAACACCTTTGTAAAATAATTTAATGCAATAAATAATAATAATAAACTAAACGTGGGCTATTCTTATACACATTGCGTAAGCCCACAGCAAGCGGGTTAGTTGTGGATATTCAGACAACGATATATGTCATACATATATAAATAGCAAAATACCTACACAGAAAACATGGGAAACACCCATGACCCAGGAACAAATTTTAATACTTATCAGCTTATCACACTAATAAATGCCCTTACCGGGTGTAACGGTCAAGAATGACTCTCCCTAACTCAACCCCCTCCTAACCCATATATCTAAAGCAACCCTCAAAACAAACCTACTTTACCTAAGAATATAATTTGTCTCTGTCTTGCATTTAAAACTTTTGGCCATAAAAGTGATGTGATCGTCTAGGAAATGGTAGGACCTCGTAGCTGTACGTAATAACCCCTGGTTCTTTTACAAAGAGAAGAGTTACAAACCTGTAAACTAACCTAGCTAAATGAAGAGCACAGTAATAATTTGATATTAACCCATAGGAATCAAACAGTAGCATAATAAGAAAGGTTACTAATAAAAGTAGGTAAATGAGAAATGCAATGTACTAAAGAATATATTTTAATAAAGGTAAGATAACAAACACAATGATAATTTATTTTAGAATTAAAGTATTGTAAATATTGTAATACTGCTTGCAATTGATAATGAGCTTTCTGGATACTAGTGAGTAGCAATGAGAAGTTCTGCCTCGCTGAAGTACTCACAGTCCATCTATATTCAGTGGAGTGAATAGTAGAATATATAAATAAATAAAAATATTTTTTTTGGTAAAAATCCCCTACTCCTATTGGACTCCGGATAACATTGAGGAGCATTTTTCCTGGGATAAGCCCTTTAAATCACTACTTAAGGGAAACTTTATATTTACAACCTAACAACATCTGATTGCTATTCTAGATGCCACCTCAATGCTTGATGGGGTTTGGAGTCATCCTAAACCAATCCCTGTGGGTGATCCCGTCGATTGGGCTTCCTTCCCCTACCTCCCTATTCCTAGGAGTTTAAGACTCAGCGAAAGGCTAGATACGTTTCACAAACCCTAAGTGGTATCTGAGGAAAAGAAACGTAAAGTATTCCATCAGCCACTCTACCTACTTCTTTTCACACTAAGCTAAGAATACTGAACCCATAGTCCCATCCCATAAGCTGTAAACTATATTTGATGGCAAGTCCATAGATAATTTAACCTTTAAATATGATATAATAAATGTGATAGGCCTTGGCCTAATTTATAATCATGACCTTAGTCAGGAATACAATTCATTAGGTTCAAGTTGCGTGAATCGACTGCGTTCCAAGTATACAGTACGACTCCTAACTTTACGTTGCGATCAGTTAGTGCAAATCAACCATAAAAATGTTCACCTGAACAATTTGTTTATCAGCAATATTGTAATAATATAGATCGTATCTACTTCATGCCATCATTAGGAATCTGATACTCCTAAATGTCAATAAGTCTTTAGGAATGTTGATAGTAATATTTCTTTTATGTAAATAATTTCAATAGGTAGTGTATCAATCTTTATTAAATCGAGAACAGATAAATAATATAAGTTGTAATTATTTCCACCTTTGAGCCATAATTACCAATATCGCACTACTAATTCAATAAAATCATTTTAACTTCATAAAAATAATGGCGCGTAATTTAGTCTCTCCTGCATTAAGTATTTATTTACTTTCACTAAAATATCAATCAGATAACGATTTGAACAGAGCAATAAACTCAAAATCGTAAATATTCATATTTAAGAAAAACATCGTGACTTTAATTCATCTACTTTAAATATCAGTCACTTAACACAAAATATATCATTCTTCAGATAACACTATTCTTCAGTATAAGTACTACTACGTACTAGTACTAGTACTACGGACAGACCGGATCATACAAAGAGTCCAAAATGCATGTGCGCGTTATTGTTTTAGAATTCCCCCGCGAGCGCATGTGACTCCTTATTTAAATTCATCAGGCATTCTCAAAATGGCTTACAGAAGAGAACTCCATCTTTCTTCCTTATTGTTCGGTGTAGTAAAGTTTGCAAAACCGGAGTATCTCTTTGAAAAGTTCACCTGGCGCTCAAACACCTCAATGAAATATGGCCTTAGATCGGTCAGCAGCAAATTAGTAGCTTCACATCACTGCACCACCGCTTTTCGAGGTAGTTTTAAATACACAGCAACTAAGTGTTGGAATAATATTCCTCCACCACTACAGACATTAAATGGTCTTCATAGTTTCAAAACCCGACTTAAGCAACACCTTCTTCAGATTCAAAACGAACTTCCTCTTGGCGGTAGAGCAATACCCTCTTACCTACCTTCTTATCTCTGATAATAGCCCAGCCAAACATTACATGCTGTAAAATTTGATTTCAATAAATATCAAATTACATTAAGCTATATTGTTAACAAATACTTATGCACTTCACACTCAATATATATATCCCAATTTATATACACAAAACGTTACTTCTTTTAAATATGATGCTGTACACAAACTATAGAACACACATAGAATGCACTGTAAGGTACACATATATTTTTATAACTTGCACTCCTCGCTCCGTTCCGTCACATATTTTATTTACTTTAGGTTCTTTATTATTTTATTAGGGTCCGACTGAAAATCAGCGTTGCAGTTAATTTTACTGCAACATCATGCTGAGTCGAGCCCCTTTTTAACATCACGCTGTTTTGTTTATATGTTAACATAAATTTAATTTTGTTTTAGAAGTTTTTTAAGATTTTATGTTCAAATGTACCATTCATGTCATGTTTGTGATGTTAAATAAAGTTTTTCTATGTCTATGTCTATGTAAGTATCAAACTAATTCGTTTCAACTTCCATTCATATGTAGGTACTTGTGTCGCAATGCGGCATGAAACATGAACGTTCCCTTTCTATGCTCCTTTATGCTTAATTAACACTCACATCATAATCTTCATTTAGAAATATATCACTGATAAGTATTTTAACAAGTGAACACTATTCTCATAAATACGCAACGTTAGTACAGAATACCCTTCCTTCCAATATATCGGACCAATTTATTTCCATTACTAGATTACGTACGCTAAGAAAATATTATATTCGTATATTAATATTGTTTAACTATTTAATTAGACACTGACGTAAGGTGATACTGGTAAATTAAGTATTAATAAAACAAAATGTTAGATAGTATCACGGACGTAAAACACGACGGCACGACACATTCACTAAATATCCTTCCAAATTACTATGTGTTATTAAAATACACTAGGAAAACATCGTGTATGAACTTTATAATTATTGAAACAAATATTAAATACTGACGCACGTATTATTTGATAATAAAGCTAAATGAAATATCTATTGCCACGTACTACACACTCGCGCGATCGTCTCACACCGCCGCCATCTTGTCTCCTTGCCGCGAACGGAAGCTATTTATTTGTTAGTGAGAAATCTTCGTAAATTAAAACAAACTATAGCGACACTGACTTCAGAGAACATTAAAGGTAGGTATTATGTTTTTACTGTGTTATTGTGTTTTAGGCGAGAAACTAGAATTATTATTTGTTAGTTATGCACGCATACGTAATTCGAACAACTAGCTAACACAAAACCGGCACTGAGAAAAAGCTTCAAATAATTACGCACTCAAATGATAAAGGCACTGTACTTAGCTTGTGTTTAGATGTCCTATTATCTTCTATTATCTGACGCTGCCTATTTCAAGCTCCTTTTAATAACTTCTTCTAGTAAATCACTCCGTCCACTGACAAACTTCGAACGTACTCTTACGGAAGTCAGACAACGAATGCCCCGAGGCCCCCGCGCAACTGCTTTTTGTCAACCTATGTGGCTCGCGCCTGCGCAGAACAAACTCACGCCGCGTTCCTCATTGCTACAAACCGACTAGCAAACTATGGTGCAACTTTTGTATCAAAATATGTTGACTTCTATTGATTTTTAACTATCTCTTGATTATATTATATTTTGTTCTAAGTATTTTTCCTTTATCGTCATGTATGTCTATAGATATCAATAATATTCCCCACGGTTGTTAGCTTTTAGGGCTGTCGTAATTTACTCACCCTAATTTAGTGAAAGTGCTTTAACTCCCTAACACGCTTTTATTACCTTATATGGCCATGCGTCCTGCGCTCGCACTTTTATTACCTTATATGGTCACAAATCATGCGCTAAGCTTCCTGGCTTGTGATTGGCTGACTGTTAATATGGTGCAATTTGACTGCGCGACCGAGTATCGACATGTTTTGTGTTATGTTTTATTTAATTTTCAATACATCATGAATTCATGCAACACATAATTGATTATATAAATAAAACCATATTAATATTATATGTATATATAGATTTGTACGGAACGGTAATACCGTACCGTCACAATTGCCCCCCCATTTGAGCATAGAGTAAAGGTTTAGTAAACCTGGCTCGGAGCTCAAATGTTCATATTCAAAACCAGGTATTGTTATTTTAACCCTTTGATGTAAATGTGGTGTGTAAAATGACCATTACTAGAAAGGAAACAAATTATCCAGCATGAATTATAAACCCACAGAATTATGATCCATGAGTCCAATTGTTTTCAGACAGAATTTCCACCCTCATTGAGACACTTGGTTGTGAGGCAAATGAGCCCTAAGTAGCAAAGTCTTCGCGCTTCATCCGGAATCTGTAGCCACATTGCCCGGCAGGCGATTCCACCGCTCACATTGCCCGAACGTCCAGAACCAACGAAAACCTCCTCATATCGAATGGAAAGACCTTTGCGGTAACCTCCAACACTTTTTCCCAGTGGCCATAATCCCAGTCCACAATCCATACAGAACAACCGGTTCCTTCCTTTCTTGGCGAATGTAGTACTCTATTTCCAAGCAAGAATGCTAGCAGTATTTTGAACTCTTATTTTACGTTATAGCTCAGTTGCTTTCCACTCGATTCTTTTTTTTTATACTCGTGTAGAACCCAACCTTGCTCTCTACTCTATCTGAAGTTCACGTCTGGACAATCGGTCGTAAAAATAGTCAAACATGTGTATTCAGATATTTAACCAAATCCACGCCCTGCACTAACCGTGAAGCGGACGGACCACAATTAAAAGCATAGAAGATACCCTTAAAAGTATCCGACGGGTTCGCCGGCGTGTGGCACTACATACGGACAGCAAGGTACTCCTGGACAGCCTCAGCTACGCTTACCACATCAATAATAACTTTTGTTTTATTATGTTTAAGTTATTATTATATCTAAAAGACTCCAATTTACAAAATCTAAGTATGGTGTAAATTCATTAATTTAATAAATATATAAACGAACAGTTTATATCGGCCAAAGCGCCATTCTAATCTACATTGTAAATATTCAAATTTAAAATATGATATGCTATAAATTATTATTGTCAATTAGCATTAACCAAGACTCTCCATCAGATGCACACTGTACTCTCAATAGGTAGGTCCGCCTCGAGCATCTACAGCAAACGCATGGTTCTTTTTTCTTTTTCCACACGTAAGTGCGCAACCCGGATCCCGGATCCCTCCAGACAGGTTTAAGCAAACTATATCAAAACACTACTTCTGCAATCCCACGCGTTCATAGAGGTGTAACCGTAGATTAGTGATAGCTTCTTGTTGAGTGTTGTGTTATCAAAAAGAATTTACCTTTAAAAGGTATGACTTTAACCTAACTCCTATATTCTCTTGATAACACACTATTGTTCCCCATTGCCCCATTTGCAAATAACAATAACTGTTGTCAATATTCTAAGATAAGCAACTTTTAAGAAACTCGATCATACACAAACATACTTCCACTCATTCATGCATCTCCTTTTATCTACACATAACATTCATCACCTGAGTCATAAACATTCTATATCCTTTTCCATACAATCATCTTATATCCTTCCTCACTCGCTTTTCCATACAGTTTCATACAAAATTGCAGATCTCATCTGAATACCGACAGTGAATAACAAATGGTCCCATTTTAAGTTATTTTTTATACCAAATACTATATCATTGCTATATCATTCAACAAATTGACATGATATTATGCTACGCTACAATAATTCATAATTTACGCTTGACTCTTATATTTACGCTTAGTGCAAAACAAATTGAATGTAACATGCTGATAAATAATTACGCTGAATATTCATAAGGTCAGGGCAACGCAAGAATCGATCCCCGACAGCCACGAATCAACCCCTGCACATACGAAACCAAGACTTGCCGTTTAACAGAAAGCCTCAGCCCCACACATGCATGAGCAACCCACAACCATCAACAACCAACCTCACGCTACTCCAACTATAGTAGATTACGTCTTATATGCTTTAAAATGAACGCTAAATAAATTACGCCAAATATTTTGAAATTTACGCCAAATTGCCTTAACTAAAACTACTATAATGAAAATCATTACACGTTATGCCACTTAAATTTAGTATTCTAACTACGATAAGAATCTGATGTTCTACTTACAATCAACCGGCTACTAATTCCCTTAACTTGACTACAAACCGCTCTCTCTCTCTCTTTCTTCGATTCTTCTAGTAATAAGTTGACCTTGCTTACACCTCTTTAATAGTTTCTTCCCGTACATCTCTTATTGTAGAGGTAGCTCTTCTGTTTCAGCAAAACCTGTTCATTATAAATTAGACTTGGATTGACAGTATTATTATGTTTTATTTTATAAACCGTAATTGTAAATCTACCCAGCAATATTGGTTTGTATACCCTATTCATATAAATATCTAAGAAATGTAGATCTTTTGAATGTTATCCTTTATTTTTCCAACTTAAGTACTCCACTAGCATGGCAAGTATTATGACATTGACATCAGTAATAACAATTGAAACCTGTTGACGTAAAGTGAAACTTCTTGGAACTCTTCGTTAAACTTATTTTTGGCATACAAATCTGTAAGTTAAGTTAAAAGAATATATGATAACAACATACATACGTACACCTACATTACAACTGAACTTTGAAAAAAAAACTAATTTATTACCAATATCTATAAACACTTGCATACATGCCCCCCTGCTAATTAGACTTAACTACAGCCGTCGAATATTTGGCTTAAATATGAACTACGATTTTCAAATCATTCGCTAAACTGAGAGGGTTAATAAACAGAAATACTCTACTTTCTCTATCCTTTAGTTATGTTTAATGTTATTCCAAGATTTTGATGAAATTCTGTAATTCCTAAAGCCTGTGCAGTTTATTTCATACATACAAACATACCTACATACATACAACTATTGTAATTTCAAACTTGATTAGAACTATACTTTAAGTATCAGAAAGTAATTTGAATTAAAATAATTATTATTTTATTTTAGTTCAATATTAATATGTCACGAGAGTTTAAATTCGATTGTGGTTTAAGTACCAAATAAACATCTATGAAGAATGCAACTTTTAATTTTGTTATAATACGAATATCGACGTATTTTGTTAAGATTCTACTGGTCCACTATTATATGTACTTACTGCTACTACTCCTTGCTGACAGTAAGATTGAGTTGAAATTTGACAAAACTATATTTTCCTATTTCAACAAATTACGATTATATGAGCAAACAAAAGCAATACAACATAAAAGTATGAACAAACTAATGAAGTTACTGATAAGTAAACTAAATCAAAACTATATATGCACTTGAAAGTTAAAGGTAAAACTTCTAGATATGGAATCCTATGTTTTATATACATTTTGTTTTTGTACATGAAATGTACCGAAAAAAATACAGAAACTTTTCTATCAAATAATTTACCGTTAGTTGAAATTTGAAACACGTCGATTATGCAGCAATATAAACCACGAAATGAATCTAATTTACTTTAATATAGCAATATTAACCCTGTAGAAAAACAAATTAACACACAAAGTTACAAATCAAATTGAAATTATTTCTAACATGCGCACATACCTTTTTATGATATTAAAAAAATACTATACAACTCTTTCTTCATCTAGTCTTACCAATCCAATCATCTCTTATACTCTTCGAAACAATTGTAATGCTAGTTTCAGTTCTTGACATTACTCACAGTTTGCCTTGAATCATGCCTGATAGGTTATGTTTCCTATGCCTTAAAAAGGGAGAAACAAATTAAAGAAAAACATAATTAAATATAACAAAAGTAAATAACATAGAACAATAAGAGTAAAAACAACACAAATAACCCCGTATATTTATTGAAACTTCATTCGTCAAATTCGCTGCTCGTTCACGTGCCCCCCCTTTCAGTAAAGTCTTGACCCACATTTATACACACAACAAGTAATTACGATAAACTGAAAATTAAAGATTATAATTTAACATAATAAACATGTAACTCTCAACTCCTTGCATCCATAACACGGCAACAAATTGTGGCACTCGCGTGCCACTAGCAAGACAGACTCAATTAACGAACTACTCACATAAATACACAGTAAAGCTAGTTTTATTCTGGTGAAATTGAATTTATCCTGGTCACGGCACCAAATTGTAACGGTCAAGAATGACTCTCCCTAACTCAACCCCCTCCTAACCCATATATCTAAAGCAACCCTCAAAACAAACCTACTTTACCTAAGAATATAATTTGTCTCTGTCTTGCATTTAAAACTTTTGGCCATAAAAGTGATGTGATCGTCTAGGAAATGGTAGGACCTCGTAGCTGTACGTAATAACCCCTGGTTCTTTTACAAAGAGAAGAGTTACAAACCTGTAAACTAACCTAGCTAAATGAAGAGCACAGTAATAATTTGATATTAACCCATAGGAATCAAACAGTAGCATAATAAGAAAGGTTACTAATAAAAGTAGGTAAATGAGAAATGCAATGTACTAAAGAATATATTTTAATAAAGGTAAGATAACAAACACAATGATAATTTATTTTAGAATTAAAGTATTGTAAATATTGTAATACTGCTTGCAATTGATAATGAGCTTTCTGGATACTAGTGAGTAGCAATGAGAAGTTCTGCCTCGCTGAAGTACTCACAGTCCATCTATATTCAGTGGAGTGAATAGTAGAATATATAAATAAATAAAAATATTTTTTTTGGTAAAAATCCCCTACTCCTATTGGACTCCGGATAACATTGAGGAGCATTTTTCCTGGGATAAGCCCTTTAAATCACTACTTAAGGGAAACTTTATATTTACAACCTAACAACATCTGATTGCTATTCTAGATGCCACCTCAATGCTTGATGGGGTTTGGAGTCATCCTAAACCAATCCCTGTGGGTGATCCCGTCGATTGGGCTTCCTTCCCCTACCTCCCTATTCCTAGGAGTTTAAGACTCAGCGAAAGGCTAGATACGTTTCACAAACCCTAAGTGGTATCTGAGGAAAAGAAACGTAAAGTATTCCATCAGCCACTCTACCTACTTCTTTTCACACTAAGCTAAGAATACTGAACCCATAGTCCCATCCCATAAGCTGTAAACTATATTTGATGGCAAGTCCATAGATAATTTAACCTTTAAATATGATATAATAAATGTGATAGGCCTTGGCCTAATTTATAATCATGACCTTAGTCAGGAATACAATTCATTAGGTTCAAGTTGCGTGAATCGACTGCGTTCCAAGTATACAGTACGACTCCTAACTTTACGTTGCGATCAGTTAGTGCAAATCAACCATAAAAATGTTCACCTGAACAATTTGTTTATCAGCAATATTGTAATAATATAGATCGTATCTACTTCATGCCATCATTAGGAATCTGATACTCCTAAATGTCAATAAGTCTTTAGGAATGTTGATAGTAATATTTCTTTTATGTAAATAATTTCAATAGGTAGTGTATCAATCTTTATTAAATCGAGAACAGATAAATAATATAAGTTGTAATTATTTCCACCTTTGAGCCATAATTACCAATATCGCACTACTAATTCAATAAAATCATTTTAACTTCATAAAAATAATGGCGCGTAATTTAGTCTCTCCTGCATTAAGTATTTATTTACTTTCACTAAAATATCAATCAGATAACGATTTGAACAGAGCAATAAACTCAAAATCGTAAATATTCATATTTAAGAAAAACATCGTGACTTTAATTCATCTACTTTAAATATCAGTCACTTAACACAAAATATATCATTCTTCAGATAACACTATTCTTCAGTATAAGTACTACTACGTACTAGTACTAGTACTACGGACAGACCGGATCATACAAAGAGTCCAAAATGCATGTGCGCGTTATTGTTTTAGAATTCCCCCGCGAGCGCATGTGACTCCTTATTTAAATTCATCAGGCATTCTCAAAATGGCTTACAGAAGAGAACTCCATCTTTCTTCCTTATTGTTCGGTGTAGTAAAGTTTGCAAAACCGGAGTATCTCTTTGAAAAGTTCACCTGGCGCTCAAACACCTCAATGAAATATGGCCTTAGATCGGTCAGCAGCAAATTAGTAGCTTCACATCACTGCACCACCGCTTTTCGAGGTAGTTTTAAATACACAGCAACTAAGTGTTGGAATAATATTCCTCCACCACTACAGACATTAAATGGTCTTCATAGTTTCAAAACCCGACTTAAGCAACACCTTCTTCAGATTCAAAACGAACTTCCTCTTGGCGGTAGAGCAATACCCTCTTACCTACCTTCTTATCTCTGATAATAGCCCAGCCAAACATTACATGCTGTAAAATTTGATTTCAATAAATATCAAATTACATTAAGCTATATTGTTAACAAATACTTATGCACTTCACACTCAATATATATATCCCAATTTATATACACAAAACGTTACTTCTTTTAAATATGATGCTGTACACAAACTATAGAACACACATAGAATGCACTGTAAGGTACACATATATTTTTATAACTTGCACTCCTCGCTCCGTTCCGTCACATATTTTATTTACTTTAGGTTCTTTATTATTTTATTAGGGTCCGACTGAAAATCAGCGTTGCAGTTAATTTTACTGCAACATCATGCTGAGTCGAGCCCCTTTTTAACATCACGCTGTTTTGTTTATATGTTAACATAAATTTAATTTTGTTTTAGAAGTTTTTTAAGATTTTATGTTCAAATGTACCATTCATGTCATGTTTGTGATGTTAAATAAAGTTTTTCTATGTCTATGTCTATGTAAGTATCAAACTAATTCGTTTCAACTTCCATTCATATGTAGGTACTTGTGTCGCAATGCGGCATGAAACATGAACGTTCCCTTTCTATGCTCCTTTATGCTTAATTAACACTCACATCATAATCTTCATTTAGAAATATATCACTGATAAGTATTTTAACAAGTGAACACTATTCTCATAAATACGCAACGTTAGTACAGAATACCCTTCCTTCCAATATATCGGACCAATTTATTTCCATTACTAGATTACGTACGCTAAGAAAATATTATATTCGTATATTAATATTGTTTAACTATTTAATTAGACACTGACGTAAGGTGATACTGGTAAATTAAGTATTAATAAAACAAAATGTTAGATAGTATCACGGACGTAAAACACGACGGCACGACACATTCACTAAATATCCTTCCAAATTACTATGTGTTATTAAAATACACTAGGAAAACATCGTGTATGAACTTTATAATTATTGAAACAAATATTAAATACTGACGCACGTATTATTTGATAATAAAGCTAAATGAAATATCTATTGCCACGTACTACACACTCGCGCGATCGTCTCACACCGCCGCCATCTTGTCTCCTTGCCGCGAACGGAAGCTATTTATTTGTTAGTGAGAAATCTTCGTAAATTAAAACAAACTATAGCGACACTGACTTCAGAGAACATTAAAGGTAGGTATTATGTTTTTACTGTGTTATTGTGTTTTAGGCGAGAAACTAGAATTATTATTTGTTAGTTATGCACGCATACGTAATTCGAACAACTAGCTAACACAAAACCGGCACTGAGAAAAAGCTTCAAATAATTACGCACTCAAATGATAAAGGCACTGTACTTAGCTTGTGTTTAGATGTCCTATTATCTTCTATTATCTGACGCTGCCTATTTCAAGCTCCTTTTAATAACTTCTTCTAGTAAATCACTCCGTCCACTGACAAACTTCGAACGTACTCTTACGGAAGTCAGACAACGAATGCCCCGAGGCCCCCGCGCAACTGCTTTTTGTCAACCTATGTGGCTCGCGCCTGCGCAGAACAAACTCACGCCGCGTTCCTCATTGCTACAAACCGACTAGCAAACTATGGTGCAACTTTTGTATCAAAATATGTTGACTTCTATTGATTTTTAACTATCTCTTGATTATATTATATTTTGTTCTAAGTATTTTTCCTTTATCGTCATGTATGTCTATAGATATCAATAATATTCCCCACGGTTGTTAGCTTTTAGGGCTGTCGTAATTTACTCACCCTAATTTAGTGAAAGTGCTTTAACTCCCTAACACGCTTTTATTACCTTATATGGCCATGCGTCCTGCGCTCGCACTTTTATTACCTTATATGGTCACAAATCATGCGCTAAGCTTCCTGGCTTGTGATTGGCTGACTGTTAATATGGTGCAATTTGACTGCGCGACCGAGTATCGACATGTTTTGTGTTATGTTTTATTTAATTTTCAATACATCATGAATTCATGCAACACATAATTGATTATATAAATAAAACCATATTAATATTATATGTATATATAGATTTGTACGGAACGGTAATACCGTACCGTCACACGGGATTCCAACCCAGGACCATCGGCTTCACAGTATCATTACTCATTAAATAGGCCAGACCTGCAGTCACGATGAATGAATTATACCCTCCTCCAATTGAGGGGGGATTAAATCTTCTCGAGGCAGAGGTGTAGGGTTGGAGGCGGTATAGCTTCATTTTACGTTTATAAGCGCATTGTAATATCATAATATGCCTACTTGAATAAGCTTTTTTTTATCTTTTTTTATGTTATCTTTTAATGAACGTTGCAGAGCTCCTTCAACATGGGCGAGGGTCCATTCGGCGCGGCATGGTGGTCGCTGCGTCCGCGCATGCGCCGGCAGCTGGCCATGCTCGGCGCCGACATGATGCGCCCGCGCACCCTGCATGCCGGCCCTTTCAACAAGCTCGACCTGCCCTCCTTCGTGCAGGCTAGTGTTTTTCATTTTTATATGCTTTTCAGGCATACTATTTATTGTAAAAGTTTCCAGCTTGAATATCGTCCAGAAGTAGATACTAATAAGTTAATAGGGTAGTAGGTAGGAATTAAGGACGTGTCCTTCGATCTTTAGATCTTTGATCTACAACTTACTGTATAGATGATCAAGCAAATCTTGTCAGTAGAATAGAAAAAGGCGCGAAATTCAAAATTTCTATTAGACGATGTCCCTTCGCGCCTACATTTTTCAAAATTTGCCGCCTTTTTCTACTGACAAGATCTGCTTGACCAACTTTAGTTACAGTGAGCTCGAACTTCGAGATTCTTTATTATTCTTGTTCTTATTATTTCCCGCAGACGGATTTAGTCACGTTGACCTTATTTTTTTTACAGATCGTGCGAGCTGCTTACAGTTACTATGCCGTACTGGGACAAACTTCTAAATGAAGCTAACCAGTTTAAAAAAAAGTTACAGTGGTTACAAAACATCTGGCGACACCGTAGTATAGCACGAGGTACAGACACAAAACTCTTCTCGTCATATTTTCTAAAACGGTAATCTTTTAAGTACACACATACCTGTGATTTTGTGATTCTGTGATTGTATTTGGGTTATATGTAAGTTTTGGAGCACTCACTGTAGAGCAAGTAATAAAAGAAGTTCTAATTATGGTAAATATTTTATTGAAACATTAATAAAACGAGTATAAGTACAACATTCTCAAAGATCTGTGCAGTCTTTCAGTAGGCAACTATTTTAGAAAATGCTTAAAAATTAAGGAAATCCGTATCCATGGGCGTCTGGTCTCACCATAAAGAAATTGAAAGTTGTTCTAAAATTTGGACATTAAATATTATGACGTCATAAATTCATAATCTACTCAGTTTTCAATTTGCAATGTCAAGCTTTCCCACTAGACAATTGAGAAACGAATTAACGGGCGCTGTACGGATATGATGGTCGTATTTGTCTACGTGACAGCGTGATAAAACGGTGTCCGCCTCTTTCTATCCCGCAGAGTTAAAAAGTGACAGTTGTTTTATCACGTGGATAAATGTGGATAAAGCGATCCATAATAGGCTTGCAGGACTACGTACAGCCATTTGAAGTTTAACTTTTTTAGCGCAATTTACCATGTACCTATCTGACTATTCCAAAATGCTAGTTGCTAGGCAGGAGATTAAATAATGTTTTTACTTTGACTTTGATGGGTACTACATGGTCCACAGGTTATGATTTCTGTGTGGAGCGCTGCTCGCGTCTTGTTTGCAACCACGCGGTTACGGCGGGGGCTCTATTCGAGGCCCACTTGATGTTGTTGCGAACTGTTTCAAGCGCGCGTTTCCGCGCTGACTCGCCCGCGCCCGCGTCGGGGTACTTCGCGAAGAAATCTTCCATCTGAAAAAAACACAAAGATGCATTCAGCGAAATTACTCGAAAAATGTTTGGAGCCATAAAAGTTAATGTTACTTTTCGTGTCTTACGTAGAAATTGTAATACAAAAAAAACCGGCCAAATCCGAGTCGGACTCGCGCTCCCGTAGCTAACTAGAGAGGGCCAACGATTGCGAACGTCATCCCATATTAGAGTACCTAAAGGGTTGTAGTGTTCTCACCTCTTTGAGGTCCCTTTCCGAGTTGAATGAGTCAGTGACGCCCGGTACAACGGCGCCCAGGGTCCGACTGTTGAGCGTGTAGCGCTCCACTAGCGAGGGCCAACGATTACGATCATCCTCCCATATTAGAGTGCCTGAAGGGTTGTAGTGTTCTCACCTCCTTGAGGTCCCTTTCCGAGTCGAATGAGTCAGTGACGCCCGGTACAAAGGCGCCCAGGGTCCGACTGTTGAGCGTATAGCGCTCCGCTAGAGAGGGCCAACGATTGCGAACATCCTCCCATATTAGAGTGCCTGAAGGGTTGTAGTGTTCTCACCTCTTTGAGGTCCCTTTCCGAGTTGAATGAGTCAGTGACGCCCGGTACAACAGCGCCCAGGGTCCGACTGTTGAGCGTGTAACGCTCCACTAGCGAGGGCCAACGGTTGCGGACGTGGTCCCATATCAGATCGGTGCCTGATGGGTTGTTGCTGATCATTTGGATGACGTTCAAGTAGTCTTGGGCGCGGACGTTGGTTTCGTCCCACGCGAGGTCGAGATACCTTAAAATAATTACTTATTACAATAATAATAGTAATCGTTCTATCCTGCAGCTATTTCTCAACCGACTCTCGTGAAATTATTTTATTTACAGAATACACTTCTTGAAATGTTGTCAAAAAAAACCAGACAAGTGCGAGTCGGACTCGCCCACCGAGGGTTCCGTACTTTTTAGTATTTGTTGTTATAGCGGCAACGGAAATACATCATCTGTGAAAATTTCAACTGTCTAGCTATCACGGTTCATGAGATACAGCCTGGTGACAGACGGACGGACGGACGGACAGTGAAGTCTTAGTAATAGGGATCGGAATCGGAAAATTGAACATAAATGGCAAGTTTCTCAAGCCAGGCTCACATGCGCGCCGAGACTTGGCAAGCGTCAGGGACGCAGTTATAGTTAGAGGGAGCAAGCGATATTGATATCCCATTCCACCGCATAGCTGCGTCCCTGTGCTTGCCAAGTCATGGCACGCATGTAAATCAGACTTTAAGATCTAAATAGCAACAGTCGTTTGTCAATAGTAGAGCATACTGTCTTTTCTTATGCGAGTATTACAGTTACTGAGTACAGTTACTGAGAAAATCGATTTAATATCATACTTTCTGAGTATAGCCGTATCCCGCGGCGCCGCTAACGCTTGCCTAATCTTAGACTGTTCGTGTACGTCCTCTTCTCTCTTATAGATCTGCCAGAGTTTGTCCCACTCTGCCTGTGTACCCTGTTTCATACCTGCAAGACACAGAGAATTAATGGGAAAAGTTAAAATAATGTTACATCATCACTTCTAACTATATATGTGATAAATATAGGATGGCCCGAAAATATGTTGTAATTTTTAGTGCATGCATTGAAAATTTGAGCAAAAATCTGATCAGGCACCTTGACGTGATATGACGTCGTTGGCGCCTTACCGTGGTAATACACTAGGTCCCTCAAGTCCGTCTCCACAGTCTTCACGGGCCCGGAGTCGTGGCTGTTCAGCCACTCGAGGAACATCCGCCGCGCCTTGCTCTGCGCTTCCGGGAGCTCCGCTTTAGTCGCCAGCGACAGAATCGTGGTACGTAGGAGACTGTTGAAGTTTGAAAATTAAAGTGAGAAATTAAAATGGAAACAGAAATCGTATTAAATGTTGTACACTAGGCTAACACTACAAACACTAAGAAAAGTTTCGCAAGATGTTGATTCCATTCCTTTAATGTTTTTCATAAACTTTGCATGACGGTAATCGAATGGAAGGAACGAATAATGTATGGAAATTTTACGACACTAAAGAGCTGTGATATGATGTGTGATTGAAACCTTTAAAGGGCTGCTCTACCTACTTATACAAGGTGTAACAAAAGTAGTGGTGATCCGTATAACAGCATATTTAGTATTGTCTTCGGACACCGTTTATCACGCTGTCACGTACACAAGAACATCCATCATATCTGTACTGGCACATACAAAAAAAAACTTCGAAGTCAAAAAAAATTCTTCTGCTTTTTCCTAATCATAAAATGATACCAAATATGCCCTTAAACGGATCCCCACTATTTTGGTTATATCTTGTATAGTCTATGAAATGTACTTACCGCTCAATCACTCCCGAATTTTCAGATCCTTCGTCCACTTTAGTAAAAATTGGCTTGACAAGTTCATGCATGTATTGCTGTCAACGATAACAACATTAAATTAGTTTTTGCTTACATTATATTACTATTTTCATGAATTTCTTCGTTTTATGCAAATAAATAATTGGTGAGGATGCAGATAAAATAAATACATATTTAATAAAGTAAGGGAGATAAAGTATGATTAAGTAATTTGTTTTGAATGCTCATACTAAAGAAATTTGCCCATAGCCCATGCCCGGGCTAGCCACAAAATCGCGCAAAAAAAGAATTGACAACTTGAGGGCCTGAAGTAGACGAAACTATGGTTTTTTCAGGATTTTCATATCGGTTCCATGGGAAATCTTGTTCAGTATGACCATACCCTTTAGCAACCTTTAGTGCATACAAAACCATTTGTGGCAGTACATAATATTTAACTCTATTGACAGCTATTAAAGTTAAAATCTAAACAAATAATTTTATATGTTTTGCAGGATGAGGTTAATACGTTTTTGCCATTCGTGATCTCGATTTAAATATACATATTTATTTCTCATAAGAAATTACATTTAACTTACACGATGTAGGGCTCACTAACTTAATATTACTTATTTGAGTTTATAATCTCGACCTCAAAACCACCCAGTATATTTAATTGATTAACTAAATGAATAATAGTTTAAATACCTTGAGATCATCATGGGCGGGTGTGTTCAGCAGCCTCTTTGACAGATCGCCGAATATACCGGCGGCGGTCTGCCACGGCACATAGGCCTCCTCCACACTGAGGTAGGTGGTCAGGTGGAGGGCGAGCGAGTACGGCACGAGGCCGGCTTCGGCCAGCGCCGACACGTCGTCCAGCAAGTGCGAGCGGTCGGATATCGTTAGCTGGAACAAGATACAATGCCCTGTCTGAACCCAAGGTCAAATCACGTCGACTTTTGATCAGGAGCCAAAAGAAATAAAAAGCGGCCAAGTGCGAGTCGGACTCGCCCATGAAGGGTTCCGTAGCAGCAAGTAACATAATAAAATTGCAGTTTACGATTTATGACGTATTATAAAAAAATACTTACTAGATCTCGTTCCAACCAGCTAAGTGCATGGTAATGTACATCATACATCTACTTACCAAGTTTCAACAGTATAGTTTCGCATAAAAGTGGCTGTGACATACGGACGGACAGACAGACAGACATGACGAATCCATAAGGGTTCCGTTTTTTGCCATTTGGCTACGGAACCCTAAAAAGTACAGTAGGAGCATTCCACAGGCTGTCCCGTACAAACGCATTTTATTTCCTGTGTTGCGGCTTTTTTTCCGCATTTAAAGCAGGCGATTATTTTTCTGTGCATATTTTTGACCATTTGTCATAGAAAAGGAAACTGTTATACCTGCAAATCTTCAGAAAATTCGCGTTTGTACGGGACAAACGGTAGACAATTTCATAGAATTGGGACTAAAACTAGTTTAGGGTGGTATTCCACCTGTCCAATTTCTTTATCCAATGTGCATTGCGTTTCACTCTCTCATTAAGCAAAATTTGAGACGCAAATACACATTGGACCAAGAAATTAAATAGGTGGAATACCAACCTTATTCTCTAGCCGCCCAGACATCTAAACTAAAACTTGTTAATACAAATGCAATTTTGATTTGTCAAAATAAAGATTCAAATTAGAATGGGACGGAAGACAATTTTAGTAGCCTCTGGGCGGCTAGAGGTTATACATTTAGATTTAGATTTATTTATTTCATAATATGAAATTACAATATAAATTATTTTACACTAATCTATACGAATTTATATTATGATCGTCAAGTAGAAAAATAACAATTGATTATAATTATACAAATGTCAAGCATTACACAATTTAAAAACCATTATAAGCAATCGACTAAATTATTAACAATGTCAAATAATATAAAACAAAAAACAATGTTAATATGACTAAGCTAAGCACGGATATCTCATAATGATCATCAAAATAAAATTAAATTAAATTAAAAACAGGTCAATAGAAAAATGAATTATATAATCATTACATTTTACTTACCGAATCAACTTCATGCCGCCAAACCGTCAACCAGGCCGTAGCTGATATAACTTGTTAGCTTGTTACCCACCGCCCGAGTTAAACGGTAGACACCTACCTGATCAGATCCCGCCTTCAGCTGCTCCACCAAGCTCTGCCACATCTCGTGCGGGTAGTTCACCCGGTAGTACCCCACTTGGTTGTTGTTTATCTTGAGCCAGGTAGCGTTCGGCTCCGATATTTCAACTGCAACAGAGTAGTGAGTCAGTTTATTGACCGAACAAGCACGAAGCGCGAGCGGCTCGACTTAGTGTCAGGTTGGGCATTCATGCTTTCATTTGTCCGACTTTTCTTTACAGGTCGCTTTGCGTGAATTATTGTGAGCAGATTGAATAATCTAAAGATTGTGTGTCGATCCAGTTTTTAGGGTTCCGTACCCAAAGGGTAAAACGGGACCCTATTACTAAGACTTCGCTGTCCGTCCGTCCGTCCGTCTTGTCTGTAACCAGGCTGTATCTCACGATAGCTAGGCAGTTGAAATTTTCACAGATGATGTATTTCTGTTGCCGCTATAACAACAAATACTAAAAACTGAATAAAAAAATAAATAATTAATAATTAATTAAAAAATTAAAAACACGACTGCTGCATTTTAAAGCGAACTGAAAAGCTAAAAATAATGTTCATATGTTAGTTACATAACTTTATGAATCTAAATTGGAATGTAAATATACACTCACGGTCATTCACAGTAAATACTAAGGGTTATGCTCATTTATGACCGTGAATGTAGGTATACGTGTACATTTAATTTCAATTACAATCGGGGGACCTTGGTGTGCCTAAGTGCATCTCATTCAAAAGGTCCCCCGACTGCAATAGAAATTAAATGTACACGTACCTACATTCACGGTCATAAATGAGCATAACCCTTAGTATTTACTGTGAATGACCGTGAGTGTATATTTAGTATGAGGGCGCCGAAGGCGCCCGGTTTTGGAACGCGTCCGGCGCGCCACGTACGTCAGGCTACGTCCGACGCTTTAGGTATGAGGGCGCCGAAGGCGCCCGGTTTTGGAACACATACAGCGCGCCACGTACGTCGGGCTACGCCCGACGCTTTAAATATGAGGGCACCGAAGGCACCCGGTTATGGAACGCATACAGTGCGCTACGTACAGTCGTACATCGGGCTACCTACGCCTGACACTCTTAGTATGAGGGCGCCGAAGGCGCCCGGTTTTGCAACGCGTACGGCGCGCCACGTAGGTCGGGCTACGCCCAACGATTTAAGTATGAAGGCGCCCGGCAAAACATATGGATGATTTGTATATATTTTTATGATCAGCAGTCAATACCCTTTCATTTGATAGCTCACTAAATTAGATAGAAGGAATTATTTTTCTTAGCACATTTTGTAAATCCTTATTTAACCAAAATAAGACTTAAACGCGTATGCTGCATATATATTTTAAATCGTCTTTCAAGGCTCTTCATTTTGAGACCCCACTCGATAGGATTGCAATTTTTTTTTTTCTAAACGTGACGCAATTTTGTGTATTACGTCCGCCATATTGGTTTTATAATAACGTCACATAGCCTATGTTAGTCGGGATGACGTAAGGATTCTAATGATGTATCATATATCTAAATCGGTTAAGGCAATCAGAAGTTATGGTGGAATAAAGAAACTCACATACATATATACATACAAACATGAACGCTGAAAACAATACACTCTTTTTGTTTGGGCAGTCGTGTAATAAAGATTTAAATGGGGCTCCCATACAACAAACGTGTTTTTTGACCAAAGTTAAGCAACGTCGGGAGTGGTCAGTACTTGGATGGGTGACCGTCTTTTTTTTTTGCTTTTTTTTGTTTTTTTTTTTGCATTATGGCACGGAACCCTTCGTGCGCGAGTCCGACTCGCACTTGTCCGGTTTTTTTAAGTGGCGGAGCTATTGAGGTTCGCGAGTTCTACAGCTCACAGAGCCACTAGTGAAAAATAAAAAATAGATAAATGATGGAAATATTATAAACGCTAGAGATAAATTAAACTCAATCAATAACATACCGTTATCCTTTTTATCTCCGAACCAGATGACTTTTTCGTTTACGCCGTTATTCGTTTTGTACGTAACAGGCACGAACCACCTGTAACTGTAGAAAAACCAATGCAATCGGGTCTCCAAAAAAAATCCAATGGTTTCCGTAGTTAGTTAGACCATTAGCATAGAGTATAAATTTTAATAAAGTTGACTCCAATTTCTCAGCATTTAAGGTCACCCAGTTAGTCACGTGACTTAACCCTTTGACCGCCACAGACGTCAACTGACGCGCGCGACAACAGCCCAATATCAACCTTCGTGCATTCCGACAAGGCTCACGATGACGCGCCGCACACGATAGGCGAGGCGTTCAAAGGGCCAATGGCAGTGTTTACCTAAGTCCAAAACTTCGCACCTCGCAAACCTTGGAATCGAGAACCACCGCAAGACAACTCACTGACTGCTGTGGCGTAACGACCCGAAGTGGATCTTGGCCTCCGACACCAAAAACCGCCATGCTACTCTATAAAATAAAACAAAACAACCAAAGCAAGACAACTCGCATTCACGTAAAAAAACCGCATCCGAATCGGCCCATCCATTGGAGAGCTACGGTGCCACATACAGACAGCTTTCAACACCCTTCTTTTTGCGTCGGGTGATAAAATGTAATAATCTTACTTATAAGCGGAATCATTAGGTGACTCCGCCTCCGGGTCCAAGAGGAAGCGCGATTGCGTGACGCGGTAGGAGGTGTCCGTCCTGGTCACCGTCAGTACCGGGTAGCCCATCTGACGCGTCCATGTGTCCATTATGTACCTGGAACATTTATTATATATATAAACGTTTGTAGAAGAGTGTATGAAGGAGAAGTCGAAGTGGGAGTTGGAAGGCGTAGACCTCGGCGGATTTTCTCTAATCAGATCGGGGAAATCCTGAAGAAAAGCCAGGTCAAGAGCACCCTAAACCGGCGAGCGTGTATGAGGAATGTTATGAATGTGAAGGAAGCGAAAGAGGTATGTCAGGATCGTAGCAAGTGGAAATCCGTGGTCTCTGCCTACCCCTCCGGGAAATAGGCGTGATTATATGTATATGTATGTATGTATAAACGTTTGTTTAATATAAATCAATTTAAAGTATCCGTTCCGTTGGGGGTAAATAATTAAAGAGTAAAGTAGCGGTAAGAGTGTGCGACTTTCAATCTGGAGGTCGCGGGTTCAAATTTCAAACCCCGGCTCGTACCAATGAGCTTTTCGGAACTTATGTACGATATAATCATTTGATATTTACCAGTTGCTTTTCAGTGATGGAAAACATCGTGAGGAAATCGGACTAATCCCAATAAGGCCTAGTTTCCCCTCTGGGTTGGAAGGTCAGAATGGCTTATTATGTCGCCTACGTCAATTCTTGGGATTAGTTGTCAAGCGGCCCCCAGGCTCCGGTGCATGAGCCGTGGCAAGCACGCGAGGAAGAAGAAGAGTAAAATTTCATATTTATTTTGCCTCATTTAATATTTTACAAACATACTTACGTGTAGTTACTATCGGGATTGTCCTATGGCTCGAGTGTCAAAGCAATATAAAATGATTCAAACCTTTTTAACCCTTTGACCGCCATAGACGTCAACTGACGCACGCGGCTACAGCCCAATATCAACTTTAGTGCATTCCAATAAGGTTGACGTTCACGGCGACGATATTTTATTATTGTACAAGACAGGTTCTAAGACCCTTATTCATAAACGCGCTACAAACCCAATTAGCTAATAATCGTTTGTCTTTATCTGTCATTTTGACTTAAGTAATTGTAAAAAAGGGATAAAACATAATTTAACCCTTTAGTCGGTAGCGGCAACATACATGCCATCATACTTAAAACAAAAACGCATCCCTACTGCAAGAATTACGGTTCGAAATCGAATGACTAGAAAGGAATGTCAATTGGTTAAGAGCCAACAGGAGTGGTCATTTCTTCATACAAACGTACTCGATTGTTTCCTCCGTGGGTTTGATGCTAGAGCAATGATTTTTTCAACACAGATTAATATTGTCAATATCTGTGTCGGACCGTTTTGCTTTTTTTGATATTTTTGTTTTTTAAGGCGCTAGAGCCCTTCAAAAATGGCCAAAATGGCCTCATTGACTATGCCGCAATGAGAGGCAAGTATTCAAAACTGATATCAATTAGCCAAAAAAGCAAAACGGTTCGACACAGATAATTTCATGATCATTTAGATTTCCAAATTTGGTTACGGTTGGTTAAGTTTTGAAGGAGGAAACAGTCGAGTACGAAACCTCGATTTTTGAGATTTTTACGCAGGAATTTTCGGTTTGTCCTTATCGCACTAGTTTTAGGAGCCGCTTCCGTTAGCGAGACGGGTATACTTACCTAAAATATTTAAAACTCAGCTCATGTTTCGTCTTAAAGGGTTAACTAAATCAGGCCCGTAAAGTTATTTAAGTAAGGGGGTAAATGTGTACAAAACTCACGTAAGATTAAGATCGGGGTTGGCCTTCTTGAAGTAGGGCTCCAGCGAGGCGAGCAGGTCCTGCGTGACCGTGTTCCCGAACTTGTGCTTCTTAAGGTAGTCAGACACGCCCCGCCGGAAACTCTCCTCGCCTATGAAACCTTCCAGCATACGTAGTACTGATGAACCCTGTCGAAATTGTTAGTATACTGAAATATTGTAGTGGTAATTAATCGTAGAAATATGAATAACTTATTCTTTTATTTTCTTAAATACAATTTCTTGAGAACAAATAAAATAATTTGAGTCTGTCTATAAAAACTCTTAAACTAGGCCTAATCTAATAACCACATAATTGTATCGACTCAACAAATAACAACAATCGCCGTTGAATCCCTCCTATTTTTATTAAAAAAACAGAAGTCGTTTTTATTATCACATAAAAATGCTTTACCCAATAAGTTTCTGGACCTATACACAATCTTTCTTTTTTAAGAGGTTTAAAATTCCTACCATAAATGACCTAATAAACTTGGTGCGCTGAGATTGGTTCAGCGTCAGCCAATCAATGAGTATAATTATAGAACTTAATACTTTAATACATATTTAGCCATTTTAGCCAATGACTTACTGTAATACAGCTTTAAAATACTTAAGACTTGTTTGGGGTTATTTATCTGGGGTTCTGAATAAAGGTCCTTCTTTGTAGGGCTATGAAATGCCAATCCTAATATGATTGCAATTTAACTTGCTGTATGAAATGGAGTCAAATATGGCTGTGGTCTGGTCGGGCGTCCTCAGGATGGGGTGAGACAACAGTTGAGTGTGATATGATTACCAGCTACCTTTTCATAGGAAATGAACTCGAATACAGCAGTGACCTAGTCCAGCGTCTTCAGGATGTCAAACATCCATCACGGAGTGGCCTTGTAGGGCTGGCAAATAATCCAAATATGGTTTTACCTTCTTGTAAGAAATGGTGTCGAATATGGCTGTGATCTGATCGGGCGTCTCTACAGTTTGCACGATGGGATGACTCGAGAGCGTCGCGTCCGTCACCATCACGGTTTGCATCCCTTTCAAGAATTGATCCAGCTGAAAAATAACAATTCGTTTTTAATTCCAGAGCCCATCAATGTGCACACTAGCGCCATAGCTAAATAATCATAATTATTTAAATGTAACAAAAGATATTGATAAAAGGGAGCCGCTACGTACTGTATTGTGTATTTAAGTACCTTTTGAATACATCACAATAGTTTTTATGTTGCTGTATTCGTCAATCTATACGTCCAAAGTTAAAACGGCTTTTTTTGTTTTGAGTTCCTAGATCGACGAATCCAGCAACATAAAAACTAGTTTGATGTATTCAAAAGGTACTTAAATACACAATACAGTACATAGCGGCCCCCTTTTTTCAATCTCTTTTGTTAAATTTAAATAATCACTATTATTTAGCTGTGGCGCTAGTGTGCACGTTGATGGGCTCTTCACCATAAAAATGCTTTGAGTAGGTATTTTCCCCAGTAAAATACTTGACATGTCTAGCGATATTCGATCATTTACATGAGTGATGAATTTTAAATACATATCTCAATATTGAGTCATGGAAGTTTTCTAGTTAAAAATAATACGTCTCACCATAGTCCAAGAAGGCTCGATGGCGTTCAAACACTTGACCTGCATGTAGGACGCAAAGCCCTCGTTCAGCCACAAGTCGTCCCACCATTTCATAGTCACTGCGAACAGACAAAGATAAATATGGCTTTCCATTAGTGTGCATAAGAAGCCTCTCCATCAGAAAAGGGTCCATATGATCCATGCAGTATTCCCTGGTGGAAAGGCTTCAGTGTGAAGGGCGCCGAAGCGCAGGCGCCCTGTATTGTATTGTATTGTAGTTCGGGCGATTTTCCGAAACTCGACGACTGGCGCCTATTTTGCGTGACTGTGTATATTAGAGCCCAAACCTTCGCCCCACCTTTTCGAGTGGAGGGCGCCGCAGTCAGGTGTTTGTGTGAGCGCGCTTCGCGTTGTGAATGTACCTTTTAGTGCGAGGAGGGCCGCGGGAGTCATGTATATGTAAGAGCGCGCGAAAGATTTACATGCCAGCGGCTCGCGGTCAAATCCCATAGCACAAAACTAGACACACAAAAAACCGGCCTGCTATAAAAAAAACCGGCCTTTTATGGCTATTTTCTTAAATAACTTCGAACCTATGTATTTGAAAATTATAAAAATAACATATCCATCTTTAAGTCACTAATTTACATATGTGTTCCAAATTTCAACTTAATTGGTCCAGTAGTTTCCAAGAAAATAGGCTGTGACAGACGGACAGACAGACAGACGCACGAGTGATCCTATAAGGGTTCCGTTTTTTCCTTTTGAGGTACGGAACCCTAAAAAACTTTTTTTATTAGCCTTCACATACCCAAGTTGCCGAACCACATGTGCGCCAGCTCGTGCGTGATGGTGTTGGCCACGGCGATCTTGTTCTGCGCCGAGGCCGTGGCCTCGTCCACCAGGAACGAGGTCTCGCGGTACGTCACCAGGCCCCAGTGCTCCGTGGCCCCCGATATGTAGTCGGGGATGGCTATCATGTCTGCAATTTAATACGAGCGGCTTATTAAGGCGTGTCTCCATATTGCGCGGCAAACTATCGAACATTGGCTCGCGAGGCAGCCGCGCGCAATGGATACCGGGTTGGCTCGCGAGCCAACTCGATCTGATCGTGTTAGCTCGCGAGCCAAAGGTATCCATTGCGCGCGGCTGCTTCGCGAGCCAATGTTCGATAAATAGGTACAGGCCTTTAAATTTTACACAGTACTACACATTGCTACACATTTGCGAAAAGCATAATGGAGCAATTTAACCACCTGTACATAATGAGAAAGATATATACTCGGCGATAAGCGGGTATTTATTCGTCCCCCTCGCTGTCGAGACTTAAGTCTGCTGGTGTGCTGAGCTCTGGGAGTTGAGTCGTCGCCTGCTTGAAAAGGGCCACGACCCAGCGCCTGGGGCTATTTCTGATGCAATGGCTTTCCATCGCGATCCAACGCGGCGACGCAGCGAGCGTAATGGGCACCTTTGCGCCGGGGGCAGCCCAGGACGGGTTTCAGGAGGTAGATTATTTTATACATATTTCGTTTATATTCATATTTAAGTTTAGTTTTTAGTTAGTTTTATGCTTAGATTATTGTGTTATTAATAAAGGAATCTATCTCATAAAAAAGTATTAACAAACCTAGTTTTGGCAGAGGAAATGGCACTTCATAATACTGTATATAGAACTCAGTGGCTCTCTTCCCAATACTCTGAGCAAAATCGATTTTGTGTGTCTCATTCTTCTGCGCAAATGATCTCAATATAAAGTTGCTTCCTATACCATTGGAGTTGATCTCTGTTTCTTTGGAGGCGAAGTCACAGATCACAAAGCAAGCTAAGTATGTTGACATGGGAACGCTAGTGGCAAATGTCACAACATCTGAGGATGTTTTATCATCACGAGATCTGGATATTTCCTGAAAGAATTAAGAAGGTACATTTTAACTTTAAGCTTATTTGTTTTATTAACACTTTGAACGCCAAGCCTATTCATGGGTGGCACAACATTATTCCTTTAATATCTACTTAGCATACAAACAGTAGTTACAGTACATACATTCATATTGGAGAGGGCTATATAATTCTCCGGTTTTACAAGAGTGATATCATAAGTTGCCTTGAAGTCCGGCTCATCAAAGCAGGGGAACGCTTGCCGGGCATATGTTGGCTGAAACTTGCTTGCCACCATTGTCCTAAAATTGAAATAAGTTACATAATATCTAGACACGCGGCAGCGTGTCAAGCCAAGTTCAAGCAAAGGAACTGGCTAGCCAGCGCCGAGTGTAATATTACACGAACCACTTGGTGCCACTTTTGACCCTTCTATAACTCAAAACATCTTTGACGTAAACACATAAAACTACGTGTGTTTAATAATATCCATAAGGATATCTAGAAGCCCAAATTTCATGAAGCTAGCTCAAACGGTTATAAAGGTATGAAGGTCAAAAAGTCGTAAATTTTAAGACTGACTTATGACTTATAGTACCTAAACCTAACCTACTTCCAGATGACCTAGAAGGATGAAATTTGGAATCCAGCTTGGTTATTGTGTGTAACCGTAGGAAAAAATCTAAAAATAAAATAAAGTTAAAAAATAGGGGGGGTCCCCATACAAAAAAACCACTTTTTATTGGGACTGACATATAAGTACCTAAACCTAACCTACTTCCAGATGACCTAGAAGGATGAAATTTGGAATCCAGCTCGGTTATTGCGTGTAACCGTAGGAAAAAATCTAAAAATAAAATAAAGTTTAAAAATAGGGGGGGTCCCCATACAAAAAAAACATTTTTTATTGGGACTGATATAAGTACCTAAACCTAACCTACTTCCAGATGACCTAGAAGGATGAAATTTGGAATCCAGCTCGGTTATTGTGTGTAAGCGTAGGAAAAAATCTAAAAATAAAAAAAAGTTAAAAAATAGGGGGGGTCCCCATACAAAAAAATATTTTTTTATTGTGGCGTTGGAACCGTTACAAGCAGATATTTGAAACTACCCCAATATATGTATTATTATATTTGCTATATTAAAATAAAGTTTAGTCAAAAAATAAGTGGTGTCCCCATACAAAAAACTTTTAATACGCTCTAAACAACCGGCCAACGGTGTGTCGTCGGCGGCGCGCGGTACCACATAATTATACAAAGAACAGAAGTAAAAACCATACAGCGGAAACACAAGAAAAAACATTAAATCTCAATACCTGCCTAGTTTTCTTTACAAAAAGTATTGATATCCCACCAAAAACATAAATGTAAAAAAGGAGAGCCAAGTTCAATACAAAAATTATGCTTGGCTGTGGGGCTCGCCGCAAAAAGAATGGAGATCTAAATGAGTGCCACTGCCAAGTTCTATGCAAAATCCAAATATGTATTTATAGGAACAAAATAACATTATAAACAAGTATTAAACTCTATTTCCTTGCTTTATTGGATACCTATAACAATTGCTGTTATTTAAAAAAATGTCAGATCTTAAAGTAGGTTAGATTTGGCTTGGCCAGGTTTTATCAGAATTACAATATATATAAAATGATTGATATAATGAAAACTGGCCAAGTCAAATCTAACCTACTTTAAGATCTCACATGTTTTTAAGTAACAGCAATTGTTATAGGTATCCAATAAAGCAAGGAAATAGAGTTTAATACTTGTTTATAATGTTATTTTGTTCCTATAAATACATATTTGGATTTTGCATAGAACTTGGCAGTGGCACTCATTTAGATCTCCATTCTTTTTGCGGCGAGCCCCACAGCCAAGCATAATTTTTGTATTGAACTTGGCTCTCCTTTTTTACATTTATGTTTTTGGTGGGATTCTCCTACACACAAGTCTATGTACTCCTGTACTGTTTTTTGTTTAAATAGAAAACTAATAAAAACTATTTCCCATTCCCACAGGTAGTTGTTGTTTAGTAAGAATTTGTCTACATTTTGTATGGTTATTATAGGTGTCTGAATAATGAAACTTAATTTTAAAGACATAAGAAAAAGACTGGAAATCGTATAAACTATAAACATCAACATTACGTACTTGCCATCTCTTAGGCGTGACGAATAAAATCCAACAATTTTCTGTGTTAATTTGCCTTCGAAATCTATATCTATCTGGTAACTACCCGGGCTCAAAGGATCGTTAAACTCAATCAAAAGTTGTTCAAGTTTCTCTACCTCCATGTATTTAAATACCGGTATTTCTCTATCGCCCCTGAACACTTGAACTTTACTTATATCTAAAAACTTGGTATGCAAGTTCACATAGTTTTTTTCCTGCTTTAAAATTATGTTGATTTTAACGTTCCCTTGGAAAATACCGGTGTCCAAGTTAGGCCTCAACAGCAGCTTGTAGTTCACCGGACGAACTAGGGAAGAAAGCCTTTCGAAAAGTGTTATATTTAATGGCGGACCCATTATTAAACACTGTGCAACACGCAGCTACTCGTAATTTGTCGAGTTTAAAACAATTAAAACGGGAAAAGAAAAGAAAGATCGTAACAATGATAAACAATTTTTGACGTTACAGTGACAGTGACGTTAAGACAGCTGAAGTTGACAGTGACACTGACAGTAAAGAGGAGTGTTTTTTTGGTTTTTAAATTAAATATTAATTATTGTCAATAGGTCTCTACAGACTTTGCAACAAATCGCATGCGATTTTGCATTGGGGACAACTCTGAGTAGCAGAGTAGTAGTATACAGGGTGGACAATTTTAACGGGCCCTGTAGAGAAAGCGCCTTAAAACCTTAAGTTAGCTCATTTTAGTTAAAGGAAACTTTCTTTCATCTTTATTTATTTCGGATAAATAAAGTACTAAGTATAGAGCGTTAGTAAACATTTCATTTTTCTATCCATACATACTGTTTACGCGTCTTGATTTATCTTTCGTTTCATTCGCCGCTCTTTAAATTTCAGCACCTATATTAATATCATAGGGGGGAAGGATCCAATCCAACATACCTGCCGTTTTTTAGTGTGCTCCCGTAGAATCCAACCAATCCCCCAAGCTTACCCGAGAAGACTATCCTCAACGTATAAAGGCCTCTTGATAACTCTTTCTCCGTTCTTATTATTAACATCTCTCTTCTGTCGTCGATATTATTCTCTGTTCCGATAGTATGTTTATTCAAATCATCGTCTCTTTTTAAATCCACGAATTTAATACGGAGTTTATTGGAATGCAAAGTCACGTTTTGCGTGGGTTGTAGTATATCAAGTTGAATTTTGACGGAGCCCGTAAATGTTTTGTTGCGGCCTTTCAGTGTTGGCTCCAGTCTCAATTTGTAATTTTTCGGTATTACGTGTCTTGGAAGCCTGTAATTCATGCTCTACAAAACAATAGAAATAATGGTATTTCATTAGAATGATTAGACTTATATACAAGAGAGTAAATTAAATATAAGATGTAGGTATTCTGGCGAACCAATTTGTCAAGGCGCATACCTAATAAAAACTTGACCCTGTGCGCCAATTTTTTTCTGATTTGCCTTTTTTTACTAACGTTGGCTTGCCAGACTATAAAAGATCGATACTATTTGAACGATCACACTTCACAGTGATCAATCTTGAGCAAGGCCTGTTCACTTCCTAAGAAAGTTATGTCCCCAAATAATTGTTCATGTGTGCGCCTGAAGCTTCTATGTGTGCGTTGGCCTCTGAGAAAAAGTTGCGAGTAATAAAAATAAAAACATTTTTCTACACCAACATATATTGCTCCCAACTCTGATTTAAATTATCACGAATTTTATATATTATCAATCATAAAACGGGACTTAAAACGCTTAAGGTGGTTCGCCTAGGTTACTCAAAACTTAACTCTCGCTAGATGGCACCACTTTTGCAAAATTTCAGATTTTATTTTTTTGTGAAATGGTCTTGGTATTTGTAGACTTAAAAGTATGTTTCGCGCACTTTTTAAGTAAATATTGAACTATTAAAATAAACTTTGAATACTTCATTGTGCAAAAACCACCTTTTTAATTCGACGGAGTGCTGCTGTCACGCTTTTTCCTACTATTACTCACACATGCAAACAGTGTTTCCGTGATCCTTGTAGTAGACAATTTCACACAACGTAAGTATGTTGCAATAGCGTAACGGTATGTTCGTGAAAATACGTGCAAGAGGATTGGGGTTCAAGACTGGTGCGAGTAGGTAATTTCTTTTTGTTTCTCCTTTGTGTTATCTTACCTTTAAACGAGCAATTATTAGATATATAATTATTTATTTATATATTTGGATGGTATCAGAAACGGCTCTAACGATTTCGATGAAATTTGCTATAAGGGGTTTGATCTCTTAGCTAGGTCTATGAGAAAACGCGCATTTTTGAGTTTTTATGTTTTGTAAGCTTTGGTCGGTCTCCCAGATATTCAATCTCCGCTTGGCAACTAATCCCAGAATTGGCATGCGCACTAGTTTTTACGAAAGCGACTGCCCTGACCTTCCAACCCAGAGAGTAAACTTATTTGGATTAGTCCGGTTTCCTCACATTGTTTTCTTTCACCGAAAAATAGGTATCGGTGTATAAATAGGTAGGTATCAAATGCTATTTCGTACAAAAGTTCGAAAAATCATTGGTACGAGCCGGGGTTAGAACCCGCGACCTCCGAATTGCTTTCCGCTAGGCCAGCAGCGCTTCCCCCACATACTCAGTGTTATCAGGTTTTTTAAAAATCAAAAACGATTACTTATGAAAGCAGAAGAATATAAATGATCGTATTAGATTTATAATTGTTACATGTTTGCCGTAACTTATTTTTAAAATGTGTTTTTCAATTAAAAGACACGTCAAGATTGTTTACCTTATTTCTAATGCTAAAAAAAACAAACTATAGTAATAATTGTGTTTTTCATTCATAGACAAAATCCATTATTTTTAACCACAGGAAATTTTATACACTTCTTTTTAGGGTTCCGTACCCAAAGGGTAAAACGGGACCCTATTACTAAGACTTCGCTGTCCGTCCGTCCGTTCGTCCGTCTGTCACCAGGCTGTATCTCACGAACCGTAATAGCTAGTTGAAATTTTCACAGATGATGTATTTCTGTTGCCGCTATAACAACAAATACTAAAAACAGAATAAAATAAAGATTTGAATGGGGCTCCCATACAACAAACGTGATTTTTGACCAAAGTTAAGCAACGTCGGAAGTGGTCAGTACTTGGATGGGTGACCGTTTTTTTTTTTTTTTGCATTATGGCACGGAACCTTTCGTGCGCGAGTCCGACTCGCACTTGCCCGGTTTTTATTGCAGTGAGGATGTCCTGATTGTAAAAATCAGAGAGATTAGGAAGAGTATAATTTCTAATTATCTTTGTAAAAATAAAAGAATACGTGTAGCCCATACTTAATAATCGATTTATGATAATAAGAATAATTAAATAAAAATAAAAAAAAACAATACGAAATTTAGGTGTAACAAAAATACAAAAAGTTATGTTCCAGCATACAATGACTGGGGATCGAACCGGGAATCTTCCGTTTGCAAGCAAAAAAGCGGCTGTTTACATAACACGCCATGATAGTTCTTAGCTAAGCTGACGAACTTCTCGCTTAGGTCAATTAACTACCTGTCAAATACCAGTGTCAACAAAATTGCACTAAACATGACGGCACTCCAAATTCGAGCCGTGGTCAGCCCGGCAACGTCGGAAATGGTATGGCAACGTCGCAAATGTATCTGTACACGACATTTGTGACACACACATACGTAAAATTGATGAAAAGTTAACTATGATTTTTGCATGATTTCTGTATGAAACATTGTTTTCCTGTTAATTTCGCGCAAACGAATATTCGAAAGAAGATAAATGCGGAAATATTTGTGTACTAATAGTGTGTAGTTACTTAATGAGCTTTGATTGAATTTTGTATGAAAAGCGAACCACCTTAAAACTTAATTATACGCGATTAAGTTATAAAACTGAATATTTGCTTCCAACTGTCTTTATCAATGTCCATAAAATATATGGAGAGTAGGTACATCTACCCACCATAATACAAAAATATATTTGTCAATGCCTTTGTCCAAAACTGCTGTGGTTAAAGTTCATAACGAAAATTTTATTTATTAAATCTTTAAATAATAAATACAACGTAGCGGTACTACCACTTAAGACTGTAAGTCTGTACCTACATGGATTACAGCAATGCACATAGAAAATGTGCTAAATGAGGAGCAACGGCTGTTCAAGCAGCCAGAGTGAAATTTACAGCTTTAGTGGGTTCAGGAACAGAGTCATAACGCATCTGGAAAGCGTATTAATTAACCGTGAAGAAATGTAGGAATACAAGTTGGAAATCTGTGTAAAATGCCGTGTGTAAAGTGTAGTGTATCTGTGTGTAAAGTGTAATAGGTAGGCATGCCTAATGTTATTTGTATTATACTGAAAACTTTGTGAATGCGCTTTATTAATGTCTATTTTTTTATTAAGTGGCCAGTTGCCAGTTTTCAGTGTATATTTCTATATGTAAAACATTTTTACACAATTTATTTTAATTAATACAATGTTGTAAACATAAACATGCCTTTTATTTAAATCAATTGATAACCACAAACAAGGGTTTATTTGCACCTTTCATATATTTCGTGATATGAAGATAACAAATACATATGTTTGTCAACAGAATTACTATATACCTACCAATACCCGCCAGGCTAAACCGGTTGTCAACTTTAGTGTTTGGTACACAACGAAGGCACTACTAGTATAAACGTATAAACGTTTGGGGACATTTTTTTGTATGGAGTTATCGTTCTTCTCCTAGTGAGTATTATATTCTTTGATCTTGAGGGATTGGTCCTTCAAACCATGATATTTCAAGTATGGCTCGCCTATGTGATATGACTGATATGTACACTTTATTTAACGCTTTTTCTCCGCCAAGTGCTATGGTAGGAGTCTAAGTCTCATGAGCCCTTTACTCCAAAAAGAGAATATGCCTACCCCCATCCTGATGAGATGATACAGTAAGGAAAAAATATCAATAAAATTGGCAGCAATAACTTGGCATAATAATTATTACATCATTGTCTGATTCATGGGGATTTATTTCTTTATATAATTATATTAAATGCCTAAAACGACCGATTGCCTAAGTCTGATTAGGAGATTAACATTATAAATTCATGAATTTCGAAGATCGTCCATTTCTATGACGTATTCACGTATTTTGCTATATTCGAGCGATAGAAACGGAGATGAGGTGAACTTCGATCTTGATGACTACGGTTTTTATATCCTCAGGTACGGTACATTATAATGGAAGCATAATAAAATCAAATTGAATAATTCTAATATTACCTAACGCTAACGCCACATAAATTCTAAACAAATCAATTTACACATACCTACAGGGGCTACAGGATTCATTTAAGATTTCCCTGTGAAATAAAGCTAGGATAACTTATAGTTTGTCAAACCACCTTTTTAGTAGAAAAAGGCGCGATATCCAAATTTTGTATGGGACTAGACATGTGCGCCGCGCCGCCGCGCCGCCGCCGCCGACGATTTTTCCACGCCGCCGCCGCCGATAAATTTGACCGGCGTATAATCGGCGTGGGAGATTTTGATACCTATCGTGTCTTATTCCATGTTGCGTAGTGAGTAGATAGTGTCAGAGGTATAATTTAAAGATCCTTATGCTTTTTCGCTTATTATTTGCCAGTGAAGCATATTAGCATAATTTTTGTTGTTGCGGTGTTAGCTGTGATAACGATTTAGCGTTAATTTAAACAAGATCTTGTTTCTGGATCTCAGGTTATTATTTGATATTTTATCGCACAGCTTTTTTGTCGAACGCATTTTGTTTTACATCAATAGTCTCTTTATTGTCAATTTAATCAGTGAACTAAAGTCAAGAAAATAGCAGGTTCATATCCTAGGACATAAACATGCTATTTTCTTCTTAGAATCTCGAGCAAGCTGTAATTGCGTATTTTATGATTTCTCGTATGATTCTGGTGACACGCATGAGAGTCATCAACAAGACATCAATGTCATCATATGATAGATATGATTTGATTTATTTATCACATAATATACAATTTCATTTAAAAATACACACGATCAATTCTTAGTCATTTTATGGTGATGATCAGCTTCTTTTACTTAGTAATATATATTTCAATCAAAATTATAAAAGTCAGGTTAAAGCTTTGTAATAAGCTATACCTAAACAATGATAGCTACTTATAGGAACTTAAATCACCAAATATCTTCACTAAGCTAGGAGTAAAGAAAACAAAGTAGACCTTAATATTCTATAAAACGGGACACTCCAAAGACATTCTATTGAGCGAATCAACCGGCCAGATAAGTTTACTTTCGAAAACGACGATATCTTTAGTCTTACATAGTTTTCTGTTAAACTTCAGTTCAGACAAATGTAAAGTATTCATCATTATATCGTAACGTAACAAATCCTAAGTGAGGCGACAGCGGCTGGGAAAAGTCAATATAGATTTAAGGCAACTTAAAGATTTTTTTGTGTTTTATTTGTATTTCGCTTAAAAGTAAGTAAAAATACTGCCTAAAATGTAGCGTTTTAAAGTATCCTTTTTAATTTAATATTTAAACATACCGTTGGTAACCATTAGGTAGGTATTGGTAATAAATGGTTGCCAAGTGACATGCCGGGATATAATTTTCGGCAATAATTTAGAAAACACACATAATATGCTTTGGATAGCCTAGTAAATACTCAGAAGGCTTTAATGTAGAGTTTCTACAGCCACGTTCTCATGCAGTATCAAAAATTATGCCACGCCGATTTCACGCCGATCACGCCGCCGC
Organism: Cydia fagiglandana; assembly: GCF_963556715.1. Classification (NCBI taxonomy): domain Eukaryota; kingdom Metazoa; phylum Arthropoda; class Insecta; order Lepidoptera; family Tortricidae; genus Cydia; species Cydia fagiglandana. The sequence continues at coordinate 1,525,025 of NC_085932.1, read as the reverse complement.
CGCCGGTCAAAAAATCATCGGACGCCGCCGCCGATGATTTTGCCATCGGCGCACACCTCTATATGGGACCCTAACCATTCGCGGATACATTTTTTAAATATGCCGTTTTGTTCTACTGACGGAAATAACCTGACCGTCTAATCTGGTATTAGAATTAGGCCCACTTGCACCATTCCGCTAACCCGGGATTAATCAGTAATGTCAAATTGTACTGGTAACCATGGTAACGCCAGGTTTAACCGGTTAACCCCGGGTTAGTCGAATGGTGCAAGTGGGCCGACTAGTATATAAACGCAACGAATGTTTTAGTTAAATAATAACCAGTTAAAAGTATTAATCAGTTAATTTAGTTTCAGACTGCTATAAAAAATATGCTGTTTAAAAAAAACTAATTACGAGTATATATTATATATGTATATAATTACAATACAATATCAATTATGGCCAGTTCACACTAGATTTCATTTAATAACCATAAAAAACGCTATAATATACATATACCTTCATACTTCTAGAGATGGTATTCAATGTAATCGTGCTAACCTATTACGTTTAGACAAAGGAATATTTACACTTTATGCATTCAATTTGTAAAGTTATTAACAAAACAATGAAATAGGTACTATCCGTCAATTTGTGCAACAGAATTAAATATGTGATAAAAGTAACAACAACATTATATTTTTCAAACCATAACCACAGAATAAATAATAGTACTAGGTACAGAAGACTCATTCTCTAACAAAACGTGTCTGTTACGATCAAGACAGATATGGCCGCTAGGTGGCGACAGCGCCACCCACGGCTTATGGCTAGCCACCAAAATTGGTGTGGAACGGATGAACTTTTAGCTACCTGAGTGAGACACGCCTGCCATAACTCGTAACTAATATTACTTAGGTATTTAAAGTACCTAATGCCTATAATATGCAAAATATCATGACCATACCATGAAGTAAGACATCGTCAAAGCAAATTAGTACTTATATTAATCCCAATAGTTCATTCTGGTCGAAATCCACGTCCAGGAATTAGGACAAGATTCATTCGCATTTGCAAAAAACTAGTAGGTATATAGTGCATAATGTGCCAAATCAATAAAACATAATTATGTTTGGATTAATAGTTTTGATGATACGGTTGCACTAGAGTCATTAGACGGTAAGTATTCGACCGGGTGGGTACCCGCTATCTTCAGTTACCCGTGAACAGGATGCATGTAACTGCCTCGAAATATCGGGAGCTCGAATACAATTCAAAAGGTAATCACGGACCATATCCAGGTCGATATAAATGTAATATTTTTGGCTTATTTTTTATTACTTAGGTACTCTAATAAATCGTATCCGTGGGACTCCAGGGACTAATCTTACTTGTTTGTTTGTGGTGAAAAAAAACACTCACCCCAGCTTTATTATTCACTAGTGAAAGTTTACTTAGACTCCTCCCATCTAGGTCCCGTTTGCAGGTAGTTCCCCTCACAGCGAGTGCTACCGTGGATATGCAGAAGCACAAGGCCAGCAATCCGACAACGACCAGCAGTTTATTACTGCCAACCCACTGCTTCACACGCCGTGGCGTCATCTAGTAAAGAAACAAGTAAAATCAGACCAAGCTAACTCTGAAGCCATTTCCATATAACAGACCTTTTTTTTTGGGAATTGCTAGTGTTATTTTAAACGTCACATTCATTCATAGAAGTTTGTTTTTTAAAAAAACACTAGCACTGTATTGTATGTGCTATCAAAATCGCTGCAGAGTTAGCTTGGTCTGACTACATCGAAGAAGACAGGCTCTGGACAGGGATGCGCGGAGGAATATGGGAAAGGCCTATGCCAAGGGCAACCAGACCAAAGTCTGCGGAGAAAGGCTAGCAGTAAAGCAATAAGACTACATCGACAATGGATCGTTGGATACATTGTTTATATTTAGAGTCTGCGGAAAGAGAAGAGTCGTAGTAAGTAGAACGCATTGGTGCCATTATATTACACAAATCTCTTTCCGCACAGTCCGCACAGACTCTCAACGATTGCCAACTGAATAAGCCCCCAGAATTGCAGTTTCCTAGTACTTACTAACGGTCAGGCGGTCGGGCGGTCGATCCAAGCCGCAGACGGACTGATAGAGCTGGATATAGTGGAACTATACGCATTTATAGTTAACAATGCTTAGGTACAGACAGAGAACAGACTTTAATGATCGGTAAACATCATTGGAGGTCAATATTGAATGGCTAATAAACCCACAAGAGTGACAAACTACAACATAAATCAACAGTCTAGCGTCTCACGTAGAGGTCATAGATATGTATTCGACAATTGAACGCCTTGCAAAATAATGATGTTGCAAGTGCAACGCCGCTGGACACTCTCACTTCTAGAGTTAGACCAAGCTAAGTTAGCAGCGATTATGGTAGCCCAGGCGGTGCAAGTGTTATTAAACGTCATGATTTAATTGAAGCTCGACGTTTAAAACAACCCTTGCACAGTCTGGGCTATGAAAACCACTGCCAACTTAGCTTGGTCTAATTCCTGTTAATTAAGTGTGGTGAAAATTTTTGTGATTCACTCACATCCCAAAGTTTGTTTAACCAGCTCGTGCCATGAAATCCTCGGAACTTAAAAATTCCACTTTTTGAACCACCCGCTACTCATATCTAGGTATATTATTAGCATTAGCACAGGGGAATAAATAACAACTTTGCGTTGCCCCAAGCTTTTTTTGTTGGAGATATTTATATTCTCTGACATTTTTAGGATAATATGTATTAAGAATTAAGATCCCTTATTGGTCTACGAGCTAGCTACGGAAATAGGTTTGCAATTTATAGAGCAACGAAATCCCTCGCAGTACCTATTATACATACGAAATGGCAGGTGAATTAAATTCTTTGACTTAAATCGGGATGACTTTCTTTTCGCTTCAATCATTTTAATACTATTTTTTAAAGTAAATATTCCTGAAAAATAATTAATTTCGGAAGCACTAAAAATGTGTACGTGTTACCTAGGTATTATTTTTACCTTTGACTCGTAAAACTTTAAAAATAATTTACTTTTAAGTGGTGTAGGTAGATATTTAAAACTCACCGTTAATTTTATATTGTTTCGTTATTCACACATACAAGAAAAAATGTTTTTATCTAAGCATCACAAAAGTCTTTTATCGGAGAGCAGACTCCCATCGACAAAAGCCTTTTATCATATAATGATGAGATAAAAACAGGTTAAATAATACAGTTTCACTATCAAACTGTTCGCTACGGTCACTCGAGAAAAACTATGCCGTACGTTGATAGTGAGAGTGACTGGGCGATCGGCAGCGCATTAGACGATGGAATGCGAATAGTTAAATAGGGTCGGTATAATTGATGACATGATGACAGACGTACATACACCCTAGGCCAAAAGCATGGAAACAACGTTGTTTTCTTTAATATTTCATGTTTCTATTATTATTACAATACAATTATGTAGGTACTCTTTATTGCACTTAACAAACAGAATAGAGATGCACCGGATATCTGGTTACTATCCGGGATCCAGCCAATCCGGCCATTATTTTACTATCCGGATACCGGATAGTTACATTGCTTGATTTCGGAGTAAACAAATTGGATTTAAGAAACAGACATGGTTTTAATCGTACTTGTTTATTATTTTAAAACAATTTAATCATTCTACTGACTTGCACGCGCACTCATTTCGAACCTAGAAATGAGTCCGCTCGAACCTTTACTAGGAAACAAGTCAAACCTGCAGAATGCGCACCTGAAAAACCGAAATGTAGGTATAGTTCCGCCGGCCGGATACCGGATATTCGGCCAGTGCCCAAGCCGGATATCCGGTATCCGGCCAAACAACTATCCGTTGCATCTCTAAAACAGAAACAAAACAGCGACACAAGTAGAAGTAAACAACAGGCGGTTTTATCGTTAAAAGTAAAAGTATTATCATAAAAGTCTTTACCCATCACGAAACAATGGTGTTCCGGACATTTTGAAGACGTGCGCGGAGCCGAAGGCCCGAAGCCAACATGTAGACGCACTTTTGACACTTTAATGAGATGTAAGGGGTACACCGATCAGGGCTATAACCGCGAAAATCGAAGTTCGCAAATTGCGGGGATTTTTCTCTGTCACTCTGATTACGCCTTCGTTGGAGTAAAAGAGAAAAATCCCCGCAATTTGCGAATTTCGGTTTTCGCGGTAGCTGCTCTGATGCCGCCCTTGCCCGTGTCATGGGTCGCACGCAGAGGCAGCACCCGCCATGGTGTAAGGACTATTTAATTGAAAGATGATAGAATCTAAAATGAACTATTGGGTGAAAGCGATGGACTATATACGAAGCTATTGAATGTGAAACTGGACGCCTGCCTAATAAAATGGTATACAATTTTATTTCAGGTAGACGGTGACTCGCTCCCACGAGATAGGCCCCCGATGCCTCCCACAAAAAGCGACATCTGGGATGGCTCATAGGCAACATCGGTGTACCTGAGGGCTGGGCTGAGCTGAGGGCAGAGAGTTAATTGTCACTGTACTTTAAACATATAGCCATTCGCCACTCGTTCTTTGTTTGGTGTTTGTCGGTGTAAGATTGTCATCCTGACTTGGTCCCCAGGTTTGTTTAGTAGGCCATGGTTGGTGTCGAACAACCGGAACAACAAATCACGATATGCTATTTTCCATATATTACCAGCTAAGTAGGTGCTATAAATTCAATTGATCGATCAAATACCACAAAATATAGCCCCCTCCAGACTATGTGCGTGAATCGCGGCGGGACTTCGCGGAGGACGAACGCCAGAATACCAATTTGTGACGCTAAATATTCGCGTTTGGGGGCATTTTTTAATTTAGAGCGCTTAAATATAAGATTGCCATAAATCTAAAATTGGTGATTAAATTAGATATTGACGCCAATTTCATTATTTTTCTGATCAAATCGATCGATTTGATCATACAGTCTAGCTTTTATCTCTGGAATCGTTCCGAAACCAAATTCATTTTCTAACTGATTGCGTTAATTAAGGTGAATCTAAGTAGCAATATGATAGTAGATATAAACTTAGTTTAAAATATAATAATAAGTGATATACTTGAGTGATACAAAATAAAATATAACTTTATTAACCACTTTTATACTTAGCGTGTTTCTGAGCGAACGAAACGTCACGGGGATTTCCCCATGACATTGACATTCCAATTGTTTATATTTATTTGGACAATTCGTATGTATATTAATAGCTGTTAAGTACTGATAACATATTTAGTAAACGTTTAACATCGTAGTGATTATATCCTGTTTGTTTTTATTAGAGAAGTGGTGCGTATTAAACTAAGTGCTTTCGTTATAGTGGATAGTGGTATCCTTTGAATCCTTTCAGCAAGATGTTAGTAAAGACAAATAAAGAAATTCGCAAATTAGGACCGGGTGAAATAAACTCCCTTGTAGAAATCTTACACGCTGTAGAAGATGACTGGAAAATTTTCATGTCTCTTATACCAAAGGATCCTCGGAACGAAAATTCCGAACGAAAATACAACAGTGAGGATATAAGGTTAGTATAAGCGGCTCTTTTGAACTTATATGTTGTGCTGTATTAGCTGTATATAAAATTTTAAAGATGTTCACGCTTTTTCTTAACTATTTGTTGGATACTGAATTTTGTTCAGATTACCAATGACTATAAAATATAACCCCACCACTTAATTGAGACTTCAACGTTTTAAGATAAAAAAAAATATTTTTCAAGTAGGCATACTACGAGGGTTGCACTGAAAATGTCGGGAATAGAGAAATCTGTCGCATCTAGACAGTCAATCTTTATTTTAATGCATACTTAAACTCAAACTGACCACGCATATAAATTTTCTTTTGAAAGTAATCATTCTGTAATGCACACGGCTCATAATCCCAAAGTCCTTTTTGTATGGCGATTTTGGGGCCTTAGTGGTTTTGTATGAAATTCGTGGAGTAGCCAACGGAATTGAAGTTTTTTTTAAATGTATATATATATAAAAGATTTTTTTACTGTTGTCATATGAATATTTAGGAATGTCGAAATCTGCCGATATGCAACTTTTTTGGCAGTCTTTTTAATTAACAGCACAAATGCGATTTTAATTTTTGACGTCGCTTTGGAATGACATGCTTCTTTAAGATCACCCATGGGATAAAATGAAAGTGACTTTCATATTTATTTTTAACTGCAAACGAGCGTACGATGAACTCTAGTTCATAAAAAAATAACAGAAGCCCATTGTAACTTTTATTTATTCGCTGAGGGTATATTGAAAACCGTTTAAAATATGATCCGAAAAATCACTTGGCCAAAAATTCAAATAATGTTCGACATACAATTTTCAAATTGCCAGTAATTCTTAAATACAAATGACAACCAAATGGAATATACCTTAAAAGTTTTATAAAGAGTTACATTTTTATAAATTATATGCCTCTTTCTATTATGTTATTTCTAAGTGTCCCATTCCCGAATATTTCAGTGCGACCCTCGTACAATGCGCTAATGAACGTCAAACAATGATACGCCAGCTCTAACCTGAAAAGATTTAAATACCTCCAAAATTGTATTTAGTAGGGTAACCCAGTAAAGTAGTTTAATTTGGGTTTGATTCTAGTTCAGTTGTACAGTGTGAAACATTTTATGCAAACTTCCTATTAACCATACGAGTATATTTAATTTGTATTATATTTTATGCAGAAAAATTGAAAAACATGCTGGAGATAGTCAAGAAAAATGTGCCAAGATTATGTTTGATGAATGGGGGACGTCAGGTCAAATCCGGCCAACACTGAGAACAGTACAGCAAATTGCTTTTAAGGCAGAGATGATGCGCCTTGTTGATGAAATATCTGTCATGTTGGGAGGTAAAAATTTATAACTCTATTTTGTAATCTCTCTACAATCTTGCACTTGCAGATTGCAATTGCAGGTGCAAGATTGTAGAGAGATTGTTGCAATCTTGCACCTAACTGTTTCTGTTCATAGACTGACCGCTTAAATGGGTCTGCAATGTGCCCAATGGTTGACTAGTAGAGAATGGCCTTAATGCGTTAAGTCCGCCTTTTGTAGGTTCCTACTCGTTTTTGTAAATTTGTGCATTTAAGTTTAAATAAATAATATTAATTCTAGAGCCACTTGTTCCTCGGCCAACGCAAGGCCCCGGAGCGCCCGTGACTACGCAAATTTCTCTTTTTGTAAACGTAGCAAGCACCGCGGAAGTGACATGTCAAAATATTGGACAAAATGGAGCTAATGACATGAGCACCGAGCGATTACATAATGTACCAAACTGGGACCAGTTACAGAGGTAATTATAGACAAATCAAATAATGTATCTTCATAATATTGTAATTTTTCTCGCTATCTCGGAATGTGTTAAGTAAATATGTGACGTTCCACGGCAAAAGGTACATTATGGTGGCTGGCGCTTACGTCGCATAGCGCCGCAATAATATTGGAGCGGCGTTAATAATAGCGTAAGCGCCAACCGCCATAAGGTACCTTTACCCGTGGGACGTCACATATAATGTCTTCATCAGATAGGAAGTGTTAGCGAATTTTTGGAGATATTCCCAAGCTGATGACATTTCGATTGATTGCAAATTAAAAAAATTCTGATGATTGCTTTGAGCCCATCAGTGAACTAAGTCGGAACACAGATCCGCCACTGCTCCAGTTTGCTCCTGTTATGTGGTGAGACTGGCTGGCTGGTTAAAATTCAGAGGAAGCCTTTTTAACTTTTCCTTTAATATATGACATCTATTTTCAATTTATTTCACAGGTCCCGCTGCATTGATCTCAACCTTACTACCCCACCAATTCAACTTGAACCAGCAAATAATGTGCCAAACTGGGATCTATTGGCCAGAAGCAGAACCCTCAGTACCCAGCACTCTTTTTCTTCTTCTTCAAATAATAACTTACCAACATCACTTGAATCAGCCATTAATAATACCTCACCAATTCAAACTGGACCAGGAAATAATGCACCTAACTGGGCTCGATTGGCCAAAACTGCCAAAAGCAAATCCTTCAGTACCCAGCAGTCTTCTAAAAGCCAGGAGGAATTCAGCAATTAGCAGCCTAAACAAAAGGAAAAGAAAAAATCATTAGGGCACAAGAGAGACAATTATAAGGTCGCTAATATGACAAAAGTAGTTTGTAAAGTTAGCACTAAATAATAAAATCGTATAACTGAATGTATAAGCCGTTTTTCAATGATGCACCAAAATTTATAGAGTTCATTTATGTAATTAAAAATAATAATGGATCAATAACATCACTTTGTTAAAATAAATTTGAAATTGTTGGGTTGCGCACAGATTTATTGTTCACATTAGATTTATTATGTTTCCTATGTTTCCGTACACTAATACACGCTCTGCTGCATGCATGGGGCTATCTATTTTACCTATATTACTCACAGTACTTATCTAATTTACCATTTTGCTATCCTATCCCTATACAACCTTTCCCCATCCGGGGATAAAAAAGGCATTGACAAACTACTGTCCTGGTTTTCAACTACTTTTAAGTTACTATCTCGTTGCCCGGCACTTTTCAGTTCACAAAGCCTTTCGGCCACAGCCCTCTCTTCTAGGCTACAAGGTAACTTAGCCACACTTCCCTGATCACAGGGTATCTCAAAGCCACGGTTTCCTTGTTCATAGGGAATCTTAGCTGCAGAACTATGGTAACCTGCCTCAAAGGGCTCGGGCTCTGCAAATTTCTTCCTTTGTTTAAAGGGTCTTTTGGCATCTACGCTTTGATTTCCTTGTTCAAAGGGTATCTGAGCCTCTGCGCTTTGCTTGCACCCATATGGCTTTTTTGTCTTTGTACTTTTCTTACAAGGCTTTTCGTCCAGACCTTGCTTTAAATGTTCACTGGCTCTTTCAAACCCATCGCTGTGGTCACCCTGCCCTTTGGGCTTTTTAGCTTTTGTTTTCTTCAAAGGCCTTTCGGCTAAGTTAATTTTCTTTTCCTGCTCGCAGGGTTTTTTAGATAAAGTGCTTTGGTTGGCGTCTTTTATGCAATCTTCTGGTAACGCGGCAAGAACGTTGCCTGCTGCCACCATTTTTAAAATCTTCCTGTCGTGAAATGCATGTGTGTGGTTAAACATTCTGGAAATATAAAAACAAAATAGAATTATGGATGTATTTTAAGCTTATTCATTATAGGGTATTCAACTGAAAAGTAAAATTAGCTGGTTTTTTAAATTGTCCTACTCATAATGATTAGCCACTATGAAATGTAAATAAAACAGCACAAGTGACGTCGCGGTCCTCACCAGGGATGTTGCGGATGTAGATTTTTTGACATCCGCGGATGCGGATGCGGATATTTAAAGCCTCACATCCGCGAATGCGGACGTCAAGATATGGTACATAAAAAGCTTCAAATATTACATTTTTTATTTAAAAAAAAAGAAACGTTTAGTATTTGAGCAAGAATCTAGGTGCGTTTTATTTAATAAACAGTAACTTGACCGACTTTTCGGGATCTAGACGATTTTGTTATATATAATGACGAAATTACCTAGCACTTACGCCGGCGCGCGGCGGCGCCGCCGCTAATACGTTCCTGTTACCGACTTGGTCGACATCCGCATCATGCGGATGCTCCGCATCGATTTTATGCAGATGCGGATGTTGAAAATAATGCGGATGTTTCGCGGATGCGGATGCGAATATTCGCAACATCCCTGGTCCTCACTACCAAGTTGTCCTTAGTAACAACTTTGCAGTTAAGGTCTCTGCTACATCAGCAGTGGCGTAGCTAGGCGTGGGCGAAGTGGGCCGTCGGCCTCGCGCCCCAAGAGGGGCTTCCCGCGAGGCCCTTTGGGGAACAGTGAAAGAAAAAGGCCTCGCAGATGCGACTTCGCCCACGGCTAGATTAGTTCACGCTACGCCACTGCACATCAGACATCACCATTTGCGTCGATCGTCGCTGTAGCGGTACCTATTCTATAAATATGTAGGTAGTGTAGGTAAACCTCACTACCAAATGATCCTTGGTAACAACAAAGGCTTTTCCTACATCGCCATTTGCGTCAACCGTCGCTATATCGGTAATCTATATTGAATAGGTTGTAGTGTAGGTACTAACCTCCTTACTACCAAATTGTCCTTAGTAACGACAAAGGCTTTGCAGTTAAGGTTCCTATTACTGCAGCGCCATTTGCGTCGACCGTCGCTGTAGCGGTACTCGGCGGAATACACGAACCGATTCAATATCAGACGGAGGACGCCGTTCTTAGATACTGAATAATTCATTGTAGTTTTTGTTTCTGAAACAACATCATTGAGAGTGATATCTAGAGTATTTCTCTAAGTATATTTTTTTCACATTTCTTGGACTGTACCTATTATTAAACTTACTTTAACCTTTTGAACGCCAAGAACACCTACAGGCGTCGTAAATAATCGTTCCCACAACGCCATGGACACTTAAGTGTTATGACGTACGCTGTCAAAGTAACCTTATTCTTTCAAGTAATATAAGGCTGGGGGATTCCATACTTTAATTTAAACTACTTTAACCCGATACAAAAACGCAAAATACAAAAAACTACGTAGTACAGTCAACAACAGAGCTATGAATACAGGCAAAGTGTCAAAAATATGTATACAGTACTTTATTGCCTGTACATTAAGGTCGTGTATACATATTTTTGGCACTTTGCCTGTATTCATAGCTCTGTTGTTGACTGTACTACCTATAAGTGGCCATTAAAAAAAAATGTCTGCAGTCGAATTGCCGCGACCTATATATTTTCATACAAAACGTATGAAACTAGTCTTGGAAATTAGACGCACCCGCAGACATATTCTCAGAGAATGACCCTGTAAACGCAGAAGCAGCAGGACGTATCTCTGCGACACTTGCGTCCTTTTACTAAGAAGAATAATATTTTTGGAGAAAACTCAAAGGCACGGACCACGGACCGTCCCGCACAGTAAACATTTTATCCCTTAGGGATGTAAATATTGTAACTACAGGATATTTTTTTAAACGGACATTGAAGAAGGAACAACACGAAACTATACTATAGATTATAGCAGCACATAAGTAAACTCACCTATGACAAAAATGTTCACCAAAAACTAGATTTAAAAAAATTCTAACTAAAACAGTGATATGTCGTCTAACACAGTCCCCTGAATCTTGTAAATATAGTTTCGAGCTAGTTAAATAAAAATACAAATGTAAGTTCATAAGTGTATTCAACGTCTATCAGAACAGGGGCCCTATTTAGGTTCCGATTTTAATTCTATTGATTTCTCCTCTGCGTCCTTCAGTGCGCTATATACGCAGCCAGCCGCTACTTTTCTCAGTATCTTCTGGTCGTGGTAGGGGTGCGTGTGGGCGCCGATTCTGAAAACAAAAACAATTGAAGTGTCAGAATAGACAGAACGTCCGTAATGCAGCGCTGTTGGTGGGATTCAAGTCAACGGGAAGTAAGTAGATTTTGATTCCCTTGCGACCTTCAAAAAACGAGCCATAAACGGCCTTATACTATCTTCTTTGACTTTTTCACTTCTTCAAGTGTTAGAATATGTACGTACATACCTACTTGAGTAATTGATTTTCATTTTAGCTTGATACATCCACGTGTGTCAGTCCGGTATAATAGAGCTTATTATGATAACAATAAGGTCCATTTTCGACTTACCTCCGTATGACGACGTTGTCTCGAGTGACGACATTAGCAGGGCACTTGCGGTCTCTCGTGTCAATACACTTCCACTTTCTTCTGTTGTCTGTGTACCGGTACGCTTGTACATACATGTACCGGTTTAATATTAGTTGCGCAGCGCCTTGGTTCGATAGCGTGTATTGCAATGACGTGTCTAGCCCTACAACAATAAGATTGGTTTTTGATTGTAAATGAAGGCAAAGGATCATTTACATAGGCATAATTTTGTTTGGCTACTGTTCTATTAAACTTAGGGCCTATCACGAACTTTCAAATTTCGTTATCTGCCTCCCTATTGCTATCGCATATTTGAGCGATAGAGAGATAGATAACGATGTTCGATGATGATAATGATGGTAGGCCCTTTCTTTTTTTTTTAATCAATGTGCAATTCAATATGTTCATAACATTAAGCATTCCACAGAAATGACTTCGTTAAGTTTGAAATTGGAGCTCGAAAAGGCAAAAAACAGCGGTTGCTGGTGGATTTAGATGGACACAGCAAATGCAAAATAAAATAGTTTTAAAGCACTCATCTTGTCAGTCACTAAATCACTTGGATAAACAATTTAGCACAGGGTTTGAACACAGAACCCACGACCTTTGTATGGGAGGTTACCAACCGAACGACTCTTTATATTATTATATAAAAAATACAGCAATATACTATTATGTATTTATTTAAATCTAATCACATAAAACACAATAAAAAATTGATATACAATATTTCGTAAATAACTAACATTAGTGCCTACTATTACATCAAGATTTAGGATGTTTGCTAGTACATATTTATGTACCTACCTACTTATTTACGTACGGTGTGTACTTATAGCATCAATTGCTACTGTAATGTCCGAACCAAAGTTTAGGTCTCGGCATAAAAATCATGTTTGAGCCGAAGGTTCAGTTTCCGCCGCGCCAAAATTATATTTTCGGTAGTGTCCGAAATAAGTTTCGATTTTAGCACGAGTCGGCACAACAATCATTAACCGAAACTGGCCGCGTAGCCAAAATGCCAATCGCTTACGCTCCGTAGCGTTCGAAACGCAACTGTCACTGTCGCGCTAATATGGAAGAGTGATAGAGAGACATAATGCTTTTCGTTGTCGAAGCGCGATTGTAACCTTGGCTAGGCCGGCCGAACCTTCGGCCGAAATAAGATCAAAACTCCTTCGATTTGGAAAAAAAAACTGCTTTCATTCGGACAGTAATGTTTTTGGGTCGTCTGCGGTTACATCTAATTGCCACGATTATTTTCATACTTGTATGAAAATATACGTGTCGCGGCAATTAGACCGCAGACATATTTTTTTAGACTGATCGTTTTTACGTTAAATATACAATCGGAAACAAAAACGATTAGTTTTTAGACTTCCAAACTTCTAATCTCACACATACCGAGAGTATTTAAAACATCAAACCGCGTAATCTTAAATGTGTGGGCAAAAATCATTTACTGTATGTATAAGATGTCTAAACTCTACTAAAATAGTTGTGCTTCGATTTTGACAGGTATTAAATCTACTATATGTGTCTGTCAATTCCCTCTTGACGGAATCTCAAGGAAAGGATACATTTTTTTTATTTTCTTGGTTATACTAGTTGTCAGATTGATCGGTCGCGTCAGATCTGCGCGGTTTCTGTTCGCGGTCGCGGCAGTTGCGTGTATTTTTGGCTTTTTGTAGGACTGAGTACATTGAGTCTATGGGCAGTTGCTATTGGTTGCATTATTTATTGAGTAACGTCAGCTTCCTGGTTGTCAGATTGTTCCGCCGCGTCAGATTTGCGCAGTTTCTGTCCGCGGCCGCGGCAGTTGCGCGTGCTTTTAGCTTCTTGCAGGGCTAAATACATTGAATCTATGGGTAGTTGCTATTGGTTACAGTATTTATTGAGTGACGTCAGCGTCCTGGTTGTCTGATTGATCCACCTCGTCACATTTGCGCGGCTTCTGTCCGCGGCCACGGAGGTTGCGAGTACTTTTGGCCTCAGCTTCTTGTAGAGCTGAATAGACTGACCCGGCGCGGACTTTCTTTAGGATGTTCTTGTCGTGGAATGTGTGATTATGGGCACCCACTCTGAAAATGACATGACAATTAAATTATTACATAAATATTTTCATTAAAATGTTTTTTTTCTTTAAAGGTCGGATAAATACTAATAAAATAAATAAAAAATATTACAATTATCAGTTTGTTTAGTATGATGTCCGGTTAGTACGACGTAATATCAGCGGTCCCTTGGGCGTCATTATAACCGGACTCTACTGCAGTTGAAAAAAGTAAACCTGAGGCAAAAATACTTGTAGCAAAAATTGGAAATGAGGAAAGAGTGTAGGTATTTTTTTTTAACATTAGATAGTTAGATACTCTACCTCCTCAGCACAATGTTGTCCTTAGTAAAGACGGAGGCCATGCACTTGTTGTTCCGGTTGTCCACGCAGCGCCACTGCCGGCTCTTGTCCCGATATTGGTAGTATAGGAAGTAGAGGAATAAGTTTGATACTCTACCTCCTCAGCACAATGTTGTCCTTAGTAAAGACGGAGGCCATGCACTTGTTGTTCCGGTTGTCCACGCAGCGCCACTGCCGGCTCTTGTCCCGATATTGGTAGTATAGGAAGTAGAGGAATAAGTTAGATACTATACCTCCTCAGCACAATGTTGTCCTTAGTAAAGACGGAGGCCATGCACTTGTTGTTCCGGTTGTCCACGCAGCGCCACTGCCGGCTCTTGTCCCGATATTGGTAGTATAGGAAGTAGAGGAAACGGTTCAAGATCAGTTGGAGGCTGCCTTGGTTAGATACTGTGTATTGAACGGACACTGTAACAAGGGGATTAGTCAATTATGGAATTAAACTGGAGTCAGAGTAAAACTATGTTTGTGGGTATGTATAGTTACGCTTGCCATGTTTAGCGAATGTAAAGTTTGGCTGTAGGACCTTCCTCGAAACTAGTAAAAACTATTTTGCTGTTTCATTACGGTTGATTAGATGTAGATGGTTTCTAGGCTTCTAACATTTTCGCGATCAAATTGCCACCATAAAGTAGTTATAACTTACACATTCACTTTACGTGTCCTGTTTTTTAAACTACCGTTCACTCTAATGAATCTAATAATAAACAACAAATTAAGGTAGCTGAAGCATAGGCATGGTAGCTAAAGATCCAAGGTATAAAACATTCCGACAAAGTTTAGTGGGTAATACAGAAATGACTATTGTATTCGTGATTGTAGTGTTGTCAAAAAAATTGAAAATTTTATCATTGGATCATTCGCTAAACCACGTCTCATTGAACTCTTATAATAGAATTAGCAGATACGAGTTTGAATTAGATTAAGTAGTTTAGTTTTACTTGGTTTTTTTTTATGATGAAAGAGGCCTTTAAGAGGCAGACGGACAGAGGAAGGCGAATCGCGTAATGGTAAGCAATTATCTTCGCCCATGGACAACCGTAACACCAGAGGGGTTGTAAGTGAGTTGCTGGCCTTGAATATGGGAGTACGCTCTTTTCTTGAAGGTTAAAATTTTATTTCATTTCGCTAAAACAAATTCCATGTTTATATAAGAGCTCAATGTAGGGCAAGTTTAAGCTGTGAAAGAGTAATAAAAAGCTGTACTTATCTGTTGCTCTTTCACAGCGCCTCTTCAGCTACCGGAAGCCAGGTGAAGTTACGTTTCCGTTCACAAAATAAACGCACACTTTTCATTAAAACAAAAAAATCAAAACGCGATTAAGTATTTTTAAAAGCAGTGAATCTGAACCAATAGAATTATGCAGTGGCGTGACTTCCATACAAGCCCAAAACCCGGGCTTGCCCTAAGGCAACTAATTGCCTTACCGATATTACGTAGTGATAAGATCAATAAAGATTATTTTAAAATCGCGCGCCAAACGAACCCGTATTATTAAATTCAAGCCACAGTGGCCTCGAACCGCGGCACGAGCGTGTTGCAAAATTTTGCCGCGGCGTGGCGCCTCGTCCGCGCGAAAGAAATCAGGCGTAGGATGTTCTAGCTATCCTGCTCGTACTCGCACTCGTTGGCTTGCAACCGTGCTTGCTTTTTCGTCCCGCTCTGGGCACTATCAGCATACAAACCGCCAAAGAACGATGTAACTATTTGTTGGTATGTATAGCAATTTTATAAGGCGATTTATGCTTGGCTTTTGTTTGGTGTGAAGTTAGCTGCATAAGTTCGCACGAGCGCGCGTTCGCGTTTACTTCGAGTGTATTATTATTTAGTCTCGAGTCAGTGGTCGAGTCGAAAGTAACGAAAGTTTGTTTAAGTGAATTTGATTAAATAGTGAATGTGGATTTGTTCATTGTTGTGGCGTTTAGTTTAATAAGTGTTAACAATGGATCAAGAAGTGGTTCCTTGTGACGGTTTGAAATGCGTCCACGTTTTAGTCAACCAAAACAAGGTAAAGTCTTTGACCTTTGTCGAAAAATGGGACATAATTTCCGCGGCAAAACCAACACCCGACTTGTGTATTTCTCAGTCAAGTCAGTCGCGTAAGAGAAATTTCTGTAGGGCCCTCTACAAAACTCATTGGATTGTTGGTTGTTCCCATACAAGTAAGATGTACTTATTGCTGGTGTTGCATTTTTTTTCGAACGATATTAACGTTTGGAATACTTCTGGCTATAACGATTTAAATAATTTATCTGGAGCGATAAAGAGGCACATGAATTCCGGTAAACATATGTGTGCAGTGATTTCTTTTAGCAATTTTGGGAAACAAAGGATCGGGGCCTCTTTGTCGCGCCAATTATCAGAAGAAATATCAAAACATAACATGCGTGTTGACAACAATCGTAGTGTTTTTCAGAGGTTAGTCGATTAAGGACTGTATCGTTTATTATAAATACAGATAAAACCTGGTCTAACTGTTGACGTGTGTATTATTTTGTATTACTATGTTCTTAAGGTATAATCTGGGGGTATTTTTAAGACATATCTGATATAAGAATGTTTTACATTTATTTTATTTTAGGGACTTTATGATGATTTTAATACCTTCTAGCAAATGTAATTCGGACAAGCCTATCGAGCTTAATTTGAGACTATTTCACCGATTCCTTAGTACGATTTAAAGAAACAAAAGGTTAATATGCTGCCAAAATATGCCATCTAAGTGTCCTTTTCATGATTGCTCAATTGAACATCCACAGAATAAATGTGGTGTATTTTATCTTTACATGAAAACGACTTTTTATGCAACATTTTGGATTCCCGTCAATTTCTGACGCCAGGGAAATGACGGAAACAGCTAAAAGAATCTACCGAAATCCAAAGCCTAACGGACATTCATGGCGTTGAACCATGGCTAGAACAGGTCGATAGAAACGCTCCATGATGGTTATATTGTATACCAAAGTCGGGGTTGTCGTAAGTAACATGCCATATTTTCAAAAAGGCCACCAAGCACAGATCCAAAACTTTTTTTCCAACTAAAAGAAATGATTAGACTATGCCCAGATGTTTCGCTTTACGAATCATATGTAATTGCTGTTTACATAGTACGATTTTTTTTGTGTAATACTTATCTTGTTCGCAAACCGTAAATTTTCTTGTAGTATTTGTCCGAAATCGTTGTAGTTACTCGGGAGGATTGGGTAAATATTGTCCAAACCATATGCTTTACGTGATCTCCCAGGACGAAATGTTACTTATTATTAAAGCACTAATTAAACTATATGTGTAATTTTTTAATAAAAACATAATACCAGAAAAAACGGCTAAGTAAAGTTGTATTTATAATAAACGATACAGTCCTTATGTGTGCCATTTAGCACAGCAAGAACTTCCTTTTAGAGGACACTATGAGTCAAACACTGCGTTAAATAGGGGCAATTTTTTGGAACTTGTATCGTTGCTATGCGTATGCCCTCAGTGCGCTATGATTAGCTCGCCTCGACACGCTAGCAGATGCATTTTAATCCGAAGAATGAAGATTGGACAGTTATTACGAAAACATATCTTTCGGCTTGCCCTACTCCAAAACCCTAGGCACGCCACTGGAATTATGCGAAAATATCCAACTGTATATACTGCATTTATATGGTCAGATTTTGTGATTAGATGTGATGTGTGGAAAAAAAATTTCAGACAAGTGTCAATATTGTAAAACACGGGCAAACGCGACTGTGTGCGGAAACTACGAAAGAACCCGGAGAAACGTTTTCACAGTATCCGCATGAGTAAAGTAAAACCCGCTTACTAGGATCACGTTTAATACGATTTCCCACGTAATAGGTACGTCATTTTACAATGGGTCAACCAACTTGTTTTCATACTTTCCCGGTTAAGACGTTTTCCCACTTAAGATGCGTTTTTACGTGGTCCCTTCAGAATCTTCTTACTAACCCGATTTTACAAGATAAAAGTGTTGTTGTCCAAACAAATGATTTTTAGAATATGCAAAACAAGCATATAACACAATGCATCCATCAGAAGATAAACCATTTCAAATATGCTGCACAAACATCAGTCAAACGCCCAGGTGCCTATAAACCTTACTTGAAAGTGTGAAGGGTCTTCGACGCCTATAGTCGTCCACGGCGCTGTGGGCACGACTAGTAACGACTTTAGATGTTCTTGTCATTCCAAAGGTTAAGTAAATATTTCGAAATTCGTCCATGTTGACCAACTATTAGAGTAGAGTACAATAGGGTAGTTCCGTAGTAACCTGTTTTTGTCCAGTTTGCTTTTTTTCTGTATAAATTTTAAGACATGTATCTATTAGATACTGAGAATACGAATACAAGAAGATCACTTACTTTGCGGGTTATCAGCTGACGGCTTACTAACTGCCACTGTTGTGTCCTGATCGTGATCCCCATCATCATCATAATCATCCCGGTCATCTACATCCAACGGGTCATCATAATCAACCTCCTTTTCTTTCCCATCCTTCTGTAACACGGGCATATCTCTGTTTTCTGTCTCCGACTTGTTTAGTAAAACTCTTTTTCGTATCGGCATACTGGACAACTTGTTACTTTCGAGTTTTCTTTTCAAAGTGTTTAACGCTGAGAATTGGGGGGTGGATGTGTCGGGTCGTTGGAGCTTAATTTGTATTTCGGGGACCTCTTTTGGCGCTTCAAAATCTACTTCCACTTCTGTTACGGAGGGTGCACCGCCAGCTGCTTTCTGAAATATTTTACAGTCAGTGAAAAGTGTGCTGTTTTAAAAGATTTTACAGCTAAAGTTTAAAGGGGCCCACTCATTAAGAGCCAACAGGAGTGGTCATTTCTCCATACAAACGTACTCGACTGTTTCCTCCGTGGGTTTTGATGCTAGAACAATGATTTTTTCAACATAGATTAATATTGTCAAAACCTGTGTCGGACCGTTTTGCTTTTTCTGATATTTTTGTTTTTTAAGGCGCTAGAGCCCTTCAAAAATGGCCAAAATGGCATTGTACATCCAGTCTTTTACATCTAATATAATATTATATAATATAATTTCTAATCATTTAGATTTCCAAGTTTGGTTAGGATTGGTTAAGTTTTAGAGGAGGAGCAGTCGAGTACGAAACCTCGATTTTTGAGATTTTTACGCAGGATTTTTCGCCTTGTCCTTATCGTATTAGTTTTAGGAGCCGCTTCCGTTAACAAGACGGCTATATTTACCTAAAATATTTAAAACTCAGCTCCTGTTTCGTCTTAACAGTCGGCCGGAAGGTATTGGTCTGTCAGTTGGAACAAAATTTTGATAGTTCCGAACAACTGACAGGCCACCGCCAGTCCAGCGGACTGTTAATCAGTGGGCCCCTGAAAGACTTGTTTTAAACATAGTTATTATGAGCTGAATTATTTTTATGCCATCATAAGTAATCTCTTTTTCCATCCTTGTTCCCATTAACTGGGGTCGGGCCTCTCCTGTCATATTAGCGCCATGTTGTTCAGTCTTGGGGTGTCAGTTCTAGCAATTGGGTTTACTGGTGGTCTCCTTTTATTATGAATCACCAGGTTGATGGTTTGCAGTCTTTGCCTATATTTTGTTCTGACAGATTTAGCACAAATTGTATGATACCATCATAAATAAACATTGTTAAATAAATGTACCGTATTCAAGTTGCCAACTAATATTGTATAATTTTTTCAGCCTATATTTGGGAAATCAACTACTTCAAGATAGGTAAATCTAATCTACCAAGAGGTACAAATACAGATAGTCACTAATACATTTTTGAGCAAGGTTATTAAATGCACGCTTTTGAAGAATAAACATATGGGTAATTAACAAAATATGTACCACATCTTCTAGCCCCTTGATATGCAACTCTTTGGCAGCGATGATCAGGTCACTGATGTCATCAACGGCAACCAACGCCTGACCGGTGTAGATGTACTCCAGTATTGAGCATAGCGTCTTGTATGATACTTTCTGAAATAATAATAGAGAAAAAACTCATTATTGAATCTTATAATACCGACCTAAGACACCAATATTGGTGGGTTTGAGAATCTTTTGAATTCATTTTTACGAACAGGGTGGCTGAATTTCATCCTCGTATAAATGTTGTATAATGTTCCTAAAGAACATCATAGAAGGAAAAATAGAGAGAAAAAGAAGAGGAAGACTGATAATAAATTATTTCAAACAAATAAAAGATGATCAGGTTGTGTCAAGAATGTGGTGGTTGTGTGTTGTGTGTGAAGATGAAGAAGATGTTCAGGTTGTGTCATATGAGAAGGTTAAGGAGGTGGCAGAGGACTGGATGAGTTGGAGATTGCTCCACCGACAAGAGTACAGCTCTTAAATATAAAGAAGAAGATAAATGTTTGAGCAGATACTTACATTTAAGAAGATAACGGGATGCGGACAGTTGGCGGTGGAGATGAGCTCCTTGATGTACGGGCTGGCGAGCGCCATCACCATCTGATGCACCTTCACATGGTGGCCGTCCGCCGCCAGCGTCATGTCCACAAACTCCCCATTCTGAACAAAAAACACTACTTGAATGACTGATTTCTACTGTCTTCTGAAAACGGCCCGTACTAAATTGCGGTTATAGATGGCATCCCATGCTGTATTTATATAGGTACTGAATATTATGGAAAATGGTTAAATAACGGAAATGAGGAATGCAAAGCTCAATAAAAGAAAACAATACCATAAATACACGAATTTAAGAAGCGATAGACTTTGGGTAGTTCCATGGATGCAATATTGCACACAAAATTTTATACACAAGTAAAAAAGGATCTAATAAGAGGGATAAAAACAATAATGTAATCACGACAGTATATAGAAATTGCATTAATTCTCACCTGTTGTAGAGCACTTAAACCACTACAAATGTTTTTATTGTGGGAGTCCCACTCCAAACAAAACTGCGAGTCTGCCATTATATTTGTAGCATTTAATTGAATGATTACTTCTCTTTTCAGCAAGTTTAATGATAAAATTGTATTTCAGCAGGCGAAAGCCAAGCTAAAAGCAAGCCATAATCAAGCCTAATTTGACACTTATATGACAGTTGTTTGTCAAAAATGTTACTATATTAAATAATGCTGACAACAAAAAATAATTCTTAAAAAGGCCATTCCAGATGGGATGATCAAATCGACCGATTTTATCAGAAAAGAAGCCGGCAATTAGCAATTTACCCTGGCCGCAGATATTCGGAATTTTCATTCGGTTTCCGTACGGAATGACAGGTGGGAACGGGACATCGCTCTACAAATGCATAGCGCTGTCTCGCTTACACATGATATTGAAAATTCTGCCCACAGACAAAGTATCCTCCAGACAGCATAGTCGCGCTACCCCCTCTGCCACGCAAACGGTAATTTTACTCCATGTTCGAGTCAAAAGTGTCTTTGTGTGACGTCCGTGTCTTTAGCCCCCTCCAGACTATGCGCGTGAATCGCGGGCGAAGCCGCGAACGCGAGTGTGGAGTCGATTTCGCTGTCTGCGAAAATCGACGCCACACTCGCGTTCGCGGCTTCGCACCGCAATTCGCGCACGAGTGTGGAGGAGGCTTTTGAACGGACCAATCTCGGCACGGGACTTCGCTCACCTCGTCCCGCGCTCCCCCGCATTTAAAGTTGGTCAAGCAGATCTTGTCAGTAGAAAAAGGCGGCAAATTTGAAAAATATAGGCGCAAAGGGATATCGTCTCATAGAAAATTTGAATTTCGCGCCTTTTTCTACTGACAAGATTTGCTTAACCAGCTATATGTCATCATCGGTTGCATGAAATAATTGCTCTAAACTCGGTCTAGAGGATTCCTAGTCTATAATTCTGCCCTTTCCTAGAGTATACAATTTGTAATATAAATAAAAGGCTTATTATTAACTGGGCAACTAAAATATTAAACAGGAATTTTCATTGGACATATAATAATATAATTTGGCTGTGCGTATTATTTTAGCGCCAAAAAAAAATAGATGGTCAAGCAAATCTTGTCAGTAGAAAAAGCCGCGAAAATCAAATTTTCTATTGGACGATATCCTGTCGCGCCTACATTTTTCAAATTTGCCGCCTTTTTCTACTGACAAGATCTGCTTGACCCATTTTATAATTATAATGCTATTGTACGCCTGGCAAAAAAAGAGTAGAAATTAAAAAGTGGTTACACTGTAGTGTCGTCCCGTTCTCTTATAATATATAATTTGATTTGAAAGGGACGACTATAGACTTATAATATATAAAGACGGTGTCTCAGCGAGCTGTCACTGTTGCCACTTTTTTTAGTGTACGATTAACAATGAGGCCCACGTTGCTGTAGCCATGTCGATAAAGTCATATCGATAAACTATCGACATTTCTTGTAATTTTAATTTTACTTCAAAGGCTTAACGATACCTAAAATGACCAAAAACGCTTTTATTCTTTATTGTGGTTATCAGATCACAATTTTATAGTCACGCCCCAGCAGGGAACCAAGGGAAAGTTCAGATATTTAATTAAAATACATAAATACCTCCTAAAATAGGTGTTCCGCAATAATTGAATTATATTATTATATTATAATACATTCATTATCCATTAGCATTTCAATTATGTTTATGTTTAACGAAGATATTGAAGCTTCAATGAATCGCTATTTCGTTCCGCTGTGTAGCATTTATCGATATATAACATGATTAAAATCGACTTTTGACATCCCTAAAAGAGCACACATATACGCTTTTACGCAAACATACACAGCCTGGGCGCATCAAGAAAGGCAACACTTGATTTGAAGTCCACCTTGTCAACAGTACTTATGGTTGTCCTTTTTTGACAAACGGCATTTTAAAAGAGCGAGGAGTGAGAAATGATACTAGTTGCTGCGCCGTGAAAGAGAACAGAAAACGTTGGGCCCTTGGGGACGACACTACACTGCCGCCTTAAGAAAAAAAACCATAACTGACAAAAAGTAAGTTTCGAGAAAAAGCCAAAAAACTTTGCACTCCTGTTCAAATAGGTTAAATTCAAAGTACAAAGTTGAAACTTTTGTTAATGAACAAAGTAATTATGTAGAATTTTTATGCGTTGTAAATTATTCGATATCTATTTATTTAAATAAGTTATTTAGAAAAAATAGTTACTGCCTCGTGATATAAATAAAATAAAAATACTTTTACTAACATTAAATGACATAAGTGTGTACTTATGGTTTTTGTGTTAGTTTTGCACTACGATGTCTAAGAAATAAAAACACAAGTACACAGTTGTGCTTATGTTACTGACCGATCTCGAAGCTGAAAAAGCACAATTGGGTACTTTATGTTTTTTTTGCTTCGTTAACGTTATCAAATTATAATTTATCTCGTTAAAGGAGTTCTTAAAAATACGATAAAGATTCATAATTATTTATTTAAAGAAAAAAAGGAGATATTTTTAGAGATATTTGATTAATAATGCAATATAAAACTTAAAAAATGCACAATTAGATTGCACTACCTAAGTAAAAATGCTATTAGGGACCTTTAAAATGTCATAATGTAATACAAAACTGAAATGATGTACAAGTAGATTGTACTAAGTACTAGTCCTTAATTTATTGAGATGCTGCTGATGTTTGTGGCTAGACATTATTTTCTCGAATGTCACATCTGGCCATAAGAAGCAACCGTCTGCTCCTGGGCGACTGCCGTATCGTTAAGGTGACAGTCCATTTCCAACGACAGCTGCAATACTGTTAATTTTACTATGAAAATTGACAATGACAGCGACGCGTTCAGTACCGGTAGTGCAGCTGCGGTTAGAAATGGAATGTTACCATTAGTAATCTGATAACCAAAACAAAAAAAAACGCACCCACAGCCAAGAAGCAAGCACAAACAGCCATTGCGTTCTAGAATAAAATATGTTTAGAATTAGAATGTTAGATAAGCTCAAACACTCAGAAAATTCTCAATTTTATTTCATTATAACAAAACTTGCAATCATAAAAATAACAACAAAGCGATACTCATGAAACAAACATAATGAAAAATAAATAGTTGGGAAATGCCTGTTTCATGAACAAGCATGACATTGGGCGGTGTATCCCATCCCATACTAAAATAAAATTAAGCCATGTGCCAATGCAAAACTATAAGTGTTATTTTGCAACATACATAAAGCTCGGTGGTTCCGGAGTGATCACACATAGGATCGAAACTTTAAGCCACGTTATTTTAAGCCATTGTACCTTAAATTCGTGGTCAGGGTTATAATATGTTTTAGTCTCAATAGACAAGTTACTTAACACCAATATAAATAAAGAGATAATGTTAATTCCAGATACGCATAGGTAAACATTTGAATACGCGTGCCAAGCCTTAACGTAGGTACCTATGTACTAGAATCTGGCGAGGTTGCGGAAGAGTACTTCGGCGTTCCTGGGACCTTGCCATATAGCAGCGAGGTGGCAACAGAGGGGTTTTAGTGGGTAAACTCTCATTAGCCCACAACAGGGAGTCCCACATAACCATCCCGGCCCGTCCCCGCGCCGGGTGGTATGCGTAAAGCATTTCCCCTCTTTAAAAAAAAGGTGCCTACTAGAATGACCGTGACAAATATACCTAAAGTTATTCAAAAATTTAGGCAAAATCTGGAATACGCGACGAGATGAGAAACGTAACATGGATATAAGTATACTTACAAATAATTTTTGACACTTATTACAATCACGTATACACATTAACAATTCTAATATTTTTTGAAGTAGGCACAGGAGTAATTAATACGTGCGTCGTACGCGCAACCTCTTCCGAAGGAAAGTAACCAGGAGTGAACCGGCCAAAATCTGTCCTTATAGGGGACCGGAGGGGGACTACCTACTAGCCTGATAAAGCATAACTGACCACAACATTTAATAAATAAAGCACAAGTTTACTTTTTTTGCAACTGACACTTAGCAGAAAAAGCATAAGGAAGAGTCATACGAGATAGAAAAAACATAACGTGCAACTTATGTTTTTTCAAATTCCCAGAGTTATGACTAATAATTATTTTATACTAACAAGAATGAACACTTCTGTCAACTTATGGGTTTTTTACATAGAAATTTTATAGAAAACCAATATTATGGTTTTTCTTCTTGTGAAACAATTGTTGGGCTCATATTCAAGACAAAGGAAAAAAACACAAGTCGTCAATTTAGTACTTTTCTGTCTATGAATATATACTTATGCTTTTTCTTTCTCAAAAAGGCAGTAACTTTACCAAAATGGTGTGTAGTTATGCTTGTCTAAATCGTGACCTGTTAGAGATAAAGAAATAACTGCTAGATAGAAAAATCACATTTTTCTTCCTGATTTCGAGGGTGTCAATAACTCAATTTCGCAAAAATTGTCACTTATGGTTTTTTTTCTTAAGGCGGCAGTACAGTGTTGCCACTTTTTAATTTCTACTCTTTTTTGCCAAGCTGTACAGATTTAGAGTCTGTGCGGAAAGAGATGAGTCGTTGAATGTATGGGGCTCAATACATTCCACGATTCTTCTCTTTTCGAACAGACTATATGAGCAAAAATATGAAAAAAGTTACTTTCAACCCCCCTCTACACCTCCAGCACACCCCTACCCTCGAGGACTTTTAGTATGTTTATCTGTACACCACAAGGTATACCTGTACCAATTTTCAAAACTACACGAATTATTTCCGCAGATTTTTCTAATTTGCTTAGGGTACCTCGGCCATCAGACCAGTGAAGGCGAGTCGTTGCTCCGTGAAGAGGATCCTCGAATATTGGATCGAAACATGTCGAGATATTCGACTTAATAATACGTGAGTGACCCATTAACGTATATATCTATGTCA
Source organism: Cydia fagiglandana (assembly GCF_963556715.1). Classification (NCBI taxonomy): domain Eukaryota; kingdom Metazoa; phylum Arthropoda; class Insecta; order Lepidoptera; family Tortricidae; genus Cydia; species Cydia fagiglandana. The sequence goes on along the minus strand of NC_085932.1, from coordinate 1,499,053 downwards.
ATGGAGTGACCCATTTAAAATAATATATACTTAAGTGTATTATTATCAAATATAATTTAATATTAACCGATAAAACAAACATGCCCTTACATTTAATTAACAAATGATATTTAACAAACATAATTTTACTGATACGGCAGCTACCTAAACAACTCCTACTCCAATAAATGCTTAATTCCGTTGCTTAACCCTATAAGGAAACACGCGCGTTCAATCAAACATAATGTGTCCTCTTAATAATTACATCGAAAAGGAAATCTTTCACGCATACCGTCCGTTATTTATTTTCCAATCCGTGCTCTTAATTACCCCATTTTGCGTAAATAATGGGTTCCTAACTCCAGTTGATAAAACTTGTGACATTAAAACACTTCTCGGCATTTGCATACATATTATTGCTCGGATTATCTATTTCTCGGGCGTATACCATGTATTTACGACAGTTCATTATATTCCGAGTATTGTCTACTTGGCAGTTACGAATACAATTACGTACTGTATCTCAGTAATATGTATTTACTTCGTTAATATAGTACAAAGTCATAATGTACTACAAATTTTATTGAAGTTACGTCAAGCTATGCTTATTATAAATTTGGACAAGCAAGAAAGTTTAAAGGATTACATGGTTTGGAATTACGTTTGCATCATAAGTGTTTTTTGCATTAATTTCGCAATAAGCGTCATAAATGTTGTACAAAATCAGAATTTAATAATTTTGAGAATATTGGGCTATTTAGCCCTTTGACCGCCGTTGTCCGGTATAGAAGACAACGATAGAACGATACGCTGGCGCCGTCGTCTTGTATACAAGACCCAAATTCAACCACTGAGTTAATGTGAAAATAATAACAATTGCAATTTCATTTACACTCGTGTTCATATTTAAGGTCTTTGTTTTTTCATTTATTTGCTTTTTAAGCCGCTATATAAATCCCTTCTTTTATAATAAGGCATTTAAAAAAATTGCTCCAATTTTCAACATTTTTCATGTTCCTCGTCGCCGTTGTCTTGTATAAAAGACAGCTAGGGATGGGAATGTTAACTCGATATGGGAATTTTTAAAGTAAATATAAAGTCAGAAATATGTTTTAATCTAGGTATTTGAACACTTGTTAATCGCCAATTTTTTTCAACGAATAGTAGGTAACTACTTACTAGAATACGTAGAACGAGAGTCAGATAGGTATAACTATATTTAAAGTTCAGGTAGCTTCTTTAGCTCTATAAAGTAGAGCCAGACAAGTAAATTTGCCATTGTAGATTGTGGACTATTTAATTGCAGAATAGATAAAAAAAAAAAAAATTGATGTTATTTTATAGCTTAGTGGGAAGGGATACACCGCAGCGACCGCTTCGCACAAGTGTGGTACAGGGACATACCTGTTTATCAGACTTTACTTTTATTGTTATAACATTGAAGTTAATGTGTAATTTTTTGTAACAAGTCGTTGAACGTTTTTTTGATAAGAGTTTACCTATAGATTATTGTAAACCAAACTGAAATTATAATGATAAATTCTAATTCCGGAATAATATCTTCACTCATTAAAAAATCAACCCACGTGTAATTTTCACTAAAACAGTTCCGGTATATTGACTTTATCGACACATGATGCGCAGCTTTAACGTTACGCCAATAAAGTTTACGTACCGACAAGCGCTTACGCCGTTGACCTAGAGACTATTATTACTTGATCCGCGCGGAAACAGTCCTTGTCGGTCTGCATTGCGGGCAGTCCATGGGCGCCGTTGTCTTGTATAAAAGACTTCTCGTACAGCCTAGTGCGGCGATATAACGTCTTGAATCGACATTGTTTAGTGGTTGTTTTTTATGTTAAATCCCTATATTTTAAACATTTTCGGGTGTAAAACATATGTTTAATTTTGGCAATTAGGAATGAAATTAAAACAGGATAAGAACAAAGCTAAATTAAAAAGATTTTTACCATAATATTGGAAATATCGATATCACTATTTGCAATCCCTAAACTTTTTATTAGTTGTTTACTTAAAATTTGCTCTGGCGTGTGAGTGATCGTCTTTGCGGACTAGGTCCGGCGGCCAAAAGGTTAGTTTTTGATGTTGAACTCATTTGCACATTTCGAACCATTTCATTTGGTGCTAGTATATTAGCATCATGGAATCGCGAGATGATCATGTATACTAATAAAACTGATGAAAGTGATGAAACTTATGAAACTGATGAAAAATATCTTTGTATGCACAGAGAAGAGATGAAATCAATGTTTGAGGCATATGTGCACATTATCAATGCATTTGATCTCTGCAATAAAATATATCAGTGCACGGTAAGTTACTACAATAATAATTATCTACCTACTTTAAAAAAAACATATATATATACCCCCTTATTCATAAACGTTTACTAAAGTTGACAACCCGATAATAATCGTTTGTCCCTTTCCGACGTATTAGTACGATGGAAAGGGACAAACGATTATTATCGGCTTGTCAACTTTAGTAAACGTTTATGAATAAGGGGGATAGTCTGTATCTTTATCTTTAGGTACTTGTTTAAATAAAAGTAAACAAAATCTACCCTCAAATGGCTCCTTAAGCCAGTTGAGGGTAGATGAAAACATTACATGATCAAAAAATGTAGGTAAAAGTCAGGTTGTTCTGTCACTACAGATCCAAGCAGTTTTGAACATAATTAGATTGGTTAGCCAATAAAGTTATAACTAATTAACTACCCCAAAATGTCAAAATTGTTTGTTTACTTTTATTTAAATACCTAAAGATACACCCCCTTATTCATAAAACTTTACGGGCCTGCAAGCCTATTATGGATCGCTTTATCCACATTTATCCACGTGATAAAACAACTGTCACTTTTTAACTCTGCGGGATAGAAAGAGACGGACACCGTTTTATCACGCTGTCACGTAGACAAATACGACCATCATATCCGTACTGATTTAGTTAAATTATGTTATTCTCTTTCTTACAAATTACATAATTCAAAATGACAGATAAAGACAAACGATTATTAGCTAATTGAGGCTTTTAGCGCGTTTATGAGTAAGGGGGACAGACTATAGTAACAAACTATCGCTAAAAGAGTTATGATTGTGACCTTTAAATATATATAGTTACATAATATATAGATATTCATAACCCGGCATTTCGTTGGTCCAGTAATCCCAAACTAAAATAGAGTTAGATCAAGCTAAGTTTGCAGTGATTTTTATAGCGCAGACTGCAAGTGTAATTTTAATATCATAATATCATAGAAGTTTGACGTTTAAAATAGCACTTGCACTGTCTGGAGTATCAAAATCGCTACCAACTTAGCTTTTAGCTCTAGGAGTGTAAATAATAATTTTACGTCCAACTTTACCTACTATCTATAGGTAGTATCTATGCTTACATTATCACCACACTTCTCCTCTTTATTAATTGCTTGAAAACCTTATAGGTATGTATAATAATATATGCATGTGATTTTTTTTAGATATCGTACCAATTCATCAGTTTGTTTTTCAACTCTCTTTACTATGTGGAGATCTCAAAATATACAACTTATGAGCAGGTAATACTTATGTTAAGTTATATTATATATATCCAGTTATATTTGGCTACATAAACATACAAGTCCAAATGACAGAATTAGCTGTAGTTTTTGAAGTGGAAACTTCTTTAGCGGCGCTGAGCACTTTTTGAGGTGGGGAAAAAATGATTGTTAATGGGATTATTTTACTTCTAGGCCAAGCAATAAGAAGTTATAGAGGGAAATGCTAGGAACACAATTTTTGACTACGTAACTTTGTTTGGACTAGTTAGAAGGTGAACATATCAAAAGTCCCCGGCCGTAGCCCCGGTGCTGGGGGGTAGAGGGGGGAAAGAAGGTCTCATTTTTCGGTTTTTCACTTATATCTTGGAAATTTTGCATCTTAGCGACATGACTACTAAGACAAACCAAAAGCTGATAAAATTTGTTACAAGTTTTATTTAGTCAAGTTTTTCGATATCTTGAATAGTTTTTGAGATATCCGCTCTTGAAAGTTTATTTAGGGCTTTCAATTTTATCTTGATATCTACATTAGTGACGCTGCTAGACCGTGTTTGGTATCATTTTCGTATAAATCGGGGGTGCTGAATTCAGTTTTGGTATCACATTGACACCATTCCTAAGAAAAAACATATTAACTTTAAACAAATACCTTTTTTTTTAAATTCCTCTTCACGCTTAAACCGCTCAACCGATTTAATTGAAATTTGGTATACAGATATTTCGAGTCCCAAGATAGGACATAAGATACTCAATAATCATCCTTTAAAGTTGTGAAATGGAGTATGGGGGGAATTCAACTTCGTCGACGAAACTGAATTCCTGAGATTAATACTGCTCAAGGTAAGGTTTGAAGTCATGTTTGGTATCACTTTCATCTAAATCACAGATGTATTCCGTCCTAAATTTCATCTAAACCGGTTCAGCGGTTATTGACTCCCCATACAAACTTCCACCCCACTTTTCACACCCTCAAAAGATGCTTTTGGTTATAAAAACTATCCTATGTCGTGGGTCGAGATTTAAACTATTTCTATACCAAATTTCAACGAAATTGGTTCAGCGGTTTAAGCGTGAAGAGGGATTTAAAAAAATATTTATTTTTAAATTTTGGTTTTACTTCGGAATGGTGTCAATGTGATACCATAAATGAATTCAGCACTCCCGATTTATACGAAAATGATACCAAACATGGCCTAACAGCTTCACTGACGTAGAAATCAAGATAAAATTAAAATCCCTAAATAAACTTTCAAGAGCGGGTATCTCAAAAACTATTCATGATATCGAAAAACTTGACAGGATAAAACTTGTAACTAATTTTATCAGCTTTCGGTTTGTCTTAGTAGTCATGTCGCTAAGACGCAAAGTTTCCAAGATATCAATGAAAAACCGAAAAATTCGACCTTCTTACCCCCCTCTACCCCCAAGCAGCGGGGCTACAGCCGGGGACTTTTGATATGTTCACCTCCTAACTAGTCCAAACAAAGTTACGGAGTCAAAAATTGTGTTCCTAGCATTTCCCTCTACAACGTTTTTTGAGCATTCATTTCTTGACCTATTCGATATTTAAAAATTATGTGGACTGTATTCAAACGAATTACGAGACGAGATACGAAACGATATACCGTGGAACTTAGGACAGGCTAGGTCAATTGGTAAAAGCACTCACCTTGCTGAGCTGTAGATGACGGTGCAGCTCTCGGTGGAGGCTGGCGCAGGCTTCTCAGACCTTCGGCTCGTCTAGACTTACCTCGAATCCGAGTTACCTGGACCAGCGTGGACACCAGTGGCGGATTTCCCATAAGGCACAGTAGGCCCGGGCCTAGGGCGGCAAGATATTAGGGGCGGCAAATTGTGACAAAAAATTCGCTGATGATAACAAAAAATAACTCAAAATTAGACCAGGCAACAAATTCTCAAAAAAGTACCTATAGAGGGAAATGCTTGCAACACAATTTTTGACTTTGTGTATTTTTATTTGAACTATCTAGGAGGTGAACATATCAAAAGTCCCCGGCCGTAGCCCTTGAGCCAGGGGAAGAGAGAGGTCTCCGAAACTGCCGGACCAATTAAGTTGAAATTTGGCACACATATGTAAGTTTGTGACCCAAAGATGGACGTGTAACGTAAATAATAGTACATTGTGCAACATGGGGCGTAAGTTGAATATTGCAAACGAAAGTAAGTTAAATCGCGACGGCTTGCCGGAGCGATTTATAGGCTCGAGTTTGCAATATTATTACGCCCCGAGATACACACAATGTTTTTCCTCACACTTGCGATACAAAAAATAAGTTTAAAGACAAAAAACTGTTAATTATGGCACTAGAAACTTCATAACTCCCTAGGGAAAACGCCCGAATTTTCTATAACTCCCGCTACGCCTACGTGCAATTCCACATTTACTGAGCGAGTGTGATGAAAATGAATTTTAAATATGGCCTCCATATTTTGGGGGGGTAAATGAGAAAATTTAAAAATAAAGTTTTTCAAACTATATCGTGTTACATATCAAATCAAAGAGCTCATTGTAAGAATCTCAGATTTTTTTTTAATTTTAGGATAAATAGTTTAGCAGTTATTCAAGAAAATAGTTTTTAATGTTTTTGTAGGTACTTACATGAAAGTCAATGTTATATATTGGTAAAACTGTCACTTAAAATGAATAAGTATTTGCTTATTTTTTCATAAAACCGATGTTCCTATGATCATGTCACAAGGACGTATAGTTTCTAAGATATAATAAGCGAAAAACCGAAAAATGTGACCGTCAAACCAAACCCCCCCAACTTTTGATATGTTCACCTCCTAACGAGTCCAAAAAAGTTACTAAGTAAAAAATGTGTCCCAAGCATTTCCCTCTATAATATATATTTCCGTTCCTGATCTAAATGTAGTCAATATGAGGGGTGCTGATGCTGAGAAAGGGGCGGCTACAAGGCTTGGGGCCTAGGGCGGCAAAGACTGCAAATCCGCCACTGGTGGACACCGAAACGGAGCAGGAGCAGTGCTTCTTCAACTGATTAGCCTTCCACAATGAGTACACACAGTTTACAGACGAAATTGAATCTTTTAAATGAACCGAGACGATAATATTCGAAAATAATAATTAGCGCAGCGAGATGCGCCCGACATGTTACATTCGCGATACGAGAAGGGGAGGAAGTATATATTTTTTTTTAAGTTTAACGATAATGTTGCCAGGCGAAATTATTTTAAGACTACAATCCCTAACAATGATAAACTCGATTGAGCGTAACGCGTAACGTAACGCTGACGTCATGTGTCACGGACAATGTTATTCACCAAAGAACTTTAGTCCTAACGTATCATAATCAAGTCAATTATTTAAAACTGGACTTAAATTAAGCAATAAAGCTCAATGTTCTAATTTTGTACGGACTGAAATACGCGGATCTCACAGTTACATTCTGACTTTATATCACTCAAATATAATTCAATAAAGCTACATCTTGATGAAATCGCTAATAAAAGTGAACTCTAGTACTGGTGAATAAAACTCAAAATATCATGACCAAATTATATTTAGATGCGAGGTCTGCAAGGTAACTTTACAATTTCTATTCGAATTTTAAACAATTAACGCTACAAATTTAAGCTCACTGGCCAGCAATCTCGGAACTAAAGTTTTTCAATAGAAAGGAGGATGGGTCAATTATACATAGTGCTGCAGACATTTTGGACTAGACATTGAGTTTTTCACTTCTGTCGGCACTCCCGGAGTGCAACCCGTTGTTTTTTTTATACCAAAATGATAACCATTCCTCCTAGAGAATTTAAAAAAATATATCTACGAATACCAGCGACTAAATGTTGAATCTAAGTACCTATATGTGTTTTGTTCTTCAAGATAGAAGACTCCGGATTTACAAGGAAAAGTGCACTTTACCTACCTAACCCTTATAACTAAGAATAGCTGAAAAAACGAATTAAATAAATGCATTTGTATTTGTATTTTAGTATTTGAAAAGTTTAGGTTTAAGTAATTTACTAGAAATTAAATAGTTTTAATGAATTAAAATGCATCCCGAGATTTCGAACCCTGATTGCTTCAGTTTTATTTCATGTAAAACTATCACAGTAACCGGATACAATATTAATTTACTTGAATCATTTTAAGGATGCAGATAAAATTCATCGTGAATTGGTGATCTTTGCATGGAATTTCAAGAGCGCCCTGGGCCTAGCCCTCCTGAGTGCTGCTTGCGAGCGGTTTTACCGAACCGTGCGGGATAGCCTGCTAGTGTGCGTGAGAGCGACGACACTCGATGGTTCAACGAAGGTCAATGAGGGTAAGTCAGGGCTATAACCGCGAAAATTGAAGTTCGCAAAATGCGGGCATCTTTCTCTGTCACCCTTATTACGCCTTCATTTGAGTAAAAGAGAAAGATCCCCGCAATTTGCGAATTTCGGTTTTCGCGGTAGCCCGTCTGATAGAGGGCCTATTGTAAATTCGTACGTAAGTGTGACAGGGAGGCAACACTTCGAACGTGGTTCGCGGTAAGCCCTCAGGGTGGAACCGAAATTTGAGTCGTTAATAAGCTACATTGTCCTAAAGTAACTGTATCAAGAGAATGAAACGCAATAAAAATGGAGTATCGTACCGAATCCAAGTTCATAATTATGTTAGTCATGAATTATTTTGTTTGCCTTCAGTGTTTTAACAAGTTGCTCGATTCTACCTAGGTAGGTATAAACCGGATAATGATTTAACTTTTAGGCAGGATTATTTTTGAACGAAGCTTATACATAGTTACAAAATTTGTACCTATAGTTCGTTCAGTGATAACTATTAGTGACTAGCTGTTGCCCGCGACTTCGTCCGCGTGGAATTTTATCTTCAACATTTTACATCTTTAGTAGGTACCTATAATTTTCATATCCAAGCAATGTTGAAATTAAGTACTTTTCTTTTTTAGCAAGTTGTATGAAGTTTTAAGTCAAGTGGATTTTGATATTGTTAGTTGCTGAAATTACTTTTCTTGTATTCTCATAATAGGTACCTATGCCCTTATACAAAGATTCAAGTTCCGCATTCCGCACTCACAAAATATCTCCATACAAACTTTCAACCCCTTTCTCACCACCTTGGGGGATGATTTTCAAAAATGCTTGAATTAGTTTTCATGTTTTTTAATTTATTACCTTTTTTTCCAAAAAGTTAAAGTTCCTAGCTTAAAATTAAATTTACACCCCAAGACGACTTTCATCCCCTTTTTATCCCCCTTAGGGATTGAATTTCCAAAAACATTGCAATTACTTTTTTTGTAATCGGCTATGATGTCTTTCTAAGAAGTTTCAAAGCATTTGTAATGGATTCAAACTTTGAACCCCATTTTAACCCTGTTAGGGAATGAATTTTACAAATCGCTGAAACCACTTTTATTTTCTTCTAAAAATATCCCCAAATACAAAGATTCAAATCCCGCGCTCGAAAAAATGCATGATATCCATACAAACTTTCAACCCTGTTTTCACCACCATAGGGATGAATTTTCAAATACGCTGTAATTAGTTTTCTTGTATTTTAATATAATACCTTTTTACAAAGTTTCAAGTTCCCAACTTCAAATAAAATTTGCACCTGAAGACGAACTTTCATCCCCTTTTTAACCCCCTTAGGGGTTGAATTTCCAAGAACGTTGCAATTACTTTTTTGTTGTAATCGGCTATTATGCCTTTCTAAGAATTTTCAAAGCATTTGTAATGGATTTAAACTTTGAAACCCATTTTAACCCTGTTAGGGGATGAATTTTACAAAACGCTGAAATTACTTTTATTGTCTTCTAATAGTATCCCCAAATACAAAGATTCAAGTCCCGCGCTAGAAAAAATGTTTGCTATCCATACAAACTTTCAACCCCTTTTTCACCACCTTAGGGGATGAATTTTCAAAAACGCTGAAATGAGTTTTCTTGTATTTTAATTTAAAACGTTTTTACAAAGTTTCAAGTTCCTTGCTTAAAATAAAATTTGCACCCGCAGACGAACTTCCATCCCCTTTTTAACCCCCTTAGGGGTTGAAATTCCAAAAACGTTGCAATCACTTTTTTTATGTAATCGGCTATTATGCCTTTCTAAGAAGTTTCAAAACCATTTGTAATGGATTCAAACTTTCAACCCCTTTTTAACCCTGTTAAGGGATGAATTTTACAAAACGCTTAAATCACTTTTCCTGTCTTCTAATAATATCCCTAAATACAAAGATTCAAGTCCCACACTCGAAAAAATGTTTGATATCCATACAAACTTTCAACCCCTTTTTCACCATTTTAGGGGTTAAATTTTAAAAAACGCTGAAATTTGTTTTCTTGTATTTTAATAATATATCTTTTAACGAAGTTTCAAATTCCTAGCTCAAAAGAAAACTTTAACCCCATACAAACTTTCATCCCCTTTTTAACCCTGTTAGGGGATGAATTTTACAAAACGCTGAAATTACTTTTATTGTCTTCTAATAGTATCCCCAAATACAAAGATTCAAGTCCCGCGCTCGAAAAATTTTTTGATATCGATACAAACTTTCAACCCCTTTTTCACCACCTCGGGGGATGAATTTTCTAAAACGCTGAAATTCATTTTCTTGTATTTGAATTTCATACTTTTTTACAAAGTTTCAAGTTCCTAGCTTAAAATAAAATTTGCACCCGAAGACGAACTTTCATCCCCTTTTTAACCCCCTTAGGGGTTGAATTTCCAAAAACGTTGCAATCACTTTTTTGTAATCGGCTATTATGCCTTTCTACGAAGTTTCAAAGCATTTGTAATGGATTAAAATTTTCAACCCCTTTTTAACCCTGTTAGGGGATGAATTTTACAAAACGCTGAAATTACTTTTCCTGTCTTCTAATAATATCCCTAAATACAAAGATTCAAGTCCACCACTCGGAAAAAAATTTGATATCCATACAAACTTTCAACCCCTTTTTCACCACCTTAGGGGATGAATTTTCAAAAACGTAGAATTCAGTTTTCTTTTATTTTAATAATATATCTTTTTACGAAGTTTCAAATTCCTAGCTTAAAAGAATTTGGGGGTTGGTTCCATAGTAAAAGTTGCTCAGTGTAATCCCAAAACCTCCCTGGCAACGGGAATGCAGTTATTTTTTAGCTATCCTGTATATGTGACTTTGTGACCTAAGGGTTCTACGCACAGAACACTCATTGCTTGACAAGACCGAAAGGTCACGAATCACGTTGTCCTTCTCATGTCAGTTTGCTTAGTCATAACCTCCGTACTAATTAAAGATAGCTCTTTAAAATATCTTTACTTTACCACTACCTAGGAATAATTGAAAATGTTTAGTTACGTTCAATAAAATTGTGAAAAACGCTTGAATTGAGAAATATTTATACACTGAATTTCATTATAAAATAAATAAATAAATAAATATTATAGGACATTCTTACACAGATTGACTAAGTCCCACAGTAAGCTCAAGAAGGCTTGTGTTGTGGGTACTCAGACAACGATATATATATAATATACCAATACTTAAATACATAGAAAACACCCATGACTCAGGAACAAATATCTGTATCATCATACAAATAAATGCCCTTACTGGGATTCGAACCCAGAACCATACATATTATTATTCATATATCTTATTAGTTCTACGTTCTACCCGAAGGACAGTGGGTAATTTAAATTAAAATTGGAAACAACACCAACCACTAACGAAGTTTTTTTATGAAATCTTAAATAAAATAGGGGATACAAGGAACAATAACAAACATACTTAAATACCTATTTCACTAATAATTAGTAGGAACCTAATTAATTAGTTTTAAGTGAGCTTTTCAAAAAACGTATTGGTTGCAATTGTGTTAAAAAACATGCGAACTAATAGTACTAATACATGCATATAATTTAATTAAAATAAAAAACTTGCTAACATGTCCCATACATGTTAGCACATAAAAGAAATCGGAAATAACAACATTCAATATCAAAAAAATATAGCACAAAAAAAACTTAACTAGGTATAATAACTTTTTATAAAGGTCTATGACTATAACCTATCAGTAACATATTTAATCCGGTCTTCCCGCGGCCGGGAAAGAGCAAGACAAATCTGTCTTGCTTATATAATTATATTATAATTATTGTGTTTGAGTCCCTCTGTGAAGAATGTGTCTGGCTAGCTACATACGGTCTCTACATGTTAAAGAGATGTACGAGCTAACAGCAACCCCTATTGATTAATGGGTTTGCAGGTCAAAGTATTTTACAGATGGCGCCAGAATAGGCCCATATAACCATTTCAGTCGCAGAATCATCAAAGTGGTAACTAAATGTCAGATGTGTCGTAACAGAGTCCACACAATGTGTCTAGAATTGTTTCGAAACAAAGTGTCGTCGCCGTGTGTACACTTTTCCGTAACAAGGTGTCGACACATTTGTGTGCACTTTGCGTGCGGTTTGCGACTAAATCTGACAGCAAATTTGTGACAGCAAATGTCAATATAAAATACCTCTTGAAAACCAAGGTTTGTCAAACTACTATTAATGTCTCATGTGCTCGTAAGTAATTCTAGTAAGTCATCATGGGCGATGCAAATGATAATAATCGACCAAAACCATATAAACACCCAACACCCGTCAACCTTTTACAGAAAAGTTTTTAAAGAAATGCAATAAGCTACTTAGATCAGCCAACGAATGCTCCAAAAAGTTGTAGAGGGAAATGCTCGGAACACAATTTTTGACTCTGTAACTTGGTTTGGACAAGTTAGGAGGTGAACATATCAAAAGTCCCCGGCCGTAGCCCTTGAGCGGGGGGAAGAGAGGGGGCTTTGAAGGTCCCATTTTCCGGTTTTTCAATTATATCTCGGAAACTATGCATCTTAGCGACATGGCCACTTATACAAAATGAAAGTTAATTTAATTTGTTACAAGTTTATTCAGTCATTTTTTCGATATGTTGAATAGTTTTTGAGATATCCGCTCTTGAAAGTTTATTTAGGGCTCTCAATTTTATCTTGATATATCTACATCAGTGAAGGTGCTAGGCCGTGTATGGTATCGTTTTCGTATAAATCTGGGTTGCTGAATCCATTTAGTGTATCACATTGACACCATTCCACAAAATTAAAAAAAATATTTTTAGGGTTCCGTACCTCAAAAGCAAAAAACGGAATCCTTATAGGATCACTCGTGCGTGAGTATGTCTGTCCGTCTGAATACACAAAACAGTTCTTTACCTATAGATGACAGGAAAACCTATTAGAAATGTGCAGTCAAGCGCGAGTCGGACTTAATGTACGGAACCCTTAATACGCGAGTCCGACTCGCACTTGGCCGGTTTATTTAAAACTCCTCTTGACGCTTAACCGCTGAACCGATTTCGTTGAAATTTGGTATAGAAATAGTTTGCGTCCCGGAACAGGACATAGGATAGATCTTATAACCAAAATCATCTTTTGAAGGTATGAAAAGTGGCGTGGAAATTTGTACGGGAAATCAATAACCGCTGAACCGATTTATATTAAATTTGGGATGGTCTACATCTTTGATTTAGTTAAAAATGATAAAAAAACATGACTTCAAACCTAAACTTAAACAGTATTCACTTCAAGAAGTCAATTCTGAATTCCGCCCTACACCTCATTTCACACCTTTAAAGGATGATTTTTGAGATAACTTATTATGTCCTGTCTCGGGACTCAAAATATATGTGTACTAAATTTAAATTAAAACTGTTCAGCAGTTTAAGCGTGAAGAGGAGTTTAAAAGAAAGTATTTTAATAAGTTTATATGTTTTTACTTTGGAATGGTGTTAATGTGATACCATAACTAAATTTGGTACTGCGAATTTATACGAAAACGATACCAAACATGGCCTCGTAGCTTTACTGTTGTAGAAGTCAAAATAAAATTGAGAGCCCTAAATTCTTATTACTTGGCCAAACTTGTGTAGAAGGAAAAGGAAAAATAAAAGTCTTCGGCAGGAATATAAGACACAAATATAATATTTTTTTTTGCGTTACTATTTCAATCATCAAATATAAACATACCTTGATTATATTTAGAGAATGCTCCCGGTACTGAGTTTGTATGAAGAGAACCGGGAATTCCCGGTTCCGTTACTGTGTTTGTATAGAAAACCAGTACCGGGAGCAGTCCCTAATTATATTATTCTAGTGAGATCCTCATAGATAAACAAAAACATTTACTTAAAAAATTACAAGGTCGAAATGTCACGGAACTTTAGAGAGTAATATGTGAAAAATAAAAACTTTTATGACAAAAAAATCTGGACACAATTTAAGAAGCATCCAATTGCGTCGAGGAATCATCTGTATTTTTGCTTGTTTCATTACCTCCTCGCTTCTTTTTTGTCCTTTGTATTCTGTAGCAATTTGTTAGATCTGAAAATAAAGATAACTTGCGTCGTCACGGATGTCGATTTATAGGTTTTAGGGAGTGCAGAATTCGAAAACGATGATCATTTTATAATCCAAGATGGCGGCTACGTATTTTGTCATAAAAGTCGTCATGAATATCGTTTTATAGGTTTTAGGAAGTGCCGATTTAGAAAATGATGACCAGTTTGGAATCCAAGATGTGTGCCGTGCACTTTGTCATAAAAGTCGTCATGGATATCGTTTTATAGGTTTTAGGGAGTGCAGAATTCGAAAATGATGACCATTTTGGATTCCAAGATGTCTGCCGTGCACTTTGTCATACAAGCCGTCATAGATGTTGATTTATAGGTGTTAGGAAGAGCAGATTTCGAAAATGATGACCATGACCAATAAAACGACATCCATGTCGACTTTTAACATAGTGCATGGCCGCCATCTTGGATTCCAAAATAGTTATTATTTTCGAAATCTGCGTTCCCTAAAACCTATAAAACGACAGCCATTACGACTTTTATGACATACTGCATGGCCGCCATTTCGGAATCGAAAATGGTTATCATTTTCGAAATCGAAAATGGTTATCATTTTCGAAATCTATGCCCCCCAAAACCTATAAAACGACACCCATGACGACTTTTATGACATAGTGCATGGCCGCCATTATGGATTACAAAATGGTCATCATTTTCGAAAGCGGGGCCCCCTAAAACCTATAAATCGACATCCATGACGACTTTTATGACATAGTGCATGGCCGCCATCTTGGAATCCAAAATGGTCATCGTTTTCGAAATCTGCGCCCCCTAAAACCTATAAAACGACACCCATGACGACTTTTATGATATAGTGTATGGCCACCATTTTGGAATCCAAAATGGTCATCATTTTCTAAATCTGCGCCCCCCAAATCTATAAAACGACACCCATGACAACTTTTATGACATAGTGCATGGCCGCCATTTTGGATTTCAAAATGGTCATCATTTTCTAAATCGGGGCCCCCTAAAACGTAAAAAACGACATCCATGACGACTTTTATGACATAGTGCATGGCCGCCATTTTGGAATCGAAAATGGTTATCATTTTCGAAAGCCCCCCTAAAACCTATAAAACGACATCCATGACGACTTTTATGACATAGTGCATGGCCGCCATCTTGGAATCCAAAATGGTCATCGTTTTAGAAATCTGCGCCCCCTAAAACCTATAAAACGACACCCATGACGACTTTTATGACATAGTACACGGCCACCATTTTGGAATCCAAAATGGTCATCATTTTCTAAATCTGCGCCCCCCAAAACCTATAAAACGACACCCATGACGACTTTTATGACATAGTGCATGGCCGCCATTTTTAATTTCAAAATGGTCATCATTTTCTAAATCGGGGCCCCCTAAAACCTATAAAACGACATCCATGACGACTTTTATGACATAGTGCATGGCCGCCATCTTGGAATCCAAAATGGTCATCGTTTTCGAAATCTGCGCCCCCTAAAACCTATAAAACGACACCCATGACGACTTTTATGACATAGTGCACGGCCACCATTTTGGAATCCAAAATGGTCATCATTTTCTAAATCTGCGCCCCCCAAAACCTATAAAACGACACACATGACGACTTTTATGACATAGTGCATGGCCGCCATTTTTAATTTCAAAATGGTCATCATTTTCTAAATCGGGGCCCCCTAAAACCTATAAAACGACATCCATGACGACTTTTATGACATAGTGCATGGCCACCATCTTGGAATCCAAAATGGTCATCATTTTTGAAATCTGCGCCTCCTAAAACCTATAAAACGACACCCATGACGACTTTTATGGCATAGTCCATGGCCGCCATTTTGGATTCCAAAATGGTCATCATTTTCAAAATTGGGGCCCCCTAAAACGTATAAAACGACATCCATGACGACTTTTATGACACAGTGCATGGCCGCCATTTTGGATTCCAAAATGGTCATCATTTTCGAAATCGGCACTCCCTAAAACCCCCATCGACACCCATCTCGACTTTTATGACAAAGTGTTTGGCTACCATCTGCATGCAAGATATTTCTATTATTTTTACGTACAAAAATAGCCCCTGTCAACTTCCAACCGAGAATTAATCGATAATTTATTCGATTAATATTCAGATTAATTCAATTTCTATCTATGTTAGGTCGACTAAACTAATCGCGATTAAAATTTGAGGATTAACTTTTTTTATTCCATTAATTAGTCGAATAAACAGTTAATCTATTAAGTCCCATCTCTGACCACGGCATTTTTACACTTTGAGAATATCTGAAAACAAATGAACACAAGGAGCCATTTTGCAAATCCAGTAGCTTTGTTATTACTTTTGACAGCGCGTGTCATGTGTCTACACAGAGTCGACACAAAGTCGAAACATTTGCGACTACTTTGTGACTGCAATATTTCTCAGCCTTAAACCATATTTATACATCATAATTAACAAGTTTCGTAGTATGTAAAGCGTTATTTCTGTTATTTAAGTATAGTATATGCATCGAAGTACTAAAAATGCATCAAATAATATAGTTATGAACACAGGCACTGAGAAGTAAACAATTTCATTTCCGGCTAAACTAAAACAATGTGGTGGCGCGTTGATTATATTACACTTAGTTTATCAAATCACTCGAGCAGTTTAATTCCCCATAATAATTTAAGTCCTATTGTAATATAAATGCAAACAATATATAATTACGTCTTGTAATCCGTTTTAGAGATGGCGTATTAATGTCACTTATTTTTATTTAACTATTTTTCCATCTGACAGTTTCCATTTGACAGGAACAAAATGAACGAATGAACGAATGATTTTGGCATAAAGTAGTCGCAAACTCGTAACAATGTGTGCACACGGCGACCACACTTTATGTCACTTTGTGTCATGTGTCGACCCTTCCCCATTTCTGGTAACTGTGTCGACACGGCGACGACTCTGCGACTGGAATTGTGACCGAAACAGACGGTGTCGACACAAGATGTGTCTACACCGCGTCGTAACGGCGACTGGAAATGGTTGTATGGGGGTTTTACCTATCAATCCTTTAATAAAGTGTCAAATTCCTATTTTTTATGCCTTTGATGCCCTTTAAGCCAACTCTATACCTAGTCTGTATCTTTAGGTATTTAAATAAAAGTAAACAATTTGTACATTTTCGGGTAGTAACTAGTTATAACATTTATTGGTTAACAGACCAATTACAAATACCGCCTGGATCAGTCACTGAACGACCTGACTTTAACCTACATTATTTGATCGTGTAATCTTTTCATCTACCCTCAACTGGCTTAAGGAGCCGTTTCAGGGTAGATTTTGTTTACTTTTATTTAAATACCTAAAGATACAGAGTATAATAGAACAAAACTAGAGACAGGTATAACCTATGTCAGTTGTTGGCAACCCCATTGTTGCCAAAATTGGTAATGACAAGCCTTTGGTCAGGCCCCTATTTCACCAACGTGACAGGTGCGACAATTCGACAAGTCTCAATGTTGCTGACGTCACAGGCATCCATACGGTTATCGCTTACCATCGGGTGGGCCGTATTTCTGTTTGTCACCATCATTGTATTATTTAAAAAAATCTTTATTATATCGGCAAAAAACAGGTATTTCTCTTGTGATGATTATGATGATAATGCTGACAATTGTCACAAGATTTCAAAGAACTTTCGGTAATTCTTGACAGCAAATGAGTTCTGTGTCGGAATTTCGTGACAATTGTCGTATTTCTTGTGACAATTGTCATTAGCTTCGCAAAATAAGTATTTATTTACTGGCGATATAGTGGAGTTGTTTTTTAATTAACATGTTGGTGGCAAACAACCACACCGTCCGTCTGATGGTAAGCGGTTACCGTAGCCTATGGAGGCCTGTGACGTCAGTAACAGTGATGTCGACAAATGCGACATTTGTCACGTTGGTGAAATAGGGCCCAGGCTTAGAAACAAAATGTTTAACTTTTGTCACACATTTTCCATGGAGTTGCTTTCAAATCTCTTTCCATTCCTATCGGAAAGATATCTGTACAAGTAATCCGGTGCCAACGTAGAAACTACGACCAGACAGTTGAGGGCCCAGAATGTGACAGAAGCGAGCAGGCGTATGTACGTGCCGAGGATTGAACCGTGGAGGTTTCTGGAACAGGTAAATTTATTTTTCGAAATTCATATTTAAGTACTCTATCGCTCTTGCATAGTTGAGCGAGAGTGATGAGATTTTCGTTTTTCGCGCTAGAGCCTTGGGGTGCTTTTTCTCTCGTGTATCACAATCAAAACCTACATATTTCAGTTTATAATTTATGTAGGTACCGTAAAATGGGGTGAGTTGGGTGAAATTTGACTTTCAAACCTCGATAAAATCTTATTTTTACATGTGCAAAGTGAATGGTGTATATAATAAGCAAAGGTCGGACAGGGTGAGCTATTTACCTTATAATTTGACATGTATTACGTCATATTATAAAGCAAATAGCTCACCCCCGCCGACCTCTGATAATAAGTGGTTCAGACGTTTGTATTTTAGTTTGTATTTTATTTTGGGTAGCTCCATTTCATAACTTTGACGAAAAAGAGGAAAACCCACCTCACCCCGTAGTGCCTCGTATTTGGGGTGAGAGGGTTTTTCATACAAAGGTGATTTTGGAAGATTGTTGGATCGACTTTTTATTATTATGTGTATTACTATAGCCCCATTTTAAATTGGAATACATTATTTTCGTAGCAGTATCCTTAAAATCCCTTCTCACCCCCCTCTCAAACCTTCTCTCCCCATTCACAACCTAACTCTCCCCGCGAAACCTACTTACCCCGTTTTACGGTAGCTGTTACCTACTATGTCTATTTACTTAAAAAACAATACCTACAAATCAAAATGATTTGTTCAATGACTCAACTCACACATTAATTGAAGCATACAGGGTGTTGCAAGCGACGTAGACGAGCACGGAAAACACAACGCTCGCGGCAAAAGCGACGGTGTGGTAGCGGGCTTGTAGCCACAGCTTTAGGTTCACTATCAGGACTAAAAGGTGGTACAGTACTGCTCCAAAAGACCTGAAACAATAACATAGAGTTAGACCAAGATACTTGCAGACTTCTGCAACGATTTTGATAGCACACGCAGTGCAAGTGTTATTTTCAATGTCAGACTTCTTTGAAATTGTGACGTACATATATATAACACTTGCACTCTATTGACAATAACAATATAATCAATCATATAGCATATAAAACCATCTGATCTTCACACGAATTTTTCACCTGGTTATGGAGTCGTGCACCTACATTGTCCTTCTCTTCTCTATAGGTACACTTGTATAGAAATGCGCAAAATTTTGCTTTATATATGTACGTGTACTGTTTAATGTTAATAAGTGTTCCGTGAACAAAATTTTGTACGGAACACTAAAAATTCTACGGACGGAATAGTCCCTATGACGGAATTAGCTACATTGACCTTAATATTATATCTTCTTTACACAAGTTACAAATTTGAATAGTAAGTATATGATATCATGAGAACTCCTTAAAAACTGTTTTGTTAAAGGGTGTAATTATAGCTTACCACAGATCCACAGGCTTCATGTCTGCGCTGATAGCTGTGTCACCCACGGCCAACGCTGCAGCTACGTAAATCACCACAGAATGGTACACAGCTGCCAACATCCAGCCGCTAAACCGCGACCAGGACATGAGGCTGTTCTTACTGATAGACTTGTACAGCATAGGACTCCTGCAAGTAAAGGCTTGTTATAGTGAGTGCAGATTCATTTTTGATCTTATACTTTTAAACGAACAATTCTTGTACATACACGGTGGCTAAAAAATAACTGCATTCCTGTTGCCAGGGAGGTTTTGGGAGTATTCAGAGCAACTTTCACTAGGGGACCAACGCCTAAATCGCGAACAAAATTACCCTCTCATAGAAAATGGACCAGCCAAAATGTATGAAATAGCCAAATTTTTTTTTGTGATTTCGGAGTTGGTGTCACAGTTAAAGTTGCTCAGTAGAATCCCAAAACCTTCCTGGCAACGGGAATGCCGTTATTTTTTAGCCATCCTGTATAGGTATATATTTATTTATTTATATTTCGGGCTTCTCGGAAACGGCCCTAACGATTTCGATGAAATTTGCTATAGTTCTTGGGCGCGAAAAATCGATCTATTCGCGCATTTTAGACTTCTTATATGTTTTCTTATAAGCAGTGGTGGCCGAGTGGATATGACGTCTGACTTTCAATCCGGAGGTCGCGGGTTCAAATCCTGGCTCGTACCAATGAGTTTTTCGGAACTTATGTAGGTACGAAATATCATTTGATATTTACCACTAGCTTTTCCGTGAAGGAAAACATCGTGAGGAAAGCTGCATACATCTGCGAAGAAATTCAAAGATGTATGTAAAGTCCCCAATCCGCAGTGGGCTAGCGTGGGGACTATAGCCCAAGCCCTCTCGCGCATGAGAGGAGGCCTGTGCTCAGCAGTGGGACGTATATAGGCTGAAATGATGATGATGATATATGTTTTCCGAGCAAAGCTCGGTCTCCCAGATATTACTCATATCATAAATATTAAATGGCGCAGTCGGTAGGATCGTAAGCATCACTTCTTCTTTCTTCCTTTGAAAATAATTGAATGTCCCGTCTCGAAGTTGACGAGATTTTATTAGCTAAAATGTACGAAACTGGCATTTTTTTGCCATTTTGGGCTTCTGTAGTATAATTAATATTATTCACCTTTTGGAGAATGATTATGGGTTAAAAACGCCCCATGTATAAAGTTTTCTAAATAATACGTAGACTGAGATTAGGCATGAATGTGTAGTGTGAGTTAGGTAGATAATCAGGCCGCGTAGCCAAGATGCCAATCGCTAACGCTCCGTAGCGATCGAAACGCAACTCTCACTGTCACACTCATTTGGAAGAGTGATAGAGATACATAATGCTTTTCGTTGTCGAAGCGATAGCGATTGTAACCTTGGCTAGGCGGCCAGAACTAACTTGAGAAGTAAATCTGCAGGCCACCTCTGTTCGGTCACTGAGAGCACCATACAAGGCAGTGCCGTGAACAAGTTGTATATAGTCAGGTACATGGAATCGTAGATCGACTGGGTAGAAAACGCGCAGTTCATTTGGTAGAACAACTGGAACAAACAAGCCACTGATAGTGATGTTTGCAATAGTTAATTCAATCATAACAGAAGATCATTTATAAATAAATGGTGAATGGTTATCAAAATATTGATGATAAAAAGTTGTTGGTTAGGTTTTACCTATGGCTTCTATGACATTGGTTCTTACCAAGCTCAAGCTAAGAGCAAAAGCTAGCTGGAAATATTATAATCGAACGAGCGAGCGAAGCGAAGCGAAGTTCTTACATTCGACTTGGATCACGCGGCTGGCTAGCGGCACGTCCCGGCATTTCGATGTTTTTAAGCTGAACTGTCAGAAGATAGTTTGATACTCAAGAACTTAAGTAAATTTGTTCTAATTTAAATGAAATTGGGTAAACGTGTAGTTGAGGGCATTATATTTTAGTCATTAAATTTTGAGCAGGCTCGAACAAGAGGTTATTGAGCTAGAAGACCTTAAAATGCTAAAAAGCCATTTGTGAGGGGTCTTGCTATTCTGGTCATTTTTATTGCAAAAAAGTATGGTCGAGTTTGGTATCAAATGAAAGTGCTCAGTTTGTTACACATTTATAATATTGTCTTTTTAATTTTAGATTTTTTTCAAATATGATGACTATTTTGGAATTCAAGATGGCGGCCATGCACTATGTCATAAAAGTCGTCATGGATGTCGTTTTATAGGCTTTAGGGGGCGCAGATTTCGAAAATGATGACCATTTTGGATTCTAAAATGGCGACCATGCACTATGTCATAAAAGTCGTCATGGATGTCGTAGGTATTTATAGGTTTTGGGGGCGCAGATTTCGAAAATTATGACCATTTTGGATTGCAAAATGGCGGCCATGCACTATGTCATAAAAGTCGACATGGATGTC
The DNA here is from genome assembly GCF_963556715.1 of Cydia fagiglandana. NCBI lineage: Eukaryota > Metazoa > Arthropoda > Insecta > Lepidoptera > Tortricidae > Cydia > Cydia fagiglandana. Next base: position 1,477,088 of record NC_085932.1, on the reverse strand, counting down.
GTTTTATAGGTTTTGGGGGGCGCAGATTTCGAAAACGATGACTATTTTGGAATCCAAGATGGCAGCCATGCACTATGTCATAAAAATCGTCAGGGATGTCGTTTTTTAGGTTTTGGGAGGCGCAGATTTCGAAAATGATGATTATTTTTAAATCCAACATGGCGGCCATGCACTATGTCATAAAAGTCGTCATGGATGTCGTTTTATAGGTTAAAGGGGGCCCCAATTTCGAAAATGATGACCATTTTGGAATCCAAAATGGCGGCCATGCACTATGTCATAAAAGTCGTCATGGGTGTCGTTTTTTAGGTTTTGGGGGGCGCAGATTTCGAAAATGATGATTATTTTTAAATCAAAAATGGTGGCCATGCACTATGTCATAAAAGTCGACATGGATGTCGTTTTATAGGTTTTGGGGGGCGCAGATTTCGAAAATGATGACCATTTTGGAATCCAAGATGGCGGCCATGCACTATGTCATAAAAATCGTCATGGATGTCGTTTTTTAGGTTTTGGGGGGCGCAGATTTCGAAAATGATGATTATTTTTAAATCAAAAATGGTGGCCATGCACTATGTCATAAAAGTCGACATGGATGTCGTTTTATAGGTTTTGGGGGGCGCAGATTCCGAAAATGATGACTATTTTGGAATCCAAGATGGCGGCCATGCACTATGTCATAAAAGTCGTCATGGATGTCGTTTTATTGGTCATGATCATCATTTTCGAAATCTGCACACCTGTTTCAAATAAGGTATAGGTAGATGCATCCTAGTAAGTCAACAACATCTATATCTACTATCGAATTGTACTTTTGATAGTAGTAGTACGAAATGTAATCTGAAAGGAGTCAAGTAATATATTCCTGTAATGAGGAATCTACATTGATTCCAATTACTAGTAATTGTAGTATTCGAAAATTGATTCCTGATTCCTCATATGGAATTGTACTTAGTAATTCGGTATTGTTAGATTACAAAGTAATCTGGGAATCGGTAATCAGATTACAAAGTAATATCAAGTAATCTTGGAATCAGAAATCAATTACGAAATGCCCATCTCGGACTAAGTAGCACTGCATTCAATTGATCTTTTTGGCGAACCGTGAGTTCACAGTTCGGGGCGAACTACTAGTTATTGCGATAACATACCACTAACTGAGCCAAAAAGCAATGCTGAACTGCTGTACCTAGATCCATTACTAGTTTTCTTACCATTAAGTTTCCTAGAACTAGATTCTTATAGAACGAGTAATGTATTAAGGTGGCGAATCTTTGGTAATACCAATGACCCATAACCAGTAGGATCCTCTTCAGCATGGAAAATTTCGCGAAAGCGTAATCTGCAGATCTGTAAAAAAAGCAGGAGAGTCGTGCTTGAAATATTTCTCTTTTTATCTTTATTTAGGTGTTCGTCGTTGATCGATGATGTCAGTCTCTTAAATATTACATCCACTTATTTACTCAGTCTACGTAAATTATTCTGAAAGCCATATATATTCTAGAAGACAGCTCTATCATATTTCCAAAAAGCTTTCAGGCTACATTTCCCCTTGCCTATTCAGTTCGCAATTATGACAGTTCTCCCATTGAACTAAATCTGGGTCTGAACTTTGACATTCAAAGATCAGATTTCATCTATCTGATCTCCATAATCAGATGGAGATACACCTACTTCGACCATTGAATTTCTCAGTATTGATGTGCCCATACCTGGCAGCCTGATGGCCCTCCTTGCCGAAGATCCCAAAGCCTACGTGCGCCGCCTGAATCATGGAGATGTCGTTGGCTCCGTCACCGACCGCCGCTGTGATCGGCCGACCAGGACTATTCCTTATTAACTTTACTATCTAGAACAAGTTCATCAAATTAATGATTGTATCTATTGTATTTATTATAATTCGACAAGGCTCAGCTTAGTTTCGTATAAAATGCATAGGGAAGTGTTCCACATGCTAATTCCCAATACGTGACACCCTGCTGACACCTCCATTACTAATGACATAAGTTTAAAGATGGCATGTACTGGCACTCGAACGTTTACCTTAGAATATATAGGTACATACCTCCGCTTTTTGTATCGGGGACATTCTGCAACACAGTACGGCATTACAGTTCATTGCAACTTCGACAAAATCTGCTTCTACCGACTTCTCCAGAATCTGGTTGATATTGGCACCATCTACAACCAACGCTAGTGATTGACCCTCGTCTGCTATTCTTTTACATTCTTCTAAATGGGCTTTTATATCCGACTCTTCTTTCGCGCCTAAGATGAACATTTGCTTGGTATTTTCCGAAATGTAGGCACATGATTGTGCTACATTCAAAGTTGTTTCTACCTAAAAATTGCGTACCAAAATTCTTTCTTCGTTATTTATTAAAATCATTTTGAATTCTATTACAATTTCGTATAAAGTGATTTTGGAAACATTAGTGTGGTTTATTTTCCTACTTTACTTAGTCAAACATTGGGATCGAGTTAAGCAGTTCGTTACCAGCTCACCTTATCTCCAGTAAGCATCCAAAACTTGATGCCAGCACTCCGCAGCGACGCTATTGTTTCAACAACATCATCCTGTAAAGAGTCTTCTACTGCTGTTGCTCCAAGAAGGATCAGGTCACGCTCTAATATCCTGAACTGTTGAGTAATTTGTTCTAGTTCTTCAATACTGTTTTCTGTTTGTTTTTTTATTGCTGAAAAATAAATATAAAAATTTTAAAATGAATTTATTAGTACTTAAATAAAAATTTAGTTTTTTTGTGACCTTAAAATTAAAAAAAATAATATGCTATAATCTCAAGCTCTTTCACAAGTCTATAAATCCTCGTGTCACCTGATTTTAATTTGGAGTAGTATTATACAAGACTGATTTTTCAGTCATAATATACATAAGATACATACATTCACGAATTTCCTGATAATCCTCCTCATGTATCTCTCGGAATGCTACGGCAAGCGTCCGGAGCCCCTTAATAGCAAATGCATTAATATCATGGTTTATTTTATCAACCATTTCCTTATTTCGACAAAGCGGAAACACTGAGCTTTCTGCCCCTTTACAGAATAGCCAAATCTGAAAACAAGCATCTATAACTTTAAAGTATCTTGGAAATTCCAGTTATGGTCGAGTTAAATTTGATCGAAAATAACGCTGAAGAAATATTTAGGACGTAATTTATGTAGATTAGCTGTGTATTTTGTTGGATTGGAAAGGAGTTCCAAATATTACATACTTCATGTATACCTTTCCATTTTTATCTCTAAAAAGAACAGAGATTCTATTTCGTTCAGAGGTGAATTCAACCGATTCCAATTTCTCGTACACTTCAGTGTCTTCTTTCGTTTTCACGAATACATTGTTTCCTTCTTCTCCAAGAAATGTTACACCAAATCTGGCCGCCGCTTCAACAAGAGCCTTCTCATCTGGACTGGTAGCCTGGTACTGCACATTAGTCTTATAGATATTATTCATCATACCCCTTGAAGATTTATGTAGAAACCCATGTCCATTGGGGATGGTACCATTTTTCACATACTTGATTTGGTTTTTGGGTTCTTGTTTGCTTGACCCTGAAAGCCATTCACTGAGTTTACGCATGTCTGCCGTGGACGTCTGTGCAGTATGGCAGAGAGCGAGAATCAAGAAAAATAATTTGATATCTGCCTGAAAGAAAAGTTGGTGGTTAACTTCGCAATAAACGATCCTTTAAAAATATGTCAGTCTCTTTATGTCAACATATAAAAAACATTTTTTGCATTCATTTAAGCCTGACCTGCCCGGTATCCACCAGCTCTTCAGTACTTATGTCGTATAGCAATTTCTTCCTCTCTTCGTAAACATTTCCTTTTATAGAACAAACTTTGAAAGCCATGATGTTTTTCGTGAGCGTTCCCGTCTTGTCGGAGAAAAGTATCTCGATCTGGCCGAGTTCTTGGTTTAGATCGGAGGTGTTTGCAAGTGCTCTTAGACCAGTTTCTTTACAACGGAGGTCTTCATCCCATCCTATATATAAGGCACCTAAAGAGTAATTGGTTGACAATAATTACCCATGTATTCTTATCTGCATAAAAACAGTTTTAAACTAAACTTACCAATAAACTTGTATATCTCAATGGTAACGAAGAGCGACATTGGAATGATGTAGTAATACAACAACAAGAAAGAGAACACGTCTTGCATGACACCAGAAAATGGTTGCGGAAATGTAGCTCCCAATCCTAGATATAGATCTCTGGATTGTTGATTAACGTCGATATATCTCTTGGCGATGTAAGAAACTGCAATCTGTAAGATTATTATGCCGATGAAAACGAAGAGGCATCGGTTGGTGGCGGATTCACAGGAGGAGAACTTGTTGCTGACGTATTTAGCATTCAGAGCTAATTTCGTTTCTTCCCCTGAAACACGAAAATTATTGATTCCCATATATTTGGTCATTTCTGTTTCACATAAAGTGGGCCAAAGTATTTTCTTCAATGCTGAAAAGTTTACCCGCGAGAAATTAATTAGAGACCCGTTTTACAGTCTTGGAGTTACACATTTAAGAAGACTATAACTAATGCTTAGTTATCAGAACTTTCTGGTGAAGGCTTTTTTATTTCTTCTTAATTAGGTAATTCTGTGTTGACAATGGTGTTCAGCTGCTATCAATATAATAAATTAATAAATTAAGACAGTTCTCATTTGTGTTGGCAATTAGCATCTAAATAAATTTACTTAACTACTAAACCAACCTGTATAGACTGCACATCCTAGAGCCCACTCCGTGTTCAAGACTCTAGATCCTCGCATCATCAGCTTATCAGTTGAGAGCGGTAGACTTTCTGTCCCAGGGATTATTAGCCTCCCGAAAAATGTGTATAGATCTGCTATCGGATTCGGTATTTCTATGCGTAAACCTTGAGGTAAATTTTCTGTAAAAGAAGGAAAGAAGAAGACTTAGAAATATGAAAACTCAGAGAAAAATTTGGTCGTTCCATCACAATCTTGATAGCTGGCTAAGTGTCTCCTGCCATTAAGGATGACTCACGCTAGACCGGGCCGTGGCCGGGCCGGAGCTTCCGGAGCGTCGTTTTCTATGGAGAGCATCACGTGATCACCGGGGCTCGGGCGTGGCACGGTGCGGGCCCGGCCCGGTCACGTCCCGGAGCCTCCTGACAACCTATTTTTCTCTTCGGGTGGTATTCTACTTGTTTAAGATCTTTGTCCAATATGTATTGCGTCTCACTCTCTCATTAAGCAAAATGTGAGACGCAAATACACATTGGACCAAGATTGGACAGATGGAATACCACCCCTGTGTCGGAATATATTTGCCAAAATAAGAAGGTTGCAAAACGTCATAAATTTGTTTGTTAAATATGATGGTATAGCTAATTTGTTACTTGGTCGGTTTATATTAGGTACAGCCGTCTTTGATATAATATACGTCAAGATTATATAGGTTGGATAATGTCTTGATTTATTTTGTGAAATATGGAAGTGTTGCTGAAATGTAATTTAGTCGGATTATATTAAATGAGACATCTATTGATGTTACTGCTTGTAAAAATGATTCAATAATGAGAATGTAGGTTTATAATGAATATTAAGATACTATAGTTTTTTCTCACATTACCACTTATTATATGGAGTGTAGAAGTAACTTATTACTTAGATACTTTTTTATTTCGTACGAAGTTCATAGAGATATATATGACAATACCGTATCTATAATTGGTCACACCAAATTTGTCAGTAAATAAGAACAAAAAAACTATACTCATCCTTTTCTTTTGGGTGTTAGTACTAGTGTAAGACCAAGATAGCATGATTCTCTCTATCTATGTTTGAAATGAGGCAGTCCTTTGACAAACTATAATAACCATTTTTATTCATTCATTTAGAGTTCAACTAGTTCAACTGATCTTCTCTGCCTGCACAGAGTACAAATTTACATCATAACTATGCCTTAAAAGTAGACTCCACACTCGTGCGCGAATCTTGGCTTCGCACTGCGATTCGCACACGAGTGTGGAGCGGGCTAAACAGTTTTATGTCAACTTTTCACCATGATATTGATGCATACTTACTTTACTCTTTGCATCCAGGTGACTTGTTTACAAATGGCTTACCGCAAAACGCGATAATCAAAATTTCGTTATCTGCCTCTGTCGATAAGAAAAGCAGATATCGAGTGATTGCCTCTGTCGATATGCAGGGAAGCAGATATCGAGTGATTGCCTCTGTCGATATGCAGAGAAGCAGATATCGAGTGATAGAGAGGCAGAAACCGAAATGTTGGTTTTCGTGTTCCGCAGTAGATCCTGGGGTTAGTGAGAGTAACGCCCCATACGCAGAATGTTCCGTAATATTCCTAAGGAGCATTCCATGAAATTGTCTACCGTTGTCCCGTACAAACGCGAAGTTTCTGAAGATTTAAAAGTATAAGAGTTTCCTTTTCTATGACAAATAGTCAAAAATATGCACAGAAAAATAATCGCCTGCTTTAAATGCCGAGAAAAAAGTCGCAACACAGCAAATAAAATGCGTTTGTACGGGACAGCCCGTGGAATGCTCCCTTAATTCCTGCCTAAAATTACCCAAAGGCACTAACTACTGAAATAATACAATAGTACTCTTCGTATATTTTATTGTTCTTATATAAATGTCTAAGGGTGGTATTCCACCGTCCTATCCAATTTCTTTGTCCAATGTCATCGCCTCTCACTCTCTGATGTGAGACTCAATAGAAAGTCAGACCAAGAATAGTCTGCAGCATATTTGATAGCCCACGCAGTGAAAGTGTTATTTTACACGTCAAACTTCTTTATTATGTCGTATAAATGACACTTGCACTGCGTGCCCCTATCAAATCCGCTGCAGACATTTTTTGGTCCGACTTTACACATTGGGCAAAGAAATTGGATAGATGGAATACCATCCTAAAAGCTTGTAAAAATGCGGTATAATCCAAGATTTCACAGGTCCACCCGCCATTCTGACGTCAGGATGGCGGGTGGATCTGTGAAACATTGCATTATTTCACGCAAAATGTATGTTTTTATATTGTACCTACAGTGTACTTGCGTAAACTATGAATAGAAATCAGTGTACTTCTTCCGGAAACGAGATATTTAACAAAAAGGTCCACCCGCCATTCTGATGTCAGGATGGCGGGTGGACCTGTGAAATCTTGGATTATACCGCATTTTTACAAGCTTTTATTTAGTTTCACCTGACCGTTGTCTGTCTGTCTGTCTGTAATCAAATCTTGCAAGTTAAATTTGATCCACTTCCCGGTTTCCGATTGTAAGTCGGGTGACTATGCAATATTATGGTGTCATCGAGCTGATCTGATGATGGAGACCGGAGGTGGCCATAGGAACTCTGTGATAAAACAACGAAACCTAATTGTGTTTGGGGTTTTTAGAATTGTCTCGATGAGTATTAGTTGCCTGTGGAAAAAAGTACATAGTACAGTCATTATAGATTTTGACCCGTGAATAATTAGTTCTTGGAATTTTTTTTCGTAGGTCCCTCGGGGGGGTCACTGGGAGTGTAAATTCAAAAAGTAGGCTTAATCAGGCTCCTGCGTATATTCAAAAAATGGTTTTTTTCCAAAAAAACGGTTTTTCTTCAATAACTCGGCCATTTTTCATTTTACAGTAAAACCGTAAGGGCAAAAATTGTAGGAAATTTGATTCTCTACAAGTTAGTCCAGTCATTATATCCAAAAAACCGACTCTTCCCGTGAATAATCAGTTATTGGATTTTTTCTTCGTACGTCCCTCGGGGGAATCACTGGGAGTGTAAATTCAAAAAGTAGACTGAATCAGGGTCCTGTGTATATTCCAAAAACGGTTTTTCTTGAATAACTCGGTCATTTTTGATTTTACAGTAAAACCGTGAGGACAAAAATTTTAGAAAATTTGATTCTCTATAAGTTTGGTCCTCACAATTTTTCTTCTAGGATCGATAGTTTGGAAATAAAATTTGAAAAAAGCGACAAATTCAAAATATTTTCAACATGTCGTTTATTTTCAACTTTACGATATAAATGAAGAGGACTAAACTTGTAGAGAATCAAATTCTGAACAATTTTGGTTCCCACCTTCTTTCCCCCAAAATCGATATTTTAGAAATTAAACCTGAAAAACGCGACAAATTCAAAATATTATCATTATCTCCTATGTTCCACGCTTTACGGCATAAATGAAGGGAAACAAAGTTGTAGAGAATCAAATTCTGAACAATTTTTGTCCTCACGGTTTTACTGTAAAATCAAAAATGACCGAGTTATTCAAGAAAAACCGTTTTTCGAATATACACAGGACCCTGATTCAGTCTACTTTTTGAATTTACACTCCCAGTGATTCCCCCGAGGGACGTACGAAAAAAAATCCAAGAACTGATTATTCACGGAAAGGGTCGGTTTTTTGGATATAATGACTGGACTAACTTGTAGAGAATCAAATTTCCTACAATTTTTGTCCTTACGGTTTTACTGTAAAATCAAAAATGGCCGAGTTATTGAAGAAAAACCGTTTTCTTGGAAAAAAACCATTTTTCGAATATACGCAGGAGCCTGATTAAGCCTACTTTTTGAATTTACACTCCCAGTGACCCCCCCGAGGGACCTACGAAAAAAAATTCCAAGAACTAATTATTCACGGGTAGGGTCGGTTTTTTGGATATAATGACTGTACTAACAGTCGACGATAAAAGCTTGTACCAAAAATTATTTTTTTGCCAAAAACTTATTATTACATATCAAACTGCAAAGAATAAAAATTTATTGAATAGGTATTCATGATCTCCTTAGATGTGGCTGCTACAGTCTTGATTTGCCGAGTGATCATCGCTTTCCGGTTGCAACTTGGTGCCATCGAGGAATGTCCATGGTACATACATGAAAAAAAAATCGTTTATAATACAATTAATTGTATCACAATACCTATTTTGATTCTATCGCGAGCATAAATACACTCTTTGGTACTTTGTTTTATAAGCTAGGTGTACCTAGTGATTATACTAGCTGTGGCCAAGGCTTAGCCCGTATGGAATTTGGGCAGTTTCTCTTCCTTCCTCTCTATAAGTGCCAGTTGCATCAACCACATTTGACAGACTGATCATCGTCAGCCGGCGCGCCCCGCGCCTTTACTATGAAACTTTCCATACATAAAAATTTAGCGAACTCTTTAACGTTCGTAACAGTTTGGTGCAACCGACCCTAAGTAATATTTTTATTAATAAAAAATAATCAAAACATATACCATCAAAATTATTTACCATACTTCATGTCATAACAATAAAATTATAATACAGTCGCCATCAGATATATCGGAGCGGCCAAGGTGCTCACAAATATCTGAGCACGCCTTTATTGTCAAGGCGTTAGAGTGCGTGTTCAGATATTGTGAACACCATAGCCGCTCCGATATATCGGATGGCGACTGTACCTAAGCACCGAAACCTTACATAGCGCTGTTTTTTGGAAATACTGTAGGTACATTACATACATACATACATAATAATTATTACTATTTGATTTATCTTCACAGGACCGTAGGTCTACGCTACGAAGTCTAGGAGTATATAAAAGGTTTCAACTCAATACGGACCCGTTCCCGAAATAAAGGGTATCGACAGACAGACGGCCGGACGGGCAGACGGACAGACGGAGGACGGACGGACAGACGGACAGACGGACAGACGGACAGACGGACAGACGGACGGACGGACGGACGGACGGACAGACGGGCAGACAGATGGACGGAAGTGATCCTTTAAGGGTTCCGTGTTTTCCTTTTGAGATAAGGAACCCTAAAAAATAACTTTTGCTTATCATAGCGCTCTTTCTTTGGACATACGTATGTGTACAATAATATTAAATTTATTTTACTCCTCTTCTTATTTCTCACGTATGCAAGTAGTACGTACCTACTTGAAAAAAAAAACGTGAAAGACATCACTGTTAAGGTTACTAAGTCTAGGTATTACTTCTAGAACCAAAAAATATACTTACAGACAAACCTACGTACATACAATACACTTACAAATATTTTAAAAACAATCCTCCTACTTCAATATCATGGGTGCATGCCTGCATGGGTCCCATATGATATAGACATTTGATCCTTTACAAAAAACTTATCATCTAGCCTAGCCTATTGGTAGTATTTTCTCGAGCTTTACGCAGTTAATTCAGGAAGTTGTCATACCTACAAGACAAAAGCATTTCGAAAGCCACATTAATCATGGAACACCTCATCTATGTGTAGTTAATGCAAATGCTGTATTTGTCAAAGAAAATAAAATCTCATCACACGATCAGGGTTTCACCCTTAAAACACAGAAATAATTTGGGTTCGTATGTTTTGGCGCAAGATAAGGAAAGCTGGAAGATACTCCATCGACAAGAGAATAACTCTTAAGTTAATGATGATGATGATGATGTTTTGGATAGCTAATGAAATCCTAAAATACAGACAGACAAACACCCTCGAGGAGAGAACAGCATCAATGCATACTAATATATAGGTATTACGAGTACAAAGGCGAAAGCGGGTTCCTATGCAGATTCAAACGGCACTACACCATAATCATACCTATTTTTGCCAATACCTTGACGCGCGGGGTAACACGATACATTACCTGCATTCAACGTGTTCTTGCATATTCAAATACATTTAGTATCTTTCTACAAATTTAATATCACTATTTTTTCTTTTGACATGTTTATTATACTATTCAGCCCATCGACACCCCATACTTTGATAAATTATGAAAGCCCTTGTTACCAACATTGAGGCATAGAAATAATCTTATCGAATTAAAATGACTGCTGTTGCATTTTGGTGGCACATACCATACTTGCTTTTAACATAGACGTATTATACTTACTTTTCTTTAGGTTGGTATGATTGGTAGTAAAACGTCAAACGTCATTTGAATTGTCGTGAACGTGGAAATACGTGGTTATTTTTTATTGTAATTGGTAAACTGTGTGTATTGGTAAGCTGTTATTTAAATGGGGGCCAAATCTTTAAGGAAATGTGAAGTTTGTAGTGGGTGTGTAAGAAGACTAACTACTGACGCATTTTTGGCCAAATTTCCAACTTGATCCGAACAGGTCGGTAAACTGATGTTTGTATGCAATATTTTAATTTTTTACTTTGAGTCGTTAACAGTTACTAATTTAATTAGTTTTAGTCGTGTACAATTCATGATTAAAACGATAATATTTTGTGAATAAAACACAGTTATTTATTATTAAGTAAAAAACTAAGTAACCTATGACACGAATAGTGTACGACCAATTTTATCGATAATCTCTTTATTTCAGATGTCGATTATGGGCAAAGCTGAGGAAAAGGAAATGAGGATTTGGCGTATTTATTTACCTATTCAAAAGCTGAATGGAAACAAGTTCATTTGTGGAAATAATTCTCCATCCAGTGCCTTCAATAAAAAGGGACCAGATTAAAAAAGAATGCGCGCGAATTCAGCATATTGTAATATGCCTACTTGAATAATAAACTATGTTATTTTTATCATGTAAAATAAAATTGTTTTTATATATATAATGTTCTTTTATTTTATTAATAGGTAGTACAGTAGGTAAATACAGCAGCACGTATCGCACATTTATCGATATCGATAAACAGTAGGTACTGGAAGTGTCGAGCCCTAGCGTTGTTTTTTTTTGTGTTGGTAGTATTGTGTGGTTTTTCTTTTTTTAACAATTATGGCCTGGATGCGAGATCTTTAAGCCTGTATTTGGTGTGTTGGGATATGTACGTTCATAATTCGGTTCGAGGATTGTTCGAGAGTGCCGACTCTTAAAACGTAGTGATTATATGCTCTTTGATACTATTCGAAAAACATGACAGCGTCAAATATTTAAAAGTCGTAAAATGTAAAAAGGGATACGTGGAGAAATAAGAGGGAGGCCTTTGCCCAGCAGTGGGACAATATAGGCTCATAATAATAATAATAAAATGTAAAAAGGCATAAGAAAAGAGTCCAAACATATTATTTAAGAGTCGGACCAAAGAAGGACTTTTTTAAATATTAGATCTAAGCATTAGAATCTTAGTACTTATAGGCTAAGCCTAAAGTGCCATTTCAATGCAAGCTAATGAATAAATATAAACTAGCAACCCATATTTAAAATCAATTATATTGTTATCTTCTTCTGCACGACTTACAAAATATACCTAATTTCCAAATCGTTATCTTATACTTTTTGAGTAAAATAGCTGTGACATATGGACAGACAGACAGACAGAGACAGACAGACAGGCAGACAGACGGACGGACATGACGAAACTGTAAGGGTTCCGTTTTTGCCATCTTGGCTTGTTTTTCACCAGAGGAAAGTAAGTAAGTAGATAGTTTATTTTTTGTAACCGACACAATTCTATCTTAGTGTAACGAGCTTAATAGTTTTTATTTACTTACTTATTTTATTGAGAGCGCACCACCGACATTCTTAGTGGTATTCGCTGTGGCCGAAAACAGCTTGTAGATAATTATCTTATACCGATACTTTTTAAATTTTTGTTACTTTGTGGGGCGCCATTGCCATTGGAAATTTCTCCTCTTTTAAACTCGTTTTTCATGCATGGGTTCCTGAAATTGAACATATCTGAACTGAACACATGAACACTGAAGAACGTGGCATTGATGGGAGAAAATAATGTCAAAACCAGATAAGCTGAAAAATCTACATTTGTAGAATGTAACTAAATGCATTGGGTACCACTACAATTTGCTGACGACTACCTAAATATTCCATAATATCAATATCCAGTGAGGAAAACGGGAACTATGTTTGTATGGAGAACCGGTCATTCCCTTTCCTCTTAATAGCTTAATATACTTCGGCACATGATTATACATATTTATTAATAGGTACATGCACTGTATTTCCATACCTTAAGCAGAGAGCCAGACGGTGAATGCTGGATATTGGTTTCTGAAATCTTGTTATTGTTTTACCAAACGTTGTTTAATTCTGCCGTGTGGACGGCTTCGAAAGAATCTTGAGTCATATGTAAATAAAGCTCTTTACATCATGTTGTATGTACCTCTTCTTATTTTTCCGAACGTGTCGACGTGGATGTACGCCCTAGAGTATGCAGTAGCCTCTTAATCAGTCATTAAGGCAGCTAGGGCCAATATTTTGATTATATTATTTCCTTCCGTATCCGCTTGCTTCCGATCGAACCATTGTTTTCAATCTGATTGACATTTGTCATGAACAGTCAGCTCGGACGTCCCGGTCGGCTCGGATAGGGCTGGGTAGGACTCGAGCCCTTTGAATCCTCTGCTTGAAGACTACTCAATTTTCTGACTCTTATAATTAAGTTTAAACTCGAGTTCTTTTCAACTAGATAGAGACCAAAGTCTCTTGTAGAGACTTGAGTACTTTTCAGAGAATTCTCGTTTTTTTACAAAAAAAAAATCGAAATGCATTGTCTTTATGTATAATTTGTAGATTAGATACGTACATAAATCATAAAATAACGCTTAATTTCGTTACTGTTATATAGGAAAAACCTATAAATTTTTTCACGGAGTCTTTATTTGGAGGCTCGAGTCCTTTTGAGTTGCTCTTAAAAAGGACTACAAAGGACAGAAGTCGGGAGAAATTTTTTAAGCGCAGAGTCTCGTAAAAACGAGCTGTGCCTACATCAAATTCAGACTCAAAGGACTCGAGTTCCTACATGTAAACACTAGAGGCTCGGACATTGCTTGGACAGCACTAGTGTTAATGTAATAAACGGGTGGCCCTGACGCCCCGGCCCCGGAACGGCCCGGTCACGGTGGCGCTCCTGACAGCTCCTGCGTCGGCTCGCTCCGGCCCGCCCCGGTCCGGGCACGGCCCGGTCTAGCGTGAGTCATCCTTTATGATACCCACAACGTCTCCTGACACTTTCTCAAATCAAATGAGAACCGCCGTAACGCAACTTTTAAATAATTTAAGCCTCAAAGAACACCCTCAACGGATAAAAATTTTTCGTTTACCAGGAGTGCATCCCACAAGAGGTAGTGGGACCCTCAGCGTCTTCAGATTCGTATCCCCGTCCAGATTGGCCGTGGTCACGAAGCACTTGCCCTTGACTCCCTCAGAGCATAGCAGAACCAAGTCTGCTGGGACTTCGGACCCCTCCTTCACCCGGACCAGGGTGCCGGGAGAGATGGCGGAGTTGCGAACCTCTTTGATCTTTCCTTCTTGAAGTACTTCCACTGAAATTTAAATTGGAAATGAAGTGCATTGATTTTGTTACTATGTTTTATAAGGTGTAGTGATGTAATGAACAATTTTTTCCCATCGTATTTTTTTGGAAACGTTCGTATTTGTGATGCTATTTCAGTCGTTTCAGCACATCAAATAAACGAAACGTAATATTCGTTCTTTAAAAACGTAATATTCTGGCTCACCCATCTGGTTGTTGACACGGCCATCGTTCCCGTGCCGCCGCCAGTCCTCGTGGGCGCTCTTGATCGCCGTAACCATCACCATGAAGGCGAGGGGCACGATACTTGTGAGTGGCGACACTGGGCTATCTGTAAAATGTTGTAAGTGGGACAAGTCAACACGAAAAAGAAATTAAAGAGATAGGAGAGCCCCTCTTCTCTTAATGTCCATAAGTACATCTAAATTGACAAATATGCTGGCTATAGTACATATATGATTGAGGTTTCAAAAAGAATCAGAAGCTTGGACTCGACCCTAGTTTTTATACTAAGTATACCTGATCCCAGTATTTGTGATAAGTACTTACCAATAGCTAAAGAGATTATTGTAACTATCACGAAGTAAACATGTATGACTCGACGGAACTGCTCAGCCAGGTTCTTGGGCACGAAAGTAAGCAGCGTGTATCGGGAGGTTTTGATTTCGTTGTGCCGCTTGCCAGGTGTTGTCGCACCGACCTCGATCAGACGGGTTTTCGCTGTTCCATCTTCTTTCTTAGCCTGAACAATGAAATAGAAAAACTAAAGTCTGACTAGAGCTGAAAAGTGATACCACGTGTATTGCGCTGCAAGCGACTCAACAACTTGACAACGACGCGCAGCTTGACAACGTTTTCCATTCTTTCAACACCCGGCAATCTGTCGTGGCTATTAAATTTGTAAAGTCCAGCTATTTATTTACTAAAAGCAACTACCGAACAACGCCATTACATGCTTTACGAAGTCTACGACATTGACGAAATCTTTAGATTTGGTGGAAGTTATATTTTAAAAGAAGAAGAAAAACTTACCCTACAGCCAAATATGGTCCTGAACCACAAAAACCAGCTGGGCAGCCAATTAAAAACTGATTTCGCCTCCATCGTCACCAAGTCATGCGTATACCCAGGAAAGCATGTTTAAAACATGACACGCACGCTGCAAACTAACTTTAACAATACGATATCTAAATCCCTTATCAATATCTTGTCTTGTCGCAATCGTGGCGTGTTCATCTCATTGTTAGGTACTTTAGGTACTTAAAGTATAGTAACTGATAATACATAAATATTATTACAAAGACGTAAGGTCGAACTCTGCTCAATTGAGTGTTAATGTCATTCGATTCATGAAAAAACCTCTCAGACGGCGCCTTTCAATTTATGCCGTGGTTATCGCCTTATCGGGGTTTTCCAAACGTTTTTACTGTATTCTCTCTGTGTTATATATTTGTTTTGTGCAATAAAGTGTTTACTACTACTACTACGTTTCTGTTCCATCTCTTCCTTTTATACGGCAAACAAAATGTCGCAACCACACTACATTTAAAAGGGCCGATTTAAAGTAGACCATCACTATAGTTGTAAGTAGGTACTTAAATGAGATTATGATATATTTTTTTTTTTATTTATTTATCATAAAGTACACAACACTTTTATAAACATTATATTCCTCGCCAAACTGCAATTGCATATAATTGCATGATATAGCTTTTCATACTTATATAAAAACTGTCGGAGGACATTTTACTATACCAAATCCAAACCAAGAAATTGCCGATATCACAGCCTCAGCAATATGAAACCGATGAATCGCGGTCACCATTATTATACAGAGGGCCTACCGCGAACCACATTCAACGTGTTGCCTCCCTGTCACACAAACTTACGTACTTAACAAGTGCGACAAAAAGGCAACACGTCGAACGTGGTTCCCAGTAGGCCCTCGGCGTGTGTTTATCAAATTCCGTTAATTGCGACGTTAATTAAAGGCTTTAAAAAGCTCTTTTTTGGTTTACACAATATTATTTTGATTTATTTCTAAAGTACTTAATGATCAATGTGTTGAACAAATAAATCTTTGAATGCAATGTACTTAATCCGTTTGCGGTACTTGCGGTAAACACCAAGAGAAGAGGTTACATGCCTATTGTCTATTTTAATAAAAAACTTTTTTTATAAAAAATAAATTATATTTAAATTGATTTTCTTAAGAAATATTTCGCTATTTGTTCACTAGGTATTATTAATAAATAAATAAAATATATCTTGAGGTCATTTACAATTATAATATGTAAGTACAAAGTCGAGAAAGACAAAATTACATACATGAAGTACTATCCCTAGTAGCATTTTCGTTGGGGCCCACGGTGCCAACGGTAGGGAAAACGTTGGGATGAGGTTCGTTCCGTAGCCAACATTAATTTTGTATTGGCCCACCATCGCATTTACCAACATTCGCTGTGGCACAGATGCCCAACAATGGGCCTTTGTGTATTTTGGTACCGTTGGCTAAACAACGATAATATTCGTTGGCCCAATGATGACATATATCGCATTTACCAACATTGGCAGTGGCAGTGATGCCCAAAAATGGGCCTTTGTGTATTTTGCTACCGTTCGCTAAACAACGATAACATTCGTTGGCCCAATGGTGACGAATACCGCATTTACCAACATTGGCTGTGGCATGGATGCCCAACAATGGGCCTTTGTGTATTTTGGTAACGTTGGCTAGTCAACGATATCATCCGATGGCCCAATGATGACAAATATCGCATTTACCAATATTGGCTGTGGCACTGATGCCCAACAATGGGCCTTTGTGTATTTTGGTAACGTTGGCTAATCAACGATATCATCCGATGGCCCAATGATGACAAAAATCGCATTTACCAACATTGGCTGTGGCACTGATGCCCAACAATGGGCCTTTGTTTATTTTGGTAACGTTGGCTAATCAACGATATCATCCGATGGCCCAATGACGACAAATATCGCATTTACCAACATTGGCTGTAGCATTGATGCCCAACAACAGGCCTTTGTTTATTTTGGTAACGTTGGCTAATCAACGATATCATCCGATGGCCCAATGACGACAAATATCGCATTTACCAACATTGACTGTAGCATTGATGCCCAACAATGGGCCTTTGTGTATTTTGGTAACGTTGGCTAATCAACGATATCATCCGATGGCCCAATGATGACAAATATCGCATTTACCAATATTGGCTGTGGCACTGATGCCCAACAATGGGCCTTTGTTTATTTTGGTAACGTTGGCTAATCAACGATATCATCCGATGGCCCAATGACGACAAATATTGCATTTACCAACATTGGCTGTTGCACTGATGCCCAACAATGGGCCTTTGATTATTTTGGTAACGTTGGCTAATCAACGATAACATTCGTTGGCCCAATGGTGACGAATACCGCATTTACCAACATTGGCTGTGGCACGGATGCCCAACAATGGGCCTTTGTGTATTTTGGTAACGTTGGCTAATCAACGATATCATCCGATGGCCCAATGACGACAAATATCGCATTTACCAACATTGACTGTAGCATTGATGCCCAACAATGGGCCTTTGTGTATTTTGGTAACGTTGGCTAATCAACGATATCATCCGATGGCCCAATGATGACAAATATCGCATTTACCAACATTGGCTGTGACACTGATGCCCAACAATGGGCCTTTGTTTATTTTGGTAACGTTGGCTAATCAACGGTATCATCCGATGGTCCAATGATGACAAATATCGCATTTACCAACATTGGCTGTGGCACTGATGCCCAACAATGGGCCTTTGTTTATTTTGGTAACGTTGGCTAATCAACGATAACATTCGTTGGCCCAATGGTGACGAATACTGCATTTACCAACATTGGCTGTGGCACGGATGCCAAACAATGGGCCTTTGTGTATTTTGGTAACGTTGGCTAGTCAAAGATATCATCCGATGGCCCAATGATGACAAATATCGTATTTACCAACATTGGCTGTGGCACTGACGCCTAACAATGGGCCTTTGTGTATTTTGGTACCGGTGGCTAAACAACGATAACATTCGTTGGCCCAGTGAGCACAAATATCGCATTTACCAACATTGGCTGTGGTACTGATGCCCAACAATACCAGTTGAGTTTGCTTGTGGCGTCACTAGATGGCGTTACTGTCTCCAAACATCGAAGTTATAGTTATTTTCTCGATTATTCCGAATAAAATCACAATATTTTTTAAAAGTAACTTATAAATCTAATAGCTATAACTATAAAATATATACATAAATTTAAAAAAATGTATTTTACCAACATTTTCTCAATTTAAATCTCAAAAAACATAAATCTCGCTTACGAAGTTTCGAAGTGCGGTTAGTATATATACAAATTAGAGTGTATAGTAAGTGTACTTGCTTCGGCAGTACATATACTAAAATTGGAACGATACAGAGAAGATTAACAACAACTGCTGCCTAGGGCCTTCATGTGGATACAACCAATGCCTACCGTAGTGTAATTGTAATATTTATCAGCAAAGGCCCAACGTCGTATTACACAACCACTTACTTAACGTAGGCTAACCTGTAGGACTCGTAAACAAAAGCCCATTACATAATTAGACTGTAGGCACACTATAAATTACACAACTATTTACCTACGGTAGTATTGTAAGAATCCTACACAAGGCCCAACGTTAAAGTTACAATGTTGGCCCTTTGTGAGACAAGCTGTGTTGGGCCTTCAACCTGGTGCACGACTACCTACCGACCTACCTGACTTGCCGTTGGCTAATTGTTGAATTTGCAAACAGAAGCACAACGAAAAAATTGCCCTTTTTTATTTTTTTGCAGTTGGCCCTAGAGCAAGCCATACGGCCAAATGTAACAATTAACCAACCATCAAACAAATGTGTATAGGCCCAACCACGGCCCAACCAAAACCACCACCGTTGAATAATTGTATGATTTATTTAAATAGGCCCAACGAAAAAATTACTCTAATGGCCCTCTGTTGGGAATCTTCGGGAGGGCCTTTGTCGAGGGCCCTCCAGCAAATCGTACGGCCAAATGTAACAATTAACCAACCATCAAACAAATGTGTATAGGCCCAACCACGGCCCAACCAAAACCACCACCGTTGAATAATTGTATGATTTATTTAAATAGGCCCAACGAAAAAATTACTCTTATGGCCCTCTGTTGGGAATCTTCGGGAGGGCCTTTGTCGAGGGCCCTCCAGCAAATCGTACGGCCAAATATAACGGTTGCCCAACTAATACGTAAACAAAGGCCCAACAAAATCCCTACAAGAAAATGCTATTAGGGATCAGACTATCACAGAGGCACAGCTCAAAATAAGGTAAGGTGGAGTAAAAGAAACACTGGGACAAGGAGATACTTCTGTGATTGCCATTCCATCTTACCAATAAAAACTAGTATTTTCACCACACCAGCTCGGAAAAGCTAACATTGCACTTCAAAAAAAGCAAAGGTTCAATTTTGGAATCTTTAGCTTGCTCGGGTATCAATATTAGCACGAGCGGTTAAACAACAACTTTGCCCCCTTGTAAAACAAATTTGAACTATGTTTTTCTTTTTCCCTTTCCTTGTCAAATACAACGCTTTTGAATGTACAATTTAGCTATAGAACCCTACGGCGCCACAATCACGGAGCGCGACGCGCGACTGTAGGTACAAACTTTGACTAGAGAGTTAACCTAGGTTTTAATCATTGGCTCCTCGCTTTTATCTGAATATGAATATCTATGTATAAATTGTTTTTGGCATTTATTAAATATTTTAACTAAAATTCTCTTACATTCCTAAATTTTATACACTATAGGCAGATATGCAAATACCTATAGGAACAAGTACAAAACGATAAAACGACTATCAAACAGGCTAAAAATAAAAAAAACCTGAACAAAACTAAAAAATCAGAGGGGCTACCGCGAAAACCGAAATTCGCAAATTGCGGGGATCTTTCTCTTTTACTCCAATGAAGGCGTAATTAGAGTAACGGAGAAAAATGCCCGCAATTTGCGAACTTCGATTTTCGCGGTTATAGCCCTGTTTCGCATTAAAAAAAGGTGCGTGCCTTTTTTACATGTCAAATACAGAGTACTATAGCCACACTCCAACACACCCCTAATAAAATTATCTCAACCCCGCAGCGCAGTGGGGGATTGACTGAAACTTGACCAAATCACAGCATTCACAGCTCGATTCGTCAACGCGATAACAACACTTTCTAAATACTAACCCTGTATTGTATTTTTTTATAATACTTATGTAGGCTTGTAAATATGTATCATTATTTCTATTTGTACTATAACTGGTCCAAGTATGTAAATGGACATATTTCTAATTTTCTAGTAGGTATCAGAGTAGATTACGTATGTGTGCGTATGTATTAACTCGTACAAAAATGATAAGAAATATCTAAAAGTACATTATTCTGCTAACTACGATACAAGTGCAAAAAATAGGAAATTCGCAACGAGTGGCCATAAATTAAAACACGACCGAAGATAGTGTTTTAAATCGACACGAGTACCTATTCGCACATGTATCGTACATTACGTTTTACAGTACATATGGCCCTTTAAATTTTCAGCATAGTTAGGAACATAATGTGCTAAGAGCGGTAAAGTAGCACCATAATTATGTACTGTAAATGTATTTTTAATACCTATTACATACGAAAAGTAGATAGGCAAGGAATATAAGAAGTTAATAATTAATTACTTACACAATTTAAAAAATAACATTATTATTTTCGTTGTATGTCTAATATTTAAAGTTTAACAGCAATGCTTTTTTTTAAGATACTTACGCCAAAAATAGGAATAATAATTACTAAAATATAAATTATTATTTAATTTAGGTACCTGCACAAAAAAATGTGTTAATGCACAGCTGTGAAGTAAGTAGGTTAATACTTTTTAACTAAATACTTACTTATCACTAATTTCACTTAATCGACTTAACGCTTGGCGTTCTCTTTACTTAATTGATTCAATCAGCTAACTTGACTAATCAATATACCCTGTATTACGTAAGCCAATCATGGCACGTTTACAAAGATCCATCTATTGTTCTAAAAAATAGTCGTATTTGCTAATGCAATAACCCGTAGCATAGCGTATTCCTTTTTTCCCAAAAAACTTTTTTCACAACTGCTCCATATCCGGAATATTTGTGGTTAAGGAATATTGTCTATGGCACCCTCATTATCAGTAGTCATCTTTCATTATCTTTAGCAGCAACAAGTGTGACAAACTATATTTTTAGACACTTACAAAAGACTCTAGCACACTAGTGGTAAAAACATTGGCACCAGTGTCAACAAGTTGATTTCCCTTACTTATAATATATCTGAAAAGTATCGATAACAGTAAGCCCTAGCCTCTCCAAATGCCACCGATAATCGCATGTGATCTGCAATACATTGCGGCGTTTGGTCGATCGATTGAATTCGTTGCTCCTACTTAGCCAGCAATGATCAGCAGGATTTGTAAACACGTCTGTTGAAACCTTAAAGGACACATTTCACAATCTAGTGGTAAAGACAGAGCCTCCAGTATCAACGAACTGCTTGCTCTTACTGTCTGACAAGTATCGATAGCAATAGTCAGGTACTAGTGTTGTTACTACAACTAGTACGTTTAGCAGCCAGAAGGACAGGGACGAGCAGAGCCGGGTGTACGTGCCGAGTATTGCACCGTCTATTTGTCTGGAACAAGTAATAAGTTAAAAAAAATCTTTGATACACAGAACTTAATTACGGCACCTTAAGTGTATTTCTACTGAACACATGAATCAATCAATCAATTCATTTATTTGTCGAAAAGGAGGCAGAGTTTCAGGTGTTACATGCATAATATAATTAAGTGCTCCACTTTTGGCCATATGAGGCATACAAGTATTTAACGTGAGTGGCGGTGTATACAATTTATAATTATTATAATTAATGCAAGCGTAATATTGGTTACTTAAACGAGCCTCATTTCTTTTTAAATGTACGCGCGCAAAAGGAGTTTGACGAATGTCAAGATGTAGCCCGGTGGATTAGGTGATGGATAAATTGATCTTTGTAATCTTATTTAAATATAATAAACCAATGGAGGATAATACACTAGTACCTATTATACTTACAAGTTTATAAGAGAGTAGCCGAGGTTGAAGCCGATGTAAAATAACACGGACAGTAGGATGCTGAGCACGAAGTAAAACGTGTGGTAGCGAGCCTGCAGCCATAGCTTTAGGTTCGTTATCAGGACGAGAAGGTGGAACAGGACGGCTCCAAAAACCCTGCCAATAAAAAGTTAGGTTAGGTTACAGATCTTCTTTCTCATTTCCTCATTACTGTTTTGAACACCAAGGCTCTCCATTCAGCACGATTTTCCACCGTCTTAATAATAGGCGCCTGTGTAGATCCCTAGTAGGCCTTAAAATATCTCGGGTCGGTGGATGTCTACTAACCCATCCTCCATACTGCATCCTCCATGCCAAGCACAAGGAGTGCCTACTACCAGCCTGAAGGTGTGTTAGCATACAAGAGCCACTTACCAAACGTCCATAGCCTTCATGTCAGCGTTGATCACGGAGTGTTTTATCGCCAGCGCGCCAAACGTATAAATGATCACGGAATGGTACACTCCTATCAGCAGCCAGGCGGAGAACCGCGACCACGACATGAGCTTGTTCCTGCTTATGCCTCTGTATAACGTCGGGTCTCTGCAATACATTAAGTAATAATTAAAACCTGTAGTATGACTGGTCAAACACAAAACTGTGTTCTCGTCTTTTCTGTAGAAATACCCAAAAGTTAAGGACTATACCTACAGGTTAATTATCTTATTTAACCCATAAGGGTCACCTTCAAATAGCCGCTGCAGCTCGCGAGCCGCTATTTTCCGACCTGCGTTAGGCCTACGTACCTTAGGAGTAATTCTTTAGGCCACCTCTGCTCAGTAACGGAGAGAACCAAACACGGCAGCGCCGTGAAAAATAAATTGAAAAACGTCAGATACAGCGAGTCGAATATTGACTGCGTCGACCACGCGCTGTTTATTTGGAAAAACAACTGAAAGAATAATAAAATCATGAAAAAAAAATACTTTTTATGAATAGGAAAATGCGCCTAAGTAGAAAGTGGAGACACTATGGTGACAGACATGATGGTGAGAGACCTGCGTTTTTGAAAATGGTGTGTATCCTTTTACATATTTAAAATTAAAGAATCATAATGCCGGATTATTTTCAAACGATCTTAATAAGTATTGAATCAACTTTAAACAATTTGACATTACTAAAAATGGTTGAAGTATTCATTAGTCGGCATTGGAAGTGTTTCTAGTTTGTGTATCTTGTATGACTTACCATTAAATTCCCAAGTACTATATTCTTATAGAAAAAATATTGTATTAAAGTAGCTAATCTTTGGTAATACCAGTGCCCCATAACTAGTAGGAACTTCTTTACCATAGAGAACTTTGTAAAAGCAAAGTCTGCAGATCTGAAAAAAATATATTTAAATTACTCTCAGGTTACACACAAAAAACTCTGCGCAGGATTATGGTTAAGGCTTCTACAGACCAGACACATGACATTTTATAGATAATTGCTGCCAAATTGTCTGCGATTACCAGTGACGTTTGGAAAGTCCATCAGTAGTAACCTATTAAAACATGAAATCTTACCTAGCGGCTTGGTAGCCTTCCCTACCAAAAATCCCAAAGCCCACGTGGGCCTCGTGGATCATGGATATGTCGTTAGCTCCATCGCCGATGGCCGCGGTGATCGGCCTTGATGGACTGTGCTTTATTAATTTTACTATCTGTATGAAAATACACAGTCATTAACATTTAGTATCAGCATGTGTGTGACGATAACGTTTATTTTGTTTATCTCTTTCAAATTAATATTAGAACACAAGTCAGTACCCTAAATGCGCACTTAGACGGTGAGAGCATTTGCATGCCAATTTCGTTACATTGCGGTAGTTGATTCAACAGTTTTTGTTCTACCTTCTGTACCAGGCGAGTAGCATATTGATACTTACTTTAGCTTTCTGTAAAGGAGATAGCCTGCAGCACAACACAGCATTACACTGCAAAGATATCTCAGTAAACTCAGGAGCCGCGGGCTTATCCAAAATCCAACTCATACTCTTCCCGTCCACTACGAGAGCCATATCTTTGTAGCTCGGCTCCGCTAATATTCGTTTGCATTCTTCTAAATGTGACTTGATTGCTTCGTCGTTGTCTACTCCTATTATGTACATTTGTCTACTATTTTCTGATATGTGTGCGCAGGACTGAGCTACGCTTATTGCAGTTTCTACCTGGAAAAGACGAGAAATCGGTTACACTCTACAATTTATTTTTCTTGCTGCCGCCTTATTACAGACTCTAATGTTCAGTTTATTTACTGATGAAAACAATCTATTCACGAATAAAATTGGCACCCAACGTGGGACCATTTTTTTGTCTTACCTTATCCCCTGTTAGGACCTATATCCTGAGTCCCGCGTGACATAGTGATGCTAACCTATCTGCTACATCATCCTAAAGGCAGTCTTCTGCTGTCATTTCAATGGATTGTAACAAAATCTATTCACCAAACCAAAGTAATTGGCACCCAACGTGGGGCCAACTTAACTTATCCTCTGCTAGGACCCATATTCTGAGTCCTGCTCAACGTAGTGACGGTAACTTGCTCGCTACGTTATCCTGAAGTCAATCTTCAACTGCCATCTCAATGGATCGTAACAAAATCTATCCACTAAAAAAATTGGAACCCAACGTGGGGCTATACTTGTCTTAACTTATCTTCTGCTAGGAGCCATATCCTGGGTCTTGCGCGACGTAGGGATACTAGCATATCTGCCACCTCATCCTGAAGGCAGTCTTTTACTGCCATCTCAATGGAGAGTAACAAAATATTTATTAATAACATTGGCACCCAACGGGAGGTAATTCTTGACTTACCTTATCCCCTGTTAGGACCCATATCCTGAGTCCCGCACGACGTAATGATGCTAACGTATCTGCCACGTCATCCTGCAGGCAGTCTTCCACTGCCGTCGCACCTACTAACGTCAAGTCGCGTTCGAGCATCCTGAACTGGTGTGTTACTTGCTGTAGGGCTTCCGCGCTTTTAACGTCTTGTTTCTTTATTACTGTAATTAATGGGAAGTCTTTTTAAATTTCTTGAATTTATTTGCGAAAAGATGGAAATATGCCTAGATTTATAG
Source organism: Cydia fagiglandana (assembly GCF_963556715.1). Classification (NCBI taxonomy): domain Eukaryota; kingdom Metazoa; phylum Arthropoda; class Insecta; order Lepidoptera; family Tortricidae; genus Cydia; species Cydia fagiglandana. Next base: position 1,451,585 of record NC_085932.1, on the reverse strand, counting down.
AACCGCAACCCGAAAGACTGGCTCACTTTGAAACGGTGTGTGGGTACTCACATTCGCAAACCTTTTCGTATTCCTCATCAGGTATCTCCCGGTACGCGATGGCGAGGGTACGCAGACCTTTGTTAGCGAACGAGTTGATGTCCACATTGGTGTCGTCAACCATGATCTGGTTGACGCACAGCGGAAACACCGCGCTTTCTGCACCTTTGCAGAACAGCCAGATCTGGAAAAAGCGGATAGTTCGGATAGTTAGGATAACACACTCTAATCTATTGATGCCGACTGTATAAGTTTATACATAATAACAGACTCACCTTGCCATCTTTATCCCTTAAAACAACAGACATCCTTTTCCTCTCTGATGTAAATTCGATAATCTGCAACCTCTCGTACATTTCAGTCTCATCTCCCAATTTAACTATTAGATTGTTTCCGTCTTCACCCAGAAACGTGACGCCTAGTCTATCGGCCGCTTCGACTAGAGCCTTCTCATCAGGGCTACTAGCTTGATAATCTATGTGTCCAACGTTGTTAACACTCATCATAGCATTCCAAGTAGACGTATCAACTACGCCATTTCCGTTAGCCACGGCTTTTTTAGGTTTCTTTCTTCTAAACATGTTCATAAGTTGGAGGTCTCCGGTCATGGATAGGCGAGCGCTGAGTCTTTTCATGTCTTCGTTGGATATCTGGACTGAGTGGCAGAGAGCGAGGATTTTGAAAAAGAATCTGATGTCTGCCTGAAATAAAAAGTCGGTGGTGAAGTTATGAACGGGATTGATAATTCTGAATGAATATGTCGACGGGTAAAAAGTGGGTAAAAATGCTCTCAACTCCGTCTATAAGCTACTTATAGACTTACTAAATATCAACAATTAAGTATCAAAGACTTACTAAATATCAAAGTCTTATTAAACCTAAATTAGAAGAACTAGACTCTGTTTGATAAGGCCAAACAAAAGCTTAAAATGTCAAATTTTCTGGTTGAGACGACTTTATAGAAAAATGTAGGTAACATGTTGACAAATCATAGACGATTATAATGTTCTAAAAACTTTCATCGCTATCCATGCCGTTATATTATATATACTAGCTTCTGCCTGTGACTTCGTCTGCATGGGATGATAATGATGATGATTGACAAAAATCCTAAAGTTTCTCGGGCTTTTAACTATCTTCATACTTCATATACCATTAGTTTTAATATAGTTTTATTTAATATTAATTTCATTTTAAGTAGATAGTTGTATTTATTGTTAATTTAGTCTTTTAATCATGTTTTGTAGAGGTAAATGTTGTGATAATACCAAATTTCTTCTAAATTGATTCAGCGGTTTTAGCGTAAAAAGGTAACAGACAGACAGACAGAGTTATACTAATCAGTAATATGCGGAAATGGCAACAATTGTCATCGGTCAACGGTATGATTACAGTTACATGAACTGATAGCTTATCTCAAAACCTTGATACGGGGCAGTTTGCTGAGTATGTACCTATAGTTACACCCACTTACAGGTACAGACTAAGTACCTAAACGTTTATGTTCTATTTCAACTGACTGTAAAGCTAATCGGTACCAAATAAATTGTTGAACTGATACAGTTTCAAAGTTAAAGTACTAGGTACTTAAATATTTTTACCGTCTAAAGTCGTCTTCGTTTTAAGAAGAAGAAGTCGTCGGCAACGTCAAAGGTCTGCTAGGCTTAGAGGTAGAGTTGGGTTAGCAAGAATAGTGCCGCCAACCCACCACGCAAAATAGGCGTAAAAATATGACGTAGAGTTGCGGAAACCAAGCCCGCGAGAACCTATAACCTATATGTCTGTGTCTCACGGAAGTTTTGTATCTGACCTGCCTAGTATCCACGGGTTCTTCAAACCTCCCAATATCGTAAAGCAGCTTATCCCGCTCCTCATATATGATCCCTTTGATGGAGCAGGCCTTGAACACCATGATGTTCTTGGTGAGGGTGCCCGTCTTGTCGGAGAAGAGGATCTCCACCTGCCCCAGTTCCTCATTCAGGTCTGAGGTGTTGGCGATGGCTGGCTTCCCAGTCTCCTCGCAACGGAGCTCTTCGTCCCAACCGATGAATAGCGCGCCTGGAAAAGGTCCGCAATTATTTTGATAGTTTTGTTATATAGTCTATACTGGTGATGCTAATAGACTTGAGCATTCACTGGAACAGAATATCAAGCATTCGCAGTTTTCTAGCAGATTTGGCGAATAGTTCGATGAACGCTAAAGTTAGGCCAAGAAAAATCTGCAGTGATTTTGATAGCCCACGCCATAAAAACATATGATTTCATAGGTATTTGATGTGTATGTTAGGGCACAACATTGGTCATGACTCATGACATGACTCGCTAAGTCATGGTGACCGATTAGTTAACATGTCCCACGTGACTGATTAAGGCTGCCCTTGGCTTTGAACTATTATTACTATGTATAGAACCGGCACAGAGAACCAACATTTTGCGTCAAAAGTTGTTGTTGTTTTGACAACAAACCATAGAAGCAGAGCGTGATTCTCGCGACCTAAACGCGTAACAACCGCCATAAATTACGACGCTTACGACGTTTTACGAGGTCCAGGTTGCGATTGCGGCATTTCATTGTTTGATAAGGCTTATCTATAGTAATAATTACTTAATGGCCCTTGGTTACAATTACAACAGAAATACATTTTACGTTCCAATATTCTATTAACATAATTTAGAAGTTTTCATCTCTTTAACCCAAGTTACTAACGCGTCTTCAAATTTTGCAGATCTCGATTAATCATTATTACAATACAAGGAAGTGGTATATAACGATATATATTATTGTTATCATACATCGTACGTTTTCATTATTAAAGATAAACTTTATTATCTGATACCATTAATTTTATAAATATGTAAATACTAAGCAAGATTAATTATCTTTGGTTTTGACGTTAAAATTATGCCTCTTTTCGCAATGATAAATAACAGCAGCGATATTTAAAGATAAGCCCAAAAAAACATAAATATAAACTCACCAGTAAACTTATACAGCTCAATAGTAACATACAGCGCCATTGGAATGATGTAATAGTACAGCAGCAAGAACGAAAAAATATCCTGCAGTATCCCTGCGACTGTCACAGCCGAAGTCCCGCCGTACAGGCTAGGCCCCAGGTACAGATCCCTGTTCTGATAGTGGATGTCATTGTAGACCTTCAGGCCGAAGCTGATGAAGACCTCGAGGACGAGGATCGCGATGAAGACGAACAGGAAACCGTTGACTGCGAGCTCGCAGGAGGAGAATTTGTTGCCGGCGTATTTTGAGTTGAGCGCCAGTTTGGTTTCTTCGCCTGAAATGGATGAGATCGTTGGAGATTGTGAGGTTATTGTATTTTGAATAGAATATTTATTATATTAAACTAAATGTACATATAAGCCTAAGAAAGTTTAGTTTACCAACTGAGAAATGAGAGATAAATGCGTAATTTTACTTAGGATCGAATTAATCGATTACTTTTTTGTTAAACCTTAAAAATAACTAATATAAAACAATAATTTAAATATCCAGTCAGCTCTCAGCGAGCTGCGTTCGGGGGACCTGAGCTTTCAGCGCCTTAAAAGAAATAGTGGCATAAAACTCTGACCTGTATACACCGCACACCCGATGGCCCACTCAGTATTCTTGACCCTGGAGCCCCGCAGCATCAGGTTGTCGGTGGTAAGGGGCAGGCTCTCCATGCTGGGGATCTCCAGGCGGCCGTAGAACGTGTACAGGTCTGCCACCGGGTTGGGGACCTCGATCCTCATGCCTTGAGGCAGGACGTCTGTGGAAAGACAATGAACTTATCCATTGCGAGATAAACTCGTAAATACAAGGTTCGTGGCTTTTGTTTGCTCATAAAAATGTAAAGTAGCTTAGCTTGTATCCTTTTTTACTCACCGGGAGTATACCCCACTAGCGGAGGCGGTATCCTCAATGTCTTGAGGTTCGTCCCTCGAACCTAAATTCGCCGTTATTACGAAGCATTTTCCCCTTTCCCCCTCGGCTTACAGTAGCACCCAGTCTGCCGGGTCTTCCTTACCTCATTCCACTCATTCCCATGCAACAGTTACAGACAAAACACACAAAATTTACACACCCTAACACACACACAGCCTAAACTCACCAGGAGTATACCCCACTAGCGGAGGCGGTACCCTCAACGTCTTTAGATTTGTCTCCCCATCCAAATTCGCCGTTGTGACGAAGCATTTTCCCTTCTCCCCCTCTGCGCACAGCAGCACCAAGTCTGCTGGGACCTCTTTGCCTCGCTTCACTCGTACTAACGTGCCTGGTGCGATGGAGGAGTTTCGGACCTCTTTGATCACGCCGCGCTGGAGTATTTCAACTGAAAGATGTTATTTGATTAATAAAGCCACACATCGTTAGTTTAAAAATCCGTTTTATTTATCGTCGCTGATACTCTTCAAATACCTCTGCTTATAATACCCCGCCCCGCGCTTGGTGCATCGTCAGCGTCAAGATCGAGTTTTACAAGCGGGTGTGTTATGTTTATGTTATTAGTTGTAGTTTTAGTTTTTTGCATGCCAGATGCTGGTCAAATATGTGTTACCTAATAATATTGTCTGACCATCTTTTGTACCATATTTCATACAAAATAAAGTTATTTGTATTTGTATTTTAACACGCAAACGCTCCTTCAAAAAAATATTGTTAGAGAACTTGCATGCGATTGCGGTATTTGGTAAATCGACTGAATTAATCTCCGTGTAGGTATATCGAATATTGCATGCGTTCTCGCGCCGTATAAATGGGGCTTTATATCAGGTAATTTTGCGGTGATTTCGGACTAAAACGAATTTATGAGTATGTGCCTATAACATTACACATGATTAACTTAACACGAAACAATTGTATGCAGCTTTTAACTAGCCCGTAGTCGCCATAAACATTGTTTACCATCCGCCGCCGAGAAACGGTAGACCTATAGGTGTAGGTATACAGAACAACTGCATAATTTTTAGGCTCTTAGATACTCATTATTTAAAAAACTCGAACTGAACAAGTAGATAATTCCGACTGATTCCGTTTAAATTCTAACGAAATGTGACGTTAATTTCACTTTTCTGAAGATTGTTACAGTTAAAGGTGAGTTGTAGTAGGTACATGAGAGATATCTTATCTTTGAAGTATTACTTTCGGCATAATCTGAAACCAGACAGTGACCTTCTAAATCATAGCTTGCTATATTTGATAAAGATTTATCACGGCCGAATGATGTCAAGGGTAATCTAAGATTTGGAATAAGTCTTTGTTAAGAGTTTCATTTCCTATTCAAATTTATCATATCACCGACTGTAGTTTTTTTAGGCGTATCATTGTCCTTTCTAGCGAGGCCAAACAATGAAGCTTTTAAGATTTTCACCTAAGATACGTAGACATGATGATACAATTTTCGGGCGTAGCAAACCAAGTCAATGTTACTTGCAGTTTGACCTATGTTTCACATTAAATATGACATAAATTGAAATTTTAAACAATTGAACAAAAAACAGTAGAACCTCGTTAATTTGGACGGGCAAAAACCGGACATTGGCGGATTACAAAGGTTTCCAGATTAGCATCTGCAAAATGCCTAGGCCGAAAATTCGGGTGCTGAGGAAATGGGAGGATATAGGTAAGCTACGGCTACCGGAAGCAGAAGAATGAAGAGCAAGAGAGGTTATTTAATATTTCGATTCCTCGGACTTTGTGCACGATAAATCCCTTAGGCTGACTTTCCACCGAAGAGGAGATGAGATGAGACGAGACGAACGGGAATCAAACAATTTGTTCAGTTGTTCGCTCCGCTGGATTACATTCAATGCTATTGGTCACCTCTCATCACCTCTGCCTCTTTGGAAAGGCAGGTTTAGAGTCCATAGACCACAGATCCCTTACCAATCTGGTTGTTGACTCGACCATCAGCCTTATGCCGCAGCCAGTCCTCGTACCCGTTCTTGACGGCCGTCACCATCACCATGAAACTAAGCGGCGCAATGCTCGTCAGCGGTGACACCGGGCTATCTGTAAAAAAGTTACATTTATAATTTATGCCTTGTGACAATGTGCAGTGTCCTAGCAAAAATCCCGTTCAGGACCGGGAAATGTCATGGCAATAATTGCCTTACTCGTTTATGGTACCTACTCTAGCCTTTCAGGCCACGTTGTGTGATCAAAAACCATAAAGTTGCATAGCTTGGCACCGTGGGAACGTAAAACACGGAACGTTCAATTATATATAATAAGCACCGTACCTATTGTGGGAAAAAACAGGTGGAGCATCGATTCTCCATGTGCAGCTCGAACATGACCACTTGGAAAGATATATTGGCATATCGAAACTTTTTCCAACCATGTCGAAATTGCAAAGGCTTGCACTGAGAATACAAAGGTGCTGTAAGTTCGTGTTCTTCTCTCACTCTCACTGAGCGTACGCGTGAGCTAGATGGAAGTTGGTGGAAGGACCCATTGGTGGTCGAGATAAATCTGCCACCCAGGAAAAAATTGTTACATGGTATAATTGTTATATGGCGAGATATCGACTCCTTTATTTAATAGCAAAGACTACCCCCAGCACGCGACTTTGTCCTCGTAAGTATTGAAAATCTTGCGACTGTTTCGTCTATTGCGTCTCAACTCACCGCCATACATCAATACAAAAGATATGAGTAGCTAATAAAATAAAGGATATGTTTGGTACTTATATGGATTAGTCAATTCTGGGGAAAACCTTGATAAGAATGTAAATTTCAATAACCTACAAGTTTTATCATTACTCGAAGCAATTTCAAGTGCGCTTGACTGAGTTCAGCTAATTTGTAAGAGAATTCCCATTCCCACTTATCGTATGACTTCACAGCTATTTACGTACATCTGTAAGTACACTTCCGTTATCTACTACGTGTCTAAGAAGTAAGTAGACCGTACCGTAAAATGGGGTGAGTTGGTTGAAATTTGACTTTCAAACCTCGATAAAATTTTATTTTTACATGTGAAAACTGAATGGTGTATATAATAAGTGGTTCGGACCTTTGTATTTTATTTTGGGTAGTTCCATTTCATAACTTTGACGATAAAGAGGAAAACCCACCTCACCCCGTAGTGCCTCGTATTTGGGGTGAGAGGGTTTTTCATACAAAGGTGATTTTGGAAGATTTTTGGATCTATTTTTTTTTATTGTGCCCCATTTTAAATTGGAATACATTATTTTTGTATAGTTTGTTTTTTTTTAGCATTAGAAATAAGGTAAACAATCTTGACGTGTCTTTTAATTGAAAAACACATTTTAAAAATAAGTTACGGCAAATATGTAAAAATTATAAATCTAATACGATTATTTCTGTTCCTCTGCTTTCATAAGTAATAGTTACTGATTTTTAAAAAGCGTTTTTCAATTAAAATACATGTCAAGATCGCTTACCTTCTTTCAAAAATAATTTGGCCAAGTCCGAGATAGCTCGAGGCATTTAGTGTTCCGTACGGCTACCATCAGTTTGGCATTGACATAAACGATATCGTGAACGTAATTTACTTCCTATAGGTATATCTCTTTCGCACTAATATGTAATAATAATACGAGCGAGATGCATAGAAAGTAAATTACGTTCACGCCCACGGTAGCGTTTATGTCAATGCCAAACTGATGGTAGCCGTACCGCTCGCATCGTTACATTTTACAGAGGTTGTTTGCCTGTTTTTAGGATACCGTATTCAACTACACACACAGTACAATAGTACAAAGTGTCTAAGTGCGAAGGCCGAAAGCCGAGCTTTAGCAAAATGTCATCGCTTTAGCACAGAGCAATAGTACAAGTGTCTAAATGTGAAGGCCAAAGGCCGATCTCCGCGTAGCCCGAAGGCCCGAAGCGTCCAGGATGTCAGTGCTTAACACAGAACAATAGTACAAGTGTCTAAATGCGAAAGCCGAAGGCCGAGCTCCGCGTGGGGCCGAAGGCCCGAAGCGTCCAGGATGTTAGTACTTAAACACAGAACAATAGTATAAGTATCTAAATGCGAAGGCCGAAGGCCGAGCTCCGCGTAGGGCCGAAGGCCCGAAGCGTCCAGGCTGTCAGTTCTGTGTTTAACCACTGACATCTTGCAGGCGTCGGGCCTTCGGCCCTACGCGGAGCTCGGCCTCCGGCCTTCGCATTTAGACACTTGTATTAATTACCTGTGTTTAGAACTGACCTCCTGGATGCTTCGGGCTTTCGGCCCAATGCGACTTCAGCCTCTGGATCTTGCGACTTAGACACTTGTACTTAAAAATACTTGGAAAAGTTACGGGAGGCGCGCGTCTTTCGGACGCTTCGGATCTTCGAATCGCTCCTTCGGCCTTTGCATTTAGTTAGATTCTTGTACTATTGCTTTGTGTTTGAATACCGAAGTCGAGCATCTCGCGAATGCTTGATGTATTATAATAAGGCTGCTATTTAACTGATCACCAGATTTAATAAAATTTAATACCAAAAAAATCTACTTTACCACCCTAAAATAATGAATGATCACCAAAATTATAACACCATTTTAATGTGAAATGATTACCAATTTTATTACATTTTACTATCCTATTAAAGGAATTGACACCAAATTAATCATTATTAACCCAAAAATTGTAAATAATTACCAAATTTCAAACCCCAATTTAATGTCAATTGATAACCAAATTTTTACATCGTGCTATCCTATTAAATAAAATGACACCAAAATAATCATTGTAAACCCAAAAATAGTAAATGACCACCAAAATTAGAACTCCATTTTAATGTAAAATTATAACCAAATTTTTAAATCTTGCTATCCTATTAAAGCAAAGCAAAATTTTCTAGTAGCATTTCGTTTCTATATGGGTTGCAGTTCAAACCTAACCTAACCCACTTTTCTAGTAACATTTCGTTTCTGTAAGGTTCGCAGTTCAAACCTAACCTAACCCACTTTTCTAGTAGCATTTCTTATCTGGAAGGGTCGCAGTTCAAACCTAACCTAACCCACTTTTCTAGTAGAATTTCGTTTCTGTGTGGGTCGGAGTTCAAACCTAACCTAACCCACTTTTCTAGTAGCATTTCGTTTCTGTAAGGGTCACAGTTCAAACCTAACCTAACCCACTTTTCTAGTAGCATTTCGTTTCTGTAAGGGTCGCAGTTCAAACCTAACCCACTTTTCTAGTAGCATTTCTTTTCTGTAAGGGTCGCAGTTCAAACCTAACCTAACCCACTTTTCTAGTAGCAATTCGTTTCTGTAAGGGTCGCAGTGTTAACCTAGCCCACTTAACTGATAGCAGTACAAACCTAAACTAACATACTTTTCTAGTAGCATTTCAGTATGCCTACCTAAGTTATGCGGTGCGGGGTACGGGGGTTGAGCGGGAGGGGCTAGTAATTTTGGCATCATTTTACTTTATTTGGTAATATGTATACATTTTTTGGTATCACAGTGGTTTATTTAGGTGAAAATATCGCATTTATTTGGTCTTCAAGATTTGGTGATAATTAATGATTTTTGGTAATCATTCAATATATTTGGTATTCAAATACAATTTTAAGTGCAGTCGTAATTAAAATGGTGGTACATTTGTAATTTTAGGCCTTATTTTTTTGGTGTTCAGTAATTTTTTTTGGTAAGCATGATTTTTTAGTGTTCCGTACAAAACTTTGTTTACGGAACACTTATGGGATCACTTCGGTCTTGCAAATCAGTTAAATACGTTTTTCTCAGAGACCGTTTGACATAGATACCTAAAATTTGGAACAGTTATAGCAATTACCACCACTCATATTGTGAATAAGTCAAAACTGCTTATTTCTTATTAAAGGGGGAAATTTAGGGGGCTGAGAGGGGTAGGCTGAAATTTTTTTCATTTGTAAGAATCGTGTGGGGTACCATTAGAAAGCTTGCAAAAAATTGAGTCGATGGACTGATTTTGACTTCATTTTAGACTGCAATAGTTTCGTCAAAAAATGCATTTAAAGTTGCAAGTTTTCATACAAAAATTTTCACCTCTGTCCTGGCGATTTTCGCGAAAACTATAGCTAACAGGCAGCTGACCAGTCAATACCCAACTTAAAGAAGCATGGAGACGGCGGGAAAATTATCAGCTTAACTTTATCTTTATTAGTTTTTCAACTGCAGCTTGACCTTTGGTTGCTTAGGGCTAGCTAACTGATGCTTACACTGGTCAATTCATATTAGGCGAGAAACATCCTTAGTTAAAACTTTGGCATTGAAATTTATGACTTATGTCTTTGACATAAAGTTTAATTCTCCTTGCTTATTTTTGTGGGATATTTAATTTTATCTTAATAGCCTACTATAAGTATGAGAGAGATCTACAAAATACGACCTTATTATATTGCAAATAAGTTTCAATTTCGAACGGGCTTTCCAAGCAATGGACTAGCATCTCAAAAATCTGAAAAATTCAAATTAAGAATTCCGTTCTTGACTGTCGTTGTGTTTTTTTTTTCCACAATAGGACACATAGAGTTAGTAAGGCGTATAGAGATAATAAAGTCATTTAATATTTATGAACAGCTTTGGCCTCATGTATAGATTTTATTGAGAGTATCTGATTCGTCGAAACAATATACACAATATTCCTTTTCATTAAGTACCATTACATTTCTGTATTATTTGTATAATTATAATATCTATTAATTATATTCAGTACTTATGTATATTTTTGAACGGATCGGTGAGCAACAAGATTCAGGGCTATAACCGCGAAAATAGAAGTTCGCAAATTGCGAGCATTTTTCTCTGTCACTCTAATTACGCCTTCATTGGAGTAAAAGAGAAAGATCCCCGCAAATTGCGAATTTCGGTTTACGCGGTAGCCCCTCAGTCCTGTTACGAGAAAATAATTTTGGAAGACATTAATAAATAGTACCTATATGACAGTTAAATATCACAGTTTTTTAGAAACAAAGGTAAAATTGACGAAATATTTAAAGTAAGCCGATCTTGTTTTTTAGCAGTTCTAAATAATATTAAAGTCTATATATATGGCATAGAACCAGAAACAAAATCAAATAAAAAATAATAATGAGTTCTAAATTCAAATTGAAGGAGTTATGTTACATTTTAAGGTATTATAGGCCAAGCGCGCACCACGATATAAATTTTTGCGACACGATTTTAGAATCGCGCTGTAATATATCGCAGAAAATTCACTGCGCGCACTGCGATGAAAATGAAAAAGTCGACCAGTCGCTTGTCATGAAACGTGTCTTTAATATGCGATTGCTGTATGACTGGTGATCCCCGTCTATTTCCATAATTAAATGGTCAACATCTAGCGTCTCAGTTTGAGACTCCATTGGAGGTGCAGGTGCCGAGATGTTGGGGTTTGGAGAGCGAAATGCCGACAGAGGTCCGGCCGGGGTGCGATTTTATTATCATAGTGCGCGCGGGGCCATACAACTCCGCATGCTGCAATTCACTTTGCGACAATCGCGTCGCGAACAATTGCGGAAAAATGTGACAAATCACAATTTAAAAATCGCTGCGATTTTTTTGTCGCATATGCGCGCACTAACATATAAACACATACGTTGCATTTCTGCGACAAAATTATCGCAGGACAAAAAATCGTGGTGCGCGCTTGGCCTTACTCTAAATTATTATAATACATCAAGCATTCGCGAGATGCTCGACTTCGGTATTCAAACACAAAGCAATAGTACAAGAATCTAACTAAATGCAAAGGCCGAAGGAGCGATTCGAAGATCCGAAGCGTCCGACAGACGCGCGCCTCCCGTAACTTTTCCAAGTATTTTTAAGTACAAGTGTCTAAGTCGCAAAATCCAAAGGCTGAAGTCGCATTGGGCCGAAAGTCCGAAGCATCCAGGAGGTCAGTTCTAAACACAGGTAATTAATACAAGTGTCTAAATGCGAAGGCCGGAGGCCGAGCTCCGCGTAGGGCCGAAGGCCCGACGCCTGCAAGATGTCAGTGGTTAAACACAGAACTGACAGCCTGGACGCTTCGGGCCTTCGGCCCTACGCGGAGCTCGGCCTTCGGCCTTCGCATTTAGATACTTATACTATTGTTCTGTGTTTAAGTACTAACATCCTGGACGCTTCGGGCCTTCGGCCCTACGCGGAGCTCGGCCTTCGGCTTTCGCATTTAGACACTTGTACTATTGTTCTGTGTTAAAGCACTGACTTCCTGGACGCTTCGGGCCTTCGGGCTACGCGGAGGTCGGCCTTTGGCCTTCACATTTAAACACTTGTACTATTGCTCTGTGCTAAAGCGATGACATTTTGCTAAAGCTCGGCCTTCGGCCTTCGCACTTAGACACTTTGTACTATTGTTCTGTGTGTGTAGTTGAATACGGTACCCTAAAAACAGGCAAACAACCTCTGTAAAATGTAACGATGCGAGCGGTACGGCTACCATCAGTTTGGCATTGACATAAACGCTACCGTGGGCGTGAACGTAATTTACTTTCTATGCATCTCGCTCGTACTGACATATTAGTGCGAAAGAGATATACCTATAGGAAGTAAATTACGTTCACGATATCGTTTATGTCAATGCCAAACTGATGGTAGCCGTACGGAACACTAAATGCCTCGAGCTATCTCGGACTTGGCCAAATTATTTATTTAGGGTACCAAAGTATTTTTTGGTGGTCATTATATTTGTAGCCTTATAATAATTTAGAGTAAGGCCAAGCGCGCACCACGATTTTTTGTCCTGCGATAATTTTGTCGCAGAAATGCAACGTATGTGTTTATATGTTAGTGCGCGCAATTGTGACAAAAAAATCGCAGCGATTTTTAAATTGTGATTTGTCACATTATTCCGCGATTGTTCGCGACGCGATTGTCGCAAAGTGAATTGCAGCATGCGGAGTTGTATGGCCCCGCGCGCACTATGATATTAAAATTGCACCCCGGCCGGATCTCAGTCGGCATTCCGCTCTCCAAACCCCAACATCTCGGCACCTGCATCTCCAATGGAGTCTCAAAATGAGACGCTAGATGTTGACCATTTAATTATGGAAATAGACGGGGATCACCTTTGTGTTATAAATGCTCAAAGTCATACAGCAATCGCATATTAAAGACACGTTTCATGACAAGCGACTGGTCGACTTTTTCATTTTCATCGCAGTGCGCGCAGTGAATTTTCTGCGATATATTACAGCGCGATTCTAAAATCGTGTCACAAAAATTAATATCGTGGTGCGCGCTTGGCCTATAATACCTTAAAATGTATACTCCTTTAATTTGAATTTAGAACTCATTATTATTTTTTATTTGATTTTGTTTCTAGTTCTATGCCATATATATAGACTTTAATATTATTTAGAACTGCTAAAAAACAAGATCGGCTTACTTTAAATATTTCGTCAATTTTACCTTTGTTTCTAAAAACTGTGATATTAAATTTAACTGTCATATACTCTTCCAAAATTATTTTCTCGTAACAGGACTGAAGGGCTACCGCGTAAACCGAAATTCGCAATTTGCGGGGATCTTTCTCTTTTACTCCAATGAAGGCGTAATTAGAGTGACAGAGAAAAATGCTCGCAATTTGCGAACTTCTATTTTCGCGGTTATAGCCCTGAATCTTGTTGCTCACCGATCCGTTCTAAAATATACATAAGTACTGAATATAATTAATAGATATTATAATTATACAATTAATACAGAAATGTAATGGTACTTAATGAAAAGGAATATTGTGTATATTGTTTCGACGAATCAGATACTCTCAATAAAATCTATACATGAGGCCAAAGCTGTTCATAAATATTAAATGACTTTACTATCTCTATACGCCTTACTAACTCTATGTGTCCTATTGTGGAAAAAAAAACACAACGACAGTCAAGAACGGAATTCTTAATTTGAATTTTTCAGTATTTTGTGATGCCTAGTCCATTGCTTGGAAAGCCCGTTCGAAATTTAAACTTATTTGCAATATAATAAGGTCGTATTTTGTAGATCTCTCTCATACTTATAGTAGGCTATTGAGATAAAATTAAATATCCCACAAAAATAAGCAAGCAGAATTAAACTTTGTGTCAAAGACATAAGTCATAAATTTCAATGCCAAAGTTTTAACTAAGGATGTTTCTCGCCTAATATGAATTGACCAGTGTAAGCATCAGTTAGCTAGCCCTAAGCAACCAAAGGTCAAGCTGCAGTTGAAAAACTAATAAAGATAAAGTTAAGCTGATAATTTTCCCGCCGTCTCCATGATTCTTTAAGTTGGGTATTGACTGGTCAGCTGCCTGTTAGCTATAGTTTTCGCGAAAATCGCCAGGACAGAGGTGAAAATTTTTGTATGAAAACTTGCAACTTTAAATGCATTTTTTGACGAAACTATTGCAGTCTAAAATGAAGTCAAAATCAGTCCATCGACTCAATTTTTTGCAAGCTTTCTAATGGTACCCCACACGATTCTTACAAATGAAAAAAGTTTCAGCCTACCCCTCTCAACCCCCTAAATTTCCCCCTTTAATAAGAAATAACCAGTTTTGACTTATTCACAATATGAGTGGTGTTAATTGCTATAACTGTTCCAAATTTTAGGTATCTATGTCAAACGGTCTCTGAGAAAAACGTATTTAACTGATTTGCAAGACCGAAGTGATCCCATAAGTGTTCCGTAAACAAAGTTTTGTACGGAACACTAAAAACGAACTATAGCAGTAGCCTTAAAATCCCTTCTCAAACCTTCTCTCCCCATTCATAACCCAACTCTCCCCGCGAAACCTACTCGCCCCGTTTTACGGTACTTATTTAATAATTATATATGAGAAATGCGTGGCGGTGTAAATAAATACGAGATTTCTCGCCCTATGTAGGTATAATAGTTCGCGCGGCAGCGTGTCAAGCCTAGTTCAAAAGAAGAGAACTGGCGACTCAGCGTCAATTCCTGAACTTTAACTACATCCCAACTGAACTATGTAGAACTGAAAAAAAATGTAAAACTTGGCACTCATATATATCTCAATTCTTTTGCCGGCGAAGTCAACAACGACGCATATGCTTAAAATGTTGAACTTGTCTCCCATTTCACATGAATGTTTTTGATTTCTCTAACTTTGCTTCTCTCTCATGTTCGAACTTAATTTGTTTTAGTGCCACCCCACACTAGCGGCTTTTAAGTGTCGGCGTCTAGTCAGCGCTCTGGAAAATGACGTCTGTGCTGCGCAGTTGCGTCGAACGTTGCGTCGAGCAGCGGCCAATAGAAACTAAACGCTGACGCTCGGGAGACGCTAGTGTGGGGTGGCCCTTACGTTTCTTGTTGTACCTATTACATTTAGGTACCTACTGAAGTTTCTAAACTGCGTAAGTGCGTATGGTATAACCCACTCACCAATAACGATGGCTATAAAAGTAACGACGAGGAAGTAAAAGTTGACGATCCTTCTAAACTGCTCCGTGAGGTTCTGTGGGATGAACATGAGAAGCGTGTATCGGGAGGTCTTGATCTTGTTGTGTTTCCTGCCGTCCGCCGGCGCGCCCACCTCGATCAGCCGGGTCTCTGATGCTGACGATACCTTGTTGCCCTGGCGGAAGAAGACATGATGAGAATAGGGTATTCTCCTACTAATCAAATCAGTTTCTTTTTTAGAATTGTCAAAACGATTGGCCAATATGGAGTTTACAAGAAAACTGCTATTAGTGACGTTACGGTCAAATCACCTACTTTTTATGTTCTATCCGATTTCTTTAAATTGAAATTGTGTCAAAATATAAATGCTATGTTTTTCTAATAATTATCTCGTGTTTTATTTCGTGCATGGTGTAAAATAAATTATTTTAAATGCAGGAGACATCCCTATTGCACAAGTCATCATACAATCAGCAGCAGTATGTAGCGTGTGAATTTGTGAAACAACGCGCCCGATACACTGAGAGAAAAGTACAACAATAATTTTTAAGAAAAAAAAACCGACTTCTATGGGGCCCGGTGAAAAATTATGGTAGATGGTGCACTATGTAGAAAAGGAGGTAAAACCAGTACTTTCTAGTAGCATTTCGTTTCCGTAAGGGTCGTAGTTCTAGCCTAACCTAACCCACTTCTCTGATTGCAGTTCGGTTCTGTGAGGATCGTAGTTCGAACCTAATCAAACCCACTTTTCTAGTAGCATTTCGTTTCTGTAAAGCCCGCAGTGCTAACCAAACCTAACCCACTTTTGTTTGGTCTGTGAGGATCGCAGTTCAAACCTAACCTAACCTACTTAACGGCGCATGCCGTGCGGTGTATGAGCGGGAGGGGTTTGGCATCATCATACTATACCGGGTGTGGCCTGTAACATGAGCAAATAATTAAAACATAGATTGTACTCCTCAAACGGTGACACTTTTCTTCAACAACTTTTAAAAATTATGAAGTATTTAGACTCCCTATTTTTCATACAAAATAAATATTATCTTCAATGGACGCCATTGCCACGCCATATCATTGTGATTGACGTTGCTTGTCATGTCTTAAAAATAACAAAATTCGCAATACATTGCGTCTTTGAATAACCTTTAAAGTGTATTAAAAACCAAAGTACAAGTTATTTTCAAAAGTCGCTGAACAAATGTTGATCAGTATGAGGAGTACAGCCTAAAGTTAAATTTTTTGCTCATATTACAGGCCACACCCGGTATACCTACATTTTATGGTAGGTAATCATAGCGGTTTATTTAGTTTAGGTATCATAGTGATTTTCCGGGTCAAGGTCCAGGTCTCTGAGTCCGAGTCCGGGTCTGAGTCTGGGTCCGAGTCCGGGTCCGAGTCCGGGTCCGAGTCCGGGTCTGAGTCCGGGTCCGAGACCGGGTCAGAGTCCGGGTCCGAGTCCGGGTCCGAGTCCGGGTCCAAGTCCGAGTCCGAGTCCGAGTCCAGGTCCGGTTCCGATCCGGGTACGAGTCCGGGTCCCAGTCCAAGTCAAAATCGAAATTCGAAATCACCAAACGTGTACTATGCGTCGTTGAAGAGTTCTGTTCTGATCATCATCAGCAGTTCCACTTCATCAAATGCGACAGTTTTTAATGTAAATGCTTGATTTTATGATGAAAATACAGAAAATTCTATACGTATGCCTTTAAGATTTGAGGAGTTCCCTCGATTCCTTATGGATCCCATCATCAGAACTCGAGCTTAACAGAAATGTGGCTTAAAAACTAAACTTGCTTAGCAAACATAACGAAGAGGACAAATCGCCAAACGTGAACTATGCGTCGTTGAAGAGTTCCGTTCTGATAATCATCAGCAGTTCCACTCCATCAAATGCGACAGTTTTGAATGAAAATGCTTGATTTTCTGATGAAAATACAAAAACCTCTATACGCATGCCTTTAAAATTTGAGGAGTTCCCTCGATTTCTCATGGATCCCATCATCAGAACTCAAGCTTGACAAAAATGTTGCTTAAAAACTTAACTTGCTTAACAAACATAAGGAAGAGGACAAATCGCCAAAGGTGAACTATGCGTCGTTGAAGAGTTCCGTTCTGATCATCATCAGCAGTTCCACTTCATCAAATGTCACGTTTTTGAATGTATATGCTTGATTTGTTGATAAAAACACAAAAATCACTATATGTATGCCTTTAAGATTTGAGGAGTTCCGTCGATTCCTCATGGATCCCATCATCAGAACTGGATTTTGACAAAAACGGGACCAATCTGTATGCATATACATGCAATCAAAAAAAGAATTTTTAAAATCGGTCCAGTAATGACGGAGATATGGAGTAACAAACATAAAAAAAAAAAAAAAAAAATAAAAAAAAAAAAAAAAAAATAAAAAAAAACATACAACCGAATTGATAACCTCCTCCTTTGGGATTTGGAAGTCGGTTAAAAATACACTTAGAATTACAAAAATAAACTTAATCCGGGGACAAGGAGAGTTAACTAATAGGAACAAATTGACTTTTGCAATTTCTATTAGTTCTTGCAATTTCTATTATCTGTTTGTTGAAATTATATTTGGGATTACTGAGCTGTTTGTAGAAATAAATAATCTTTACAGAAATAGTGAAACGTCCATAATTATTACTTAAACTTCCCCCAGTACAGAACTGTTTTTTTAATTCCTGGTGATGATTTTTCTCTCAGTGTACCCGAGCAAGCCAAGAATTCCAAAATTGCACGAGAGTAGCGAAGCGAGTGGTTCTAAGAGTGGAATTTTAAGCGTTGCGAGGGTTTCAAGGTACGAGGGTTAGGTAATCAAATTTTGCCACCGAGTCACAGAATAAATAATTGACCGAGTGAAACAGAAAAAATTTCACCATACCGACGCAAGGTTTTCCTTGCGTGGGTGTATCTACTAACTGTAGAATATCAATAGGCGCACACTTCTTGTTGCCTCCCGGACTTGAAATGCTTAGAATTACTCAAGGAACATATGTGATGAACTGATGAAGCATACAGCTTAATAAAAAAAAATTGGGTCAACTTTATAACTGCTTCCAGTAGTATGAGGAAGGTTTAGGTGTATAATTTATTAACCCGTGCGAAGCAGGAGAGGGTCGCTTGTATTTAGTAAATTTGTTTGATCTCCCGAGTTTCCAGAGTTTTGACATAATGACCAATAAGAGTCTAAAAACTTACATACATACATAAAATCACGCCTATTTCTCGAACGGTTTTCTTTCTTTATTTCTTTATTGCACCATGGTCATTACAAGATAGGCAGAGACCACGGATTTCCACTTGCTACAATCCTGATATACCTCTTTCGCTTCCTTCACTTTCATAACATTCCTTATAGGTACACGCTCACCAGTTTAGGGTGCGCTTGACCTGACCTTTCTTCAGAATTGCCCCGACCTGATCAGAGAAAGTCCGCCGAGGCCTACCCCTGCCAACTCCCGCCTAAAAACTTAAAAGTTTGATAAAACTTTACCACGAGAGCGTTCATGTCTTTTACGAGTACCTTCATGTGCTCCAAACTCTAGTCGAACTATATTACAGCCGCCGAGGCATCTTAGCACGTGGCGCGAGCGTCGAGGACTGCGCCCAATGTCATTGTCAGTGCATCGGGTGGCGTGTGAAAGGCCGCAGGTGCTCAAAGGGTAGTACTACAGGGTGCATCCGTAGTTAGGGCTAGGTTTGTTTGATAAAATGTTGAATCTATATTTTTTACTTACAAGTTTTAATAAAGCGCCTGTTTAATAAATAAAGTATGGAACACCAATTACAGCAGTTTATAAAAATCAAAAATCAAAATCAAAATATACTTTATTCATGTAGGCCTAGCAACAAGCTCTTATGAATCGTAATTATTATTTTTAAAGTTCCCTTTCCCGTGCCAACTTTTAGATAATAATAGGTGGATGACATCGCATGAGACCGTTCCCAAACATACCTATCGATGTATGTAATGCCGAGTAGGCATAAAGTGCTTATCTAAGGTGTATATAAACACTATTATAGTATTGTCTTCGGTTACTTACCGCGATAGTTACTCAGAGTGTGTACTATCTCTTCCGAAAATCGTTTTTTCCAGATTGATATTTTGGCCATTTCGCATATTTTCCCATTACATTAATTTTCCAATAGTTTAATTTTCTAATAGGTTTTCTAACCATTCGCATAATTTCCCACTATATTTCTTTTGTTTACAATCACGGAAGACAGAAAATAGATAGGTGCGACGACGAGCGAAGCGAGGAGGAGTGTGTTAAGTGAACTGCGAGCAAAACAGTGCCGACAAACAACCAGAACCGACTTATTTTATTGTACGATATTGATTTACAAAAAGAAGTTATTTTTTAGTTAGTGTTTCGTATGTTATAATAATAATACATATCCAAATTATGGAAATGGTTAGAAAACCTATTAGGAAAATAAGCTACTGGAAAATAAAATTAATGGGAAAATATGCGAATGGTTAGTAGACATGCTTTCGGGAAAGGAAGCTATTGAGAAAAAATGAAATGGTAAAAATTGCGAAAGGTAAAAATCGCAATCTGGAAATAACGATTTTCGGAAGAGAGAGTACACACTCTGAATTCATACTATTATAGTATTGTTAGATAATGTACTTCCTATCAGTTTTGGATGTTAAGCGCCATCGCCAGTTGCCAGCGGGTTTAGTCTTGGAGAGAGCATGCCCTTTTCAAAAAATTAAAACTCATACCACCTTTGGAAAACGACACATTTCCCGTCAAAATGTAAACATAAATAAAATTCACTACAGTTTTAGTACTTTGAGTATTGGAAAAATGCACGCTCGATATATATTTTTCCCTGTAAATATGAACTAGTTTTAAACATGGACATTCCACGCTTCGAAACGAGGGCAGGTTTTAAAGCTTTTAGTTTCGGTTAGTAGCTTCGTTTATTATTTAAATGGATTGTTAATTAAGCCTTTAATGAAGATCAAGTTCGACATATATAATTACAGACTGACTGAAAAATAGCTTTGATAATAATTAATAGTACATATTTCAATCACTGATTTCTAATAGGCAACTTAGGAGTGTAGAAGGAATTTATGTAGGAGGAGGGGGGGTCGGACAATTTCCGCTGAGATAGAGAAAAGTATAATATGTTGTTTCCCTGTCGCTCTTAGCACCAAGATAGCACAAAGCGCCCGGCAAAAGGAAAGTTTTAATACTTAACTTTTTTTTAAATATACTTTCAATGGTAAAGTGAGCTGCGCAATTGCGTGGAAAAATTATGAATAAAGTCATTGATAAAATCGCCAATCGCCATGCACTTTTACGGCTGATGGTACATTGTTGTCGAGAGATGGAAAGAAAGGTATTGTCTGAAGAGATAAAAAGTCCAAAAAAAGGGTTAATTAAAAGGTCCGAGTCAGAAAATGCCGGTTTAAATACCCAGCATCGCGTGCAGGATTCCTAGGAATAAAATGACTCATTACTTTAATTACGTTTTCAATTAAGAAACAAAATGCGACCATTCCCGAGCATATTTGAGAATATGTACCTAATTTACGCTACTTTAGGAACATTTTTTGTCACCCTGTAGTCAGATCATAGAAAAATGTCCTCTCTCGTTCTCATTTACACGTGTGGTCTCCCGCATTTATTAATAACAGTCATACTTATCCCTTTTTTTTCAATAAAATAAAATTGAAAAAAATAAAAAACACATGTCAGCCTTCGAAAAAGGAAAAATGAAGTTCCAATGTTACCTTTCACAACTAAAAATAATTTAAAGGTTTATATAAGTCTTTATTAAGCTTTACTTTGCCAGCACAGACTGTGCAAGTGTTGTTTTAAACATCATTCATCATCCATGGAAATAATTGGAGTGACAGAGATAGTTGCTCGAAATATACGAACTTCGATTTTCGAGGTTATAAGGTCAACCGGGGGGGTAATTGCCACTTTGGGATTATTGCGTCTAGTCCAATTGCGGGCCACCATTATAATTCGATTTCCATTGGCATTTTAAGGAAGCTGGGGCCCAGGCAACCTAGCAATGGTTTTGAGATGGAGAAGAGGGCCACTCTACATTCTTAGTGCCATACCAAGTGCCCAGCTAGGACCTAGGTCTTTACATCCGAGCTGTTATCGTGCGTCTTGCCCGCGCCAATAGAGTCAGACCGTGAAAAGTCTGCAGCGATTTTGATAGCCCACGCAGTGCAAGTGTCATTTTAAACGTCAAACTTCTATGAAATTATGACGTATAAGTAATACTTACACTGCGTGGGCTATCAAATCCGCTGCAGACTTTTCTTAGTGCGACTCCACATCACAAAGACACAGCATGAACACACTCATAACAATAAGTTAAAAGACCGTAAACAATCTAAAAATACTCACCAAACAACACTTAAACACATATCCAATAATCGTATTCACCAACACAAAAAACCACACTAGCCAATTGGCTGTCACTCTGGCCATTGTCATTTGCCACGCATATTTAAAAAGAAAAAAAAGAAATATGGCTGACCCTTTCAGTGTAAACGAACGGACTGAGCTGATATCTATACTTATCTTATCATCATATCGCAAACCTTCAATACGGTATCACAGATGACGTACTTTTGATTGGTTTATTAGGAACTTTTGTATGAATGCGGCGTTTCCTAGTAAATAGATAAGTTCGTTTACCTACCATAAAATCCCCATAACTGTTAGGTGTTGTTACTTTTGCCAGTCACTTTTTAAAATAAAATATACTGTTTATAGGTATTTAAATAAAAGTAAACAAAATCTACCCTCAAATGGCTCGATCCTTAAGCCAGCTGAGGGTACATGAAAACATTACACTATCAAAAAATGTTGGTTAAAGTCAGGTCTTCAGTGACAGATCCAGGCGGTTTTGTATTTAGTTGGTTAACCAATAAATGTTATAACTACCCGAAAGTGTACACCCAGCAAACATTTTTGGTCGATATTCCGAAAAAGGCACCTATTTTAGGTCGCACAATTTAGGAGACCAAAATGAGGCACGTCGAATCGACGTCGTGGGCACGTGCCGGCGACATAAATGGGGAAAAAACGCACGTGCCGGCGACGTATTTATTGACGGTAAATTAGTGATTACAACCATTAGGTCAACACTAGGTCATGTTTCCGATGTGGATTCGACGTCGCCACGACGTGCCGCGTAGTGAAAATGTACTAATTTGGTATTCTTTACCACCTTTAGACGTGATGGCGACATATTTTTATCCATATAATTCTCTGCGAGGCAATATTTAGATGAGACGCGATGAAGAGAAAAAGAGACACAAACATTTTACGCTTATATATTCTTTTCACTCAGAAACAAAATGTCTAACAAGAAAACAACTTTAAGTTGTGCAATGATAATGGCGGCCACTAAGTCATGTAAAATAATTTAGGCCGATTACGCTGATGAAGAACGATGAAATCTAGTGCACAGAAAATTTTTTCGTGCAGTATGTTAGGTTTACATACAAAACTATCGATGGGCTTTTGAAATATTTAAGTTTTCAACATTTTATAAAATCAAAATGCATATATTTGCTTGTAATTGAGTGTTGTAATTGAATATTTGTGTGTGTGAGTGTATTGACTTGATCAAAAATATTGTTTTATTTTGAATATTAGCACAATGAAGTACCGTGCGATGGCACCATTCAAGATATAACAACTTAAGTTATGCAATTTCATATTTAGCATCTCGTTATAATGAAAGAAAATGGCGGCACAACCTTATGGTATTGATAGTACTTTACAAGTGATTTTAACTATATGGTCGCAATTTGGTATCTATTTTAAGTAACATTTACCTAAAATTAGTAGCTAAATCGACATAAAATCGACGACCTAAAGGTCTCCGTATAAGAAATAATTACGTCGCAAATACACCTAAAATGTCTTATTAGTACATTTGACCTATTGGTCAGACTTTGCAGTTAATTTTACCTAATATTTCGACTTATTTTCAACCATTAAGTCCCTGACTTCATGGTCCCCGTATAAGAAATAATTACGACGCATATACACCTAAAATGCCTTATTAGTACATTTGACCTATTGGTCAGGGTTCGAAGTTAATATTACCTAATATTTCGACAGCTTTTCAACCATAAAGTCCCTGACTTCATGGTCTCCGTATAAGAAATAAATTACGTCGCATATACACCTAAAAGGCCTTATTAGTATATTTGACCTATTGGTCAGGGTACGAAGTTAATTTTACCTAGTAATAGGACTTATTTTCAACCATTAAGTCCGTGACTTCATAGTCCCCGTATAAGTAATAATTACGTCGCAAATACACCTAAAATACCTTATTAGTAGATTTGACCTATTGGTCAGGGTTTAAGGTTAATTTTACCTAATATTTTGCCTTATTTTCAACCCCTAAGTCCCTGACTTCATGGTGTATTTATGAAGTGAAATTTACGTTTTATTATCCCTATATTTTGACTTGGAAGTAAAAGTGTACAATACGTAAAATAATTGGTGACTTAGGACGTCATTTTCACTTAAATTGGAAAAATCTTCTTCAAGCCTAGGAAAAAATACTTAAAATGTTTGCTGGGCAAATTATATGTTTACTGTCGCCTGCCGCTGGTCCCGGGTTCGAAATCCGGTTAGGCATTTATTTGTGTGATGACTCGATTCAAACTCGGGTAAACATCGGGTAAATCCATCTGTTACCTAGATTAGGTATGCGATTTTGGGATTAAGAAAAGGTAAGGGTAGATATTTGCTGAAAGGGTAGAATGGATTTACCCGTGACAATCCAAATGCCATGCAGAGTTAGCTTGGTCCGACTCATAAAAAGATAAAAGCACTTTTATTTTTCAATTACAGTATAATATTACACCTTCAACATTACCATCGGTAACACATTTCTCAACAACGCGGCGTCAACTGACGAAAGCTAGGTAATTGTAGTTAGTTATTTAGAAGTTATTAATGAACTTCGGAGCTTTATTGGCACGATCGACGTGAACCTATTTATTGTCTGATAGTGAAATATTTAACCGACATTGAATACGAGGTTAAAATTAGTAGTTTAGGTATAAAAGTAGGTACCTAGGTATAGGTACGAATCAAGTCGTATGAAGTCTATCGCTATAAAAGTTAGCTATATATTTTGAGGAGAACGCGGCTGCAGCATGCTCATATAGTATTTATATACTATACTCTTTGAGGGTGTTTAGCTAAGGTGGAATAAAATCCCAAACCCGGGGTATTTTCTAATCAAAATTTAACCTCTAGCGGCCCACCATACTAGAAAAATGACCTACCTTAGTCTTTCAATCCAAATATGAATTTGTTTTGTTTTCAAATGGAACGAAATAAATCAATGTCAACTGCTCCATTTAAAGGATGACTCACGCTAGACCGGGCCGTGCCCGGGCCGGGGCGTCCGACATGTCATTTTCTATGACGGCTGATCGGTGATCACGTGGTATTTTTCCATAGAAAACGAAGCTCCGGAAGCTCCGGCCCGGCCACGGCCCGGTCTAACGCGAGGCATCCTTAATAATTATTTAAATTCTATTGGTGGTAAATACCTCAGTTATAATTAGTACCTACTAAGTATATAGTTGCTACTAGCAAATTTTATGTTAGTAGGTATGTACGAGTATGTACCTACTCGAACTCTCTGCTAAAAGGTTGCCGACCTCTGCTCTTGAGTATAGATTGAATAATACGTTACGTTCATTACTAAATCGTTAACATAATTATTTTAATTTTGCTTAAACGTCCATTAAAAATCCAAAAGTCGTCTATATTTGCCTCTTATCACTTTTGCATATTCATATAATGGAGAAAGAAATAAACGAAACTTTATTTACTGTGGTAATTTCCCTTATCATATTTCACTTAAGTAAGAATTTACATGTAAGTATCAATAATTAAGACTTACCCGAATCATCAAAATGCTCAAAACCAAATTCCCCACGATGCGCCTCATGACACATGATAAGCTTGCAACTTTACTTACAACGAGAAAGGTAGTTTCGTCGTCAACTGCCAACTAGACCAACTGATATATTGTTGAGCCAAGTTCTTAGTAAATGTGGGACCCGTGTTTGAGAATTACATTAAGTACGTAAACATAGTAAAGAGGTAAGACTCGTGAAATTAGGGTTCCTTGACTCTTGAACTAGGTTTGGAATTATCTAGGTACTTATTTATGGACCTTAACCTGACTTGACAGAAAGACCTGATATGAAACGCAGTAGTTTAGTAACATCCTATTCACTCTCGCTTCGAAGAGACAGCCGTGGCTGATGGGCGTCTTTAGAACTTAATCTTATAGGCTTGCCCATTATCTTATTGCATCATACTTATGCTTAGTTAGCATAAATTAGGTATGTACGGAGAATGAGATACAGAAAAGCCAAGGAAAAAAAACATGCCTCAACTTATTTTATTCCATCATCAAGTTCAGAATATTTTTTCAATGTTTAGTTCGTGCGAACGTCCTTGGCGCAAGGTTGTTTGCGAGGCAAACACCATGTGGCTGGCTCCCTAGAGAACTGTCTAGCATAACAAATGAAAGTCCAGGAGAAAAAACTATAAGATACCGTTTTTGTCGACTACTGTCGGTTTTAGCTGTCTAATTTAACAGAAAAATGGTGTTTTTCAAAACCATTATACGGTTATTGCAAATTGACACAGTATAATAAATTGTTTGGTGGAATATTCGCGTGAAAGCTTGTGTAATTACCCCAAGAAATGATTTTAATAATATGGCGATTTAGGATTTTTGCTACAACGCTGCCAAAATATTAGGTACAGGGTTCTATGTTTCACTTTTATGGAATTGAAATTGGAACGTTGTTAATAGTGACATTAAGTCGAATTTCAACTATCTTGAAAATGTAACATCCTGGGCCAGCTAAAAGTAACAGCGCAATCTAGCGGGAGATTCGTGAACTAAACAAAGTAGAACCGTACCTATCAACAGAGGATCATTTTCTCAAGAAAAATCTTGTTAGCGTGATTTAGGAAAAAAAATCACCACTTACATAAAACAACGCCATCGATAACTATCTAATCAAAACCTATTAGACTGAAGCAGGCGTGTGGCTCACTCCGCGATTTCGTCGCTTTGCTACAGGTAGCTAAAAGTACATCCGTTCGACACCAATTTTGGTGGCTAGCCATAAGCCGCACTTGGCGCTGTCGCCACCTAGCGGCCATATCTGTCCCTGATTGAAACAGACGCGTTTTGTTAGAGTGTGAGTCTTCTGTATAGTACCTATAGATGGTCAAGCAAATCTTGTCAGTAAAAAAAGGCGCGAAATACAAATTTTCTATGGGATGATATCCCTTCGCGCCTGCATTTTTGAAATTTGCCGCCTTTTTCTACTGACAAGATCTGCTTGACCAAGTATAGTAAGTACTATTATTTATTCTGTGACTGAAGTCATTATCCCAAGAAAAACTTAATACAGCTTTTCAGGATTTTCACTGCAAGGGGACAGCGCCATCTGGCGTGAGATTCATAAACTAAATATTTTTTTAATAATATGGCGTCATTGTCCCAAGAACAATCTTGATAGCGCAATTTTGGATTTATAGTTATACTTACTGCACAGAACAGCGTCATCTATCATGCA
Organism: Cydia fagiglandana; assembly: GCF_963556715.1. Taxonomy (NCBI): domain Eukaryota; kingdom Metazoa; phylum Arthropoda; class Insecta; order Lepidoptera; family Tortricidae; genus Cydia; species Cydia fagiglandana. Next base: position 1,424,572 of record NC_085932.1, on the reverse strand, counting down.
ATTCGGTATTCGGTCGTCTATTTGCGTCTCTATCGCTCGAATATGCATAAAATAAATGATATCTAGAAGTATCTAGTATAATAGAAGAGTTGTTAGAGAAGTTATAGAGAACTAAGGTCATTATCTCATTAGAAATCTCACGCGGTTCAGGATTTTTTACTTCACGGAACAGCAAAACAGTATGAATCCCAAAACATAAAGAATAATACAGTCATTATATGTTTTGAGACAAACAAATTAATATAGTTTTCAAACCTGTGTGACGTGATACGTCTAGGTGTACTGTTTAAAATGCACCACTCTCCCCCCCCTCCACCTGACGCTCGACCCCCCCCCACCTTGAAATGTGTCCCCGTTGGTAGTTTTTTGGCATTCTCACGAAAACTATAATAGATATCAAAAAAGTGTCAAGGACAGAATTAATCCTCATTAAATTTAGAACAAAAATGGTCTTATGTGTTTTATTATAAGTTGGACGGTATTCAAGCTATAAGTACTTGTATAACCTTAAAATAACAAAATAACCATACTAGTATGACGAAATGCAGAATATCTTCAAAACGGCTAGACCGATTTTAATAAAATATACCTAAAAATCACCGCAGTGAAGCCAGCTATCAAACAAAAGAAACTACATCAAAATCGGTTCATCCGTTTCGGCGTTACGAAGTCACAGGTAAACACAGAAATACAAATTTTTTTCAACTGCACCCAATAATTTTGTAAACCGATTATAGACTGGTCATATTTTTCATCAAAACGATTTCGACTGGCAAAGCATATTACTTTTTGGCAACCGGGTTTTTTAACCTAATTAGACCCTGCTGAATCCGAATTTGCCGGTTGCTCGATCAAAATCTTGACCGGAAGTGAGATATTTGACATTAAAGGTCCCTTTTTTTAGTTTTTCGTAAATAACTCTTAAACGGAGGCGCATAGCAAAAAATGTTCTATTACATAAGTAATTTGCATAAAATTGCCTACAAGAAAGATTCAGTAAAATTTTTCGCTAGGATCAATATTCAAAGAGATATTAACGCGGGAAATTTAATTATAATCACTTCTAAGGTCCCTTTTTTAGTTTTACGTAAATAACTCATAAACGGTGGCCAATATCAAAAAATGTTGTTAAACGATAATAATCTACATACTATTTTGAACAAAACAGATTCAGTACACTTTTCGCAGGGATCAATATTTAAAAAGATAATAAAGAGGGAAAGTTCTAGTATAATGAATTCTAAGTTTCCTTGTTTTTATTTATTCGTTAATAATTTGAAAAGTATGCTCATAGCAAAAAAAATCTTATACCTAAATAATAAACATAAAATTTCCTACAAGAAACATGTAGAACACTTTTCGCTAGGATCAATATTTAAAAAGACAAAGCAGCGGGTAAGTTAAATAATTTTAAAGTCCCTTTTTAGTTATTTGTAAATAACTCGTAAACGGTGTCCCATAGCAAAATAGGTTTTTAAAAATAAATTATCTACATAAAATTTCCTCCAAAAAACATCTTGAACACTTTTCTCTAGGATCAATATTTAAAGCGATATTAATGGAAGAAAGTTAATTACAATCAGTTCACATGTCACTTTTTATTAGTTTTTCGTAAATAACTCGTAAACGGTGGCCCTTTGCAAAATAATATTCTACATAAATATTAAACATAACATTGTCCACAAAAAAGGTTCTGTACACTTTTTCGCTACGATCAATATTTAAAGAGGTATTAAAGGGGGTAAGTTCAATAATAATTAATTTCCAAGTCCCTATTTTCAGGGTTTCGTAAATGACTCGTAAACGGATAAATGGGGGGGAGGGGAATGGTCATTGTTTGGCTATGGGGGGGGGCTTTATCTCCGAAACTACTGGGTTTACCTATAGATGGCAGGAAAACCTATTAGAAATATGCAGTCAAGCGCGAGTCGCACATTACTTAGTTTTTGAACCAACCCCTACGGGTTTTTTAATGGCAATTCACTCGCGTTTCACGTAAAAAAAATACGTTGTTGAAATTTGGGTAATGTACGGAACCCTTGCAACGCGAGTCCGACTCGCGCTTGGCCGGTTTTTTCCTTTTGAGGTACGGAACCCTAAAAACTAAAAAGAAGTGACATGTGAATTGATCGTAATGAACTATCTTTCTTTAATATCGTTACAAATATTTATCCCAGAGAAAAGTGTTCATTATGTTTTCATAGAAAATTTTATGCCGATTTTTTATTTACAAGAACATTAAGACTTATTTTGCTATGAGCCTTATTTTACGAGTCATTTACGAAAACCTAAAAATATGGACCTGGAAATTGATTATAATTAACTTACACCCTTTAATACCTCTTTAAATATTGAACGTAGCGAAAAAGTGTACAGAACCTTTTTTGTGGACAATTTTATGTTTAATATTTATGTAGAATATTATTTTGCAAAGGGCCACCGTTTACGAGTTATTTACGAAAAACTAATAACAAGTGACCTGTGAACTGATTGTAATTAACTTTCTTCCATTAATATCGCTTTAAATATTGATCCTAGAGAAAAGTGTTCAAGATGTTTTTTGGACGAAATTTTATGTAGATAATTTATTTTTAAAAACCTATTTTGTTATGGGACACCGTTCACGAGTTATTTACAAATAACTAAAAACGGACTTTAAAATTATCTATAATTAACTTACCCGCTGCTTTGTCTTTTTAAATATTGATCCTAGCGAAAAGTGTTCTACATGTTTCTTGTAGGAAATTTTATGTTTATTATTTATGTATAAGATTTTTTTTGCTATGAGTCATACTTTTCAAATTATTAACGAATATTTATAAAAACAAGGAAACTTAGAATTCATTATACTAGAACTTTCCCTCTTTATTATCTTTTTAAATATTGATCCCTGCGAAAAGTGTACTGAATCTGTTTTGTTCAAAATTTTGTGTAGATTATTATCGTTTAACAACATTTTTTGATATTGGCCACCGTTTATGAGTTATTTACGAAAAACTAAAAAAAGGGACCTTAGAAGTGATTATAATTAAATTTCCCGCGTTAATATCTCTTTGAATATTGATCCTAGCGAAAAATTGTACTGAATCTTTCTTGTAGGCAATTTTATGCAGATTACTTATGTAATAGAACATTTTTTGCTATGCGCCTCCGTTTAAGAGTTATTTACGAAAAACTAAAAAAAGGAACCTTTAATGTCAAATATCTCACTTCCGGTCAAGATTTCGATCGAGCAACCGGCAAATTCGGATTAAGCGGGGTCTAATTAGGATAAAAAACCCGGTTGCCAAAAAGTAATATGATTTGCCAGTCGAATCAAGAAGGAGAGCGATTTTGAATTTTTATGTCTAGTCTATTAATTTTGATCAATTATTTTAATGGGATCATGTCCCTTGAAGTTTTAGCTTTACGAAAAGTTAAAAAACATGGAAAACGGCCCAGTATTTTTCAAATTATCGGCATTTTCCCGATTTGTGAGTGGTTTCGTGTTATCACGCGCACGAGTTGCCCTTGACCCCTATAAAACGGGGGGTAGGGGAGGGGTTGTTATCAGTCACTTATCAGAAGTTGACCGGTACACATATCCGCATATTTTCCCGTAAAGAAGACCTGTGAAAAATGGAAACCACTGAAGCTGAAGTCCGCCAAGTCGTCCAGCTCAGCTCCTGCAAGAGGGGCGTAGCCAACGTTCAGTAGCCGCCACGCTGAATTTAAGTCAATCTACAGTTTGCAGAGTTTACCAGAGGTTCCAACGGACTGGATCCTTTACTTCAAGACCAAGAAGCGGCCGCAAAAAGTGTACATCAGAGAGGGACGACCGCTTCATTGTCACAACATCTCTCCGAGATCGACACCTGACAAGCGTTGCCATCCAACAGCGTCTGCGTGAGATACGAGGAGTGGCTGCCAGTGAGTGGACAATAAGAAGAAGACTTAAGAAAGCGAACTTGACGCCCAGGAGGCCTGCAACGGGGCCCAGATTGCTGGCGCGACACCGTACAGCCCGAAGAGAGTTTGCAGAAAATCATATGGACTGGACCATTGAGCAATGGACCCCAGTTCTCTTCTCGGACGTGTGCAGAATATGCTTGAATGGATGTGACCGAAGAGGAAGAGTCTACAGAAGGCCAGAAGAACGGTTCGCCCAATGTTGCTACTCCGAAAGGGTCGCCTATCGCGGTGGATCCGTGATGTTCTGGGACGACGTTTCCTACGACGCGCGAACAGAGCTGGTTTTCGTGCCTGGCGGGGGCCGTGGCGCGACTTTCGGAGAAGCAACATTGGGCGAACCGTTCTTCTGGCCTTCTGTAGACTCTTCCTCTTCGGTCACATCCATTCAAGCATATTCTGCACACGTCCGAGAAGAGAACTGCGGTCCATTGCTCAATGGTCCAGTCCATATGATTTTCTGCAAACTCTCTTCGGGCTGTACGGTGTCGCGCCAGCAATCTGGGCCCCGTTGCAGGCCTCCTGGATGTCAAGTTCGCTTTCTTAAGTCTTCTTCTTATTGTCCACTGACTGGCAGCCACTCCTCGTATCTCACGCAGACGCTGCTGGATGGCAACGCTTGTCAGGTGTCGATCTCGGAGAGATGTTGTGACAATGAAGCGGTCGCCCCCTCTGATGTACACTTTTTGCGGCCGCTTCTTGGTCTTGAAGTAAAGGATCCAGTTCGTTGGAACCTCTGGTAAACTCTGCAAACTGTAGATTGACTTAAATTCAGCGTGGCGGCTACTGAACGTTGGCTACGCCCCTCTTGCAGGAGCTGAGCTGGACGACTTGGCGGACTTCAGCTTCAGTGGTTTCCATTTTTCACAGGTCTTCTTTACGGGAAAATATGCGGATATGTGTACCGGTCAACTTCTGATAAGTGACTGATAACAACCCCTCCCCTACCCCCCGTTTTATAGGGGTCAAGGGCAACTCGTGCGCGTGATAACACGAAACCACTCACAAATCGGGAAAATGCCGATAATTTGAAAAATACTGGGCCGTTTTCCATGTTTTTTAACTTTTCGTAAAGCTAAAACTTCAAGGGACATGATCCCATTAAAATAATTGATCAAAATTAATCGGTTTACAAAATTATTGGGTGCAGTTGAAAAAAATTTGTATTTCTGTGTTTACCTGTGACTTCGTAACGCCGAAACGGATGAACCGATTTTGATGTAGTTTCTTTTGTTTGATAGCTGGCTTCACTGCGGTGATTTTTTAGGTATATTTTATTAAAATCGGTCTAGCCGTTTTGAAGATATTCTGCATTTCGTCATACTAGTATGGTTATTTTGTTATTTTAAGGTTATACAAGTACTTATAGCTTGAATACCGTCCAACTTATAATAAAACACATAAGACCATTTTTGTTCTAAATTTAATGAGGATTAATTCTGTCCTTGACACTTTTTTGATATCTATTATAGTTTTCGTGAGAATGCCAAAAAACTACCAACGGGGACACATTTGAAGGTGGGGGGGGGTCGAGCGTCAGGTGGAGGGGGGGGGGGAGAGTGGTGAATTTTAAACAGTACACCTAGATGTATCACGTCACACAGGTTTGAAAACTATATTAATTTGTTTCATTTTCCCATACATTGATTACATAGAATGACTCAATTAGAAGGTTGGAGAAGAATGTTGATCCCTGTGGCCTATTTTATAAAGCTACAACTTACAATTTACAAGCGGAAGTCTCGCTCTGTCACATAGGGTTAGAAAGAGACTTCCGCTTGTAAATTGTAACTTGTAGCTTTATAAAATAGGCCACTGTTGGCAGGTGGGCATGGAAATTTGTGCAATATGTGGTGAAATCCGAACGTCTGCATTTTAAGATTGACAGTATTGACAGCCAGCTGATTCTGATTCTTAAATTCTAAAGTTGACATTAGATTAGCGCATGAAAATATTTCCGTGATATTTCCTAAACCAAACCTGAATATTCTGAATGAAAAACCGAAAAATAAATAGTGTTATTTCCTGAGATGCTGTAGTGTATAATAATAAAGAGTAACTAAACAGTGATAACTCTACCGCTATGGCTTTAAGGGGCAGGACGGTCGGCGAGATTCCGAAAGATGCAGTCGAACTTACGCCTGTCGAAGCTACCAATTATGTCTGGGAGCTAATTTCTAATTGGGAATCTTTCTCCGACACGTAAGAATCTACTTTTAGTTCATACTATGTTTAGTAAAAATATAATAAATTTTCTAATAAGATTGCTAACCTAAAAATGAATCTGATAAAAACAGCCTTGTATGAAGAGACCTGATTAATTATAATTTTTCTGTAATTAAAAAAAATACATGAAAAAAGATGAGGCTATTTTTAACAAGCTTTTATTAGGTCGACCTGTATGTAACTATGTAACTGTAACTGGTGACCGAAGAGCTGGCGGCTACCTCGCACAACGTATCAGTATTGCGATAAGATGAAAGAAGATAAGCAGGGAAATTCCGCCAGCATCCTTGGTACAATGCCTCAGGGGCCTATTTTAGATTTAAGCTAGTTATTAATTTCGTTTAGTTGTACCACTGTATATATATTGTATACTATGTAATGAAATCTAAGGTCACTAATTTAACCATCTTCCAAGGATTGTAGCGTCATGAAAATTGGCAGCTGTATGTAGTTCTGATGACAATACAATAACATGGTACTGTCATGATGATGATGGAGACAGGAGGTGGCCATAGGATCTCTCGAACTGTATGTAACTAACTAAGTAATGGAATCTAAGGTAACTAATTTAACCACCTTCCAAGGATCGTAGCGTCACGAAAATTGGCAGCTGTATGTAGTTCTGATGACTACAATAATTTGGTACTGGCGAACTGATGTGATGATGGAGACAGGAGGTGGCCCTAGGAACTCTGTGATGAAACAATGCAACCTAATTGTGTTAGGGGTGTTTAGAATTGTCTTGATAAGTATTGGTTGTCTGTCGTAAGAAAAGTGCAGTCAGCAACAAAAAGCTTGTACCAAAAATGAAATCTATGCCAAAAACTTATTTGTGTAGGTAACTTTAGTGCGTGTGATAAAATTTAAAAGAAGTTTAATAAGATAATGTTTTGAAGGAGATGTTATTGAATTTTTTTTAATAATGGATTAGAACCATTAAAATTGCTTCATTTCTGAAATGCTAACAAAATCAATCTGTATCACTCTATTTTTTGTTTGCAGATGGGCGTTACGTTACGGGCCGGTGGTCTTAGGAGGCATGAGTGCGTTGTCTGGCGTCATCATAAATGATCACTACAGGAAGAAATTAAAGTTGGGCAACTTTGGATTTTTCTCCTCCGTGATACCTATTTCCGTGATGCCTGGGTTAATGACGGCATTGTTTCATAGACATGTAAGTTTCTTATAAAAGATATTCTGTATAGCCGTACATATGGCGGGTGACAGAAGCCTATGGAAGAGACTGGTCAGCAACATTAGGACATGATGTCACGATCCTCAGCATTGAGGGAACAACTGTTGATGATGATCTCTGTCAAAAGTCTGAAAAACAAAAAAGGTGTATTATTCACCTGGCAAATCGGCATGGTTTTTATATCATTTAAGTTAGTAGAAGGCTCACAAGGCTGACAAGTCCCATTTTCTTCTGAAGATGATACTAACAGCAATACTCTTAAATAACAACTTCTCAGTGGCAATTAGCTTAACTCCTAATTAACCAAGCTATTTGGAAATAGAGCCTTATTGAAAACCAACAATAAGTACCCTTTGGTTGAGTTTGGCACATATAATATATGAGTGATTAATAATTTCAGTTGGTATCAACAGAGATGTTATTGATGAAGAAAGAAGCCTGTCCCATTTGCTACGAGCTCAAATCTGCAGTCATCCAGTGGGGTCTCGGTGTCGCCTACCCCATGGTGTTGGGTCCTGCATCAGCTTTAATGGTATGACACTAATGAATTATCTTACCTTAAAGGGATTTTAGCCTATTCCAATTTGTTCTTACCCATTAGTAGTCCCGTGGAGAAAAATGGGACAAAAAATTACTATTGAAGACAACTGGGAATGATTCCTTCACAAAAAGTCAATAACAATATCTTTATGAAGCAGGTATTATTAACTATATTTACTATGTGTTGATAATTAACTGGTATTATGTATGGTCAGACTAAAGAAACTGGTAACAACTGAATTCAAAAGGGATTTATTCATTTCAAGTTATCCATGAATGGTAATAAACGGGAATTTCCCACAGGTCTGAATTTCCTTTTGTGAACACTACATCTGTGGAACTTGCACTTAGGCAATGGTTTCTTAATATTATCTATGGTTTTTTAATTGTCACCTTTTTATTTTTCAGTTCGCCAACAGATACTCCACATACAGAGTACCCAATCTAATAGAGGGGCCTAAAGTAATGTTCGAGTTCTTAGCAAAACTAACCAAGCCCTTCTACTCAACTTTAGTTTACATGGGCGCGTTCCAGTTGGTGATGTCGTCTGTGCTGACATATTTTGAAATGAAGAATCATATCACTGTCAGGTTAAAGATATTGGAGATTGAAGAAAAAGTTATGGCCGAACATGGGCTTGAATAGTTTTTATTGTAAGTAGCTTGTTAATTATTACACAATTAGAAAATGATTAAATTTTTTATTTTCAATTCTATGAAGTTGGTGATATTGTCCTGTGAGATAATATTAGACGCAAGAGAAGACGCCTTACGAAGAACAGACCATCAAATTTTAGCTATTGTGAGTCATACTAACAATAAGTTCATCATCATCATCATCTCAGCCATAAGACGTCCACTGCTGAACATAGGCCTCCCACTTTTTTGGGGGGTGAATGCCATAATCGCCACGCTTGGCAGGCGGGTTGGCGATCGCAGTCGAGTACACCGAATTTGAGGGACGCTGCTGCCCGTCCACCGGTGGTCTTGGACGTGGTTTAAGGACATACCCGAGTCCATAAGTTAATTTTACGGAATGTGGGAACATATTTCCCACATAATTTTGAACTTTGTTTAAAACAAAGAAAGTGATAGGGTTAAATTTTTCGTAATTTCTGACACTTTTATGCCTTATAAAGGGTTAAGAATAGACCAGTACCATATATGTATTTAATCTATTTTATAGGGACTTTTCTTCAAGACGACCTTTCATCTTCGGAGCGGCAGCTAACGTTTATGATGTAAGTACGATTCCCACCAACCGGCTGGAGTCGGGCCGCGCCGGAGCGCATTTTCAATGTGCCTATACATTATGTATAGCAGAAGCGATGGAGTCCGACCGGAGCCGCCTGCGTCCGCGAGGAGCCGACCGGCTTGCGGCCGTACAAATGTGAAATGCGTGCCGACTCCGCCCGTTCGGTGGGAATCGCACTTGAGAGTTATTCCTCCCGTCTTAATTTTGATGGACCACTGTTGATAGCCTGTGAATCATTCATAGTCAGCTGAAAAGGTGAACCTGGATAAATAAAATAAAATAATATGTTTTTCAGTAACCTATATTAATTAATTCATAATTACGATACAAAAACGGGCAACAAACCGCACACAACGTCACAACGGAAACACTTGCCCTGAACACATGCGAGACTGCACCTTATGCTAGTTATATTATTGCTTATTATTGGTTGATTTCCATGGTTTGCACACACAAAACTATACTGTTTTTTTTTTTTTACTATGAAGGACTGCCCATAGGAAATTGTATGGAACGACCATTTGTTTCTTGCATAGAAAATGTATGGCGTAGTACTTTATAGTTAAAAGACACTACCGTTTTTTTTTTCAGATTAGAATTGAGATAGAAAATGAGATGTCAATGTACGAATTTCTTCGTGCTTAGCGTTCTTACTTTAGGTATGTTTTCAGTATATTTGTGACAACCCGTCCCAAGTTTCGTCTCGTAAAACAATTTATATACTTGCCAAAATGGACGCAAGTAATACCACTTAATGCATTCCATATTATATTTGGACTTTAATGCAACCCAAATATAAGGTCTTTAATGGCAGTATTTAACTAGAAAAGCTCAGACACATCCTATGTTAGGTCGAAAGTGTTGTGGAGTCACAACACTCAGACTTCATAATTACACTATATTGAGAGAACGCCTCAGTTCCATAAATGTTTAATTATTAGAAACAAGTAATTAACAAATTTAATTCGATAAATAATTGATTAAAATGAGAAACGATTAACGTCTCCACGGTTTTTACGCTTATTTTTATTAGAAACTTGGCAAAGCCGTTTGACAATCCAGTTCACATGAAACTATCACGAAATATTTTGAAATACATAAATGGCGCGGTACAGCGCCATTCATTTCAGCAGCATAAAATATTACAAAAATTTATGAAACCGAGTTTATGTCTGCATATTCAATACTTAGATTAATATAATGTTTCACTACGTTCTAGCAATCTATTCGGGAGTTGGGGCTTTAGAATTGAGCCTAATACATCCACTGATTTCATACTCAATTTTCAGATCTGATCATGCAGGCCTTTCGCAGACAATCTTTAAATACCCTAAGGAAACCTAAGTTCAGCAAATTCTAGCGACCATTAAAATAAGCTATTTTAATCTGTGATAATAATAAAATGTTATACACTCCTTTGGAATTTACACATAAAATACTGAGTTTTCTGAAGGGCCCGTGAGTTCAAGTCCTTCTCCGAACGCAGCTCGCTGAGCAGATGGCCGGGGATGACGGTTATCATTGTTTTTGAATTGTCATTTTTAGTTAGTTTAACCCTTTACCAGGCTAAGGGATATATATTTCCCACATACGGCACTTCAAACATGTGTTCTAGTTTCGATGAATAAAACTGATATTCGATTGTCATGTCAGCCTGGTAAAGAGTTAATCCTCGAGACACTGACAATAAGTTTGTACAAATATATTTTCGTAATGTTGGCTTGTAAAGATGTTTGTGAACTCGACCGTATTATGTATCTAACTTACCCAAGTATAATTCTGTCCCAAGTCAGTATTTTGTGTGGGTAATAATATCCCTCGATAAATTCAAATTGACAAAATGACGAAAACCTAGCTAAGTCATAGACATATAAGGTTTATTATACTGGGTGGATTTTTAAATGGGCCAGATTCCATCCTGCCACACAAAAATGGTCTTAAGAAAGTTAATTCTTTAATTTAATAAAGTTCCGTGTAGAATATACAATCGATCGGCATAAAAAAACGACAAAAGTGTCGATTTCGTTGCTGACTGACTTTTCCAAAATCAGTGAAATTGTCAGTTTAGTTAAGATTAAGTCGGGGAAATTTTCATTAAACCATTTTCACGTAGCAGCGCGGGGATCTAAAGCTACCCTCATTGAGCCATTGAAAAATCCATCCTGTATTTACCATGTTTCATTTAAATATAGACTTGAAATACAAATAACTGGCGGATTGCCCTAACAAATCGATCATAACCATAACTTTTTTTGTCCTTTCATAATTATTTGCTTTTTTTATACTTTTCTCATTACAAAACCAAATGCATGATATATAAGGATAATCTCTAATATTAATAATATTCTTGTGACTTTAGCATAAGAACTTCACCTTAAAGTTATCGCTATCATCTAATGTAATAAGTACCTTTGTTTTTGTATTTTTTATTTTAGGCAATCTGAACATGATATTGATAAGGTAAAATATTTTTCTTTTAAGCGTGGAATTGAGTTAAATTTTGATTCAATCTTTAAAAATCTTTTAATAATGTATATCGATTTTTTAATATTTTGAAAATATAACATGCTTAATTTTTGGTAAGAGCGTTGATGTTCGTGAAATTATGTATTATTTTTTTATATAGAAGAGACATTTCATTTAATTACAGCTAAGAAGCCAGAGATATATAGATAGTTTAACGCGCAAAATTTAATTTTATTTTGATGGCGTTGGCGCCTTTAAGACGTCCGCTAGCTGGCGCAGTTGCACGGAGCGGGTAAGCGGGTTAACGAAAAATAATATGAGGTAACAGTATAAGCGTTGCTATTATAAGTGGGCGGACGCGTACCAAGGATTTTACCTACACCCGCACCTAAGTGCACCCAAGCGACGCGGACTCCCTTACGGCGCAAAACAGGCTCTTATTTTGTTTTTATTGATTGTTACTGTGTTAATATAAGAAAATAAAATATATAATTACAATCTACAGATCGATTCATTCATATTGTTTATCGAGGTGCAATTCTTTTATATCAACTCATATCCATCACTCCATACATGATTTAAGCAATTCGACAAAACAGATATTATTTATTTTCTATAAATGATTTATCAGATCACGTTTTGGCAAATCGACCTGTAAGTTCATAAGATTATAGTGTCCGACCGAAGGTTCGGTTTCGGTTTCGGTTTCGGCCAGTTTCGGCCAAAAAATCATGTTTCGGCTGTAGTTTCGGTTTCGGCCAAAAAACGGCCGAACCTTTCGGCCGGGCCGAAACTTACCAAATGGTACTTCGGAATAAGACCAAAAGTTGGGGAATAAGTAGGACAACAATATTAATACCTACATATTAGTTATACTGATTCATGTATAGGTACAGAAATTAATTGGTTTATTATAAAACACAATTCCACTAATGAGGGCGCCACTGAACGGTCGACGCAGTCTTAAGAGGCTTTCAATACCTATAACGCGCACACTATCTAATTGTTTCGGAGTGAATGAGTGATTTTACCTCAATTTACTATTGGTTTGTGTTCCACATGTCCTCTACTTCAGCTTAGCCTTTGGCCTTCCTGCGCCATGCTCGGCCTGCGGTCTCGCTTTTTAATACAATGGATATTGGTTGGAATCTCTGCTCAATTACTTATCCTGAAGCACGGCTTTGACTTCGCATGAAAGTTCGCCTCTGGGGCATTTTGGACTTTTAGGCCCAGGTGAAGATTGGTACCCGGCCTTGCGATATTGTCAACAAAAAATTTCGCGCTCGCTTTTTTGGTTGGTTTTTTGGTTAACCCTGTATCTACATATTAACTTGACTTGAGAGTTAGACCAAGAAAATTCTGCAATAATTTTGATAGCATACGCAGTGCAACTAGTGCAAATGTTATTTATACGTCATAATTTCATAGAAGTTTTGACGTTTAAAATAACACTTGCACTGCTTGTGTTATCAAAATTGTTGCAGAATTATCTTGGTCTAACTCTAGTAATTTTCTTAAAAAACTGCTTAAGTAACATCAATTTCAAGGATATTGGGTGTTGACAGCCCCATAACATGTGTATAAAAGGGATTTTATGTCATTTTTCCAACGATTTTAACAAGTCTTCAAAAGTTTCGGTTTCGGTTTCGGTTTCGGCCGAAACTAGAGCCAAAGCCGAACATTCGGTTTCGGTTTCGGTTTCGGCAAAAAAACATGTTTCGGTCGGACACTATAAGATTACAATATTATGGGGATTTCTAAATAAAAACTGTTGATTTTCATTTACAATTGTTCTAACCCAGATACTAAAATTACAGCTCCATTGGCCCATTTACTAGAGTTAGACCAAGCTAAGTTGGCAGCGGTTTCGACAGCCCAGACTATGCAAGTATTATTTAAACGTCATAATTTCATAGAAGTTTGTCGTTTAAAATAACACTTGCACAGACTGGGCTATCTAAATCGCTGCCAACTTAGCTTAGTTTATCTCTACCCAATCGTGCTTTACAAAAAATCCATTCATAATAATTCTCATAATGTCAATACATAAACTACTTAACAAGCGGATTCAGTTTTGTCCCTTTACAACTCATGAAATAAATCAAGCGTCAGAAAGAAACAAAGGCGTCGTCGTCGTGTAACTTTTTTTATTGCAACAACAGATGTCAACAGACTGACTGTCAATATTGCGATCAAAGTGGACAAACGTGTCGGCGCGGCTTAAGATTTTGGCGGGAATGTTTTACAATAAAAAACTTTTTGTGGTTATAATAGTAGCATAAGAAAAAAAATATGATTCTTTCTGCCTATTCTCCACTCTTATAGTTTGGCAAACCATTTACATCAGTAGAAAAAGGCGGCTGCGGACAATTGGGTTTGCCAGATTATTCCTATATTCTGATTATTCTATAATTTAGAATATTCCAGACTTCGTTTTTAGCAAAGAGAATTCAGACTGAGGAATTGCGTTAAAGTAAATTATGCAGTCAGTACACTTACTGCCATTTTTCGACACAAATGACTAACACTATTAGAACGCCATTTGACTTTGATCCTTATTTTTTCACTGATATGTGTTAAATTTGTTAAATGTCAAATAGTATACATCTACTCGAGAGTAGGCCAAAGGTATGACGCCATCGCTCGAAAAGATGGTATCATACCTCTAGCCTATCGTCGAGTTTACTTTGACAATATTCCTCTATTTGAAATTCTCTTTAGCATTAGAAAGAACACCACAGAAGTAAATGTTGATTCATAAGAGCTGGCGTGAGATTTGTACTCAACTGTCAACATCTTCTATAAAAACCGTGTCAGCTTAAGAAACCTATAAGTATTGTGCCATATTAATAAAATAAACTTTCTACTTTTATTATTACACTGCATAAAGCGCCCAATAAAAAAAACCAAACCAAAAAACCATTATGCTTACTTCTGTGGAGTTCTTTCCACCTATTAATATAACGCATAAAACAGTTCCCTTGCTCAACCATTAATTGGTTTGAATCAAAACATCCACTTCCCAAAATACTTATTTCAATCCTAAATGTCGAACCACATACATATTATTAGCACTTCGGGTAAGGTCAGGGAGCATTTGATTCGGTAATAATTTCGGCTTAGCCTATCCGATTAAAAATTGAACTAAAGCTAAAATTAGGATGAAAGAGGACGGCCGCGTTAGGGTGGTTCAAAAAAATTTTTTTTTATTTTCCGACGGGCCATCCCCTTATTTTGTTACACTTATTATGCTGATAAAATACACCAAGTTTCGTAATTTTATCTCAACTACAAGGGGGTGCTCAACCACTTTGAAAATTTTGTATGTTGTATGAAAACCAAAAAACAGAAGTATTTATTATTCAGATTTTTATTTAAGTATCTGTTTTCACATTATTTGCACATGTGATTTATAAGTTTTTAAGTAGAAAAACAGTTTTATTTCTATTTTTTATAATTGTTCGGAAAGTAAGATTTTTAGAATTTCACCTAAAAAATCATAAAAAATAGAAATAAAAATGGTTTTTCATCAAATAACTTTTAAATCACACTTTAAAATAATGTGAAAACTACTACTTACATAAAACTGAAAAAAATAATAACTTGTTTCTTTTGGATTTCATACAACTTTGAAAATTTTCAAAGTGTTTGAGCATCCCCTTGTAGTTGAGATAAGATTACAAAACTTGGCATATTTAGTCAACAGAACACGTGTAATAAAATGAGAGGGTGCCGCTTTTTCTAGCTGGAGTTTGAATTTTTCCCATACCAACGTGAACCACCCTAGGCCGCGTGCAATCGCCTTTTCATACAAACCTAGACCTCATTTTCCTCTTTGATATTAACAATATTGATAATATTTTGACACAATTTGAAGTTTATCGACCACAGCTATGCCCCTTCGTTAGATTTTTTTATTATCTACCTATTTAAAGTGTTAGTAGCATTTAAAATTTTGTATGGGATTTGTTTTTTGCTCTTAATTCTTATAATAGTCAAAAAATTTAAAAAGTCAAACGAAGATGATGATGATGACTATGATTAATATACGTCAAATTATGTGAAAATATTGTCCATGAAGTGGTCGACCCCTTTCCCTCTTAAATAATTCAACTTTATCTTTGTACCATTTGTGTATCTCTGTTTGGCCCTACGGTTGACTGGCAGAGAATTTTATTTGGCAATAGTACTTAGTACATAGTTGTATTTTTTGCAATAGGTAATTCAATATCTACGGTCACAAGAGTACCTACTTGAAAACGTAAATTTAGGATGTTTTAAGACCGATCCCGCCAAACCGCCGCCTTTACATAACATAACTCACACACACATTACTCAAACTTTGGTGTTCGGAATGTCGATGGCAGTGTTGTTTAAGACACGCGTTCACTTTGAGCACAATCTGATCATGCCACTAGAGTACACTTAGATACTAACTTAGCACTATAACCACATAGATGAGTCGAACTGTTTTCCATCTTATAACCTCTAGAAAGTGGTGAACTGTATATAGGCCTCCAGGGCAACTGAGATGAGGTGTGAGTCACCAGGCCCCGGAGACGGAGAGGTTGGTGCTAGCACCTCTGGCTGATGTAGTCGCTGTAGGAGGCAGAGATCTCCTCGGATTGGTAGCGTGTCAGCTTGATGCTGCGTCTCATGTCACCGGTGATGGCTGCCTTGTAGCCACCTTTCCGGAGCAACGAGTCGATTGTTTGGATTTGGTCCCAACCTGGAATTAATATATCCAGCTTGTAATGACTTCCTACAACTTTTGATTCTGAAATGCGAATCTGTAGAATGTCATCCATGTCGAGGTTTTCTATTGAGTCTGTAACCCCTTTAAAATGCATGATTATGAACTTTGCTTGTTTGTAAGTGGTTAAGTACATCGGTAGGGTAGGGTAGGTAGGGCTAATAGGGTTCTCTTTGAAGCAATAGGAGTTCATAATCTGTGGGAAATATATTCCCAATTCCATGAGCCAGCAATACGGTTATTGCTGGCTCTTTAAGCCTTTATAAGGAATTGGGAATATATTTCCCACAGATTTTGAACTTAGCTTCAAAATGATGTGGGAAATATATTCCCAATTGCTTATAAAGGCTTGTTTGTAAGTGGTTAAGTACATCCACCACATTAACCACTTTGAAGCTAAGTTCAAAATCTGTGGGAAATATATTCCCAATTCCTTATAAAGGCTTAAAGAGCCAGCAATAACCGTATTGCTGGCTCATGGAATTGGGAATATATTTCCCACAGATTATGAACTCCTATTGCTTCAAAGAGAACCCTATCTCTGAAGCAAAGTTCAAAATTATGTGGGAAATATATTCCCAATTCCTTATAAAGGCTTAAAGAGCCAGCAATACGGTATGTAACCGCTTACAATTAAGCGTTTTCGCCACATGGTTTTGGATTATCGGTTAAGGGCGGGGCACATTGCTGGTAGAACCTGAACCTGAGGATTCCCCCAGCTAGGGTTGCCATACGTCAGTATTTCCCGAGACATGTCGATTTATGGTCCGAGTGTCAGGGTTTTTTAGAAACCTTAACTAACCACTAGAAGCAAGTTAGTTTGGAGTGGGATAGAGGAATGGTTAGGTTATGCTTAGTCTAAATAACCAAAAAGTTGATGGTGTCTCGAAAAAAAAGTAAATGGTACCATTTTCTGAAAACCCCCAGTAGACACTTACCCTGCTCAGTAGCAACTTGTGGTAGATAAGTAGCGGTCCGCTTCGATCCCCGTTCACTGATGAACTCGATCCTGATGCCATGCTTCCCCAGCTTCCAGTCCAGGTAATGCTCGGCCTCCTCAAAGTGCTGCAGGATGGACACGGAGACCGTGAGGCGGGGGACTTCTTCGCGAGTGATGGGCGAGAAGCGGGAATCTTTCAGGGCGCTGGTTATCGCGTACTCGCGGAGGCCTAGAAGAGACGGGGGTTAGTAATGTGCACACGTAAATATTCTTGGAGGTCAAAAATAACGCGTTTTTCCTTAACCTTTTATAAGGCATATATAAGGGTGTCAGAAATTATGAAAATTTGAACCCAAGGTAACTTAGAAACAAAGTTTAAAATCATGTGGGAAATATATTCCTTCCGTTTTATAAAGGCTTAACCTCTCAACTGACAGGGATCTTAAATTAAGAAAGGAAGAATTTTTTAAAAGGGTCCCAAGTTCCGGCGGTTCCGTATTTTGTAGGTTTTAGATTTAAGGTATTTTTGTTTTAATAATATGATTGTATGCTTTTAAAGTTATGTATGGGCCACTAATTATTGAAATAAAGACTTTCAAATTCAGAATTGAATTTCGTTTTCTTTTGCTGACCCAATATCGCGTCTGTGGGAAGAAATTTAAAATTCACTGTAAAATTTTTCTGCCGACTAGGTAGTGCTATAATGGGAAATATAATACCACTAGCTTCCGCCCTCGACTTCGTCCGCGTAAAAGTCGTTAAGAACATGCAGCCCCATTACCCCATAACTTTAAATGGTGGATGACTGCTTCTCCATATGATGTAAACATCCAGAGAGGAAAATGGGGACTATGTTTGTATGGAGTTCCAGTCGTCCCTTTTCCTCTTAATGTTTACTGTTTTTATTGTTTGAGTCTTTGTTTGGCAGTCGTTATTACGAGGGTCGCACTGAAATATTCGGGAATGGGACACTTAGAAATAACATAATAGAATGAGGCATATAATTTATAAAAATGTAACTCTTTATAAAACTTTTAAGGTATATTCCATTTGGTTGTCATTTATATTTAAAAATTACTGACAATTTGAAAATTGTATGTCGAACATTATTTGAATTTTTGGCCAAGTGATTTTTCGGATCACATTTTTAAACGGTTTTCAATATGCCCTCAGCGAACAAATAAAAGTTACAATGGGCTTCTGTTATTTTTTTATGAACTAGAGTTCATCGTACGCTCGTTTGCAGTTAAAATTATATATGAAAGTCGCTTTCATTTTATCCCATGGGTGATCTTAAAATAGCATGTCATTCCAAAGCGACGTCAAAATTTAAAATCGCATTTGTGCTGTTAATTAAAAAGACTGCCAAAAAAGTTGCATATCGGCAGATTTCGACATTCCTAAATATTCATATGACAACAGCAAAAAAATCTTTTATATATAGATATATGTAAAAAAAACTTCAATTCCGTTGGCTACTTTACGAATTTCATACAAAACCACTAAGGCCCCAAAATCGCCATACAAAAAGGACTTTGGGATTATGAGCCGTGTGCATTACAGAATGATTACTTTCAAAAGAAAATTTATATGCGTGGTCAGTTTGAGTTTAAGTATGCATTAAAATAAAGATTGACTGTCTAGATGCGACAGTTTTCTCTATTCCCGACATTTTCAGTGCAACCCTCGTAAGCAGAAAATAATAATAGAGGTGAGTGTCAATGGATCATACATATTTAATGCTCTTTATCATGTAAATTGCTTAAAATTACTGCAAGTGATGCTTTAATTTGAAACACTTTTCTAACTTTATGTCTCGTAGACGAATGATAATTGAAATAATAGTCTTGTAGTCAATTAAAATTATTATAGCATGCATCATTAGCCTATATATGTCCAACTGGTTGCCATAAGCCGCCTGTATCACACTGGAGGGCTTTGGCTACCGGAATTGGCGTCCAAAAGGTTAACTGTATGGCAGCGGCCAGGTTCATGTGACTATTTTGAATTTAGATGCTCTCAAAGAAAGGCAGTGTTTATTAATTAAGAAAGGTTAACAACTTGGGCTGTATTTAATATGTATGCTAGTTTTAAGGTATTTATCTATGGGCCAATAGTTGCCTGAAAATAAATGTTTTCATTTCATTTCATTAACGCAAATAAATACTGAAGGTGACTATAGTTCTCTTTATAAGCAAATGAGTCAGAATAATGAATAATTGATAAGTGATTATAAAATTTTACTTTTATTGGCTTTACAGATTACATCATTGAGTTTAATTACTCCTCTCAAGGTCTGCCAAGTAATGATGTTAATCATACTTTATTGATTTTTTGGATACATAGATAATCACCCAAATCTATTAATCAAATTCATAAAACAAACTTGAATGAAACTGTAGCTATACTTATAATGTATTTAACATTATACATACTTATGATATAAAAATATTGTATTTTATTACCAAATCAATTATTTACCAGAATGCAAATGCATGGCATTGAATGTCCCAATGCAGCCTCGCAGCCGGTGCTCCTTCCCGATCTTCCAGGTTACAAACAAAGGGCTGCAAGAACATCTCTCATTTAAAGTCCACTAATATACATATCCAATACCTATATTACAACAAAGAGTGCATTTATAATCCAAAGTGAAAGTTACTATAAGACAAGCATAATTAACAACAACACCCACACATTTGCGTTGACAAAAAGGCTTTTGGGCGTAAACTGGTCAACCTACTAATTGCCCAACCGACGAACAAAGCAGCTTCTTTGTAAGCAAACAAAGAATGCCTAAGCGAAATCCTACCCCCTAGAGATTAACTTATAAATAGTTTCACTAGAGTATAATCTATATTGGCACTTACTAGGCATCGTTGGTAAAATTTGGCGTTTGTGGAGGGTCCATACTATGCAGCTGACAATACAAAACATCGAAACAAAAGTAACACATATCAGGAATAGCCACTGATTCTTGGTACCCATTTAAAGGTCGATCTATACCATTATAGGAATTGTTCATCTTCTGCTTCTTAGTACCACAACACGCTGAAGACATGTTTGATGGTTTTGCTTTTATAATTATTAAACTAAACAATCCAACCACAAAACTCGCGAACGAAACTATTCCCCCGAGGTTCTTGAACCAATTTTTTGGATTGATGTTAACCACAGAGTACGTAGACACTAGACAGACGTAATCTAGACAGGTGATTTTTGAATGGCAACCCTAAATTGTTAGCCGACAAAGTTCGCCGACAATTTATAAGGCTTTCATCACACGCGTATACAAATTACAGATGCATTTTAAACGGTTCTTTTTGAAAAATATCGTATCTGTAGTAAAAGCGATTAAAAACACAACATTACGAATTCGTAAGTCTATGGCACGATGGCTGTCAATTGAGTTTTATTTTATTACTAGAAAATAAGAAAATAATGAATTCTGTGCACATTAAAATAATATTTTCGTGAATAATGTACATTTTATACAATTTTAATCTAGATATAAGTGATGCAATTGTTATCTAAATATAGTTAAAGCCACATAGCGATGTTTAGTATAAAAACTAACTGAGTTTCGACGATGGCGTCTGACGGAGAAATTTCCTGTACGAATGATCCCAATTTCGCCGCAATCTACTCGTTTTTGAAGGTTTTCGGGAAATTGTACGGCCTAGAAATACCGTCAATATCAAAATTACAGCAGCTCGTAGAGAATACGGAGGAAGGTAAGGTATTACGAGAATTGTGATGTGTTGTGTTATAAACAAACAGTGTTGAGAGTGGTGTTTGTGCAGTTCCGGAGCCGCTGAAGGAGCTGCACCTGCGGCTGCTGCGGCGCGCGCAGAAGTCCGTGCAGAGCAACCGCTGGGAGCGCTGCCTCATCAAGTTCTGCCACCAGCAGGGCCACCACCAGGAGGCGTGGGAGATCGAGCGCTTCTCCTACAAAAAAGCCAGCACAGAGGTCAAACTAAAGACCCTCAAGGTACGAACAACACTTTTTACGACATTTTGCAACCCACACTATTGAATTAGAAAGTGGCTTGATGGAAGCATTACAGTTAGTTTCTATTGTATACAGAATGTATTGATCTGACATAAAAACAACTATGTAAGTGTTATTACATTGTTAATGCAATAAGTTCCCTGTGTTGAAGCAGGGTGGCGATTCTAGTAGTTTTTACTAACCTTTAAATAGTCACAGTCTACCTCTGATCACTTCAATGTCACTATGAACTTGTGCATTTTTATGTACAGTAGTAACTTGATTTAATGTAGTAAGTGTAATTAATATAGTAATTAAAGTAATGCAGAGTCTCAAAAATGTCAGTCCAAATCAGAATAAAATTATGGCATGTCACCTGCCCAAATATTGAGCATCTCTTAAATTTTACCACCATGGATTTTACAACCACCAAGTATAAAAATATGTTTCATATATTTAAATGTGACTTAGCAATGTTATGATTGATCTAGAATAAGATGGATTTGTTTTTTGCTACCTGAACATTTTCTAGAAGAGGTCACTATCACTACACCAATAAGATTACTTGTTGTTGCTACTAAATTGTCTTGCCTGAGTGGCCTTGCCTTGCTTTGTTGCTTGTGTAATTTTCTTGTTTGTATAATAGGGCATTGTTAGTAAATGCCTGCCTTAATAATTATGTGATTCTGGTGTTATAAATCAGAATCAGAATGTATTTGTGTAACAAAGGTCGGTACAGGTGGTGATTTTAAATAGATTTTGATCACTATGTTTTACCCTATGTTTTTTGTGTACAAATTTAGTGTATGCCTAAAAATATGTTGCATCCATACATTGATTTCAATCATTTTCTTAAATATAAACAAAACAGCTGATTGCAGATAAAAAGAGAAGAAAAAAATGTTTTTTTCTTAAATATAATTAAACATCATTATTATGAATTATAATATATATGTAATTCATTTTCAGATACTTCTTGAGTACCAATTCACATGCCACGCAAAGTTCAAGGCAGCGGTCAATGCCCTGTCATGTAAGGAGCTCCGGTTGGACCCCATCGGACGGGACAAGCAGGGCTGCGTGTACTGGCTTCAGGTGGACGATGAGGCAAACCTCTGTCTGTATCGGGAGGACCAGGATGAGGAGACTTGGGAGTTAATAGCGAGGTACATGGTTTTTTTTTAAACTTTGTTAATCCTGTATCTACTATAATTTCTATGTTAATGTCATAGTTGTTGGATCTCAAAATGAATAAAAAAAAACAGAATCACATTAAGCCTCGTCTCTATATCTCGCGGCCACGACGACATCGGATCGACGATATCGGTAGACGGGGCTTTACTGTTCACTCAGTGTTTTATGGATTAGTAAGTGCCACTTGCACCATTCAACTAACCCGGGGTTAACCAGTTAAACCTGGAGTTACCATGGTTACTAGTACAATTTGACAGTGAGTTAACAGTTTGACTGCTTAACCTTGGGTTAGTGGGATGGTGTAAGTGGCCCTAAGTCTGTGATCCCTTTTGTCAATAAGTTATTTGTTTGCAGAAATCGAGAAGAGCTAGTCAAAGTAATAGGACAATTGAAGAATGGAGAAGAGATTTGTCCCTCGACTGTGTCCAACACCAATGAGGACTCCAACAGTACCGAAATACCTGCAACTGAGGCCACTGAGGTATTTTGTTCAGGGAAACAGTCGAATTATTTTTATTTGTGTTCTTTAATTACCTAGTCACAATACTATAATACATTATAAACTGAAATAGATGTTATATTTGTTAAAACTTGGATCCTGCCACTGAAGGGCTTGAAGACCGCAATTTAAAAAAAAGTTTTATCTTTCAACTACTAATACCTACTTTTGCTACTTTTTTCATGTTTTCAGAAAACCAACACACCACCTGAAGAAGAAAACGAGGAATTCCTAAGCCCAGAGTCTGAGTCGGAACATGATGACGATGAATCTAAAGCTGATCAGAAACCCCCTCCCACAGAAGCTGATGATAATATTAACAAAGAAGAAAAAACAGTAGATAACAAACCAGAAGAAGAATGTGAAAAAATTGAAGATTCTAAAACAGAAGAACAAAAAGTAGAAGATGTGAAGGCAAAAGAACCTCCTATAGAAGATAAAAATATAGAAGAGAAAGGTGAAAACCCATCAGCGCAAATATCAGAAAAGGCTGAAGATTCAGAAAATCAGCAATTAGAAGAAAAAGACGACAAAAACGAAGAAAAAGTAAAAGCTGATGCTGCTGAAAAACCCCAAATCGATACAGACAGCAAAAAATCTCCAGAACGTGAAAAGACGCCTGAGAATCCTCCAAGTGAGGAAACCAAATTAAAGGAGACGGATGAGGTGAGTGAGGCAATAGAAGAGCCGGTCATGGTTGTCACAGGGGAAGGCAGCGGAGCCGATTGTGAGAGCTCCTACTTTATAGGTGAAGAAATATCCGAACCTGTCATGTATTTTTATGGAGAAGGTTGTGGTTATGATAACGATACCGGAAACCCTGAAGTATTAGAAGAAGCCAACACAGCGCAGCGTAATTCAGATGAGGAGAATGACAATGAAGAATGTGTCAATGGTGAACATTCTAACTCTAATGATATCTCTAACTCTAGTAAAAGTAAATTAGTTAAAAGTGTTAAGTTAAAAAGTGGTCATCCTACTGTAAATAAACGATCTTTGAAGAAGCAATCTAATGATAATTCCGAAGTTCTAAAACCAGATTCTAAGAAACATTGTATTAGAAAGCTTAACAGATCAGACAGTATGAAATCAAATTCAAGCAATAATGACAATGACTTGAAAAGGGAAAGCAGCGTGAATGACAAAACCACAGATAGTGAAAGTCCGAACAAAAATAATGTGAAAAAAACTAGAGGTAAGGTAAAGAAAAAACCTGAAGTAGCAAAGAAATTAAAGCTAAATCAGAAGAAAGAGTCTCCTGCGTCGGACGCTGACAATTGTAATGATAGTAAAGCCAGTATTATAGAAAAGAGGAAAAACAGTGTGTCTTCAGATCAAGACGGGGTTGATCACACGGAACAGGAAAAAGAAGGAAGCCCGGATCACGAGGCTAAACCTGACGACGATCTACCTCCAAAAAAAATACGCTTAGAGCCTAGTAAGGACATTGAAGTATCACATTCCAAAGATACTCTAGACAGTGTAAATAAAGACGATGCTAAAAGCGAAAACAATGAAAATAACGACAATCTTAACAAAGAGCATGAAGATAAAGATCCTATAGCCATGAGAAAGAAAATTAAAGCTAACAAAGGGAAGTTTAAAAGAAAAAAGATACTACAGAATAAGGTAGATAATAGTGATGTAGAAAAGAGTAATGGTAAGGAGAAGAGTAAGTCTAAGCCTTTAAAAAGGTCGCTCTTGGACGCGACGCAAAGTGACAGGAACAAATCAGAATCTCAAAGTGAAAGTGAGGACGATATGCCCATCACTAGTGGCAAGAGGTTGAAAATTAAACCCAAGAAAATTATTACAACATCCAGGTAACATTTTCCATCTATCACTTAAAATGGTTTGTAAATTAGTTTTGATACCATATTATAATTACATTTTCTTTTATAGAAAAAAGGTTGAAGCCAAGCTGCTTGAGAAAAAATCTAGTGACGATTCCGAAGAAGAAACATTGTACAGTATAGGTAAAATATAAATTGAACATGACTTTCTTAGAGTTTTTTTTTACTTATTTTTTATTTTATTACTTATTTCCGTAAAATTTTGCACGGACGAAACTAGTTCATAAAGATTCTGGCAAACCTACTAAATTTGAGTGGCAATGCAATGTCAGAAGAGTGTATATTTAGAATCGCATTTTGTATATTTTTGCCTTCAATAAATTGCTTGCATTATCAAATTTCAGCAGGCAAAAAGACCGGCAAGAAAGTCTTAAAAAAGAAGCCAAAAGGCAAAGAGAAGGCCAAAGTAAAGGAGACTGCCGACGACTCTGATCCGACGCCCGTCCGGCAGTCGCGCCGGATCGCGCAGCAGAAGATCAAAGAGGAAGCCGACAGGAGGCATCAGGAGGAAGTTGCGCTTCGGGAGATGAAGATGATCCATAAGAAGAAGGTAAGACTTTATTAATGTATGTTTGTTGTGTGTTGTTTTTTTTTTAAATGTATGTTTAAATATAAAAGACAAAGTAAAGAAGGTTGCGGACGACTCGGATAATAAATACCACGTATTTTTCACGTATTTTGGGGCAAAAAATAGAGTAAAAATTTGAGAGTATCAGATTAACTTATTTCTATTAAGACTAAAATATGTAAACGATATCAAATACTAGTCTTTAATACACTTAATAATAATAAAGCAAATTGTGTTTTGTTTAATAAATGAAACACATTTATACTAAATATACAAAATTTTTAAGATATCACGTGACATTAGGGCGTTTTTTAATGACGTGATAATACTGATAATGAAAAGGAATCATTTCATCATATATGTTCATATATCATTCATTCATCATTATGTTGTGATGAAAAATATTGTGTATCTTCGGGGGTAGGAATATTGCAAATTGCAAACTCGAGTCTTTAATTCACCTCAACCTGCAACTGTCGTTTGCAAAATTTCTCTTATCCCCAGGCGGCCTTGCCAATTGCTTGCGCTTCGCCATCGAATCGCTTTGCGTCTCTCTGTCACTCTTCCATATTAGTGTGACAGTGACAGTTGCGTTTCGTTCGCTACGTAGCGTTAGCGATTGGCATGTTGTCGGGGCCTGGTTGGTCAATGTAGTATTGTATTACAGGGTGTCGACGAGGAGGAGGAGTGGCGTGCGTCCGGCAGCAGCTCGGGCTCGCCGGTGCGGCGGCGCGCGCGGCCGGCGGCGGGCTGGCGCGCGCAGGACTCCAGCGAGCCCGACTCCGAGTCCGAGCGCGACGAGCTCTCCGACCGCCCCGAGCCGGACCGTGAGTCAACAACTAACTTTATTTACACTTGTCGACTTTAATGGTTGCATTGAGAATTCGTATACCAAAGTAATCGCATACTTTTAGGGTTCCGTATTTACTATGGGCTCGGGAGCCCTCAACGGGACTCAACTATAATGACTTCTTACGAAACGCTTTAGTCAACTGTAATGAATCCTTGAAACTGTCGCCAAAGGATAGAACAAAAGACATCAACGCGCTACTATACAATGAATGAGAAGTGCGTTGATGTCTTTTGTATTATAGTTTTATCTACTTTCCTAATTTTGTTTAATTATTTAAGTTTTATAGTAGAAATAATATAATTTGACTTAACTCGTGGGAAAAGTATTGTACAAAATAGTGATATAATCAAGCTTTTCAATTGCGTACCTTACTTAGCTCTATTCACGATTTTATAAATTATTATTTTTATTAGCCTATGTGTGTGTGTCCCACTACTGGGCAAAGGCCTCCCCTCTCCCTTTCCAATCCGTATAAATTAATAAAAAAAAAATAGAAATAAAGGTTTCGTGCAAACAAAATGAAAACGTCCATATGCTAAGATGGTCCCTTAACCAAGCAGGCTGTACGTTTGCTTGCCACCATATTAAACAATAATTAATATAAGTGATAATCAAGTGATTTTTATAAATTTACAGTCGAATTCGGCAAATCAGACCATGAGTTCTCTCCAGAGTCCGACCTTGAGACTGGGGAACCGAGCGAGCCTCTGAAAAGGGCCAGAACTTTGCAGGAAGGTGAGTTCGCTTCGGGTGGAAGGTTGCACGTAAACACAAGAGATGGTGGAAAAACAAATAAAAACTCGACAAGAAAATGTTGCATGTTTTTTTGCGCTTATTTCTTTTCTGAGCACCAATGTTTTTAGGGCTGCATGTTTTTCGTGTTATTTGTGGCAAGTTTTCAAAATGTATCATATAGGCCGATTTTTATTTCTATAATGTTTGGTAAATTATTTATTTTCTTATGCATTCAATACATATAAGTGCAATATCTCTGTCGACAAAAACGTATAGAATTTTCATAACTGAACGGAAAATTACATTTGTTTGTCCCAAATTGGGATTTCGTATTTATTCAATCGATAATTAGGAGCTCATCAAACCAGCCAAATTTTATCCAAATCTAACGAATAAAAAATAGACAACATAATAAAAATCCGCCTATATGAGATTAATAATAATCCTTTTAATTTTAATGTAAGAATAGGCTATGTTACTTTGTAGGTCAAATAAATCATAAACAGCATGTGTTTTTTTTATTTTCGTGATAAAGTGATTTCGACTTAGAGCATTGACTAACAAAATAAAATGCTCTAAGGATATCGAAACAACTGAAAAAACTGCTTTATTTTTTTATCATTTCACATGTCATTTGCAAGGTTTGTAAGGTTCACTGTAAGTCATTTAACTCGTTGAGTGGTTACTAAAACTCGATAGAAATAAACACTTAACCATAACTATTAGATTGAGATTGAAGCAAATATATTGAATCACCCCGACGATGCTTATGCTAAATAATGTCTTAATAAATTATAAGTTACTTCGCATGTATTATTATTGAATGTAATTGAATAAGTAAATGTGCAAGAAATGAGTTAGATAAAATCGTCAGGTGACAGCCAAAACTCACTATATAATTACTATAACATTATGAAAAAAAAAATCAACCTTATTCAGATGACGATACGGTTCATTATGGCTATGAATTTGTGGTGGTAATTAGTGAGTTTTGGTTGTCACCTGACGAAATGTTTCATATTCTTCTTTTAGCGAAATGCAAACTCAACTCGAAGAACCTTTAATATTTTTTAATTAAGAAAGACCATAGAGTACTTTTCTATACAGGAACCCTTTTTTTACAACTAAAGGCCCTTATTCACGGTCCATCATATTGGACAGATTGAACATGGTCGAGAGCCCTACAAACATTTTAGTTGTATGTCGCGAATGTTGCGCGTATCCTATTGTCAGCACCCTGCCAACGGCTGGCATTTTCAACCTTATTGTAACGCAAAAGTGGTAACTTTTTCATATAAGCTTCAACGACTATATTTTTCCGTGCAAATTAACGGGTAGTTTACATTAATGTTATCAAGATGTATATTGTTTTGATGGAGTTCATTCAATCACATAGCAACCTCCGTAATTGGTCTCCTCAATTACACGTCACACATGATGGATCGTGAATAGGAACTTATAACAAGCGGCTGGAATAAAAAAAAACATCTGTCAAAGTGGCGTCCTTTCGCAATGTTTACGATAATACCGCTAAACATTTTAACATGAAAGAAACATGACTGAAAGTTCCGTGCCACTGCCGTATATAGTGCGTTTGGTAAGTTCGTTGACTGTCTAGGAGCTGATGATGGGTTCTGCAAGCACTGCGGCAGCGGCGAGCAGCCGGAATGGATACTGTTGTGTGACCAGTGCGACGCCGGCTACCACGCGTCGTGTCTCAAGCCCATGTTGTTCCTGGTGCCGGAGGGCGATTGGTTCTGTCCACCGTGCAATCATGTAAGTAAATTGTACTAAGCACGTCGCGATATCGCGTCGGCAGAAAAAATGTTTGCCTTTAATTATGAACCTTATGTTTTTTAAATAACATGTATACTTGGTCAAGCAGATCTTGTCAGTAGAAAAAGGCGTCAAATTTGAAAAATGTAGGCGTGAAGGGATATCGTCCCATAGAAAATTTGAATTTCGCGCCTTTTTTTACTGACAAGATTTGCTTGACCAGCTATACATACCTATTTATTTGAAATGACTCTGCTAGTCATAAATACAAAAATATCATGTATTTTCGTAATTTACTTATTATAAATCAGTTGGCAGAATGAGCATAATTCCTTCGCAACTTTTCCAATGAGGAAAAATAAGCTGATATTGTCTATGCCTTTAAACAACTAAAAGCGCGGGTAGGTGATAGCGTCCTATTTAGTTTTCACGATTGTGGGTGTGGCTAGATTTTCTTAGACTAGGTAATGTAAATAATTACTTTATATGTTTATTGTTGGCAAATAACGAATATTCTGCGAGATACATAGGATTTTCATGGAATTATTGGAAAGAAAACTTGGTGTGGTGACTTACGATTGCATGATTTTTTACACCATCAATATCACATTTCCATGAATGATTGAATTTATCTACTAATCGATTTATAGCGATAGAAGATTATTACGTTTTGCAATGAAAGTACGTAAAACATGTTTTTGTGGCTTTATTCACGACGAACTGGAGGAAGAGGTATACAGAGATTTTAACGTTTATTTGTGTTTATAAAGTAGTATTATTTCAGTTTTTGCAATACTTATTACTCCGTGCTTAATTTAATGTAGGCACGTGTTTGCACGGCAAATTTAAGGGAGAAATTTACACGTTTTAATCAATGGAAAATGCCATGAAGAAATTCTCACGGAAACTTGCATGCAATCTCCAACCAAAACTCGCGCGAAGGTCATATCTTCCGTCGCAAGTTTCGCGCGGCGCGACATATCTTTTGTTTCCTTCTAATTTCCTGGCTTCAGATTGTGGATGAATCAAAATCTAAACTAAGACGAGAAGATTTTAAGAGACCTAGTATTACATAGATGAGCTATACGCGTGCCTCCGTGAGGGACAAAACATACGCAAAGCGACAATATTAATTAAAAACACGTTTTAACATTCCTGACAACATACCAAAAACAATCTACGTAATTCGGTCGGGTTATTTGTTGACCACCATAAACCATACTAAATTTTTGGTGGGGAACAAACAAAAAGTGCCGCCGCATACCGCTTTCTCTGCTACTCCTACTGAAATTTCCATAAGTGCATCTCGTTCGGTCTTTTGGCCCGTCCCCCGTGTCATCTCTATATTATTGTACCTCTATGTAATTATATAATTTGTTTCAGGCGATGCTAATATCTTCTCTAGAGAGCGAGCTAGTGAAATACGACGAGCTGGTGGTGAGCGTCGAGGCCGAGCGCGCGCGGATCAAGGAACAGGAGCTGCTGAACAAACCGCCTTCCGTCAAGAGCGAGAAGAAAGAAGAAGGTATAGTTATTATTATTTTAGAATATTAGTATGTATACTGAAAATCGTAATTCAAGACCAAAGAAAGTAAGACTATGTTGCCACTTTTTACTAGCGCGTCTTGTATTTATGTGAAAATAAGTAAATAAAAGTACTTTTGCATATGCATAGAAATTGAATGTTGTTTTAGAGTCAGACAGCGGAAGCGGAAGTGCGAGCGATTATTCATCATCATCATCGACGGGCGCCGTGTACCGGCTGCGCGCGCGCCGCCAGCTGCCGGTCAGCTACCGCGCGCAGGAGTACGACCGGCTCATCAGCTCCGCTATCAAGGTACGTTCAACTCATGTTGTTATTGGTTTTTTAGGGTTGTTGTTGTCCTAGGGCACCCCGGAGGTGCATAGGGCCTCCACAAGATCCTTCCACGCCTTTCTATCTTAGCAACCGTCTTGGCCACGTTCCACTCTGTCCTACGGCTCGCAGCTCGTTCTCTACGGTCCGCCTCCAGGTGTGTACGGAGCGTTTAGGGTTGAATATGAAATGAAATCGTAAAACAAAAGCTTAATAAATCCTTTAAATGAAAACTATAGCGAACATGATTGGTTCAGTCGTTTTTGATATAAATGTACATGATATCAAAGAAAATAGAGGGTATAGAGAGTTACTGTCATGGTAAATTATGTAGCCACAGTACATTTACTGCCATCTTTCGACAGAAGATTAAAACTGTTAGAACGCCATTTGACTTTGATCCTTATTCTTTCACTGGTATGTGTTAATTGGTTAAATATTGGAATTAAAGCCATACTCGACAATAGGCCAAAGATTATGGCGCCATCGCTCGAAAAAATTGCACCATACCTTCGGCCTACTGTCGAGTAGAAGGCGTTAATTTCTATATTTAACAAATTAAACATATCAGTGAAAGAATAAGGATCAAAGTCAAATGGCGTTCTAACAGTTTTAATCTTCTGTCGAAAGATGGCAGTTTACTGTGACTACATAATTTACTTTGACTCTCTATTTCAAATTCTCCTTGATGATACTATCTAATAGCCCCCGTTTAGCCTTATCTAACATAATGATAACTACGGAACCCTAAACTGAGCATGGCCCAACATGCTCTTGGCGGATTTATTATGTAACAGTAAATGAATATGTAATATTGTCAGGAGGAATACGTGGAGCCGACAACTAGTGCGGGCAACCAGGGGCGGGGCAAGGACATCTCGACCATCATAGAGGCCGCTGAGGAGGAGAAACTCAAGGCCGAGCGGGAGGAGGCCATCGCATCGGTAACGAAATCACCTAACAAAGTATTTTAGTGTATAATATTGTTCGCGAGTTACATCGTGAGGAAACCGGACTAATCCCATTATTGGGATTCGGGAAACTAGGCCATAAGGCCTAGTCTAGGTCTAGTCTCGGTTGGAAGGTCAGATGGCAGTCGTTTTTGTAAAAACTAGTGCGTACGTCGAATCTTGGGATTAGTTGTCAAGCGGACCCCAGGCTACATGAGCCGTGGTAAAGTGCCGGGATAATGCGAGGAATAAGGGAGATATTACGGACGGGCGCTTCTCCATACCAGCGTAGTCCCCTTTTTCCTCTCTGGATATTGACATCATGGAAATAGGTCTTTCAAAATGAATAGGGAGGGGTCTTCAACAGCATTTTTTACATAAGGTGAATATTTTCGGAAATAAACGCTCCAAAAAAAATGAAAAAATCGAGAAAGTAGCGTTGTGGTTTTTATTCAATAAGGATTTTACTACTACTATTATTATGTAGTATAAACAAGTTGTTACAGTAATATTCTATTTCGTACAGGGTAAACCAATAACGGAGATCCGTAAGAAGAAGAAGCAGCGACGGAAACCGCGCAAACTCAACTCCTTGGAGGTGGTGTCCGAGGACGACGACGAGACCGATGAGGACTTCAAGGACACCGGGTATGTTGCTACCTTTCCCTATACTTTGTATCTTTTGGTATTTGAATAAAAGTAAACAAAAGCTCCGGCTCCGAAACGTGGTCTTTCACTATCGGCCTCATCTCAAAATTCAAAGTCTTAACTTCTAACTCTTCAACGAGCTATGGAGAGGGCTATGCTCGGAGTTTCTCTGCGTGATCGAATCAGAAATGAGGAGATCCGTAGACGAACTAAAGTCACCGACATAGCCCACCGGATTAGCAAGCTGAAGTGGCAATGGACAGGCCGCATTGCGCGCAGAGAAGATGGCCGATCGGGTCGAAAAGTGCTCGAGTGGAAACCACGGGCTAGCAAGCGCAGCGTAGGACGTCCACCCACAAGATGGACGGACGACCTTGTTAAGGCCGCCGGATGACGCTGGATGCGGGTCGCTTCCAACCGGTACGAATCGAAGTCCAAGGGAGAGGCCTATGTTCAGCAGTGGACGTCTTATGGCTGTGATGATGATGATGATGAAACAAAAGCTGCCCTCAAATGGCTTCTTAACCTTTTGGACGCCAATGACCGATATATCCGCACCGCAGGTCCAACGCCAAAGACGGGTTAGTCGGTCACAGACTACAGAGCAACATAGACTTACGTGCATATGCATAAAGTTCAATTTCAGTTTTGACACTTCGGTGACCGCGCCCCTTAATTTCTACAACTTTATGTAACACTATAGGTACTTTCAACTTTATGTAACACTATAGGACCCGGGTATGACCTTAAACTACGTCCAGGACCCGGGTACGTCCTTAAACCACGTCCAAGACCACCGGTGGACGGGCAGCAGCGTCCCTCAAATTCGGTGTACTCAACTGCGATCGCCAACCTGCCTGCCAAGCGTGGCGATTATGGCATGAATGCCTCCCCAAAAAAGGGGGAGGCCTATGTTCAGCAGTGGACGTCTTATGGCTGAGATGATGATGATGATAGGTACTTTCAACCCTCAATTGACCCTCTCAGAGAGGAAAATTTGTTTAAGCCGCCTTTTCACGATAGAAACATACAATACTTCTGGATTTATTCTACTTGTAGGATTCCCCTGCTATTAAAGAAATGCTCAAGTCAGTCTTACTTGTTAACAATGCTTATCATTTGTATTACAGCATGGAGTCGTCATCGGAAGACATGTCTTCGTCCGCCGACCGCGACAGTTCGGACTCACGCTCGTCCGACTCCTTGCCCATACGCCGCGCCCAACGCACTGACAAGAAAGGTAACCAACATAACCTTACCGTAGTTCACAATCGTACTAATTACGGAGAAAAAATTGTTGTAATTAGTACCTTAGTGCACAGGCATGAAGTAAGGAGACATGCGGGAAGCAAACAATAGCTTTGGGTGCGATCCACATCTCTTCTCCGCTCCGCTGGATTACAATAAATGCTAATATTAGTTCATTACTGCACGTCTCGGTGAAAAATTCAAATATATTCAAATTAATGCTTGTTAATTTTTTTGGTATTGTTTATTAATGGTAATGCTTTTTTTAGGCTGTTATGGTGGTGTATTATTATGTCTATTATAGTGGTGACGTTTAGTAAGATAGTTCGTCATCGTTTCTTTTACACATGCCCACAGCACAAGCGTTATTGAGCTTACTGCGTGACTTAGTTAATTTGTGTCATAAATGTCCTATAATATTTATTTATTTCATATTTATATTATTTATTTTCACATAATATTGCAATGAACGTATACTATATTTCGTTGCAGTAAGGTATGTTTTTGTGAATATTGCAGATCGTCCGAAACTCCGTGAATCGTCGCCGGAAGTGAAGAAGAAGAAAGGAGAGTTCGCCGGCAGCTCCAGCGAGTCCAGCGGCGCTAAAGAGTGGCCGCCGAAGAATAAGTGAGTCGCATTTTATAATACGAACCTTAAACTAAGATATGCCACAGAGACTTATAAAAGTTTATGTAGAACCGAACTGAACATTCAGATTTTACCATTCCCACTAACTTGTTCCAGATCAAAATCTAAATCGCGATCCAGACGCGAGAAACGCGAGAAGCGTGAGAAGCGCGACAAATCCCGTCCGTCGAAACCGAAGAAACCGCGAGGCCTACAGCAGTACGACGCCGACGGCAACGTCATCCGGCCTCGCGTCACTTACGGAGGCCTCAGCGACTCCCCTAATGACTGGTCGCCGAAACACAGGACGAGACAGAAGAAGATTAATTATACGGAGATGCCTAACACTGAATCTGAAGATGTAAGTAATAAATATAGAATATAACTAGGTTAAGAAACATTCGGCCTCGAGTTTCTTGTGGAAGCCTGAGCGACTCGGCCAACGGCTGGTCGCCTAAACACAGGACTAGGCAGAAGAAGATTGGACTTATACGGAGATGCCTAACACGTGAGTACAAAGATGTTGTCCTAAGGCACCCCAGAGGTCTCATAGTGTCCTATTTAGTCGACTTCACTGCCGCAAAGACACCTGTGTGAAGTAAGGAATACAGATTTGTAGACCCTGAAGGCTACTTGCGAAGCAATTGTTATCAACCTCAGCTTTAATACAGTAGGCGCTTGGTAATCCGGCGCTCGTCAATCCGGCGGCGTCTTAGATGGCCCGCTCTATAATCCGGCAGTTTACACAACCGAACGCCGGATTACAGACCGGTTGCATTGTTCGGTAGTGCAATAAATTCACATCCACTATTCCGACAGTTCCAACAATCCGGCAAAAGGGGAAAAAATTGGGTGCCGGTCTACCTAGCGCCTACTGTATATCATTGTAGAATTATTTGTTTAAACAAACATTATAAGAAATTTTTACGCAAATTGACTAAGCCCCACGGTAATCTCAAGAAAGCTTGTGTTGTGGGTGCTCAGACAACCATATATATAATATATAAATAAATACATAGAAAACAACAATGACTCAGGAACAAAATAAATATCTGTATCATCATACAAATAAATGCCCAGGATTCGAACCCGGGACCATTGGCTTCATAGGCAGGGTCACTACCCACTAGCCCAGACCGATCGTCAAACACCATTATTTAAAAATCCAAATTGCCTATTGTTTTAACAAACTAATTTTCTATTAAACAGGAAATGCATAAAGGCAGCGGCAAGCACATGCCGGACAGTTCTGACGAGTTCAAGGTCACCTCCTCCGACGCCGACTCGGACTCTGACCGGCCTGACCCCAACCAGAAGACCCTCAGCGACCTGATCAAGACGGCCGTAGTGCCGCTCGAGAAGCTCCCTGATGACGTCACCAAGGCGAAGGAGGAGGAACTGCAAGCGCATCTTAGTAAGTTATGTGTGTACGCCTTTTAACACTTTCACTAGCACTAGCGTATCTCTTAAGTAATGCTCTACCGCTTACCACTTTAACTATCACTAGCAACTCACTTACAACCCCTCCGATGTTGCGGGAGTCCATGGGTGGCGGTAATCGCTTACCATCACGTGATCTGTCTGCTCCTGTATCATTAAAAAAAAGTTTAGATATAGCAGCAGGAGAATGATAACATTGATAACAAAAACAAGGTAGTAAATGACGAATGAACGTAATTGAATGACATTTTTGGTCAATATTGTTTACAATTACAAATCTTGTGAATTTCTTCATTACC
Source organism: Cydia fagiglandana (assembly GCF_963556715.1). Lineage (NCBI taxonomy): Eukaryota > Metazoa > Arthropoda > Insecta > Lepidoptera > Tortricidae > Cydia > Cydia fagiglandana. The sequence continues at coordinate 1,388,713 of NC_085932.1, read as the reverse complement.
AATTGCACCTAGTTATGGTATTATAATTTACGATGAACCAATTATAATGAAATTTAGGTATATGGCAATATAATAGGTGATCTATGTATTATACTTGTAAGGTTCATTCTATCATATAAAATTTTCCTATTTTTAATTTAAACCTTGTAATTTAGGATGAACTTTGTTTGTTTGAAATTTGGCAATAAAATAAAAGAAATGTTATATTATTTGGTTTATGAAGGTATCTAATTAGATTGAAAAGGAGTGTATATTGTAATGTATATAATATGTACTACATGTTAGTTTTTAGGTTTTTTTGTATATAGTAATTGACGCTTGGTTTTTTTAATACATTGGTTTGGAAGTTTAAATAGATTGATTGAAAGGTATTTTTTGTCGCAATCGTTATTGTATCCTAGGTGTTTGAATGTCCGTGAAGTGTTGTCAGAGTGTCGTGTTGTTGCAGACGCTCAAGCGGCCGCGACGGATTCGAGGCCGCTGCGAGGCAAGGGCAGCCGCGGCGGCCGGGGAAGCAGGTATAATGATTACTTCTATTTATGTCGTCGTATCGGGGGCGCCATACGAGGATGTCGTTAGATTCCAAAGTAAAAATTCAAATTGAATCGAGTCATTTATACATTCTGATTTGTCAGCAAAAAACGACCTCGATGTTTTAATGTTATAATTGAATTTTTCTCAAAAATGGACGGCAAAGTCGACTTTGCCGTCTAAAAAATAAGTCGCGAAGCGCGTAGTTTATGGTCAGTCAAAAATTAAAAAGTTAAAAACATTGCAGTTTCGATTTTGGGACTCCAATGTTGCATACATATTCCATTATTTGTCGAGTTCCAAACTTTTTAAAAGTTGAAATGACCATATCAAATGAAGGCACAGGCCCATTAAACAGCCAAAACAGATGATTAGTACCGCGACTAAAGTCTGGCTACTGAAATTTTACCTAAATTTTTGGCGGGAAATTCAAAAAATTTTGGGGTGGTCACACTTTGTGTAGTAGGAATTATAGTTTTGATACTCGACAATATTTATGATATTCAGTGTACAAGTAAGGTACCTAAAGAAATAAGTTAAAGAAACGTTTACGTGCACTCAAAGTCAGCTCACATAATTTCTACCACTATTTAAAGTACAGTCAACGACAAACACCTAATATTTACGTTCCAATATTTAGATTTTATAGATATTTTTCAGAACTTTTAGTTTATCCGTTTCTTTGTACACTTGTCATATTTATGAGATTCAGGCATTAATAAATTCACGTACTTAATCAAAGTAATACGCAAATGTTAGAACTAGTACTTAAAGTATCAAAATATTTATAGAGCACCAACCTCCTAATTTGTTTACATTTGGTTAGGAGTTGTAAACATTGCAGTTTTTCGTTATACAACGCTACACGTTGACTTCGCACATTGTCGTAATTATTTACGAGCTTAAATAATAGTTAGCGAACCTCACTCAGTATAGAAATTATTAATATTATTTAAAATAAATCCATTATAAACCGCAAACAATTTGAATGAATGACATAAATTGACAACTGACTTTTAGATTTTTTTAAAATCATAGACAATTGGTGATACAACAACGAAATATCTGTCAACAATTTTTGGTTAGCCAGACTCTATTTAGATGTATCAAATAGGTTGGCGTATTTTTGGCAGAAAAATACACTTCTATTTTTTTATTAAAAAAAATAAAAAGGTGGCAAGGGCTTTTTGCTGTCAAAATATATATGTAAGAACGTCGCTTTTGTAAAATATTTCTATGATATTTCTATTTCTTGCATCATTTTTGAGAAAAGCACTATAATATGACTCGGCCGGAAGGCTACTCGCTGGCTTCGGATTCAATTAAACGGACTCCCAGGGTCGTCCGTTTAAAACGAATCCTCAGCCTACAAGTAGCTACTTCCGAGCCTCGACAATAATGTACTATTGATCGTCATCGCCGATCTCATATTTCGTTCGTCTGTTAAAAATTGTAATCGCTTGCAGGGGCCCGCGGGGGCGCGGCGGCGGGCGGGGCGGGGGCGACGACGCGCTCGCCAAGCTCGTCGGCGTCAAGATCAAAGGTCACCATGCCCACACACACCACCACACCGAACATACCGACACTCACATATACCCACATTCCACTGCAAATAATATATAACGAGGAGGACTTCACGTTACGATTGGGATTTCGATACCCAATAGGCAATAAACTACAGCCTTCCCACCGATAACCCGTATACTAAACGTCCGCATTGGAACGACGACAGATCCGTTCGGTGCAAATCTATGGTGTGTTGACATTTGTCCCCGCCGGGCACGGACGGGAATGAACCCTTCGTATAGATCGTTTCCATTTTTTCCCCGCCTCATATACGGCGGCGGTCACGGGTGACGAATCGAATTACATCAGATCCGTCCCGGTAAAACCACCCTATTTAGAAATGAACCTTCCGTAAGCATAACTTTGTAAACGAAATACTGAATGCATCCAATTCCAAGTCGATTACATTCTAGCCAAGTTTCACAAATTTATTATAAAGTTATCTCACGTCAATAGAAAGCTCATTGCTAAAATATAAAATCTCAATGTTATCAACAAAACCAAACATACACAGTTACACACTACATTTACTTACACTTTTATCTAATAGTGCACAATTATGTTCGGAAATATACAAACTGATCTAGCTATTTCAGTCAGTCGTTACAAAAAGTACTAAAGTTGACTAAAGTACTATGACAACGAACATTTCCAAAAAAATACAAAGGAAATCAATTATACACTACACTACACCTGTAACTTGTTTTTCAACCTAACATCTAAGATATGCCCTTATTTTTGTTTACAGACCTAAGCCAAGAACCCATCAAACCCAACCAGGTAAGAATTAATCACATAACTATTTCGCCAGCAATAGTCATAAAAGTCCTCAATAAATACATAGAATTAAAATTTGAGGCCTCACATTTCCCTAACGCATTTTTTTAAATTTAAGATTGAAAGAGAAAAGAAACGTCAAGAACGGGAAGCTAAACTAGCAGAGAAAGAAGCCAAACGCATGGAGAGAATACAAAAGAAGGAAGAGAAGGAGAAACTAAAAGAACTAAAGGCGAAAGAGCGAGAGGAGAAGAAACTAGCGAAGATAGCGCTGCAGGAGAGCAAGCGGATGAAAAAGGTATTGATTAAATTAAATTAATTATACATTGAAATAATGTCAACAGGGATAAATGCGTCACTTAGGGCTGATTTAGACGGCGCGCGAACTTGTATGCGATTTTAGTTACATTGCGGACTGTTTGGTTACGTCCACTAAACAGGATTTGGTTAGACCGAGCAATCTCCAAAAAAACCAAGATTGGACTGGTGAAGACTTTGGTGTTCTCGATCTTCACTTACGGCGCGGAAACTTGGACCCTCAAAAAGGCCGACAGAGCTCGCATTGATGCGTTTGAGATGTGGTGCTGGAGGCGAATGCTTCGAGTGCCATGGACAGCCCACCGCACAAATGTGTCCATCTTACAAGAAGTGGGAGTTACTGTCAGGCTATCAACCATCTGTCTTCGTAGAATTTTTGAATTCTTTGGACACATAGCCAGAAAGAAAAATGACAACCTGGAAATGCTTCTGGTAACGGGGAAAGTCCAAGGAAGGGCGACCACGTGGAAGAAGCCCAATGCGATGGACAGATCAGATCCCCGAAGGCACTAAATCTAAAATCCACGATGCACTGCACACTGCTGAAGATCGCAACAAGTGGAAGGAGTTAGTCCACAAAATAATTCGTGGAGGCCACGATCCTCAGCAATGAGGAATACGACACAAGGAGGAGGGAGGTTACGTCCAATTCAACCGACCGATCAAAACCCGCAATGTAATGAAACTCGCATGCGAGTTCTCACATCGTCTAAATGAGCCCTTAAGTTAATTTAGTCAGTACTCCGAAAACCTTGAAAATGATTCCCATGAAGAATCTTTGGGTATTGTACCGTCGATAGAGACAATATGTATGAATTTTTGGCACTCTATTAAATTTGAAAGTCTTATCTGTATGATTTTTATTTTAGGGTGTATTTTTTTATAAATATTTTATTCTATTCGGCTTTTTTTCAAACTCTGACATCAATTCAATTCAATTCAATTCATATAATACATATAATATAACCTGGCCTTGGGCCTTTATGAAAATTTAATTGAACCTTCAGTATCGAGTATGTCACTCGATAGGTAATGAAATGTTTACTTGTTAACTGATTCTTTACTTATCGTAGGAGAAGCCAGAATACCCGATATCCGGCCCAGTAGGTTACAACGTTAGACCAGACATGCGGATGATGTACACCGGCCCAGGCATGAAGCATCCGGATTACCCAGGTCCTGGTCCGAGTCCGGGTTCCGACCAGCCGCAGAGGTTCCCTACACAGCCCAGGTTACAGGTAATGTGGACATTCATTTATAGTTTTATTGCAAGAGAAGCACTTAACATGCTTCGAACGTAATTCCTAATTTTTGTTTTTGGTTAAGTATAATTACCATACTATTAGAAGTATTAGAACAAATTACATTAATTACAGAAAATATTTCAATTTGTTTTTATCAAGTAGAAACGCTACTATATAAATTATAAACTGAAATAAATGTCATATACTAAGAAAAAGTGACCAAGGCCTCCAGTGCCCCCGGCTGGAAGCGTTTCAGCGGTTTTTGTTTTGTTTACCATTGTAAAAATCAAACTAGCATCAGTTTTAAATAAATAAATACTATCTTATCTTAATTGCCGCGTTGCCGTTTTTCTCTATGCAGGTACGGGCGGAGCTGCGCGGCGTGCCGGTGGCGGGCCCACTGGCTGCCGACAACCTCCGGGAAGGTAGGCAACCACATACATATCAACTATAGTCTGTCTACTGACAAAGACCTGACCTTTGACCGCTATATGCAGAAAATAATGACAGCTCTGAAGGCTACATTATGTGTATTATTTAATTACTTTAAAAATCAATTCATACCAGTATTTGCCGGCTAATTTGTTTAGTTAAATTGCTATTCCTATAATTAGACGGTGCGAGAACTCGTATGCGAGTTTCATTACATTGCCGTGTTTGATTGGTCGGCTGAATATATGTGACCACAATAGTCTGCAATGTAACTAAACTCGCATACGAATTTGCGCGCCGTCCCCATAGAATGAGAATGAGAGAAATGTGCCCTTAGAGTAGAGGATGAAGGCAGGATTCATATTAAAATTGATTCCGAGTTGAAGCAGTAAATTTTCTTTTAATTAAAAACATGTAAATTGTTTGGCAGGCACACTGTCCGTAGCGGGCTCCCCGCAGCCCTTCAAGCCGGTGAGCGAAGAGCCCAGCGTCATCACGCGCATGCCGCACATGCTCAACCAATACAGGTACCTAGACATATGTATACAGACAAACAATTATACATATAAAATATATAATATGTAGCCAGTTTGAAAGTAGGCTTTTCGTATTTTTTTACCGAACAACCTTATATCATATGTATAATATATAATATGTAACAAGTTCGAAAGTAGGCTTTTCGTATTTTTTAACCGAACAACCTTATATCATATGTATAATATATAATATGTAACCAGTTCGAAAGTAGGCTTTTCGTATTTTTTAACCGAACGACCTTTTATAATATGTATAATATGTAATCAGTTTGAAAGTAGGCTTTTCGTATTTTTTAACTGAACAACCTTATTAATTTTTATGAAAGTATGAGACCTGTTTGGTTTAAAAATGTTTTGTAATTTGTCAGGGGTCCGATGATGTACCCGGGAGGCGGGTCGCCGTACGGTCCGCGGCCGCAGAACATGATGTACGTGCCGCACCCCGGGCTGCCGCCGCGGCAGTACCCGCCGCACTACTACCGCCTGCCGCCCTACCGCCTGCCCGACGGGCAGCAGCCCAACCACGCCGTCTCACACCTAGCTCTGGGGCCCCGGCTGCTGGGGACCCCCGGGGCGTCGCACCACGGGCCCCACGGGCCGCCCGGGGGTCCGCCTGGCGGCTCGCCCTACAGATCGCCCGGACCTCACGCTCCACCTGGGTCGACCTACGGACCACCGGGCCCTCACGGTCCACCTGGATCGACCCATGGGCTACCGGGCCCTCATGGATCGCCGGGATCGTCGCATGGACCTCACGGCCCGCCCGGCTCGACCCACGGCCCACCGGGATCATCCCAAGGATCTCACGGGCCCCCGGGCTCGTCGCACGGGCCGCCAAGAAATTCTCATGGACCCCCCGGGACTCCTCACGGGCCGCCCAGCGCGCAAGGCCCCCCGGGCTCGTCCCACGGGCCCCCCGGGCCTCCCCACGGGCCCCTCGGACCTTCCCACGGGCCCCCCGGAACTCCCCACCGGCCCCCCGGGCTTCACCACGGGACTCCCGGACCTCACCACGGTCCTCCCGGGCCTCCCCATGGCCCGCCGGGGGCCCACGGACCCCCGGGACCTCACGGACCCCCGGGACCTCACGGACCCCCGGGACCTCACGGACCCCTGGGACCTCACGGACCCCCGGGACCTCACGGCCCGCCCGGGTCCTCCCACCGACCGCCGGGACCGCACGGACCCCCTCCCTCATCCCACGGACCCCCTCATGGGCCACCGAATTCGTCGCACGCATCTCCGGGTCCGCCGGGCTCGTCCCACGGCCCTCCGGGGCCCCGCGGCCCGCCCGGCTCCTCCCTCGGCCCCCCCGCGCCGCACCCCCCGGTGTCGGCGCACGGCCCCCTGCACGGGCCGCACCCGAGTGCGCTGCACGGACTCCTGCGCGCCGGCCCGCCCGTGCAGCTGCAGGCCTCGCGCGGCCCGGCGAGGCCCGCCGGCCCGCCCGGCACGCCGTCCCCCGGCCCGCCGAGCTCCGCATCTCCCGTCTCGCTCCCGCCCGGGGCCCCCGGCCCCGGCTCCGACTCGACGCCGCCGCCCGCCAAGGAGCCCCCCGTCAAGATCAAAGCCGAGGTGAAGACCGAGCCCGAGTACCACTCGCCGGGGCAGTCCCCGCCGCGCGTCTCCCCCGAGCCGCCGCGCCACCCCAAAATCAAGGTGACCGACAACAAGGAGCGCCGCCCGCGCTACCCGCTCGGGCCGTACGCGCCGCAGTACGGCCCCTACGGCCCGTACGCGCCGCCCGCGGAGCGCCCGCCGCTCCTCCGCGGCCCCTCGCCGCTGCAGCGCATGCATCAAAACCTCCACCAGTTTCTACCGGAGAAACCCGAGCCGGCGCGGTCGCCGCGGGCCGAGGCGCCGCAGTACCTCCCGATGCTGCGGCCGGGCGCTCCGCCTTACAACATTCCGCTAATGCGAGCGCCCGGGCCGGCCGCGCCCTACTACCCGGGGCCGGACGTGCGGCAGGAGAAGCCGCCGCCCGCGCCGCCCCCGGACAAGCCTCCGCCCGCCGAGGCCCCCGCGCCGCCGCCTTCGGCCCCCGCGCCCGCGCGGGCCCCGGGGCCGGGGGCGCCGTCCCCGGCGCCCGTGGAGGAGGCCCCGGAGCCCCCCAAGGGCCCCGACTTCGTGAAGACCGAGCCGCCGTCCGAGCCGCAGGGCAGCGTGTTCGGCGGCCTCGTCAGCTACTTCTCGAGCCAGCGCGAGGACGAGCTCGACGCGTAGCGACCTGTACATACTCTATAGTGATCTATTTATATATCGATTCGATATTACGTTTGCGTAATTAGCGGATTAAGTTGAGGACTTTTTGGTCTCGAATAAAATGTATTATTTCCGGTTATGTTTAAGTGAGATTTATTTATACAGAGTCGATAAGTACTTACGTGTATCTCTAAATACGAATTTTATTAAAGAATCAAATCGATTATTTCTTTTTGCAAAATAAATGTTTTCTCCTACAATGTGTCTCGTTATTTGTAATGCAATTAGGCCCATTGCCCCCTACGCCCTAAAATGCCCTATGATTGATAGACAAAACTCTTCGAGTGCAACGATGTTCGAAGTAATGAAATCTAAAAAAAAGAACGGAACAGCCATCCACCGTGTAAATCTGTGACAAGGACAAACAATAATAGCGCTTTCGCTGCTACTCCTACTGAAAGATATATAAGACTATCCCGTTCGCTCATTTCCTCCACCCATCATGCTTTATCCAGTTAAAATTTCTACATTCATGGTCTGTGTGGAGCAAATACACGCGTCCGACCGTCCATTACAGCCTTAATCACAATAATGTGCTTACTGCTTAGTAGCGGTTTTGAAATTGTCTTAAACTAACCGCATCATTCGCAGAGCAACTGTCAACTAAATGTCAAAATAGACGCGAACATGGTAGAAGCGCGTCGTTTCGAGAAAAATATAAATAGCTTTAAGTATAAGTAAATGAGTTTTATCATTATAGTATAATTATATTTAATAACACAAATCTAAAAATCAATTTACAAACCATTACACAGCCATGAATTTAGAGTTGCTTGGTAAGTAATCATAAATATGGTGTTCCGGTGTTTGTGTCTTACTTGTTATTGTTTTTAAATCACATTTCAATTTAATTCCAGAATCTTTTGGACAAAATTATCCCGAGGTAAGCACTTAAATAATATAGTTAAAAGAATATCATTACTAAGTAAAACTTAATTTGACAAAACCTAACTAGTATTTATTTTATTATGAATAAAAACAAAGTTTGTCATGTTGACTTAAGATTAGAGATTGTTTCTTCTTTCTTACAAGTCGCAGATAAAAATGAACGTAGTTCCTATGCTGGTAATTTCAGCCAACCAAATTCAATAAGAAAAAAACTAACCTTAATCTTGCCTTTGTTTAATAAAAATTTGTATTTTTCAGGAGTTTGATGGGTCTCTCGACTCGATATCTCTGGCGGCGACCTGCGCGTTCAACCGTCGAGGTACCCTGTTGGCAGTGGGGTGCAACGATGGGAGGATCTTTATTTGGGATTTCCTTACACGAGGAATCGCAAAGTCAATATCCGCACATGTTTATCCTGTTTGCAGTCTTAGTTGGTCCAGAAATTGTAGAAAGGTTAGTTATTATTCAATTTTTCTTATTTAATGTGCATCACAGGCTCTGTGAGGTGGATACATAAACAGACATATTTATAGCCGCAGACTTTGTCTCATGACAATCAATGATGAAGCAGTTATAACAACTGATATTGAAGCTTTCCAGTCAATGCTTATCTCATTGCTGAATAGTAGCAGTGCTGGATTAACCAAAAATCAAATTAAGCAGTTGATACGGCTGATGACCTGGGAGGGTCATACATTTCATTACAAATGTTATTATCCCCCTTCTAAGGGGGCAGTGGCCTTCTTTGGTGATGCCCTTGATAATTTAAAATAATTATGTTCTATTCCAGCTTCTGTCAGCCTCAACAGACCACAACGTTTGCATCTGGGACATCCTCACAGGGGAGTGCGAGCAGCGCTACCGCTTCCCAACCGCCATAGTACGAGTTCAGTTTGATCCACGCAACGACAAGAGGTTCCTCGTGTGTCCCATGCGCCATGCGGCACTGTTGGTCGACACGGACGGGGATCACAACATACTGCCCATTGATGAAGATGTAAGACATTTTATACAAAAGGGGCTATTCATAAATTACAGCATGACGTGGGAGGAAACAGGTTGTGGGAACACACTTGGATGGCTAACCCCACTACGCAGCGAAATAAAATCGACGCGCGGGACGCGCGGGGGGTTAGCGTCCATGTATGTTCTCACGGGCCCCGCGACTTCTTTCTGTACCATTATTAATACATCGGATTTTCAATGGGTCACCACCTCTCCTAGACCCTGAGTGTGTGGTACTAAGACCTTAAGTCGCACAGGGTCATTCGAATGATTTTTGAATGATTTGGGGGAGGGGGGGTCAAAAATAGTCAAAAATATACGAATTTGTGGTCATGGCAAATGCTTTGAAAGCTTATTTTTAAGTTTTAGAATTAAGTGTTAGCCCCCTTTAAGTAAGTGAGATGAAAATTTACAATTTGCCATAACCTCTAGCCGCCCAGAGACCTATAAAAAGGTCTCCTGTTCCATTCTAATTTGAACTTTGTGTTGACAAAATAAAATTTAATTTTGCTTGGCAAGGTAAACCAGGTTTCCTTGCTCAGAACTGTATTTGTAACTTTCAGGGTGACATAAACGTGATAGCATCATTCGACCGGCGCGGTGACTACGTGTACACGGGCAACACAAAGGGCAAGATTCTGATATTGGACTCTCAGACGCTGGCAATAAAGGCGAGTTTCAAGATCACCGTCGGCACCTCGAGCACGACGGGGATTAAGAGCATAGAGTTCGCTAGGAGGGGAGAGTGAGTGGTTTTTTGTTTGCCTCTTTCGCATTCATGAAATGTCCATGTGATGGCTTCCCTTTTGCACACTTGAATTATCTTAATAAAATAATACAGAGTTGAGTTGAAACTTGGTCGAATATTGCAGTTGTTTCCTGGTGAACACTTCGGACCGCGTGATCCGCGTGTACGACACGACGACGGTCGTCAAGAGCGGCGTCAACGGAGAGCCCGAGCCCATACAGAAACTGCAGGATCTCGTCAATAAGTAAGTTTGTTGGGTTGCAAGTGCGTTATCGGTATTGTTGGGAGTATGCTCTTTTCTTGAATGTTTGAATTTAAGGTCGTATCGGTTCAAAAATACAGCTGGCACAAATAATTTTGTGTGAACTCGTGTTGCGTACAAAAAAGTGATTTCTACTACTACTACCCTACAAAATCAAACAGCTCTTGGTGAATTTAGTAGTATATGGTAGTATTACGAAAAACAAGAAATGAGCGATTTCTTTATTTTTTACCCCTGCTAAGTTTATTCCCTACTGTCCTCAGAACGACATGGAAGAAATGCTGCTTCTCCGGCGACGGGGAGTACATCTGCGCGGGCTCGGCGCGGCAGCACGCACTCTACATCTGGGAGAAGAGCATCGGCAACCTTGTCAAGATCCTGCACGGGACCAAGGGCGAGCTGCTGCTTGACGTGGTCTGGCATCCCATCCGACCCATCATAGCTAGTATTAGTGCAGGTTAGTGGAGTCGTAACAACAGAGAAGAACTAAACTAAAATAATGATATATTTATGCACCATATGTCTTATGTCTTTATTTATTTTTACCTTTATTAATTATATTTACACTCATAATCTATCTTATAAGATCATATACTTCCTTCCATATTATTATTCTTTATTTTCTATTCAATTCTACTTACACCATAGGTACTAGCAATTATTCTGTCCAAATTCTAATACTTGTAGTTTACTTACACTCATACACAGAAGCAAGGGATAATGTATGAAGGGTTTGCCTGAAAACCAGCGTTTTAGTTAACACGCTGCAACATTATGCTGAGGCAAGCTCCTATTTAACACTCATGAATATTTCTCCCTTAGATGTGTAACTCAATTTCTTAGTTTTTAAGTGTAAATTTAAGATTTATCTGTAAAATGTGTTACATTATTTGTTAACTCTGTCATTTCATGTGATGTTGAATAAAATTGTTCTATGTCTATGTCTATGTCTAAGAAGACCCCAATGTAGATCCCTGAGGTACACCTTAACCAACCAACATAATATTGCTCTCGATCAAGCTACCACAATTTGGATGGGTTCTGGGTTAGTTCAATACGATTCTAAGACACCCACCCTTGAGTTGACACTATGATGATTAAGAATAGTCAAAAGCGTCAGGTAATCAACACAATCGAACGCATTGGATAAATCGCAAAAATATCGAACATACGAATTTGACGACTGATTTTATTGTCTGGTATCAAGGCGAGCAACATTGCTGGTATACGAGTATGTACTAAGGTGCTTAGAGAGCATCGGCATATTTTGCATAGATTAGGTACTTGTTTCAGGTGTCGTATCGATCTGGGCGCAAAACCAGGTCGAGAACTGGTCGGCCTTCGCGCCCGACTTCAAGGAACTGGACGAGAACGTCGAGTACGAAGAAAGGGAGAGCGAGTTCGATGTGGCCGACGAGGACCGCTCCGTCGACCAGGCCGGCGAGAGTCGCGACGATGAGGACTTTGAGGTAAGCGTTGAGGCACTAATGATTTTGTGGTACATAACGACAACGTTCATGTAGGAGGAGATGGTGTTATTATGTTTTGAAGTAAGGGCCTATTTAGACGATGCGAGAACTCGATGCGAGTTTCATTACATTGCGGGTTTTGATCGGTCGGTTGAATTGGACGTAACCAACAGTCCGCAATGTAACTTAAATCGCATGCGAGTTCGCGTGCTGTCTAAATCAACCCTAATAATGACTTGTCTGGAAGATATAAGTTAACTGATCTGTTTCATAACTTTTGTATTGCCATATTCTTAGAGTAACTATTGAGATTTGAGTCGCTTAACTTCAAACTCGGGTAAATCCAACTGTCAGATTTTGCGATTTCGGTATTAAGATAAGGTAATAGGGCAGATATAAGAGGGTCGAATGGATTTATCCGTGTTTGAAGTTAAGTGACACTATTTCGTTTCAACATGAATGTGTGAGCACTGGGAACTTGTTTACCGTGCAGGTGGACGTGACGACGTGCGAGCCCGTGGCCGCGTTCTGCAGCTCCGACGAGGAGGGCGAGGACGATGGCATGCTGCACTTCCTGCCCATAGCGCCCGAGATTGAAGACCCGGAGGTAAGCCATTCAACTTTTCGCCGCCGTGTCAAACACAAAAGCTGTCATCCGGACGCCACGTCACCGAAGTGTCAAAACCGAAATTGAACTTTATGCATATGCACGTAGGTCTATGTTGCTCTGTGGTCTGTGACCGATCAATACTTCTTTGGCGTTGGACCTGCGGTGCGGATATATCGGTCATTGGCGTCCAAAAGGTTAAACGTGTTTTATACTGCATTATAACTCGGATAGGGCAGCGTTCAAACAGATAAAGGCAGTGGGGAGACACTTCGGGCAAACTCGGCTCCGTTCGGCTCAGTATTGCTCTGAGCAATTAGGGTTGACACAACTTGACGTCCCTTTGCGTGGTCGACCACTGATAATTACTTGAATTTTGACAACCCTAAATAACCGAAAGGGATAGTGCCTTAAGTTAGAATGGGATATGATGATTCGACCCTGAACCGCTGTCAAACTTGGGGTTTGTAGGAAGTGTCCTTTCTGTACGGTAGTACTATTACTTATTCTGTGACTTAGGGCCACTTGCACCATCCCACTAACTTGGGGTTCTTCAATCTAATCGTCGTTAGGTTTTAGGGTTCCGTACCCAAAGTTCCGTGTGCGTCCGTCCGTCTGTCACCAGGCTGTATCTCACGAACCGTGATAGCTAGACAGTTGAAATTTTCACAGATGATGTATTTCTGTTGCCGCTATAACAACAAATACTAAAAACAGAATAAAATAAAGATTTAAATGAGGCTCCCATACAACAAACGTGATTTTTGACCAAAGTTAAGCAACGTCGGGAGTGGTCAGTACTTGGATGGGTGACCGTTTTGTTTTGCTTTTTTTTTGTTTTTTTTTTTGCATTATGGTAGTATTTTTTGGCAGTACGGTTTTCTTAAATACTTATATCATTTGTAATGTAGGTATACTTAAGTTAAATTGTAATAATTGACATATGTTTATTGTATTGTGATATTTGTGATTGCAGGACGGCTGGGCGGCCACACAAGACACGGTCACACCGACGGAGACCCCCGAGAAGCTGGAGCCCGCCGCCAAAAGGCCGAAGAGCAAAACCTATGATATTTCCCTCAAAATAGCGCCGCCCGGTAAGATCATCTAATCCTTTAGGTCTAAATAGCCTCGTTGAACCCCCCGGAATGAGAGCTCTTTTGCCTTTTACCCACGTACCAGTAGAAAACGACCTACCTATCCTTTTCTAGGTTAGATCAATATGTGCCAAATTTCTGAAATTTCATCCGTTTTGAGCGGGTGAACGCCTATTGAAAAAAACTTTTTACAAAAAAAAGAAAACCGACTTCAAAAAGGATGAAATAAAATATTTTTTTTTTCTATGCTTTACCAACTGATATGTTTGAAGTCGGTGCCAAGCCAACTTTTGAAGCATACCATGATTTTGGTGCGATTCGATAAGGATGTATGTTGGATTGCCTTACACGACGACAATGAACGTACTTTTTGTAGGTACAGTCGACGTTAAAAACTGTACATGTTCGTACATGTTTTGTGATCGTCACGAATAAAAATCTTTTATCTTTTTTATCTTTTTTTTAAATATGTTTACACTTTTCGTCTTATTACAAAGGAGTAAGGTGCAAAAGTGTAAACATATCTTTGACGTCGACTGTACCTAAGAACACACCTCAGAACACACGATCAAACCTTCTTGGCACAGTCCGTACCATGTTTGTCGGCACGCAAGCGTGGGATTGGGACTGAAGTTATTTCCCGTCCCTTATTTAGAGGACTACATTTCAAAATATAAAACAATTCAAGGATTTGTTGCCAAATTTCACCTAAAGCGGTTCAGTTGTTTAGCCATGAAAAGGCGACAAAGAGGCAGACAAAATTACTTGCACATTTATAATAGTTATTAAGTACAGTTCTAATGGGATTTATAGTCATAAAGCTGATTATTTTTGACGGGTATTGTTACTACTTGGCTTGGCACCGACTTCAAACATATCAGTTGGTAACGCATAGACTTAAAAAGGATAATATTTTATTTCATCCTTTTTGAAGTCGGTTTTCTTTTTTTTGTAAAAAGTTTTTATTTTTCCATATTTAGTTTTAACGCATTGTTAAGAGCGCGACGCATGAATGAAAAACAACATCATGATTAACACTAAATTCGTGGACCTACTTTAATCAATATGTAATCAGGAATTTTCTCGTTTCCGTCTAGGAAATTATAATTCCTGTCACTACACTAAATCCATCCTCCGCCCCGCCACTGACCCAATCCCTCAACCCCCCCGATCACTCTACCTCACAGCGCATCAACCCCTGATCCATGTACCCCTCGGCCCTGAACCAACAGCCCTTCAACCACCATTACCCGACCCCTTAACTCCTAACCCTAACCCCCGATCAGTACCTATCCTTACCAGCTTACCAAGAGTTTGACATTGATTTATTCGCTAGCGTGTGTGTAACTTACCTACTTTCTTTCATCTCGCTCGTACTGGCATATTAGTGCGAGCGAGATGCATAAAAAGTAAGTTACGAAAGCGTTAGCGTCGCTAACTTAGCGAATATGTCAATGTCAAACTCGTGGTAAGGCTACACGTGCACTACATCAAATTGGCGGTGTTCGGAAGCAAATGCTCAAGTTACTTTAGAAAACACTGAAATCACTTTACATGTGCCTTTAAAAATTGAGGAGTTCCCTTAATTTGAATCAGTTGAGTGCGCGCTCGCGACCCGAACGCACCTATCCAGTGAATTTTATTTGCTACCTGGTCCACCCAGTGATTCTCAAACTTTCATATATCTACGAATTGTCTATTCTAACCATGGAGTGTGCCTTATGCAATGTATCCATCAGTGACGGAGCCCAGTGTTCAGTATGTAAGAAGGACATCGGTTTTTGCTGTGCGGACACCACGGAGCAAAGCTTTAGGAAACTTAGAGCAGACCGGAAGGCAGTCTGGAAGTGCCCCAAATGTAAAAGGGAAGCTTTGCCGGCGGTGGCAGCCGTAGCGAAACACACAGACGCGTCAGATACCATCTTAAATGAAATTCGGGACTTGAGAAAAGAACTAGCATGCCTGCCTGGATTGGTTAGGGATATGGCAACCGTGAAATCGGAATTATCGGAAGTGAAGGAATCCTGCAATTTTACTAGCAACAAGGTCGAGGAATTTTCTGCGCGCCTAGCCGAAATGGAAAGAAAGCTGCCGGAAGTTGAAGCCCTGAATTCCACAGTCCAGTCGCTGACCAATGAAGTATCGTGGTTGAAAGAAGAACTTGCGCGTAATGACCAACTAATGCGACTCAATAACGTGGAAATTAAAGGTGTTCCTGTGAAAAAGAACGAGAACTTGTACAATATCTTGGACAGAATTTGCTCGGAGATTGACTATGGCGTCGACAAGAATAGTATTAACTATATTTCGCGTGTGCCAATTCAGAATTCTAAGGACAAGCTAATTGTTGTCAGTTTCAGCAATCGCTACATTAAAGAAGACTTCATAGCATCAGCGAGACTCAAAAAGAGCATCTCCGCCGAGGATATTGGTTTTCAGGGGGTTACCCACAGAGTATATGTGAATGATCACCTGACGCCTAGCAACAAGAAACTTCTGACATCTTCTTCTTGGTCGCATCCATCATGACTGATGATCGTGGTTGGTGGGTTTTGTTCGGGCACGAACACACTCTCGCCATCGATTCCGGTCCATCGCTTTCCTCACCACGTCATAGAATTTCTGAGATGGTTCCTCGCCTTTGAGTTGGTCAGTCCATCGTGCTGGTGAACGGCCCCGTGACCTTTTGCCATCAGTATTACCAACAACGATTAACCTTTCCAAACTTTCGTCTCCCCTTCTCATTATATGGCCAAAGTAACTTAGGAAGCGTTGTTCACAGATTGTGGACAATCGCACTTTCACGTCGAGTTCCAACAGTATGGAGTGATTCGTGCGCTTAGCTGTCCATGGTATTCTCAGCATACGCCTCCAACACCACATCTCAAAGGCATCGATCCGTTGTTTCTCTCTGCTTTTGATTGTCCACGTTTCGGCTCCATACATAAATATTGGAAATACCAGGGCTCGTACAAGTCTTATTTTAGTGTTTCTGGATATTCCCCGATTACGCCATATTTTCTGAAGCCGCGTCATGGCATCTTTAGCCATTCCTATGCGCCTTTTGATCTCCGGAACACAGCTGCCATCATTACATATCTTTGACCCCAGATATACGAACTCATCAACAGTGTCTATACCCTGGATTGTAGGAGCTGCAGACAGGCGGCCGGCGCGATCCACAATCATCAGCTTGGTTTTGCTTCGGTTGATTGCAAGACCTAACTTCCCGCTCTCGACCTCCAGTCTGTTCTGACATCTACAAAGACTCAATTAAAGCAAAAGGGTTATGCGTATATATGGGTCAAATATAGTAAAATCCACGTACGCAAGGACGATAATTCCAGAGTTTTGACTATCAACCATGAACGTGATTTAAACAAATTGCTTTAATGTGGTGTAATCTCTATTCATTGCTTACAGTTAGATTCTGGTTGTTAATTATACTTTTTATAGTATTTTTCAATATTATAACTAAGTTTATTTACCAAAGTTTGAACATCTGTGACCAACTAAACCGGGTTGCATGTTTACTTTGTTTAGCGCTCGGGCTTATCGCTACCTGCGATTTTAACAAAGCGCTTGCTGACCCGTCTGAGATGTGTAAATTAATGTATGCTTGTTTCTTTTTTTCGCACGCATGTGTTGCTGTGGATGTTCTTTTGCTCTCTCGCACTTGCAGATTTGTTTGCTTTGTTAGTTATTCCGCGTCGCACCCGCATACTTATTATTTATTGGTGATAATTTCAATGCTATTTTTACTAAAATATAAGTTTGTTTACAATTTGGACGATGAAACCAATATAAATTTAATTAATATCTATTTTATTTTAATTACTATCTACTATTCAGTGCCGTAATGGATAACGATAAGGGCATTTTCCCGTCTATTTACTATCAGAACGTAAGGGGACTTCGATCCAAGACTTTAACGTTTTACCGCAACCTTTGTTTAGCATCTTTTGATATAGTTATTTTGACAGAAACTTGGTTGGTGGACGGAGTTCTAGATACGGAACTATTTGATGATAGGTACGTCGTTTGGAGGCGTGACCGTGATTACACCTCGACCGGTCAGAGCCGTGGCGGTGGTGTCATCATAGCTACTCGTAAAGAACTACCCGTCACCCCTCAGTTAGAGTATCAGTCCTCTGCTGAAGATCTTTGGATTACACTATCGATGAAGGATAACAATAACAAACTGATAAGGGTTCATATTTGTGTGTTGTATTTGTGTAAACAGAATAACGGTAACACTTTTTCACAGCAGTTATCAAATTTTTTAAGTAACCTAAGTGTAATAGTATCTAATAACCCCGATGACAAATATTTAATGGTTGGTGATTTTAATATGAGTAACATTATATGGACTGGCGGCGGCTCGTCTATGATTCCGTCTAATTATGTTACCGCTGATGAGTGCAGTTTAATTGACGATTTAAGCATGCTTGGTCTACTTCAATATAATGGTGTTTTCAATCAATTTAATAAGTTGTTAGATCTCGTCCTTTGCAATGATCTCGTCTCTGTGTGTGAATGCCCTACCGCCCTGGTACCCATTGATCCCTATCATAAGCCCATAATAATTCGTATGAATTTTTCAATGACGGACCCCTTACATTCAGCTCCTCAGGTGAAATTCTTTTATAATAAGGGTGACTACGAGTCTATTAATAAGGAGTTAACATTAATAAATTGGGAAGAGGAGTTTTCTGGACGTACTCTTAATCAGTCACTTGATTTCTTTTACGAATCTTTTAACACATTCAACACCAAGAACCCGACTGTCGGGTACACTGTTCGTAGCGACTACGCGCTACATACGACGAAACCGTGGCTACGCGCTACGAGCGTAACCCGTAGCACTTAGTGGTAATGAATGTGTTAAGAGGTTAAGGGATAGTTACATACCTAAATAGAAAATTTATTCTGATTCGTATCCGGTATGGTATTCATTAGCACTAAAGAAGGTTCTAAAAGAAAAACATAAATACTTTAAAAAATTGAAGAGATATGGTAATATATCGGATTTGCTTTCATTTAATGTTCTGAGAGACAGGGCGCATAGATTGGAGCAGCACTGCTTTGATATATACATGGAACGTGTGGAATCGAATATAGAGAAGTCCCCTAAGCAGTTTTGGGCATTTGTTAAATCTCGTTCGACTTCAAACAAAATTCCTAGTTGCTTGAAATATAATAATAGGTCGGTTAACAATGGGCCAGACATTTGTAACGCTTTTTCTGAATATTTTACTTCTACTTTCTCCTCGCTAAATGTTCCACCTCAGGTAAATCATAGTACGGGTTGTGTATCCGGCTTGAGTGGTGTTGAAGTGAACCCGAATATGGTCACTAAAATACTACTCAACTTGGATACAGCTAAATCTGCTGGCCCAGATGAGTTACCAGCTCTGTTTTTAAAGAACTGTGCCAAGGCACTTGTCATACCTATTGTTCTATTATTTAGACGCTCTTTAAAAGAATGCACAGTTCCTGATATTTGGAAATCAGCCTTTATCACCCCTGTTTATAAAAAAGGATCTAAAGCGGATATAACTAATTATAGACCTATCTCTAAGTTATGTATTTTGGCCAAGGTTTTTGAGAAAATTGTTTATGAACAAGTATATAATTCACTTAAACACTCATTTATCTTAAATCAACACGGTTTCTTACAACGTAGGTCTACTATTTCAAATCTTGTGTTATTTAATGAATATGTATCTAAGGCAATGGATGACGGCTTTCAAGTTGACGTAGTCTACACAGACTACAGTAAGGCCTTCGATAAAATTGACCACCGGTTATTAATTTCTAAACTTGAAAATATAGGAATCAATGGAGATCTACTGAGATGGTTCACATCCTATATTGATAATAGATCTCAGGCCGTAGTTGTCAACAATTACATGCCAGGGTGGGTAACGGTTCCAAGTGGAGTCCCCCAAGGATCTTTACTGGGTCCGTTACTTTTTAATATCTTTATTAATGACATTGGGAACTGTTTCACCTACTCTAACCTACTCTGCTTTGCCGATGATATGAAAATTTTTATAAAAGTAAAGTATCCCCATGATTCAAGTCTCTTACAGTCTGATTTGTTACGTCTAGATGAGTACTGCCTAGCTAATGGGCTTGACCTGAATCCTTCCAAATGTTTCTCAATGTCATTTTCGCGCAAATATAACCCAATTGTTACTTCTTACAGGCTTAAGGGTCAACTTCTTGTCAAAATACCCTTTATGAAGGATCTTGGAGTCATCCAAGACTCCAAACTGCTTTTTGATAAGCATGTTGATAGTATAGTAAGCAGTGCATATAGGTCATTAGGCTTCATAATGCGTAATTCCACTCACTTTAAGCAAGCAAAAACATTGAAAGTGCTATACTGCTCATTAGTCAGAAGCAAGCTGGAGTACGCATCTCAAATATGGAACCCCTGCTATTCTACATATACTGAAAGAATAGAACGTATTCAACGTAAATTCATTAAATTTCTGTGTTTCAAAATTAAATCTCCTTATAGCTCATCTAACTATCTATCTATTTGTAAAAGACATCACTTAGTTCCACTTCAAAAACGGCGGGAAATAGCTGACATAACTTATTTACTTAGTATCACTACTGGTTTGGTGGATAGTCCTGAGTTACTTTCCAATATCTCTTTTAATACTCCCACTCGTTGTAAAAGGTATTATCCTCCTATTTCCGTAAAATTTTCATCGTCTAAATACAGACAAAATAGTTTCTTGTCGCGTGCGAGTAGAGCTTTAAACAACCTGGCAAACCAATTAGATATAGATATATTTAATTGTAAGATACCTTTGGTTAAACATTATTTGACGCTAAAATGTTTTGATTGAGCATGTGTAATCAGTATTTGTTTGCTACTTTTCTATTGTATTTCTGATTGTAGGTGTTTTTTAAATATTGTCATTTTTGGATTGTACTTAATATTTACTGTAAAAAAAAATCTCTTATGTTGTGTGTTGCTGTGTCCGAGCGTCGACACTTTTCATTTAAGTAAATTTGAATGTACAATCTGTAACTACATGTGTGATCCTGTAATTGGCTTTCCATCTCTTATTAATGTGGCATACTGTGTATAGATAGCTGTTGGATCTCCATAACATAAATAAATAAATAAATAAATAATTCCTTATGGATTCCATCATCAGACCAGAACCAAAAATAATACGGAAACACCTTGGAGGCAACTCCTTCCAAACAAAAAAAGAATTACTCAAATCGGATCACAGGTGCCGAAGTAATCGCTGAACATACTACATTTAAAAAATCATCATCATTATCATCAAAACAATCATCATCATCAGGTCTATTTCATCAAAGTGGTGGTTTTCGGGAAAAAATGCTCGAGTTGCTTAAGAAAACACCCAAATCACCATGCATGTGCCTTTAAAAATTGAGGAGTTCCCTCAATTCCTCATGGATCCCATCATCAGAACAGAACCAAATTAAAAAGGGACCAACTCGGAGGTAGCTCCTATCAAACAAAAAAAGAATTACTCAAATCGGACTACGGATGTCGGAGTAATCGGTGAACGTACATAGAAAAAAAATAGCCACAACCGAATACAGAACCTCCTCCTTCTATGAAATGGAAGTCGGTTAAAAAGAGTATGTTCAACGCTAATAGTCTAGCTAGCTAGTCGATAAGTACAAAATGAACAATATAGAAATACTGCTCCCAAATATATACGTATAATACGCATTGGATGCGGAATGATTTCTAGAAAAATGTATTGGACTCGTTGACTAAACTATAACTAGCGGAGCGCGGAGGAGTGCGACGGATTTCACCTGCGACGGTACTCGCGCAAGACAGCCGATTCATTCAACTCCTACAATATTCGTTTTTGAATATTATCTGTATGAGTGATGCAATTTTTGTGCTTAAATACTAACACTAGTTATTAGGTACGTAGCTTAAGACAAACTGACAAATTCTATAGATTGTTAATATGATCTATATTTATATGATATGATTATTTAATTTAATTTTTGCAGAACAACCGCTGTCGTTCGGCGGCAAGAACAAGCAGGCGGCGGGCAGCAAAAAGGTGGCGGGGAGACCAAGAAAATAAATAAAAATATTTACATAAATATCTGTTTTATTATTTAAAAAACATTTTTGGATCACATTTTAGCTTATAGGCAATTTAATATTACATAACAAATACATATAACATTTGGATAAATTGCAAAAAAAAATGGTCAAGGAAATTGATTCTTTAGCAGTGTACGGTTCACGGTCACTTACATTGGACAGCTCTTAGCATAATAACATGTATAAAACCAAATTTACTTGAACCGCAAATTGATAAAAAATCAATTTCCTCCACCGTACATAGTTATGGACCTGTAATTATTTTGTCTGAAGTTAAAGTGGTCCTGGTCTGGTCTAATTTTAAATATTTATTATTTTCCGCCCAGTCAGTTACTAACAATGTCTATTTTGTTGGACTCCATGCATTTCGTCCGACCGCTCTCAGACACTGTTATCGGTAGAAGGTAGATCTCCGCCGTTCAGCGCGTGTTGTATGAAGGCGTGCAGGCTGCCCTTATGCACGTCCGTCGTGCAGAACCGCGCGATCAACTGGTACAGCTGGCCTGGAATAATGACATTGCTATAAGCCCCTGCATGAACTGTAGGGGGCAGCATAGGAGCCGTCAGATTTTTGGCGCGAGGCGTAAGTATGTTGTTTATGCTTCCGATGCAGCCCACAAGATGACAAAACCTACTATGCACGAGCAAACTTACCGACTATAGTTCGTTTTTTTAGCATTAGAAATAAGGTAAACAATCTTGATGTGCCTTTTAATTGAAAAACACGTTTTAAAATAAGTTACGGCAAATATGTAACAATTATTTATTTATTTATCAAATAAGAATAATTATGAATCTAATACAATCATTTATATTCTTCTGCTTTCATAAGTAATAGTTACTGATTTTTAAAAAGCGTTTTTCAATCAAAAGACATTCAAGATCGCTTACCTTCTTTCAAGTTCTTTCTAATGCTAAAAAAACGAACTATAGAACGGTAGATGGTTGCACTTGCTTTGGCAATGTACATGTGTTTCCGATTCAGGCCACAAGTCACAAGCCATAATCAGTAACTTAAACTTTGCATATCCGTTTCCGGCCTTGAAGGTTTGAAAATCTTATCGGGCCGCAAACACCGCGGGCCACAGTTCATTCCACAATTTAGCTGTTCGAGACAGGAAGTATGGTCATATGATGCTCGTTTGACAGTCTCGTTTACTGAACCAACAACTATGTACATGACTTTACAACGAAATAAATGAAATGAAGAAAAGACGCGATAGTCACGTTACTCACTTTGTAGATATGAAGATTCAATAAGCAGTGGTCGCAGTGTGTAATATTTTTATTGAGATTAAAAGATTGATTAATTGAACGATCCCTTGCTTGTAGGCATGATTAATTACTGATTAATCGACTAATAAATCGGTCTATTATACCAACTTACCTACTGTAACCTTATGTTCCTTCAGAAAATTATAAACGTTCACAAACTCGTCTCTGATCCCCTCGTCGTTGAACGTGTAGTACGCCATTGGCCTCCGGGCCTCCGCACAGGCCATGAGCTGTATGAGGGTCTTGAGCTGCGGGAAGCCGCCGTAGGCCCCGCAGCCCCAGTTGCCGGTGGCCACGCCGGGGTACTGGACACCCGAGGGTTGGTCTTTGGAGTAAAAGCTGAAACCGACCCAGGCCTGGAAAAAATATTAAGATGAGATTTGTCATAGACTGTGAATAACGGTAACGGAATGGAAGGAAAGGAAACGTTAAATGTGTGGAAATTTTAAATATTTATATATCACTATTGAAGGCATCGCGTCCACAGCCAGCAGGTCGCGACTGCGGACGCGATCCCTTCCATTCCATCGTGACGTCACACCGGCGACGGGACAATCCGCCGGTGTGACCCGTGTGACGTCACGATTAGGGTTGCCAACTTTTTTTTGGTGGAATATAGTATTTTCCAGAATAAGGCATCAAAAATATAGTACATTTCAAAAAAATATAGTACTTTTAGATAAAATACTAAACATGAGTGTAATATACGTTTAATCGGAAATATAGTATTTTAGCGTATTATATATTTTTCCAAAAGTATATAGTACAGAGAGCCAAAATATAGTACAATACTATATAATATAGTACGGTTGGCAACCCTAGTCACGATAGTAACCCTTACAGCGAAAAATAACCTTGCTGATATGTATAAGTAAAATACCTAAAAAAAAACTACCTTGACGTTTGTATACTGCTATTAGAATCTATTGAAGGACATACCTTATTAAGCTCCCTATCAATGGCCGGTAAAGTATACTGCAGATATTTATCTCCTCTATAAGGTGTCGCGTCCATAGCCAGCACGGCGACGCGACGGCGCCGACACGAGTCCGACGGCGTGACGTCACGATAATCGCCCTCGAAGCGGAAGGTGCGGCTGTAGCCGGAGTGGTTGTTGTAGCGTTCGCAGCCTGAAATAAGTTAACTAGAATTAATTATATTTTTATTTTAAACTTGATACTTAAAAAGGAAAACTTTAAAATGCTCTTTTTAAGAGTCTATTTATAATCACTTGTTTCAGACAATAGGTTCCACATTAAACCACATGTAGATGAAACAATGAAAACGCAGAAAATCAAATAAATTTGTGTTTCTCTTAGTATCGATACGCTTTTACGGCTGACTGCACTCTTTTGACCTTTTCGACGCCGTTTCAAACACAAAAACTGTCATGCGGACCCCATATCGCCGAAGTGTCAAAACTGAAATTGAACTTTATGCATATGCACGTAGGTATATGTTGCTCTGTGGTCTATGACCGATTAATCAGTCTTTGGCGTTGAACCTGCGGTGCGGATATACCGGTCATTGGGGTACAAAAAGTTAAATAACAAGATATATCACCAATGTTTTGAAACTATTTGAAACTTTAAAACAAACACTCACCTATGATCATGACCGCCTCATGAGGTAGCAACGTCTCAGTAAACAGCATAGAAACTAGTAACTCGGGGCAGATGACGAAGCGGATCTCTTCCTGCACACAACCTCGGCGTAGCACGCCTCCGCCGAGTCGTCTGTACAAATAATACTTATAATAAGTTTTTGATACAAGCTTTCATCGCCGACTGTACTTTTTTTTTCCACAGGCAACTAATACTCATCGAGACAATTCTAAAACCCCAAACACAAGGTTTCGTTGTTTTATCACAGAGTTCCTATGGCCACCTCCGGTCTCCATCATCAGATCAGCTCGATGACACCATAATATTGCATTGTCACCCGACTTACGTATGTATGCAAAATTTCAGCTCAATCGGAAACCGGGAAGTGGATCAAATTTAACTTGCAAGATTTGATTACACACAGACAGACAACGGTCAGGTGAAACTAAATAAAAGCTTGTAATATATATTGGCAGTCAAAATGCATACATGTCCCTATTACTCCATACTTATCGAATGCCCAGGGGTGGCAGAATACCGGGCACAACACCTCGGCTCACCGGGGTCTCTCCCAGAAGTCGTCGGCAACGTCAAAGGTCTCCTAGGCTTCTTGGTAGACATGGGTTGGCAAGAATAAGGCAGCCAACCCACCACGCAAAATAGGCGCAATAATATGACGTTTAGTTGCGGAAACCACACCCGCGAGAATCTATTAGACCATACTTAACTTAGCACTTGGCATGAAAACTTAACGTGATCTGACTCTCAGCAAGATTGGAAGTTGGAACAATGCTTATATTTCATATTTATTTATTTCGTACGGTTTTGCTAGCTCGATTGCGAGGTATGTTAATTACATTTCCATCATTGATAATCACAATATAAGATGTCACAGTGTCAAATGGCATTGTTCATTTGGGGCTATCTATCTATACCTATCATTTACATACTGGCGCAGTTGGCAGGATCGTACTCACTTGTTAGCGAAGTCCATTTGTATTAAACCGTCAGCGCCTTCAATACCACTGGAAGAGTCAACATGTAGAGGTACAGAAAGAGAGGCGGATGACTTGGACCAGTCGGGACAGTGGTCAGGCACTGACCGACGGGAGAATGTGACCGCACCCACTGGGACTGTTTTGGATAAAGAAAAAATCATTAAATGGGTCTCCATCGCTGGAGTTAATGGCTATGCCGACAGACTTTAATTGCTGCTTACAACGTTAAATAAATTTTACGTGTTATTAATTTTAAAACACTTTTTTTTTCATAAATTTAGCTGATGTCATGTAATCAGCGAAGTGATATACATGGAAGTATTCTGTCCGCTCAGTTATGACCCAACGTAAACTATTCGATTGTAGGCGGTGCTTACAAACTGTTCTATTCGCAACTTCAGTTCGACCGAGATGACAGTCAGTGACGGATGGCTAAATTGATTTATAAAAACAACGTTTTTTTGTAATTAAAAATGTCTTCATGTGTCGTGAAGTGGTGCAGAAGTTATTTTAGTTCATACTAAGAACAGTGGAATCACTTTTCACTTGTAGTAAACAGATAACTTCAGTAAAATTTGGAATAAACATGACGATTTATTTTCAATACTACCGTGCTAGGCTAAAACGTAACAACTGCATACGACTTTCATAACAACATACGACTTTTTAAATTGCGAGGATAATAGGGATGGTGTTATGCCAAATAGACGATTTTATTAACTTGTGTTTAGTTTAGGTATTTTCTATATAATTATAAATGTAGTAATAAATTCCTTCTTACAGATTTGTATTTTCCTTTTTTATTTCATGAGATGGAGCTATAAAAAAACTACGTAGTTATTTCAAATTAATAATCAAATTTGGTATTGTCATTTTACATTACTTTCCATTCAGATTCGCACAAGATGCTATTCGCAGAGAACTATGGAAAAAGCTGTCCAATTAGAGAGACATGAAATTGAGTGGATGCCTGTCAAGATATCTAGAATATGTTCTATTCACGAGATATACCCGTGAGATAATCATACCCGGTCTCCTATATGTAGATACATTTTTTTCTATCGCGCTTTCACTGGATTAATTTAACAAATACACACATTATCTGAAAATGTTGATCATTTGAATCCACCCTCTACGTTTACTGTCACATATATGTAGGTTCTCTCTCAAGCCATTTCCGTCAGTAGAAAAGAGCGGCAAATTTAGAAAATGTAAGCACGCGAATGGCTGTGGTCCCATACAAAATTTTAATTTTGCACCTTTTTTTCTAATGACAAACTTGCTTGACCGGCTATATACATATAAAATATTTCCATTGGAACTGGAAGTGGGGATTTATTGTGACTCCGCCTGTTTAAATATTTTTGACCCGATTCGTGTACCCATGTAAATTTTGCAGACTGTATAGCCAGTCCGATTTCTAAGATCAAGTTCGCCATACATTTACTTACTTTATCTTAGAAAAACGGACAGACTATACTTGAACGTAACTTCGCACTGCCATACAAATTGATACTAAAATATACAAAATACTTATTATAGCGGAATACATTTATACAACAATGATATATTTACTTATGTTGAGTTAGTCTGTCATTTTATAACAACATTTTAACTAGTTATCTTTTAATCTGCATTAAATTATTATACGTGAATTATTTGACTGGTTCTTCAATGTATGGCATAAACCTATCCCTGTCCAAGTCATATTCTAATCAAATATGAACCGCGAACTCTCAGCGGCCAGTACTTACAGCAAGAAGGTTATTAGCGGATTAATGTCGCTGATTGGTAGTTATTGACATTATATGCATTTCATCTACACTTAGCTATGTATGTACCATTTGTATAATAAAGACGACTATTATTTCGTTTACCAGCTTTGATTACAGGCTCTGTAAGCGCGTCGTCTTATTTGAATGTAGGCGTAATTGTGTATGTGTGCTAATTGGGCCCGAGAATTTGAACGGTAATGTTCCTAAAGGCGGTTTCCATACTAAATATATGCGTTCACTGCATGTAATAATCACCTTCAGTGCAGACTCTTCTAAAGTAATTAAGGAGACACTTAAGTTTGCCCAGTACGTGATCTGCTCCTGACGTTTCATAGAGGCTGCAACAAAAATATATACTTAACGCTAACTTTCTGTGGACATCTCGAAAGTCTTCATCTGGACATCTCCAGTAGTTTCGGAGATAAAAGGGGGGGGGGGCATTTCTTGGCTATTTTCTTAAATAATTTGTAACCTATGTATTTTAAAATTATAAAAGCTCTAGAGCTCTATCATTTGATATGTAACACGATATAGTTTGAAAAATTTTACCCCCCATAAGTGCCCCCCCCCATGTTTAAAATTCATTTGTTTACATTAGATGTCCATCTTTGGGTCACTAATTTACATATACGAGTATTATGTGTACTTCAACTTAATTGGTCCAGTAGTTTCCGAGAAAATAGGCTGTGACAAACGGACAGACAGACGCACGAGTGATCTTATAAGGGTTTCGTTTATCTCCTTTTGAGGTACGGAACCCTAAAAAATAAAGCAAAGTGTACGAAAACAGTTAATTATTGTATTGTCCATTCTTGGTTTCCCTATGATTCCATTTACTTACGTATTAAAGTTAAAGCGTGGCATAAAAACATATTCCGAAGCCTTTTCTTTGCTGTCTTCCTGTTTTAGCCTCGGGAATGTGCAGAAAAACGCGTTTGCGAGCAAACTCGATATTTGCTGCTGCGTTAGTGATATCGACTGGTTCTTGTTTTGTCTGCAAAATAAATGGATAATTAATTATTTGGCCATAAATATTTATTCTAAATTTTAAAGTGCCAGGTCGTTTACAGGCTGCCAAAATCCTATGAAAAATCCAGAATTTGTCACTCAAATTTGAACCTATAGTGCAGGGAATAGAGTTGATTTTCGTTTTGTTTGAAAATCCAACTCTGTTTCAGTTTAATATGATTTAAATTTCATCAAACTGAATAAATACTATAGGTAGGACCTTGGGCCTTAAGAGGATAATACTTACTTTATAACTGGTATTGGGGACTGAATCAGTTTCGGCAAGTCTAGGGCTAGCTTAGTCATCAGAGGCAGTGTGACCCCAAAGAATTGCTGGGATTCCTCTTTTTCCAAATGCTGAAAGCAATGTCAATGTTTATAGCATAGTTATAGTTAATCCTCATGTTTGCTTCTCGAAATTTGTTATTTGCTGTAGTAGGTAAGTTCACACACTCTATGCAATTCCTATCAATGGGGTTGGCCGGTGGAAGTTTTTAGCAGATGGCGCCATCATAGCTTGCCCTGTCAATCCCTAGAATTGTGTAATTTTTTTGTTTTTTCAATACCCTGGATGCCAGCCTTTTAAGCCAAATCTCATAGAAAAAGGGGCAAGCTATGATGGCGCCATCTATCCATACGTTTGACAGTTGCCAACCCCGTTTAATGAAAATGCGTAACGAAAAGTTTTTTTTTAACATTTTCACTTTACAATAAATCTAAATGAATTATCTATTTTTTTATTACTTTCCTATAGTTTTTTTGTTCTCTTTAGGAACTTCGGTGTTCACACAGTTCGTCCCTCAGATAATATTCATAAAAAATTATGAATATTTACTATGTCAATGTCAACTCCTCGATCATTTCTATTGGCCAAGAATAAATTAAATCTTTTTGAATTGAATCTTCTATCAGTTCCCCTAATTCTAAAAAACCACAATGAGGATGATTTTACACAGAACTTAAGGCACTGTTACACAACTGTATGAGACCCCTAATATAATATTTACCTCATTGAGCAGCTTATGCAGTGCCTTGAATTTCCAAGTGTCCTTGAGCTGCGTGTTGTAGCTTAAGATGGCATCTGCCAGTTCCTGGCTGTTCCGGATTGGCTGACTTAGGGCCGTCTGGATTAAATCCCAGCGCTTCTTTATGTATGGTTCACCTGAGCTCTACAATGTAGTAAATAAGTTTCTGTCATTTTTGATACCATACACCATAGAATTGCACACCAAAGTTATAGTAAGTTTGGTTAAGCCAGAAAAAATATGATTTAACTCACTTAATTTTAGTCAATCATGCAACATGTTTTAGAGAGCCTAGGTCTCCATTTTTAAGCCCTAACAGTGCATGTTAGTAGCGTTCACAATGGCCGCGCGGCACACACTCACACACTTTTTTTTGCTTAATAACTTAAACAACTACTACTACTAACGTATGACAGTTTAAATAAGTTTAATATGATAAATTTTACCTCAATTGTGATCAAACAAAACCAAAAGAAATCAGAAATTATTAAAAACTTGAAAGAATTAATTTTAAATACAAATAGCGGAAACTAAATAACTAGAAGCTTGCAAAAAAAAAAAACTATTACAAACCACCTTCAACTATGCCTTCTGTTCTGAATCTTTGCTTACCAATTGTTGTGCAATGCAATGTAATACTGTGCAGTAGTGTTAGATGAATTATTATATTTCTAAAAAAAATTAGAATTTCATTGAACAACTTACATCTTCGACCCGGTGTAAACTCTGACTATTGCAGGGCATTTTGACGAAATCATCATCCCATTTGTCTTCTCCATTCTGAGGTTCTGGCGGCTGTTTATCGAACTCTAAACTGGAAATGCGGTACAACACTGTGTGGTCTGCCGCCGGGACAACTAAAGGGAACTCTGGAGCCCCCCACGGGGATTCCGCCCCCCATATCTCGGTTAAAGGAACCCCTCGCCAATTACCACTCTCCATATCGGTAGTCATACTCATGATTGACGCGCGAAACTGAAACTACAACTCCGATACCACGACTGAGCATGTTGTTTTTATGACTGTTCCAATATTGCGAAATATTTGTAATGTTGACGAAAACAAGCTAACCTGTTTGGTGTTCAGATAACATTCTGGGAAAACGCTGCGTAATATTGAGTAATGTAATACGGGCGACTAGGACAACTTATCTATAGGCGTATATGTCTACCAAATTCTTTATAATAAACGAATGGCTCGTCCTATGTGTAATTTTAATTACTTTGTTTACTACTTAGTATTTAATAAACAAAACGCTGCTCACATGCACATGAGTCACACCACACGATATGACTTTGACAAGTTTGACAGTACCGTGACAGTAAAAAACCCGGCCAAGTGCGAGTCGGACTCGCGGCGTTCCAAGGGTTCCGTATATTACACAATTTTTAACAATCAGTGCCGGATTAAGATATTTTGATGCCCTAAGCATTTCTAGGTGCCCCCTCTCCCTAGGGTCATCAAGATTACATTGTTTTTTTTGGTAAATTGAGAGAAGTTCATTGCCGCATTACAGCTGAGAATGGAAATCAGTCACATTATTTTATCACGAAAATTGACAATGCCGCAGCAGTAATGTTGCAACAGAGTACCTAATGCTGTTGCAGTCGCCACCCGAATGTCACCTTTATCATAGCTTAGAAAGTAATAGAAACGTGAGCGAAGCGAGCGCGGAATTTTTTCGATATAAAAACGCAATATGATAGACAGTTGTATATTTTTACTTTTAGTATGGAAAATCAGTCACATCATATTATCACGGAAGTTGACAGTACTGCAGCAGTAACGTTCCAACAGAGTAATGTTGCTGCAGTCACCACCCGAATATCACCTTTATCATATTTATAAAGTTATTGAAAACGCGAGCGAAGCGAGCGCGAAAATTTTTCGATATAAAAACGCAATTTTACTTTTAGTCCCAACCAGGCGCGAATCCAGGATTTCATACAGAGAAGGGATGGGACAGTTTTCTATCAGCCTAGCTTCGCATAGGGCTCGATATTTAAGGGTCTCAGCGAGGTTGTTTTCATGCATAAAATATGCAAGAAAGCAGAGCTTGGAATTGAATTGGCGAAGTGTGAGAAAGGCAGTGGGCCCAGCTGCGAAAGAGAAAAGCTTGGATTTGGATCCACGCCCAAGTGTAATTAAGGCAGAGGATTAACTTTGCCGTAAGGCAGAAGGCCTCGCATAAGACCTAACGCCGAACCGCAAAAGAGTGGGTTGAAATCGAATCTATGCATGTATAATCACGACTCTTCTACTGCTACCGATTGTTTCCCAAAGAATTACGCGACATTATTTTTGCAAATTAGCTTTTGGACAGCTAAAAAAAATCGTGTGGTAAAAACGATGTCTCTGTCCCTAATTTTAAAATTTGTTCACCTTTTTCAACCTGGCATTTTGGTGCCCCCCCTGAACGTGGTACCCTAAGCACGTGCTTGTTTTTCTTATTGGTTACAAAGTCTTTATTAATTCAACCATTAAGTCGACGAGTACAAAAAACTTTAAGCTAGCTCTCAATTTAACATTTTTTTTTTAACATTATTTTTAATTTGACTTTACAATTACTCGTGTAGGTAAGACCGTTAAATATTTAAAATGATTATCTTATCAGAAAATTATCACCAATTACTCTAAGAAAACTACTACTCTAAGTAATCCGGCACTGGTAACAATGTATTTTTTATGTGAAATGTGAGTGAAATCTCTTTAAAAAATCTGTAGGGGTCGGATCAAAAACTGTAATTAAGTCCGACTCACGCTTGACTGTACATTTCTAATAGGTTTTCCTATCATCTATAGGTATAGACCTATTTTATGTATTTTTTTGAAAATTTTAGACCTAGTAGTTTCGGAGATAAGGGGGGGGGGGGGGAATGGTCATTTTTTGCCTATTTTCTTGAATAACTTCTAAACTGTTTATTAGAAAATTATAAAAAAATATATATTTGAAGCTGTCTGCGAAAATCGACACCACACTCACGTTCGCGGCTTCGCGCCGCGATTCGCGCACGAGTGTGGAGGGGGCTTGAGATCTTTACAATAAGCTCTTTCATTTGATATGTAACATGATATAGTTTGAAAAATTTTTTTTTTCATTTACCCCCCAAAAGTGGCCCCATGTTTAAAATTAATTTGTTTACGTTACATGTCCGTATTTGGGTCACAAACTTACATATGTGTACCAAATTTCAACTTGATTGGTCCAGTAGTTCCGGAGAAAATCGACTGTGACAGACGGACAGACAGACAGACGCACGAGTGATCCTATAAGGGTTCCGTTTTTTTCCTTTTGTGGTACGGAACCCTAAAAATGGCAACAATTTAGTAACGTCAGCCCAGACGGGTCAATTTTACGCCCAATCTGATTGAATTGTCTGATCAAATCATTTTATTATTTATTAATGCATTGTGGATGACATAATACATGGTTTGTACATTAGATTTTATAACTTGTTGTAATAACCATAAAGTAAACATTACAACCTCCTCATTAAAATCATGAAGCTGCGTTTCAACATTTACATCGGCGAGTTTGCCAATTTAGCCAGAGGCGCATCAACCCTACTCTATGGAGTCGATCATCATGAAACTTCCCGTACAAAAAAAAAAAGAAATGTTAATCATTTTCGATTCATCCCACATACGCGCCAATAGAATTTCAACTTTATCTTTCCGATTTAAGGTTCAAATTAGATTGTACTTTCAGGAAATGTGTCTTATCTTCAAATAAATCTCAAATCAAAGTTGGATTGACTGGAATAAGTTGTATTTAGATTTTTTGGAAAACCTTGTAGCTGCTTGTAGATATATTATTATAACACTATATATACATGTGATATAGACCTGGACAAAGGTCAAATGATACAGCCAGTTTGGTTCAAACAACCCTTCATTTCACTACAACATTCAACCTTATTACAAAGTCATGAGGTCCACTACCATTGCTATAATAGTAAATATTTTCCTTTTTTGACAGTTAGTTATTAATTTAATGGTTAAAATTCAAAAATGAAAATGATAAGTAGGTAGTATACACTTTAATTCATTTTCAAGTTAATAAAAATACAGATACTTACCTATATTATTAAATAAATTTATATACATTTTACCATAATGTGGAGGCACTATTGTAAGGGAACTCAACATGAGGGTTTTATGGAGTAAACATTTTCTTCTATGAACTTATGCAGACTAATGTAAAGTTGACGTCAAATATGTTTACACTATTGCAATTTTCGCCTCTATATGAATACCCCTTACTCTACATCTCTGTATTTTTACGCCTTATGGCGGAAAATTTCAACATACATATAATATGTATTGGATGACAACTACGGGCCAATAACTTCCAAAGTTAACAAGGCCAACTCTTAAATACGATGTAAATAAGTATCAGAACACACTATAAAGTAACTAAGCAGTATATACATCAAATAGCTTTTTTACTAAAATAATCCGTTATTTTCTTAGCCATCTTCCTCTTCATCTCCGAACTAGGATCCGATTTACTTTGTTCCGATTTCTCACTCGTATCCGTAGAATCATTTGTACTTTTTACAGATTCATCCAGTATATTGGTGTGTGATTTAGATAGATTTAGCTTACCGTTAGACTGGTCAAGCTTATTCATCTCTTCAAACAAATCTGTAGTAAGACTTTTACTATTACTGGCGGCCATTTTGGTTGAACTAGACGCCATTTTTTTAACATCTGTGCTTGTTGATTTAGATACACTTTCACAGTAGTTTAATAGTTGTGTTTCTTGGGAGTCTGTGTCTTCTTGGGAGAACATGTCTGGTGATTGTTTGAGGAGTTCCTTTTTTAATGATTCTGAGAGTTCTATTTCGTTCACGTCCAATATGTCACTCTGAAAAGTCAGGTACGTATTTACTAGCAGAATTAAATAAAAGGTTAGCTGTATAATAAATATTAAGGTTCGAGTAATTCTTATACATTTTGAAAAGTCTATATTTACGGGTCAGAATATAAATATTACTTTCATGTGTAGTGAGTACTTTTTCCACTGAGACTGACCGAAGGCGTATAACAAAAATAAAACGTTACCAAGAAAAACACGTTATTCACTACATCTGTGCACTTTTTTATTTCGACCTAATAAGCTCATCGTTTGCAAGGCAACGTGCATTTTGTTACAACATTAGCAAATTCAACAAGTCAGAATAGTTATTTGTTATACAAGGGGGCAAAGTTGTTGTTTAACCGCTCGTGCTAATATTGATACTCGAGCAAGCGAAAGATTCCAAAATTGAACCACGAGCGTAGCGAGTGGTTCGAAAAATGGAATCTTGAGCGTTGCGAGGGTTTCAAAGCACGAGGGTTAAACAAAATTTGCCCCCGAGTGAAACACAAAATTTTTCACCACACCAACCCGAAGCAAATATTAAATGTAAAATATCAAACAAAATCAAACCAAATCAAATCCAAATGAATGTTATTAAATATTTATCATCCAAAATCATCATTTAAAAGTCAATTCTACCAGCAAACATAAGAAAACAACTCAAAATTTGCATTTGATTACTTTGCCTCACATGTGGATAAAATGCAACTTTGCTATTCGTTTTTGAAGTGCAAAGTAATTCTTTCCGAGTTGGTGTGGTGAAAAATAACTTACAGGCTTTTTACTTTTACCGATGGTACTTACAATTTCCATTTTCTCCACCTCCGTGGTATGTCTCGAGCTCTCTGCCGGATTGGGCTGACCGCTCGCAGGCGCCGTTCCCGTGTCCGGAGTACTCGGCACCGACGCGTCCGGTCGTGTCCACTCCTGACATGTCGGCACTTGTCCGTTCTTCAGCGCGTGTTGTATGAAGCCGTGCAGGTTGCCCTTGCGCACGTCCGTCGTGCAGAACCGCGCGATCAACTGGTATAGTTGGCCTGGAATGAGGTTTAGATATTGAAACAAAGACTGATAGATAAATCAATATTTTATTGAGTAGAGTTAGACCAAGAAAAGTCTGCAGCGATTTTGATAGCCCACGCAGTGCAAGTGTTATTTACACGTCATAATTTCATAGAAGTTTGACGTTTAAAATTACACTTGCACTGCGTGGGCCATCAAAATCGCTGCAGACTCTTCTCGGTCTGACTCTAACACAACACAAGCCTCCTTGAGTTTACTGTGGGGCTTAGTCAATTTGTGTGATAATGTGATATTTATTTATTTATTGGTTGGCTAACTGACAGAATAAATAAGTCATCGATTGATTCAACTGTTAGTTGGTCGACATGATAAATGAGTCTATAATTCACTGTTGTCTTAAAATTAGTAAACGAATTGAAATGAATTATATAGTTGGGACTGATGGAATAAACTAATCTATAATTAATTGGCTTGTTAGTTGGTTGACTGACGGAAAATGGTTGGTTTATTGAATGACTAATTCAATCATCATCATCATCACCGTCATCACCACCATCATCATCATTAATTCATCATCATCATTCCATTTGTCATTTTAAAATCTGTATTGTAAACTCACCAACAGTGACATTATATCTCGCCAGCAAGTTATAAATGTTGACGAACTCGTCCCGAATCCCCACGTCGTTGAACGTGTAGTACGCCATAGGCCTCCGGGCCTCCGCGCACGCCATCAGCTGTAAGTAATAAACACTTTATTTCAAAGAAGATAAAACATTACATTTAATAAATAAATATTAGGGGACATCTTACACAGATCAACCTACCCCCAAACTAAGCAAATCTTGTACTATGGGTGCTAGGCGACGATATACTTACTTATATAGATAAACACATACTTATAGAAAACACCCATGACTCAGGAACAAATATTAGTGTTCATCACGCAAATAAATGCCCTTATGGGGATTCGAACCCAGGACCATCGGCTTCGCTAGGCCAGACCAGTCGTCATTAAGAAAGTACAAGGGGCTATCAACTTATTTTTTTTTTTATTTTTTTTTTAGAAACAAACAGTCTTATAAAACATGTAGGTAAGTAAGCTAACAGCTAGAATTTCATATAGTGTAGACCTATAGTTCCCTATATGTTAAACATATTTTGTAATAAACTTAATACTATGAAATGCTATCTAAGTATAACAACTATAAAAAAAAAAAACAACAAAGAACACATAATGTACATAAATAACTTAACCTAACTTTCACACTAAGGTATTTAATAAAGAATAAATCTTCTTCTTAAATAACCCTAACGAACTGCCAAATATATCCGCATTCATACACTTTTCATTATGTGAATTGTGTCACCCATCATTGCCATGGTTACATTCTTCTCCATAGTGGCCTATCTACTAAGCATGTCAGTTTCTTCCAAAGGCGAGCTTATCCCTAAAAGGGGTCTCTTCCAGCTAACCTGTATGAGGGTCTTGAGTTGCGGAGTGCCCCCAAATGCCCCACAGCCCCAGTTGCCAGTAGCAACGCCGGGGTACTGGGTGCTTGTGGGCTGGTCTTCCGAGTAAAAGGTGAATCCTACCCAGGCCTGGAAAGGTTAATGATGTTTTATTTATTTAACAATATAGATAAAGTTAGACAGTGGTGTACCTACTAATTGTTTTTTATGTGTTGGGTTTGTGACTGCTCCAAGCAGTAATAAGGATGAATGGTACTTTTTAATCTTCATAGCAGTAATTAAAAGTATTCATGGACAATTTACGTTTTATTTTGTCCTAGCAGGACCACCATAGCTCATTATATTGAGTAGAGTAAGTTGAAATAATTTTACCTAAAATAATAATGATATTCTGTGTAAGTAATGTTTTCATGTACAAAATAATTTATTTATTCATAAATACTTTTACACGACATTACAGTAAACCAATACGACGATTAAGTATAATAATGTGTGTTGTAATAGATATAATGTGTTGACATGTAAAATAATTATATCAATAATTAAAGTTTGTTTGATTGATTGTACAAATCACTAAAACTAATCCAGTAACAAAATAATCTCAAGCACTTACCTTATTGAGTTCTCTAAGTATAGCCGGCGGTCGGTACTGCAGCGCCGCGTTGGCGTAAGGCAGCGCGTCCACCGCCAGCACGCACACGCGACGCCGGCTCGAGGAGTCTAGCGGCGTCGCGTCGCAGTGGTCGCCGGCCCATTGGAAACTGGACCCGTAGCCTGAGTACTTGCTGTAGCGTTCGCAGCCTAAAACAAATTCTTGCTTTTAGGGTTCCGTACTCAAAGGGTAAAACGGGTATCACACAGACTCCGCTGTCCGTCCGTCCGTCTGTCACCAGGCTCTGTATCTCACGAACCGTGATAGCTAGACAGTTGAAATTTTCACAGATGATGTATTTCTGTTGCCGCTATAACAACAAATACGAAAGAACCCTCGGTGGGCAAGTCCCGACTCGCACTTGTCCGGTTTTTTACCTGTGTGCACTTGTGTGATTTTGATGCCCTTTGAATTTCTCATAGAACAAAGCAAAAGACAGGTAAAACCTATGCCGGCGCTATCTATAAAAACCCTTGACACATGCCGAACTATTATGTACCTACTATAGATGGTCAAGCAAATCTTGTCAGTAGAAAAAGGCGCGAAATTACAAATTTTCTATGAGACGATATCCCTTCGCGCCTACATTTTTCAAATTTGCCGCCTTTTTCTACTGATAAGATCTGCTTGGCCAAGTTTAAAATGACAAATGAGTCGGACGAATTCGGGCAATAAAACTGTCAATGTGTTGAATTCATTTACCTATGATCATAAGCGCTTCGTTCGGCCGTAGCACCTCGGTAAACAGCATGGATACCAATAACTCCGGACAAATGACGAAGCGAATCTCTTCCTGAACACAACCGTATCCCAACACGCCCCCGCCGAGGTATCTGCAAGTTAATAATGGGTATATTCAACAATGAAAGATTTCGGTCGTGTGACATAAAGAGATAGAAAAGCTGTTCTGGCGCAGTCGGATGGATCACTCGAGGAGAGTTCTGTTCTGTTACTTGTCAGCTAAGTAAAACTGCACCAGACCATCAGAATCTTCGATAGTTCCACCGGTACTACATGTAATGAGACTGCGACCAGCGAGACAGTATAGATTGCGGCCAGGTGACGTAAAGAAAACAAATCTTATCTGGCGCAGTCGGATGGATCACTCGAGGGGAGGGTTATGTTCACTCACTTGTTAGCAAAGTCCATCTGCACCAGGCCGTCAGAATCTTCAATAGTTCCACCGGCAGCTACATGTAAAGGAACTGCCGCGAGCGAGGCGGTAGATTGTGACCAGACCGGGCAGCGCCGCGGCGGCACCGAGCGGCGCGAGAACGTCACCGCGCCGACTGGGGCTGCTCTATACAGAACGGGAATTGAGGATAGTTTCTACGACGTTATTACAGTTAGGGTTTCTTCAAAATATATAGAACAGATTATTAAGTACTTTCTTGGTAAATTACATATTGTGGAATCAATTCGGTCTTTGTTGTTAGTTGTCATGGATGCTTACTACAAAATGGATAAAAAAAACACAATACTTTTAAGCTGATATAAAATAATATCACCTTTAGTGCAGACTCTTCTAAAGTAGTGGCATAAACACTTGAGCTTCTCTAAGATGGAATCTGATCCCGACGTTTCATAAAGGCTGTAACAAAACAAAAATAAATGTCAATAAATCATGAGATATTTTTTGTCAAGGGCTGTCAAACTTTGATAGATTTACGTGTGCTTGGTTTCTGCAACTCGACGTCACACATTGCGTCTATTTTGTTCAATATTTGTCTTTATAAATATGCAATAAGAACACGAGGCTTTATTCCAGATGTAAACAAAATATTGGTTTTTATATATAGCACGTCTTTCTCTTAAGATTTTTTTAAATGTTTTTCTCTTTATAAAAAATCATAAGTGCCTAATCACGTATTAATAATTTGGCCAAGCCCGAGATAGCTCGAGGCATTTAGTGTTCCGTACGGCTACCATCAGTTTGGCATTGACATAAACGATATCGTGAACGTAATTTACTTCCTATAGGTATATCTCTTTCGCACTAATATGTCAGTACGAGCGAGATGCATAGAAAGTAAATTACGTTCACGCCCACGGTAGCGTTTATGTCAATGCCAAACTGATGGTAGCCGTACAGCTCGCATCGTTACATTTTACAGAGGTTGTTTGCCTGTTTTTAGGATACCGTATTCAATTACACACACAGAACAATAGTACAAAGTGTCTAAGTGCGAAGGCCGAAGGCCGAGCTTTAGCAAAATGTCATCGCTTTAGCACAGAGCAATAGTACAAGTGTCTAAATGTGAAGGCCAAAGGCCGACCTCCGCGTAGCCCGAAGGCCCGAAGCGTCCAGGATGTCAGTGCTTTATCACAGAACAATAGTACAAGTGTCTAAATGCGAAAGCCGAAGGCCGAGCTCCGCGTAGGGCCGAAGGCCCGAAGCGTCCAGGATGTCAGTACTTAAACACAGAACAATAGTATAAGTATCTAAATGCGAAGGCCGAAGGCCGAGCTCCGCGTAGGGCCGAAGGCCCGAAGCGTCCAGGCTGTCAGTTCTGTGTTTAACCACTGACATCTTGCAGGCTTCGGGCCTTCGGCCCTACGCGGAGCTCGGCCTCCGTCCTTCGCATTTAGACACTTGTATTAATTACCTGTATTTAGAACTGACCTCCTGGATGCTTCGGGCTTTCGGCCCAATGCGACTTCAGCCTTTGGATCTTGTGACTTAGACACTTGTACTTAAAAATACTTGGAAAAGTTACGGGAGGCGCGCGTCTGTCGGACGCTTCGGATCCTCGAATCGCTCCTTCGGCCCTTGCATTTAGTTAGATTCTTGTACTACGGCTATGTGTTTGAATACCGAAGTCGAGCATCTCGCGAATGCTTGATGTATTATAATAATTTAGAGTAAGGCCAAGCGCGCACCACGATTTTTTGTCCTGCGATAATTATGTCGCAGAAATGCAACGTATGTGTTTATATGTTAGTGCGCGCATATGCGACAAAAAAATCGCAGCGATTTTAAAATTGTGATTTGTCACATTTTTCCGCGATTGTTCGCGACGCGATTGTCGCAAAATGAATTGCAGCATGCGGAGTTGTATGGCCCCGCGCGCACTATGATAATAAAATCGCACTCCGGCCGGACCTAAGTCAGCATTTCGCTCTCCAAACCCCAACATCTCGGCACCTGCATCTCCAATGGAGTCTCAAAATGAGACGCTAGATGTTGACCATTTAATTATGGAAATAGACGGGGATCACCTTTGTGTTATAAATGTTCAAAGTCATACAGCAATCGTATATTAAAGACACGTTTCATGACAAGCGACTGGTACGAAATCCATGTTGAGAATGAACAAATCGTCGACTTTTTCATCGCAGTGCGCGCAGTGAATTTTCTGCGATATATTACAGCGCGATTCTAAAATCGTGTCGCAAAAATTAAAATCGTGGTGCGCGCTTGGCCTATAATACCTTAAATGTATACTGCTTCAATTTGAATTTAGAACTCATTATTTTTTTTATTTGATTTTGTTTATAGTTCTATGCCATATATATAGACTTTAATATTATTTAGAACTGCTAAAAAATAAGATCGGCTTACTTTAAATATTTCGTCAATTTTACCTTTGTTTCTAAAAACTGTGATATTTAACTGTCATATACTATTAATGTCTTCCAAAATTATTTTCTCGTAACAGGACTGAGGGGCTACCGCGAAAACCGAAATTCGCAATTTGCGGGGATCTTTCTCTTTTACTCCAATGTAGGCGTAATTAGAGTGACAGAGAAAAATGCTCGCAATTTGCGAACTTCTATTTTCGCGGTTATAGCCCTGAATCTTGTTGCTCACCGCTCCGTTCAAAAATATACATAAGTACTGAATATAATTAATAGATATTATAATTATACAATTAATACAGAAATGTAATGGTACTTAATGAAAAGGAATACTTATTGTGTATATTGTTTCGACGAATCAGATACTCTCAATAAAATCTATACATGAGACCAAAGCTGTTCATAAATATTAAATGACTTTATTATCTCTATACGCCTTACTAACTCTATGTGTCCTATTGTGGAAAAAAAAAACACAACGACAGTCAAGAACGGAATTCTTAATTTGAATTTTTCAGATTTTTGAAATGCCTAGTCCATTGGTTGGAAAGCCCGTTCGAAATTTAAACTTATTTGCAATATAATAAGGTCGTATTTTGTAGATCTCTCTCATACTTATAGTAGGCTATTGAGATAAAATTAAATATCCCACAAAAATAAGCAAGCAGAATTAAACTTTGTGTCAAAGACATAAGTCATAAATTTCAATGCCAAAGTTTTAACTAAGGACGTTTCTTGCAAATTACTGCCTAATATGAATTGACCAGTGTAAGCATCAGTTAGCTAGCCCTAAGCAACCAAAGGTCAAGCTGCAGTTGAAAAACTAATAAAGATAAAGTTAAGCTGATAATTTTCCCGCCGTCTCCATGCTTCTTTAAGTTGGGTATTGACTGGTCAGCTGCCTGTTAGCTATAGTTTTCGCGAAAATCGCCAGGACAGAGGTGAAAATTTTTGTATGAAAACTTGCAACTTTAAATGCATTTTTTGACGAAACTATTGCTTTCTAAAATGAAGTCAAAATCAGTCCATCGACTCAATTTTTTGCAAGCTTTCTAATGGTACCCCACACGATTCTTACAAATGAAAAAAGTTTCAGCCTACCCCTCTCAACCCCCTAAATTTCCCCCTTTAATAAGAAATAAGCAGTTTTGACTTATTTACAATATGAGTGGTGGTAATTGCTATAACTGTTCCAAATTTTAGGTATCTATGTCAAACGGTCTCTGAGAAAAACGTATTTAACTGATTTGCAAGACCGAAGTGATCCCATAAGTGTTCCGTAAACAAAGTTTTGTACGGAACACTAAAAATGATGTACATATCACAAGCATAACCATTTTTCTTCAATAGTTGCGTCTTAACATATTTCTGTTGCAACTTAACTGACAATTTTTAAATCTTATTGCAAAGCTAGTTTTACCAATATTTAGTCAGTGAAGTTCGTTGCAGTTAACCTCTCGTTTGTGCATAAAAACTCCTGACTGGATTCATTACTGTCTGCATTTTTATTGAGAATAATTCCTACTTTAATTGGCGTGACCGGGGCTTAAACTCTCAATTTTCGACCACACAGACACTAGGTAAGAAGGAACTAGGAGCTACCAGGTAAGGAGGTACGGGGTAGGTAGGTAATACTCACGTATTAAAGTTGATGTGCGGGAAAGAGGCATATTCTGAGCTCTTCTTGGTGCTGTTTCTCCGCGGGAACGTACAGAAGAACGCGTTGGCGAGCAAACTTGATATTTGCTGCTGTGACAGTGATATTGACCGGTTTTTGTGCTGTCTGTAAGGAGTAACCAAAATATGTGACGTTGTCAATCGAAAGGTACCACTTTGTCGCTTAACATAAAGACGAAATTTGATTTTATCAGGGGTGCGAAACTCCTGACTTCGGTCAAACTCGGCTCCGCAGCATTCCTCCGAGCAATTATTAGGGTTGGCACCACTTGACTTCCTTTTGCGTGCACGACCACAGATAAGATAATCACTTGATTTTTGACAACCCTAAATAGCCGAAAGGGATAGTGCCATATATTAGAAAGGGACAGCATGATTCGACCCTGAACCGCTGTC
This sequence comes from Cydia fagiglandana, assembly GCF_963556715.1. NCBI lineage: Eukaryota > Metazoa > Arthropoda > Insecta > Lepidoptera > Tortricidae > Cydia > Cydia fagiglandana. Next base: position 1,345,491 of record NC_085932.1, on the reverse strand, counting down.
AAACTTCATTTTTGTAGGAAGTTTCCTTTCTGTACGGTAGTACTATTAATTATTCTGCGATTTTATCTTTATACAAATAACCTGTCAGAGTGTCCTATATTGTCGGGTGACAAGCAAAACTCACTGAGTACTATCAAAACCTGACGATATGGCTTGCCAAAGTGGTATCTTTTGATTGAGAACATCATATATTTCGTTTTTTCATCTTCTGTAGAGCAGATATTGATTTCAAAATAAAAATTCTAGTTATACCTAAAGGCATTTAAAACTAGTTCGCTTATATAGAGTGCTCACTGGATATTAGCCCGAAAGGTTGACATAAGGAAGGGATGTCGAATTGTCGATTGTCGAGTGAGGGAAGAGGGGGCGAGGGCGCAAATACTAAATACCAAGTTTTACAACGAATACGCCCCGCCCGCTCCCTCAGTCCCCTTACTTTTCATGCTTTCATTATTTCTAGCTTTCGGGCTAAATAGCCAGTTATATGGAGTGAGCTCTCTATGCTTACTTATTTCTCTACGCTAAAGGTCTAAAAGTTGCATCAAAAATTTAAAATACCCTAATAGTAAATAGGGGAGGCCTTTGCCCAGCAGTGGGACACTTAACCAGGCTAACCTAAAAAAAAAAGTTTGTATATTCATACAATGAAGTATTTGAACAAATTAAATTATTTTCCAGGAAATATTAAAAAAAAAGCCTTCAGTAAAAAGTGCTTATACTTGGAAAATTTGACTAATGTCTCTGTGACCCGGTGGCCGAGTGGTTCAGGCACCTGCCGCGATAGCAGAGGACGCTGGTTCGATTCCAGCCTGGGGCACTGGAGGCCTTGGTCACTTTTTCTTGGTATATGACATTTATTTCAGTTTAGTATATTCATATCCAGAATTACAAAGAGTAAACATCATCTGTTATTTTTTAATGATTCAAGCCTACTTATTGCCAACATATACAAGGTAACACTTACTTGAGCAACGGTATAGGGGACTGTATTAATTTAGGCAACTCAAGTGCAAGTTTAGCAATCTCGGGCAATGTCACATCAAAGAAGTACTGGGATTCCTCTTCTTCTAAATGCTGAAAATAAGAATATGGTAAACTAGAATATTTTTTTTAACCTGCTGGAAAAGTTTTCAATCTTATTTTGTTGTTGATTCTAGTTTTCATGTATTGGTTTAAACTGTTATATTCTTTGTAGCTATAGTAAAAACTTTGCTTAGTTGGAAGCTAGTTTCCACAACATACATGGTTGGTAGGTATCTATAGATAACAAAGAAGTTATGAAGCAAGGTTTATCTGTGTAAGATTGTCCCAAAATATTTCAATTTATATAAATATTTATTTACTTCTTCATTGTGTATTGTAATATTACCTCATCAAACAGCTTATGCAGTGCTCTGAACTTCCAAGTGTTTTTGAACTGTGTGTTGTAGCTTAATATAGCTTCGGCCAGCTCCCGGCTGTTGCGGATTGGCTTCCACAGGGCACTCTGGATCAAGCCCCAGCGCTTCTTCAAGTGTGTTTCACCTGAGCTCTACAAGAAGAAGACAGAATAATTCACTCGCGAAACGCTCCTAACAAAACGATAAGTGAACGTGACGTCACGGTCACTGATAGTCCATCTTGAAGTATGGACAAAACATGAAAATTGCGTTTTTGTTGGTGAAATATTGCGTTTATGCATATAGTTGCTATACAATATTTTTTTTGTATAAAATGTAAGGAATTGAATGGTATCCTTACCACAGAATAAATAATAGTACTAGGTACAGAAGACTCACTCTCTAACAAAACACGTCTGTCACAAACAGCACAGATATGGCCGCTAGGTGGCGACAGCGCCACGCGCGGCTTATGGCAAACCCCAAAATTGGGGTCGAATGGATGTACTTTTAGCAAGCTACCTGTAGCAAAGCGACGAAATCACTGAGTGAGCCATGCCTGATACAGTTTGAAAGAATAATAAGGGGAAAGGAATGACCCTTAATAGATGACTATTAATTACGTCAGACGTTAAGAAAATGGGGGGACTTTAACTTCACCTGTGATCAAACATTATTTGGATTGTGGGATATACCACATTAAAAAATTTCACTGTAATAGACATCTGTAGATACAATTTATAAATGAACTTACATCTTCAACTGGATATAAACTCTGATTAGAACACGGCATCCTGACGAAGTCGTGGTCCCATTTATCTTGTCCGTTCTGCGGTTTCGGCGGCCGGTCGCCCGGCACGCAACCGCTGCTCGGAATATGGTACAACACCGTGTGGTTAAATGCCGGGGCCACTAAAGGGAACTCTGGAGCTCCCCACGGGGACTGCGCCCCCCATATTTCGGTTAAAGGAACGCCTCGCCAGTTATTATCACTTTCCATGTCGGCGGTCATAGCGAACGCGCGAAAATCATGCCTGGCCACTGTAAACGAACTGTTTTAATTGCCGTTCTTATAATGCAAAAATACGCGTAATAATATTAAAGGCAAGCTAACCTTTGTAGCTTTTAGATAATATTCTTGTAAAATGAAGCGTTAAGTTAATTTTCATTAAAATAAATATCTAAGTAAGAGTAAATAACTCAATTGACGTATACGTCCGATGTGCCGTCACCGTCAGTCAGAAATCACAGATAATCGAAAAAAAAGTGAAATAAAAAGTCTATATCCGTCTCTGTCACTTCAATAGGCATGTTCGAGTTTGGGATTTCGCCGCAATGATCGTCATCAGTTTGACATGCATTCACTTGACGCTTGACTAGTTGAGACAAGTTGACATTTCATTCATATTGGTGTAGTGTTTTGTTTTCGCGGTTTTCATGTCTTTTTGTATCCCAGTTTTTCTACAATAATAACGCGAAATGTTGGAAGAAGAAACAACTAACGAACGCACCATACTGGATTACCTGAACGAGGATTGTTGGCGCGCCGTGTTACCCCATGTACCCGTCCAGGACATTATAAGAAGCGAGCGCGTCAGCCGCCGGTGGCAGCGAGTAGTACTGCAGTACTTGCAAGGGATCCGGTTTAGTTTTTCTTCTGTCGAGGAATTGTTTTTTGCGGACCCTTCAAACTCCTTTCCTTTTTGTTTGACGAAGCAAATGTACGAATCATTCGAGAGTTGGACAACTAAACTAGGCAAATCAGTAGCAGGTGCCTACTGCATGAATCATGAGAGTTTAAAAAAATTGAAAGAAAACTGTCCCAACCTTGAAGCTTTGACGCTGATCGAGCTTGAAGAACCCAAAGCCACAAAAAAACAATTTCAACAGAATTTAATCAAAGACTTGAAGTGTGTAAAACAGCTTTGTGTCAGCACATGTAACCTCTCCGACCAATTTATCAGCCAGTCCATAGCAGACAAAGTATTAGAAGAACTAGAATTCAATGACTGTTATGAAATCACAGGAGAATGTTTGAATTCTATAAACTTATCTAACTTGAAATCCCTTGTCTTCAAGATGTGCCTCAAGCTGCAAGCTCCATACATAATTTTATCTATCAACCAACTTGGTGAGCTGACAAAACTCGAACTAACTGATGTTCCTAAAAAAATATCAAAGAATATTCAGTTAGTATTGGACAAGATGCCTAAATTAGAATGGCTCGAAATAAACACCCATCGTAGGAGGATGAATCAATGTTTTTTAGAAAATTATAAGCCTCTCTGTCGCCTCGGTCATTTGAAACATCTGCGTACAAATCTCAAAGTAACAGACGAGTCTGTGGAAGCCATAACTCGATGTTGTAAGGAGCTGGAAATCCTGGAGTTTGGTGACTGTGAGTGTCTCAGCTCAGAGGGCTTGGAGGCAATCTGTCGAAATGCAGGAGACCATCTCACTGACCTTGGGCTGCATTTCTTCTGTTACCTACAGGATAATGATGTGATAAATTGTGTCCGCAGCTGTCCCGAGCTCACATCACTCACAATTGGTGGGTCATGTCAGTTAACGCCCGCTTTGCCACCACTTGCGTCAGCCGCTCGACATGAAGTGAGTCCGGGAAATGTATTGTGTCTGGACCTCAGTGAAACAGATCTGGGTAACCCAGATTACCAACATAGCATCGGTATGGAGGAATTCGCAGACATTGAAGAGGAGTATGAGGACCTGTGTGTGTCTTTAAATTTTTAAGTTAATCAGCTAGTTAGTTTTTAGTTAATGTTTAAGTTGAGAAATATTACAAATTTAAGTTACGTTATTATTAATAAAGAACAAACAATAAATGACGAAATTGTTATAAATCAGGGGTCTCCAAACCCTGGCCCGCGGACCCAATCCGGCCCGCCAACACCCAAAGCGTTCGGCCCGCGGGAGCCAGGCTCCAGGGGTTCAGTTTAAACAAACGGCATGGTATAAGGTTCGTAACCGAATGACAGCCGAACGCGAATGTAAACAGCAAGCGCGGGTCCCGCGCGAGCCCCTTTGGCTCGTGTCATGGCCGGTTTAGATTCGCGGGTCGTGGCTCGCCTCGAGCGCGTAAGCTCGTCGAGCCAATGACTATAGTTCGTTTTTTTTAGCATTAGAAAGAACTTGAAAGAAGGTAAGCGATTTTAGCATGTCTTTTAATTGAAAAACGCTTTTTAAAAATCAAAAACTATTACTTATGAAAGCAGGAGAATATAAATGATCGTATTAGATTCATAATCGTTACGTATTTGCCGTAACTTATTTTTAAAATGTGTTTTTTAATTAAAAGACACATCAAGATTGTTTACCTAATTTCTAATGCTAAAAAAAACGAAGTATACACTCGCCTTGTGGCTCGTAAGATTTTATAACCGAATGACAAGCCGAACGCGAGTGTAAACGAAAGCTCGGCTCGGCTCGCGCGAGAATGTAAATCGCTTGTCAGTCGCGCCCAAAATACCGCTCCTCCACGCGAGCCCAGCCACGAGCCCACCGCTTATAAAGGCCCCAGTACACAATGGGCCATCGCCGGCCATTCCATGGCACGCAGCCATGCGGTAGAATGAGATAGCAATATCACTTGCTCCCTCTGACACATAAATGCGTCCCTTGGAGTGGCCGGCGATGGCCCATTGTGTACTGGGGCCTTTAGGCCAAGCGCGCATCACGATTAAAATTTTTGCGACACGATTTTAGAATCGCGCTGTAAAGCAGACAGCGAAATCGACTCCACACTCGCGTTCGCGGCTTCGCCCGCGATTCACGCGCAGTCTGGAGGGAACTTAATATATGGCAGAAAATTCACTGCTCGCCGCACTGTCGAAAAAGTCGACGATTTGTTCATTCTCAACATGGCTTTCGTACCAGTCGCTTGTCTTCAAACAAATCACAATTTTACAGCTTGGCAAAAAAAGAGTAGAAATTAAAAAGTGGCTACACTGTAGTGTCGTCCCTTTCAAACTAATTCATATAAAGCCCCCTCGTTCTTCGCATTTCTGCGACAAAAAATCGTAGTGCGTGCTTGGCCTTACACTCGCCACTCGCGTCTCGTGGCGCGGCTCGCGGCTCGGCTCGTGGCTCGCGGCGCGCGCGAGAATGTAAACCGCTTGTGAACGGCTATTTGGCTAGCGTTCTTTTTCTTTAGTTGTTTGTTGTTGTGTTTTGTTTACTACTAGTTTTAACTTTTATCTGAGCAAGTGAAATGTTAGAACCAGATAACGAATGGACGATACTGGATTACCTAAACGACGACAGCTGGCGCGCCGTGCTGCGCTATGTGCCCCTCCACGACATTATACGAAGCGAGAGCGTTAGTCGCCGGTGGCAGCGAGTGGTGCTGCTGTATTTAAAAAGGATACGGTTTTGTTTCGGAACATTATCGGAAAATAGAAATGAAATTTAAAGCTTTTAAACTGATCAAGTATCTAAAATCAAAAAATATATATTTAAGTGAAGACTTTACAAAGGAAGTTCTAGAGATTCGCAAAAACTTAATTCCCCTTGTCAAAAAGGAACAAGCAAATGGAAATAAAGCTTATATCAAATATGACAAATTAGTAGTCATCCCTAGCACAAACAAGCGAACACGCTCGGAATCACCCCCCTCGGAAGAAGACAAAAACTCATATGTTGGTAAACAAACACCATCCTCTAAGGTTGTAAAAACCAATGCCTTCCAAGTAATGAGGCATAGGGCACAAACGAACAGCACGAACAGCACAAAAAACTAATTGCCATAGGCCACAGTTCAACTCCTCTTATTAAGAAACAACAATTTAAATCAACTTTTTCAACACCTCTCCCAATCCGGACAGCGGTCACCGTGGGAGAACAGGACCGCACCCCTCCAGCAACAAATACTACAAAACGCAAGGACAAACACTATCAAACTGTACCAACCTCAAAACAGAAAGAAAACCTCTATATCTCCACACTTAACGTAAACACACTTAGAACTCCAGAGAGATTGGCCGAACTTGAAGAAGCACTTAAAAATATAAACTGGCATGTAGTGGGTTTAAGTGAGGTACGCCGTCTTGGAGAAGAAATAGAAGAACATAGCAATTTTATTATGTACAGTGGAACCTGGATAATTGCAATCTCAAGGGACCGGCCAATTTTTGTCAATTAACCAGGTTTTTCATTTAAGCAGGTCGTGTCAATTAACGAGGTTCAAAAAATCGTTGTGTCAATTATAGAGGTTTTCATTAATAGAGGTTGCGTTCTGACAAATTTCTTTTATGGAGGTGCAAATAACCATTTTAGTAGATTTACACGCTTACATTCTATATATTGCTTCCGTCTATACTTGCACTTTTACACTACATTAATTACCACTTTATTTTCTTATCATTTGGGTTTAAAAAATTCCCTTGAATTGTAGAAGAAAGTTTTATTAGAATGTAAAAAGCATACTTTGTTTTTTATTGATCAAAACTATTTCACCTACTACAGGCTGTGATAGATACCCAATAAATAAATTAAATTCTGGATGGAGATATAAATAAAATGATCATTGCTATTAAAATATTGTTTCTGCTGTATACAACTACATTAATTCAATTACAGAGGTAATAAGCAAGACTCGTTTCAATAATAGAGGTAAAAACAAGAGCAAAAATAACGGTTTTTTTAGCATAGTGTCAATTATAGAGGTCTTAAGTTGCGATGTGGTCAATTATAGAGGCAAAATTACGAAAAGCACTAAAATCTAAATTGCAATTATAGAGGTTCCAAAATTTCAATTATAGAGGCCTTTTGGTCTCAAGGGACCGGGACCGGACTTTTGGTTGCAATTATTGAGGTTTTCCATTTATCCAGGTGCCAATTAACCAGGTTTCACTGTACTACAAAGGAGAAACAAGAGGGCAGTACGGGGTTGGCTTTCTAGTACACATCTCACTGAAGAAATATATCACAGAATTTATATCGATATCAGACAGAATAGTTATACTAAACTTGAAACTCCCAGAGCAAAAAGAGCCAATGTCAATAGTACAAGTTTATGCTCCTACCAACTGCGCAACTAAAGAACAAAAAGAAAGTTTTTACAATCAACTTAACTCAACAATGGCCACTACACACAAGGCAAAGATTGTGATGGGAGATTTTAATGGCCAAATTGGAAAAAACGAAACATCCATTAACACAGTGGGAAATCACTCTACTGGCAACAGAAACGACAATGGTCAAAGACTGATAGATTTTTCCTTATGCAACAACCTTTACATCATGAACACTTTCTACAAGAAAAGACCGTGTCGGAAATGGACTTGGATGTCCCCAGGTGAACGCTACAACAATGAGATAGACTTTATATTAACAAACCGGCCAAAAACATTCCAGGATGTGGATGTTCTTAGCTCACTAAACTTCAGATCAGATCATCGTATGGTAAGGGCTAAGATTACTGTAGAGATGCCTAAACGCAGTAGAAAAAATGTAAATCTGACAAAAAGAGCCCGTGGACCATTAGATCTCTCGGACGAGGTACAAAATAACATCAGAAAATCATTGGAAAAAATAGATTCAATAAGTAATCTACAAGAAAAATACAATCGTCTAGAAAAAACGTTAATTACTGTATCCCATAATATTACCTCAAGCAACAGAGAAAAAGACAAGATTGGAGACAGGGCACGAACTCTCATGCAAAAAAGGAAAACTATGTTGATGGAGAAGAAGACAAGGAAAAACGAAATTACACAAATTAGCAAAGACATAAACAAAGCTATCAGACACTATAGAAAGGGAAAACAAAGAGATGCATTCGAGCACTACATACAAAAAACAGGCGCAGTCAAGAAAGCTTTTAAAGACATGAGAGAAATGGTTACATGGATACCTAGTTTGAGATCAAAAAGGGGGAAAAAGGAGTCGAAACGGACCTCAATCCTGCAAGTAGCTACAGAGTTTTACAAAGACCTCTATAGTGACACTAACCAAGAGTCTATTGTAGAATTACATGAAAACCCTGAAGAAGAAACACTTGAGGTGCCAAGTATCCTAGAGAAAGAAATAGAATTTGCCATAAAATCACAAAAAGCAGAGAAAGCGCCTGGTCCAGAAAAAATAACAAATGAAATGTTAAAAGCCACTTTAAAAGTAATTTCTAAACCGCTGGCAAGTATCCTTAATGAAGTATTAAGGACTGAAAAAGTACCAGAGCAGTGGAAGAAATCTATTATTATATTGCTACACAAAAAAGGAGACAAACAATCAATAAACAATTATAGACCTATAAGTTTAATGCCAAACCTATACAAAGTATTCTCAAAGATTTTACTAAACCGGCTAACGAAGACATTAGACGAAAACCAACCAAGAGAACAGGGAGGATTTAGATCTAATTTTAGCACTATAGACCACATATTTGTAGTCAAACAAGTAATCGAAAAACTAACAGAATTCAGGAAAATATACTACTTAGCATTTGTGGACTACAATAAGGCTTTTGACAGCTTAAAGCATGCGAGCATATGGAGCGCCCTGCTACAGCAAGGAGTAAACAAAAAATACATTCGGATTATCAAAGAAATATACAATAACTGTACTTCGGCAATCCAACTAGAAGCCATGGGAACAGAATTTTCTATCAGTAAAGGGGTGCGACAGGGCGACCCACTCTCACCAAAATTATTCTCAGCCGTGCTAGAGCACCTATTTCGAAACCTCAACTGGGATGATCAAGGCATAAACATAAATGGTAAAAAACTAAGCCACCTGAGATTTGCGGACGATCTAGTGCTATTTGCGCAAAGTGCCCAATCACTACAAGAAATGTTAGAGCAACTCGCTGAGCAAAGCGCTGAAGTAGGACTAACAATGAACACAGAGAAGACCAAGGTTATGTCAAACCACACCAAAAATCTTATACTTGTCCATGGAAAAGAGATTGAATATGTCGAGGAATACACATATCTAGGACAAATTATAACAGGTTCAAACATGACAAGTAAAGAAATTGAAAAAAGAACTGTTAACGCATGGAAAGCCTACTGGTCATTGAGAGACATTCTAAAAAACCAAGATTTACCATTGTCCTGCAAATCAAAGGTATTTGATATGTGTGTTCTACCATGTATGACTTACGGATGTCAAACCTGGGCAGTAACTAAGAAAGATCTCGAAAAATTAAAAGTTTGCCAACACAACATGGAAAGATCAATCTTATCTGTAAAAAGGAAAGACAAAGTAAGACTGACAGATATTAGAAAGAAAACTAAAATTAAGGATGTATCAGTGACTGTAAAAACGTTAAAATGGAAATGGGCTGGACATATGGCAAGAGAAGGTAGAAATAAGTGGGATAGAGAGGTGGCGGAATGGTATCCTAGAGATAGAAAGAGGAGAGAAGGGAGACCATTAATGAGGTGGTCAGATGACATCAAGAAGCATGCGGGAGTAAACTGGATTAGGACGGCACAGGATAGAGAGACGTGGAGAGAACTGGAGGAGGCCTATGCCAAGAAGGCAGACTAAAATACTAAAAACAATGACATTAAAATATATTTATTAAAAATTTGATAGGAAAGATATTAAAACTAATATAATGATAAATGAAATGTGAATTTATTTAAATGCAATGTGTAATAATTCTATTTTGGTCAATAAAGGCTATTCTTATCTTATCTTATCTTATCGGAAAATACTCATGTTAACTCTAACGCTTCTAACAACTTTTCGTTGCGGAAGTCAAAGTACGAATCATTCGAATGTTGGATTACCAAACTAGGCTCCGCGGTTGTGTCAACTTACTGCATGAATGAAAAGAATTTAGAAATTGTCAGAGAGAACTGCCCTAATATTGAAGCTCTAACGTATATCGAGTTTAACGAAACTAAATCAAAAGCTGATGAACATCTTCCACACAATTTGAACGAAGATTTCAAGAAATTGCAATACCTTTGCTTTGATAAATGTCATAATGTCTCAGAACTCTCAGACCAGTTTGTCAGCCAGAATATAATGGATAATGCGTTAGAAGAATTGCTATTCTACCACTGTTATGATGTCACAGGCCAATGTTTGATTTCTGCAAACTTATCTAAGATTAACACACTTGTCTTCGAGTCATGCTTTAATTTGCAAGCTTCACACTTACTTTCATCCGCCAACCAACTTGCTGAGCTGACACAACTTGAACTACCTAATTGATGTTCCTGTAGAAATAGCGGAGGAAATTCAATTAGTGTTGGACAAGATGCCCAAATTAGAATGGCTAGAAATACACAGCAACGGTACGAGAACCGATCAGTGTCATTTAAAGAATTATAAGGCTGTCTGTGGACTCAGGCACTTGTTCAAACTGTGTATAGACCTTAAAGTAAATGACATTGCTGTGGCAGCTATAATGTGTTATTGCCAGCAGCTAGAAATACTCGAGCTGTGGGATTGTGTCGCCCTTACACCGCTGGGCCTGAGGGCAATCTGTCACTATGCAGGAACGCGCCTCTATAGACTTCGGCTAAATTTATTCCACTCCCTAACGGATGATGATGTGGTGCATTGTGTCCGAAGCTGTCCAGAGCTAGAGGATCTGGATTTGGGTGGGCCGTGTCAGATAACCCCAGCCCTTCTGCCACGGGTGTCGGCTGCGAGCAAGGCCTGTTCACTTCCTAAGAAAGTTATGTCCCCAAATAATTGCGCATGTGTGCGCCTTAAGCTTCTATGTGTGCGTTGGCCTCCGGGAAAAAGTTGCGAGTAATAAAAATAAAAACATTTTTCTACAGCAACATTGCTCCCAACTCTGATTTAAATTATCACGAATTTTATACAATATTAATCATAAAACGGGACTTAAAACGCTTAAAACTTAATTACATGCGATTAAGTTTTATAATAAATATTTGCTTCCAACTGTCTTTATCAATGTTCATAAAATATATGGAGGGTAGGTACGTCTACCCACCATAATAAAAAATATATTTGTCAATGACTATGTCCAACTGCTGTGGTTAAAGTTCATAACGAAAATTTTATTTATTAACTCTTTAAATAATACATACAACGTGTACCGCTACGTACCACTTAAGACTGTAAGTCTGTACCTACATGGATTACAGCAATGCACATAGAAAATGTGCTAAATGCGGAGCAACGGCTGTTGAAGCAGCCAGAGTGAAATTTACAACTTTAGTGGGTTCAGAAGGAACCGAGTCATAACGCATCTGGAAAGCGTATTAATTAACCGTGAAGAAATGTATGAATACAAGTTGGAAATCTGTGTAAAATGCCGTGTGTAAAGTGTAGTGTATCTGTGTGTGTAATAGGTAGGCATGCCTAATGTTATTTGTATAAAAGGTACTGAAAACTTTGTGAATGCGCTTTATTAATGTCTATTTTTTTATTAAGCTGCCAGTTTTCAGTGTATATTTTTATATGTAAAACATTTTAATAAATAATATACATATATAATGTTATAAACATAAACATGCCTTTTATTTAAATCAATTGATAATACCACAAACAAGGGGTAATATTTACATCTTGCATATATTTCGTGATATGAAGATAACAAATATGTTTATCAACAGAATTACTAAGTACCTACCAATACCCGCCAGGCTAAACCGGTTGTCAACTTTAGTTCCATTGGTACACAAAGACGGCGCCACTAGTATAAACGTATAAACGGTTGGGGACATTTTTTTGTATGGAGTTACCGTTCTTCTCCTAGTGAGTATTATATTCTTTGGCTGCGAGGCATCTAGTGAGCTCAAGGAAGAAACTACAACTTGACGTCGCTGAGACCAGGCTGACTGACCAGGACTACCTAGAAAGTGTCAGGGAAAATTATGAAGAGATGAGATCGCAGTATGAGGATTTAAACGTAAATTTAAAAAAATAAAGAAATTCTCTTTTTTAATACAGTTGCTCAAAAAGTGCTACTTTACGTAGCTGTTTAACGTGCGGAAAGTTGGTTATCTCGAACTAGTGCTTTTTACTTTTCCAATTCACGACTACTTATTGATGAGTGTTAATATTAGTTTCCTTTAAACGTCGTAATTAGCATAAAAACCTACCGTTAATGTAAGAATACGAAAAATATTACATATTTCATATTTAATTACTTACCTCTTCATCATTATAACACGTTTGTTTTTTAATATTCAATATTGAAAATTCCGTTCTTAATAAGTTGACTGAATGGAACGGAATAGCTGCCAAACGCCCATAGATATAATATACTTAAAGACGACGTCTAACCGAGCTGTCACTGTTAGCACTTTTGTTTAGTGTACGATTAACAATGTTTTTCTTATTTTTTCGCAACTATATTAAAAAACGTCGTTCGATACACGTGCGGAAATGTCATTCTCAGTAATGACATACCTTCCGCACTAGCATCGAAATGTACTATTTTGTTGTTTCTTATTAATGGTAGTGAAGAAATGTTCTTTTTGAAAAACCATACCCTCTACCTCCCAGATGTATATAATAAGGCCTTCCATTCCATTGTAATTAGAATTTATATTTTGACCAATAAATTGTATTTATTTTGGTAACTTTTTATCTGTGGTTAGTAATATTCTAAGATAATTTAAAAATTTTAGAGAGTCAAGTTGGGTAAAAATGAGACGTCGAAATAACTGGCCAATTCGAAGGTGCACCTGGCATAAAACGTCGATTTGAATCACATCATTGCGTCTCGCTTGCACGAATGACAGCTAACTGATAGATTCAAATATTGTTTTCATGATAGGCGCGCGTTCGAATTGGCTTGTAAGACAAATTATTATTTTTTTACAAAGAATTGAATATGTCTACAATATAATCCATAATGATATGGCTTGTAATATAACTAGAGATTTCGGTTGCGTCTTATTTTTAGTCTGCAGTTGACCACATGAAACATTTTCTGGATAACAAGCACAGACACGAGTCAGTAATGCCGGCTACATACGTAACGATAAATCGTTGCGATAAAACTGTGCAGTCCGACTGTGCAGATAAATCGAACCGTGTGTATGACAAATCGTTACGATAATCGACAAACCATTACGAACCATTTTGTGTTATTCCCAGCTGTTACCACCAAGGTGTTACCAGTTGAATAAATCTTTTTTTTTCTCGGAACTCAAGTCACTGTGGTATTGAATAAAACCAAGGTTACCGTTCGCGCGATTGGTCGCAATCGCAAGTAGTTGCGTTAGGCAGCATTGGATCGAATTCGTGCGGCACCAAAAATGACACCGCACCATTCATACTGCCCGTAAGGTATGAAGTAGGTACCTAATGCATAAGTATTTGCGTCCGCACGGCCCCGTACGATCGGAGAATTTCTTCAGATTGGCGAAAAATTGTCTCGTCTGGATACAACTTTACTTCAAACTCGGGTAAATTAAATCCATTCTACCCTCAGCAATAACTACCCTAGTATTACCTTTTTTTGATACCAAAAGCGCATAATCTGACAGATGGATTTGCCCGAGTTTGAAGTTAAGCGAGTCACAGTGGCGTAGCGTGAACTACCTAATCTAGCCGTGGGCGAAGTCGCATCTGCGAGGCTCTTTTCTGTTACTGTGCCCGAAAGGGCCTGGCACGAGGCGACGGCCCACTTCGCCCACGCCTAGCTATGCCACTGGCGACTTATAAGTATGTGCTAGCTTTCTGGCGGCAGAACATTGCAGTAATTCCTCCAGTTAATAAAGGGCTGACTTTAATTTTGTTGTCTCTGTTTTTCGTTACATTTGTTCTTAAACAATTTGTCTGGTTTGAAGAGCACCTCATTCTGGATTGAATAAACACGATGCATGTCTAGGGACATCTGAGGGGGGGGGGATGTAAGGTGGTTAATGGTGGGGTTCTGAGCCATGGCTGCGTCGTCGATTTTATCGAAATGTACCTAACGCAGTAAAATCGGCCCAAAAGGTGTTTTCTTGGATCTTTGACGATGGAAATAAAACACTGTCCTAATATAATTAAAATTATTTATTATCCTTCATCATATTTCTAGCATACTAAACGTAATAAGTGTATAATAATAAATAATTGAATAGTAATTTAGTTTTGAAATATTTCAGCAATATACATATTAATAACTCGATATAAGGTTAAAACGTTCATTAACTAAATAAGACATGCAAAGTAGGCGAATTATTATTGTATTTATTTCCCTAATGTGTTTCTATGAACGCAGTCCGTCATTAGCTAAGTACTGTTTAAAAGTTTCTTTAAAAACTATCAATAAAGTATAAACTAATTAATTAATTTAAAAAGAACAATTTAACTAGCGACGCTCCAAAAAAGTGATCATAACTCTCTTATTTTACAATCTTTGGCGAACTATAACAATATATGAGAATAAACATTTTCAATAGCTAGCTATCAAATGCTCTGTATCAGCCCGCCGCGCGCGTGAGCGGCAGGCGGCCTACTGTACATGGCGGCCTATTGACCGTTGCTCGCAGTACTATGCTCCTCGCTGCTTCTGCGCTCCTGGAACTTCCCATTGTGCGGCAGATATCTCAGTAATATCTACACACGACCTTATTGTCATGAAAAGTTTGTTAGATGTTTTTGAGCACTAATAATCCACTACTGACCGCGCGAGCGCGAGGAGTTGTAGTAAGCGAGTCTGTCTACCAGCTGTCAATAAAACTGACCGGTGTTTTCACGGTTAAGATCGGTTTTATTGTCAATCAGTTGAGGGCACTTCGTTATAGCTTATTTTAGCAGCGAGCCCTCGTCCTGTTAATTTGTGCTTCAATTTCATTTGTGCCTTAACAAAGAGAACTCGCATCTAAAAAATCTATGCGAAAGTGAGGTAACTGTATCTTCTATTTATGTCACATTATAGGAATGCTCAACTTTGGTTCGAGTCACAATTCCACTTACATTTAGTTTTGGTGAATCTTTGGTAAGTAACCGGTAAAGCGTGTACTGAACGACCATTGCCTACCAAATCTTATATTAAAATACATATAACAAGTAGGTATCGATATGATATCAACATTATTTAAAATTAAAATTATTTCGACTGCCATGAGGTACAAACGGGTATCTGACAACGAGCAGTACATTTACTGACTCTTACATAAATCAAGTCGGTCATTCAGTGCCTGCCCAAACAAACCAACCCAAACGAAACGTTAGGAAGTGTCATTTTCATAAATAGATACATAGAGTAGGTTCAATGGACGATCGTTTCAAGCGTATATCACAGATACCTTAACAGGCATCTCAATGCTAAGCTATATGTAAACAGCTAGTCTGTTTCCTAGTCCAGGCCTTCACCGGGACTTCGGATCGGATCGGATACAATACTATTATATCAATTTAAGGGAATTGGAGTCAAATCCGGCTGTGAAACAATCACGGTGCCGCGGTGAAGGAATCGAATCGTCCCTGTTTCCTTTCTTTTCGATTCGATATCGCGCAAGGCGATCAAGAATAGGTTAGGTTGGTTACTCTTAAACTATTCCAACATAAGTTATCCAGAACAGTGCATGTCCACGCTACTTTAGATATTGGGCGACCGAAATTAAAATCCTAAAGCAATTTCTCATCCAAAAATCTGTACATCAAAACACCTAAATGTGTAATGTCGCCCGTGTAAAAATGCGCGCGTTCTAAAACGGTTAATGATTATGATCTCGACTTAGCATTTACACAACGTCACCCTGTCACCCGCCCGGGATTCCGGGCAAAAGGCTAGTAAGCTCCTAAATTAGATATGACGTCATTATTATGTACACATCGAGTTTGAAGGCTGACGCATACCGAAGGCTATTTAGTCAAGTTCCACGGCTGCAAGCGTTCTGGACTAGGAAAGGAATATTTTACGGACGGCGCGATTTTGTTCTACTGCTGTCTTTAGTCTAACTGTTGGGGCAGTCGCGGTGCGGGTCTCTAGAGTACAAAGAGTAACACTTTACTGACCATTTGTAGAAGACCTGCCAATGCAATAAATAGCTAAAGATGGCTAGTTAGTATTCTTTGTTGGGCCGAATATGAAACGGTTTTCGATTGGTCTGTTTTCAGTTCTGAAAGAGCAGGAGGCCAGATTGAAATATTAATAGGGAGGTCTTACAATCTGATTACCGCATGACTAGCTGCCTCCCGTTCGCTTTTGAAGGACTACAGGGGGCCTAGCCAAGATGACAATCGTAGGTACATCAACAAACGCCCGAAAAGAAACAAATGTATCGGGAGGACAGGTGCAACGAAAAGTTACGTAATCATTTCTATACATTATTTCACTTTCGATAGGCGTTTTCTATCAACGATTGTCACTTGGTTAGACCCCCAGGAAAGACTGGGAATACTTTATTAAGTAGCTAGGTCTTACATCTTGTTAGTACCCGCGTCGCGTTTGCCGATCTCTGCTTTAACATTCGATAGCAAAACGTCTCTAGAGTTACTTGCTCTACTCACTCGTCTTTAACTCGCTAACTTCAAACTTCTAATTTAACCGAACGGTTACACCATTTCCACTCCTCCCTACCGTACATTACCATAAATAATCTCAATTCACCTTAATCTTAAC
Organism: Cydia fagiglandana; assembly: GCF_963556715.1. Taxonomy (NCBI): domain Eukaryota; kingdom Metazoa; phylum Arthropoda; class Insecta; order Lepidoptera; family Tortricidae; genus Cydia; species Cydia fagiglandana. Next base: position 1,328,595 of record NC_085932.1, on the reverse strand, counting down.
GTATCTAAACTATGGATGAAATGATCTATAATAAAACAGTATTCTGGATAACTTATTAAAACATGAATACAATAAACTTATTATTGTTACAACATAGTCGGTTTCGGTACAATTGGGTAGACATTATCTGTAGGAAATCGTATGCTTAACTAACTAGGATAATTAATAGTTAAACTAAAAAACGAAATGGCACGAGAGAAAGCACTAGAATAAGTATAAATTAAAATAAATAGTTCAACAAAAAAGAGTGCTTGAAGCTAAACTATGCTAAGCGATAGAAAAAATAAATAACGTAAAGAGATATGACTAGATTGTTTTTTTTTTCCATTACTAGGATCTACAATTCATAAAAGCACTATGCGCCTCTCTCCATATTTTATTATATAAATAGATATATAATAATATGATTAATTAATTATTCCAAATTCTAACGTTTGTTTTTTTTTCATTTTCTGATTAAAATATTGGCATTCATCTTACTAACTAGCGTCGAACAGGGACCAGGGCGTAACCGCGCGTCGCCGGCCGGCGCGGCGGCCTGGCGACCGTCCCTACCCACCTCCTCGGTACTTCCTTATATTCCATCTACGCGAGCGCTACGACCAATTTTAAACATGCGAACGTTATAAATATTCTATAAAAGTTTTAGGAGTTAAATAGTTAAGAAATTCGATTTTGTAATACTAAGTTGCCGTTAGTTTTCCGAGAGACGGTTGATGTTGCAGATTTCTCAGCTTTCTGGTTTCGCGGTCTACCGTCTTCAGAAGTATGAGATGACAAGTGAATGAGGATACGCTAGAACGCAAGGCGCAGTAATTTGGAATGAAGTGTCCGGCCAGTTACTAGTAAAATAAAAGGCGAAGCGCAGGAATCACCCGAGAGGGGCTCCCGTCCGGTCTATACCTTCGAATAGGGGGCTTTCCGTGCAAACTACGGAGTTATCGATTGATTGACGTTTCATCTAATTGTCTGTGGTTTCCGTCATTATTAGGTACATAGATTTGAATACTTTCCTAAGTTTCGTTTTCAGCTCTTTATTGCCATCGCACGTGGCCAAAGAGGGTAAATGAAACATCGGGAGGCAATATATCTAGTCAAATATTTTATTTAAAGATTTTTGTTTTATCTATTTCGTCAGTTTATTTTCTCTCCTCGTATGATTACAAAAGGTTTTTGTCTACAGGACTGTCTATACAGTACCATGAAGTTGAGAGTAGTCTGCATGGAAAGCCAAGCCCCTGGTTAATCACGGTGACAGAAAAGTTCAGTCGCTGACTTGTTGTTGGTTCAAACGTCAGGCCGACGTCCCCAACCGTCCCACAAGTACTCGTACCCTCCCGGCGCGGCCGCGATGGGATGAGATGAGATGGTTCCGGTTCCTATGATGAGGATATAAAAAGTCGCGGCTAGTGGACCCGAGAGCGGGCTGGCCGAAGCATCGCAGTCTAGTTCAGAGTTCGGCAAAACCTGCCTACATGAAAACATTTAGATACATTTAAATAATTGCAAAGCATACCCTGTATCCTAGAATCACTTTTATGGGCGATCGTTTTATACATTCAGAGAGGTTCATTAATCTATTACAAACGTTAGCGTTACCGCAATATATCTTTAGGGATTTATTTTTAATCAGTATAAAGATATAAGTACAATATTATTAATAGCCCGGGGGGCTCGGGCCGCCCCGGGGGCATTACTCCTACATTACGCACGAGGTGATATTTATCGATAGTCGATATACTAAGTATACGTGTTCCGGTTTGGCATCGATTACTGGTATCCTAATAGCGCGAGGGCCGTCGCTCGTCGCGCCGCACTCACTCGGCCGACGGCCGGCCCTGAGGCCCGAACAGACCGGAGGCCCAGAGGCCGACTCACAAGTCGGTACGAAACTAGACCACGTCAATAAACAACATAATTCAACGAAAACACTACAAATTAGAAAAAAATGCGACGTGAACGAAAACAACGCTATAAAACAATTTAAAAAGCTCAACAACGTATTGCACTCAAGTTTCAGGAAAAAGAACTAGATACACTCGAAACGTCGGTACACAAATTCATGTTGTTTTTATACACACCGCTTACTTACAAATCATAAACGCCTAAAACTAGAATACTATATCAATATAATATAATTATTTGTGTAAATATAAAATTCTATGTCTTGTGGTGAGTGTAATATTTGACTATAGCGCGGCAGACGACGGCGGGCGCTCCCGGGCCGGGCGGGCCGTCGTGGGCGCGGCAGCCGGGCCCGCGGCGGCGCCCGGACCCGCGTCCCGCTCGGCTCTCGGCCGCCCCGGCGCTGTGCCGCCACACCGGCACTTAGTCCGCCCGCGCGCACACAATATAATCTAAGGTATCTCAGTATCATTATAATATTTATATTGGTACCTTTTTGATTATGAATCTATTTTTGTCTGTAGAAATTACACTAGTTTTGTAACCTGTTAGCTCGCGCACCTCCCACTGTTGACTCCCGGACGCGGTCCTCACATTTATTGTATTTAACACCTTAACACGAATAGTATTATGTATATATTTGTATAGACACACACGAAATAAAGACGGGGAAGCACGCTCGTTGAGAATTGACATCGCGTGCGTGCCGCGCGCTCGCGCCGGCCCGTAGCGGCGGAGGCCACACGGCCAGCGGCGAGCGGCGGCGAGACGCGTCACATACAGACACGAACGGCGTGAGTACAGTCCATTATGTTGATTATACTTTTTATATCACAGCCCATTTGGAATTTACAACACATAATAACACGATCTTTTGAAACGAAGGCCTAAGTATTCGGTCTTATGTTGAAGTGCACTTTGATTTGTACACAGCGTTAAATACAAACATTTAATTTTTGTCAACAACATTGCCATTAGTTTACGTTCACTAACAAGTAGTTTGTGAGGAGCTGGGCATACCATGGACAGAGTTGCGTCGCACCGATACGAGTCATCGCGTATTGTCCGTGGCGTACCGGGCGTCGGGCGCTGTCGGCCGACGCGGGACGCTCTCGCCGCGCGATGCATCATGAAAGTACAGATCATTGGAGTGGGACTGGTTATGTTACACAAGAGGACTGCCGTGTGGTACCCCAGCGTATTAGCTTATCAGACACACACATAATAAAATTTAACAAAATATAGGATATATATACTCCAATAGTGATCTACACCGAGCACTTACATTAATGCAATCAGTTCGGCGGAGGGAGACAACAGTGTCCGCGATGTGTCCGGGACGGGCGCCGCGGCTGCGGGGGCCGGGCGGGCGGGGCGGGCCGGGGGCCGCGGGGCCGAGGGGCCGGACGGCGAGGCCAGAGGCCGGGCCCGGCCGCCGCGCGAGGCCGCAACGCGCGTCCCGGCTCTACGTCTTGTTGCAATATACAATAATTAAAATACACTTTTTTCTTACATTTTCAACTTACTTAATAAATTCAGTTTGGCTTAGTTCAAGCAAATAACTAGTATAATAAATTTATGTTAAAAGTTTCAGTTAAACGTTAAGTACTTAGAAGTAGAAGTATGATTACGAATGACAAAATTTTTATAACGTGTCATTTTATAATAATAATAATTTAATCAAAGTTAATAAATTGTATATATAATAATAATATAATAGAGTAATTTAATGATTAATCGATAATGATAAGAATGAAGCATTCCTACGCGCTGATTTAATAAATTACTTTTAACTAATTTAGTATACTCGCCGAGTGGGCTCGCATAATCTTTAGGTAAGTATGTAGGTAATGATATTTACTATACAATAAAGATGTATTAATAAATTCCTTGGAATTGTTGATAATACATGATGATGCGCGCTGCGGGCGCGGGGCGCGCGCGGCCAGACACCTGCAACAAGCAACACACGCTGTAACACGACGCAACCGCAACACGCTTGATATATTTACACATACGGCCTGAGTCGCTCTTATTATACACAAGCAAAAGTATTCGGGCGGACTTAGTGCACCCTGCACAGAGCACATGGCCGCATTGGCCGCTTGCCGCTACGCTGGCGCTGCCCGCCTGGCCTAACGATCCGCTTGACGCTGGCCACAGCGATTGTATATAATATCTATATGCAGGTTGTTCAATAAACAGAAACCATCACTTTATACGTATTAAAATGTCTATATACATATCAAATATAGATTTTTTTAAATTCAGATTTTACACTGTTACAGGAATGGCATGGCATATAAAGAAATGGCATGTTATTTTAGTAGGTATATAGTTGTTAGAGTTTAGTTTAATTATTTTGTTAATACTTTTATTTTTGTTACTAAACATAAGAACTAAACATAAAACATAGAAGGTAATGTAAGAATTGTAAGATTAGTAATCAGTGAAAAACACCGTTAAGAATCCTATATATGAACTTTGCAAAGAAATTCAGAGGTGTATGTGAAGTCACCAACTCGCTTGTGGGAACTATAGCCCCATCCCTTTTGTGCGTGGGAAGAGAACTATGTCCGATAGCGGGATATATAAGGCTGTATGTATTTACTCACGGTGGTGACGCGGGCGCGCAGGGACGGCGTCTAAGGTTAGTAAGGCCGGTTGGCGTCCTTGGGCCGCTTGAGTTGGACCTTGAGCCGCTTCATGCCGATCTGGAAGCCGTTCATCGCCGCGATGGCGGCTTGCGCCGATGTGGGGTTGTCGAACGACACGAAACCTAGAATATTATGAATACTATTATTACTATTAAGGATTGCATAAAAAATATAAGAGTGTAAACTGAGTGGGGGCCCGATTCGGATTTCGAAATAGGTCGCCAGGAAACAGATCGCCATAGGTACCTATAAATTATAGGTACCTAGAAATAGGCCGCTATAAATGATCATAAGTCGGTATGGTGAATAAATAAACTAACCGAAACATTTGCTCTGGTTAGTGGCGCGGTCAATAAACACTTTGCTGCTGATGACGTTCCCGAATGGCAGGAACATCTGCATCAGCTCCGCGTCCCCGAACTCCTGCGGCAGGTGGTAGATGAATAGGTTGCACCCCTCAGGGCCGGAGATCGAGCACCCTGGGAACATAAGAAAATCTTTAAAGAACTCACAAATCTGCCTCTGGACACAATTGTTCGGCTTAATTCTAAACATAGGAAAGATGGCATGTAAAATAGTCCTGTATAAATCATAAACCGGCTCTTTCGCATTGGCTTATGTTACATATCTTATAAGTTAATATTGCTATTTTGGACCGAGATTTAGTTTCATCAAAGCCCTCTTGACTTGCCTGTTCTTACTAGCATTTGAGACCCTGAACTTACTATAATTTTCAGAGAGTTAAAATCAATGAATAAAATTGAGAGACACAACGTTTTTAGAACTTTGAGCATGGATTAAAGTTTCGTATCACAACTTGCATTTTTTGTCGAAAGTTTATGAGAGAAACATATATGTATCATGTTTTAATACTCGCATCCATGAAAGTTTGAATTTATAAAAAACAGTTGCATTGCACAACCTTTTGTTCATCAATGGCAAGCTCGATTTCGTAGATTTGTACAAATGATATCGATATTTGTGGGTTCAAAAATAGTGCGCTTGTTGTTTTTGGTCGTAGGAAAACAGCTAAGTCGCGTTTCACCCCGAAAAGTAGGTATGTAAATACTTACTTCAATATCTCGTTCGTAACAGCTCGTTGTTTGTAATATGATTGTTGGACCGTTTTTATTTTGCTGTCGAATTTTGTTTTCGTCAGGCATCGATACATTATGGTGGACATCAGAGTTCCCCTTTTATAATACATAATACCTATATAAGCGCAATTTCCGCGTATGTCCTACAAATCTTCCACTGCACGTATGGTATTTTCGTTAGCGCAAAAATTGGGATTTCGTTTTTATTCCGCCCAGAAAGAAGAAGAGCTCTTCAAACCAGCCAAATTTTATCCAAATCTTACGAAATAAAAATCGACAATATAATAAAAATCGGCCCAAATACAAACAAGATATTTGAACAAACTCGGCTAAGTTAAGAACCGTCTATTTCCTAGACTTTTAAAAGTGTCTACTGTCCAAGCTCTCAAGAGAGAAAAGAACTGCACACACACGAAGTTTGTAAAGTAAACAAGAACAAGGAGCTAAACAGTCAAGACAACACAACATTTATACAAGTACATTTACTTATAGTAGAGGTACATCAAGAAGTCCGAAACTTTGGCAACAAGTTGTCACTGTAACGTGCAGCACTTCGGAGCAATACGGACTACACAGACAATTATAATGCGTTACCGTGTTTCAGCTCGGAAATTAGCAGTGAAAAGAAGAAAGATGGAATCATGAAAGTGTTTCCGATGCTAAAATACGGTTGTTCGGGCTAAGGGCGTACACTCAATGTGAACATTTTGCAGTTTGCAAAATTGTATCTTCGCGTTTTAGAATCTGTATGCTGTTTACACGATTCTAACTGAAAGACTTAGTATCTTCTTACAAGACTACATCTCATGGATGTTAGTATATTGTCAATTGAATGTACGCTCCTAGGGTGATGTTGTGTAATGATTACCAGGGCATCAGGCGGTTGAAAAAGTAAGCAAGAGGAATCGGAAGGATGTATGATCGGCCGACGCGATGAGGGGTCTATCTGGTTGATTTTTATTGTGAATAAAGATGCCACTTTTCGATGATGATTTTTTGTAATTAAAATATTGCTAAGCTCGTTTTGACAAATTTTAAAAAGCATGGAAGTGCAATAAGCCAAGTCCAGGCAAATTATTACGTACGAGTTTTTTGTAGACGTCAGCTGCGTGAAATCTGCATTCGAATAATGTTAACACCACGTGACGTTTACGGTGTATTGTCAAATGATTTCAATGCAGACTTAATATAGCCGCACTTTTTACAAGTGGCACCTCTATTCCTATAGCTCGGGGCTCCACTTACCTTCCCTCTGCGCGGGCGCTATGGTGGACATCGGCGGCGGGATCGGCTGCGGAAACTGGCCGTATACCGCCGGGTAGGCTGTCGAACATTTCCACAATCAACACCTATCCGACATTCACATGCACTCCACCCCACATTTAATATCAAGCTAAATAAACATAATTGGAGTATCTTATTTTCGGCCGAATAAACATGTGAACGACGTTTTTTTAAACATGAAAAAAAGTATAAGACGTAATGATTTCAGTATATAATCAAATGAAGATATTTAACATCAAATAATGTTTGAAACGAAAATGTAAAAGAAACTTTTGTAAATATATAACATAATAATGATACGATTTCCTGAGATACTTATGTTATGTTATGCGTAAATATATGATTTTGAGAGAATCTATTTGTTTATCATATGGCTGATAGATTATTAATTATTTAAAACTTAGCAAAATTTCATATACAATTTTGAAAAAGAATGTACTTGTGGTGTACGCAGAATACTTCTAGAAATAATATAAAATCTAAATTATATATTTCTCCCCTTTAAATAATTGGATATTGACAATACATCAATGTTTTACACAATGACTGCAGTAACAACAGATTATTATGCCTATGATAACACCGACAACAACTACAGTATGTGACATACGTATCCGACAGCGTGATAGGTACAGCGCATATAACGTTACACCATCAACACTTATAACAGTTCATTATACTTGTATAATATCAACTGTCAATCGATCGGTCTTTAACGCGGCTGAACATTGTGAACTTGGCTGGTTGCACTAAAGTGCGTGTAAAAAGATCGATCAATTGATAGAAGCGATGTATACACAAGTTGTCTTTAATATAATAGTTGTCTTTAATTATCGACGATCATAATGTAAATTCATATAGATTAGCGTAAGAATAATTTATACTGTAATTTATCATTATGAAATAAATAAACTAAACTAAACTAAATACATTTTTAATGACAAATCTCTTTTTCTTTTTGAGTAGGTATTATTTCAAAATTTAAAGCAACTTGTGTGTTAGTAACATCTGTCGTACAATAACAATAATAACATTTCGCCGTTTGACATCTATGTTGCTGCGTGATTATTTCAAGTAAATAAACATCGTTTAATATATCCGATCCGTTCGATCGTACTAGTTATAATATGAGTGCGAGAGAGCCAACATAAGTAAATATATCCATTTATAGATATTTAGACGATGTTTACATTTGAAAATCACAGCTAATATGCCCTAAACCCACAGAGATGCGTGACACGAAATAAAATGTTGATCATTCTATACAGTTGCTTAATGTCATTTGTTTATAAAGACTTGGTTTAAATCTTTGAAGTCTCTACAAACAAGCGACTATCAAAAAGATATTTAATGTCGTTATAAATATCCGCACACTTCAACATCTTTTTAAAATTCTAAAAGTGTGCAAATATTTTCGTACACATCATTTCCTCGCTTATCGCCCTCGATAAGCGAGAAAAGACTACATTGGTAAAGCGAAGCGGTAAACGCCACTCACCGACGCCTGGGAACGGCTGCATGCCGGGGTAGGCCGCGTGCTGCAGCGCCGCCTCGCCGTTGGGCAGGCCCTGCGCCGTCACGGGCACCGCTGCAACATTCGTCAGATCAGCGCACATCGGCGATATCACGCCTCGGTCCTCGCCCAGCAGTGGGACGCTCAGATAGGCTGATAAAGAAATAAGCCTTGCTTTATGGTACGTCGCCGTCAACTAAGTTTGATGTGGTTGTTGATGAGAAGCGACTGATGTGTAGTGATATTACGTGATGTTCTCGCCCAGCCACTGCTGGACCTACAGCCTATCTGAGCGTCCTATACGGGATGCTCAAATAGGCTAGAAAACATGTCTTGCTTGAAGGTACGTCGTAATCAACTAAGTTTGTGTGGTTGTTGATGGGACGTAAGTTCTTTCAAATGATTGGTATGAATGATGTAGCGTCTCAGTTCTCGTCAAGCAGAGCGACGCCCAGAGAGGCTAATAAAGAAATACGTGGCTGTCAACGTCCTGATATTAGACGTCTGGTCAGCAACAGTGGAATGGGCAGCAACGGCAATGCATTCAGCATTATACTCACGTCCAGTGAACGTCTGGTGTATCCCGTTAGTGTAGACCGCGTCCTGTGGCGGCGGCTGTCCGTTGGCCGTCTGCGCCGCCATGTTGAACCCCGGCATGGTCGGCGATGGCAACGACGGCAGCGCGCCGTTCAGTGGCTGCGCGCCCGTGCCTATCGCCAGGCCGGAGAAGTTGTCTGTAACCGTAATGTTACCGTATTTAAACACTTTAAAATTGTATGATTTTACGTATGATTGCTAAATTGGATAGATGAAACTTTGTATTCAGAGCTGGAAATATGTAAAGCACAAAGAGGTCTGTATTGAAATAACCAACAAATCATCGACCATCATTGTTTGACACGGATAGTGCTATTTTCGCGTCTCTATCTTTATTCTTCACCATATTGTAAATTCTACGCAACAATAAGTAGTTGAGCTTCATTCTCTTCTATTTCACCATTTCATTATTTAACCCTTTGAGGTGATCAAAATAGCCGAGGTAGAACATTCAAGTCTCCTGGCGCGCAATTGTGATGCCTAATGAAATTCTAGGAAAAAAAAGCAATCAGAGGATGAAAAGTTATGTTTCATACGGATAATGTTCTGTGTATTTACCAGAGAAGGGCGGCAGCATGGAGTTAGCCATGCCATTAAGCGCGTAGGAGGCGAGCTGTCATGGCTGATGTAGTATAGTGGTACTAGTGTGTAGTGTAGCGCTCTATATAGTAGTGTAGTTACCAGAAGCAGGCGGCACCACGGATTTGGCCATGCCGTTGAACGCGTGGGAGGTGAGCCGTCATGGCTCATGGCTGATGTGGTACTAGTGTGTAGTGTGGCGCTCTATATAGTAGTGTAGTTACCAGAAGCAGGCGGCACCACGGATTTGGCCATGCCGTTGAACGCGTGGGAGGTGAGCTCGGAGTAATTAACAATGGAGCCGCCATTAACAGGCGTTCCCCTCTGTCGAAAATAGGCGGCCAATGGTCAACCTCATGTCAACCATATGTATGGACTGACGTTTATCTGACATGACGTACCTATACATTTGATGTGCCCCTCCCCCGCAAAAAACGGCAGACTATTTTGTACCGAAAATTTTAGACATGGCGTCTCCGTTGGTTATATCCTCCAAGGAGGTGAGCCGTCATGGCTCATGGCTGACGTGGTACTAGTGTGTAGTGTGGCGCTCTATATAGTAGTGTAGTTACCAGAAGCAGGCGGCACCACGGAGTTGGCCATGCCGTTGAGCGCGTGGGAGGCCAGATTACATGGCTGATATAGTATACTGGTACTAGTGTGTAGTATGGCGCTCTATATAGTAGTGTAGTTACCAGAAGCAGGCGGCACCACGGAGTTGGCCATGCCGTTGAGCGCGTGCGACGCGAGCGCCGTCATGGGGCTGATGTAGCCTTGCGCCGTCGCTGCTACCATCAGGGCTGCTTGTTGCTGGAAAAGACATGATAACTTTACTGACAAATTGAAGTCCAAATAAAACAAGCGGCGATTGCTATACTAAATAAGTAAATACACAAACTGATTACAGCTGTATGATTGTTGTTTCAAACGTCCATGAAAAAAAAACTCTACCTAATACTGACTACGGAAGACGGAGTAGTAGACATTCACCGACCTCTGGGTAGACAAAGAAGGCCTACCAGGGATCTATACCTACAGGCGTCAATTATTAAGACGGAGGAAAATCATGCAGAATGGAGAGCCTTATTGCACAAAACAGTGACTTCATTTGGTCGCGATCCTCAGTCATTAGAAAAGTAACAAGAGACCTTCTGTCTTTCGTAAAAGTACCTGCTCAGTGATGACTTGCGCGTAGGTGCTGTAGGCGCCGAATTGGTTGAACACGAACGGGTTGAGCAGGCTCATGTTGCCGGCCATCTGCTGCATGCGCCGCAGCTGCCGCTCCTTCTCCGTGTCTGCGAACTTCACCACCAGGCTCGAGGACGCGCCCTGGAACATGGAGAACAAAACACGTCATGCCAGCTGTCCAGTAAACACTCGTCGAGAGGTTCTTGCCTTGCGCTCAGCACCGCTCCGACCCAGTCGGAGAAGGACGAGACGAGGCAAGTAAGAGCGAGACGAGAAGGAAGCAGCATGTTCATTCTCGGCCTGTCTCGGGGTCTATTGATGAGTGTATTCAGCCGGTATTAAACTGGTTCTTTGTGTTTCAACGTTAGGGCCATTTCTTTTAATTCCAGGGTGGATCGAAGGAGTTTCTGCATGGCCTTTGCAATAACAACTTTATTTCATTAGGTATATAATGAAAAAAATCCGCAAACTTTTAGAGGCAAACTCTACAACAAAGTTTATTATAAACTAAACCGAACAAAAACTAAGTGCGCACAATACTAACCGACTACACTATTTAGACAGACTAGACTAAACTTGGCGAAACAAGTAGTTCGGCAACACTAATGTAATTGGTTGATTTTCGAATTAACTTCGGAACAGTGGCTGTGGCCGTGTGTGCTTTAGTTGTACTTTATTTGCTGCACTTAGTGTGTTTTAACTTTGTAAGGCTCGATGTCCTATAGAAGATTTTTACATGTAAGACAAGATTTTTAGTTCGAATTGCCCTCCAGACCTTATATAAGTACCTTATATACCCCATAGGAGCCTAAAACTTTGAAATGTTAGGACTCTGGGTCATTATTTAACAATAGGTGTTATTATACCGGGTGTGGCCTGTAACATGAGCAAATAATTAAAACATAGATTTTACTCCTCAAACGGTTTTGTTCAACAACTTTTAAAAATTATGAAGTATTTAGACTCCCTATTTTTCATACAAAATAAATATTATCTTCAATGGACGCCATCGCCACGCCATATCATTGTGATTGACGTTGCTTGTCAAGCCTTAAACATAACAAAATTCGCAATACATTGCGTTTTTTGAATAACCTTTAAAGTTTATTAAAAATCAAAGTACAAGTTATTTTCAAAAGTCGCTGAACAAATGTTGATCAGTATGCGGAGTACAGCCTACAGTTAAATTTTTTACTCATATTACAGGACACACCCGGTATAATGACATTAATGACCGTCGTCATGCGCACAATTCAGTTAATAATAGTTTGGATTAGGTACCTATTTTCATTAGGAAATACAAGAGCTTCAATAAGTGACTGTTAACACAACTTCCGCTGTGTTTTTTATTACCACTTCGGTAGCGATCACGCATACGGCTGGGGTACGGCGGCATGGAAAGCATTTCAATATTAAATGCCAAATATGAGTTTTATTCACAATAATATACTTACGCCTACATCACTTACGATTCCAAGTAATATTCGATTTAGTACGAAAACATAATCGGCTTTAAGTACACGTACATTTTCTCTTTGAAATATAATCTCATGTTTTTCATAAGTAGAACGCGTAAAAACACGTCGCCCTTTTTGAATACGTAATCCCTCACTAAATAGACGCTCGAACCCTGAAAACGTTTATTGTGCGAGCCTTTTATATTTTACAGTATTCTTTACGCGAGGGAAATATTAAGGAGCTTATAAATAAAACGGCACAATCGGCCCCCGGACTATTACGAGTGCAATTTCCTACGAACTACCGAAAGCCAGCGAACAATGCGGGGCTAAGCGTTCAACGTTGGCATGAGCATTCATTATGTATTTGCCGGGACGGGCAAAAATGGCAGAGCTCCATAGGCCGGGCGCAACAGGTCGCCCCCCGCTCGAGCAACAAGTTATTTGGGCTCACATCCAAAAATGCATCGGCCGGCCTGCAAAGTTTAAGACGGTTTCCTTCCGTAATAGTTTCGCCATTACGCTTTCCCTAATTGGCCATGTCGAACGCATTAATTGCTCGTTAAACTTGGATTTTACACAGCCTTTTTCAATGCAATCGTAATGAGGGTGCGTTATTAGTGTTAATGGACCGCCTAATTAGTGTAATAGGATTAATAATTATTATTGTAGCGATTCAGGAAATTTTAAGCGCGGTAAGGTTTTAATGAATTGTGCTCGACGTTTTATGAGACGTTCGTGGTTTTGCTTTGTAGTTTGGATTGGAAATAATTGGTTCTGTCTTCATAATTTTTTATTTTCGTTTGCTTTGTATCAAATTGGGTTGTTTTCAACGACGAAGATGTAAATTGTTAATGGCTCGTTACTGTTGTTAAGTAAAACGTTCGATTTAATTTGAATAGTAAACACAAGTAGTGAAAACATGTAGTCAGGCGAGTCAATTAGCTACGCTCGATATTTATTAGAGTTAATCTATTTTCATTTATATTACATATATGTATATACATTTATGAGGAGTTAAATAAATCAAGCGTCGCGTGATATTTCATGCGCAACTTATCTTGCGCATCCAAAAAAAAAAAATCGGAAACTTTTTACATTTTTGTATGGGAATCTAAATTTTCCATTTTCAAAAAGAAAGTTTTCTTTGATTCCTGTAAATTTTGAAGTTTTCTAACGTGTCTATCTGTCTGTCGCGGGTATTAACCTACAGTTTGCATGACATAGCCATTATAATACCTATGCAACACCTTAATATCCTTATCAACTATATCCACATTAGGTATACAATATACCAGAATTACTAGACAGACAGGAAGCCCACATCTATTCTTATTACGTATACCTACAACGCCGAACACCCACACTATTCGCCCGGTCGCCCATTCTACGTCTGAGCCGTAATGAAATTTGTCGGTCCGACGGTCCCGAATATGTCGAAGACACTACCTGTACACACACAAGGACCTAACTAATGTGACACTTGTATTAAGATACCACCCTGTCGAACTACAGATTAGAGCTGTATTCAATGTGACATCCGACTATATGCTTCTTAGGTGCTTAGTGCGCCTATGTGAGCGGAAAATGTATAGAATTCAATTTCTGGATGCTTGTCTTGTTATGTGCCGGCAAAGTCCTTTAAACATATATATTGTAGTATCTATACATAGAGTAAGTAGTTTATCTAGCACTATTAAATTTAGTTTGAACAAAAATAAATCAACAAAATCCGCTTGCAAAAACAAAGTGACGATTCTTGAAATTTCTGTCTGTGTCTGCATTATGTGGATATAAAATGTGGATTTTTTAAGACAAACAAAAATGGTCTGGCCATTTTTATTTGTCCCAAAAAATCCACATTTTGACTATTCGAACTTTTACTTTTCCAAACTAGTCGATGTCCCAATTAGTTCGGATAACAAAGGTTCTATTGTAAATAAATTCGTAGGGACTGTCAGGCATATTCTGATTTTAATAACAGGTCATGAATTACTTCGATCTTAATTAGGTATAGATCTGATCTCAAATCTGTCACTGACAAAAGTGACATTTATTGATCCTAAGGCGAGGGACACACTTATCCCACGTACGCAACGTATGCAATGCATTATGACATCTGAACACTGAAATTTGTACGCTTAGAAAAGAAACATATACTTGTCATACGCAACGCAACGCATGACAAGTATGTTTCTAAGCATAATTTCAGGATTCAGATGTCATAATGCATTGCATAACGTTGCGTACGTGGGATAAGCGTGTCCCTGCCTTAATACGTGTCTTTAGACACTGGCAGATGACATGATGAATGAATGACGTGTGTCAGTTTGAGGTTGAGGGTCTGCCATTTTGTGACTTAAATTACTACTTAAAGAAATGTTATAAATTAACTTATAATTAAGAAAATTCATGGCAGTTTTAACACCGAATAATCAACTAACTAAGCCTCTTCTAAGGCTACATACATCAATACGTTTTAATTAACAGCAAAATCCCCCGGGTTGGCTCGAAGTCGTACAACAACAATTAGGGGCGTAATAACGTCGCGATAATTGGGGGCCGTGGGGACCTCTAGCTTTGCCTATTTCGTGTTGCGTAAATATGAATGTACTTGTACTTAACATTGACAAAGTCAAGACCTTATACTAATGAGGTAAAGATAACGTCACAAGGCAACGATTTCGTGAGGACCCGTAATCTATCTGTGGAATACTTGGAAATATAATTACATGTTTAATTTTTTCTAAATCAAGCGGATACGTATGCGAACGATTCTACAAATTTTTAAATTAAAGAGCTTGGGACAAGATACGAACTTGAGAGCTTTTGGAACACCGGTCCGATTGTTCTTAATCAATTGAGCTACCGAATCTTCAACGAAGCAGTGATTTTTTACAGTTTTCCTGTAGTGTCGTTAGCAAACGTATCGGGTTGATAAAAAAATATTTTTGTATGGTTTAGTCCATTGTTACTGGTGAATTCACTGTAACATATAATATAACTTAGGACCCCGGTACCGTTCAGTTAGAACATTGTTACGGTAGATGTCGCTATGCTTCGCTTATTTAAGCCGTGTAAACAAAAAGATCCAAGAGAAAAGATCATCCGGACGAAGACGTAACTCGTGGCTCAAAAATCTCCGAACATGGTTCAAACATATTCCGCGCAGCTGTGTCTAAAGTTCGTATAGCCCTCATGATAGCCGACCTCTAGGAGATGGCACTGGAAGAAGAAGAAGTTCTTTAACTGAGTATAGGCCAAAGGTGCGGCACCATATATTCGAGAATAACTTATTTTGATTTCCGAGGCACGTTTTTTCCTTAGACTTTATTCATCTTAGGTATACGGAGTTACATATATCTTTGTTACAGACGAAATCAATAAGGCGTACATCAAATATATTCAATGAATACACCCAAGCGTCTGAAGTACACAACACAAGGAAAATAAAAATAACACGCGTTACCTCATAACCGAAAACAAGGTGCGTTTTTACGAAACCTGTTCACATATTTATAACTTCATGTGCTCGAAAGGTAAATAATATTAAGAAGGCACCTACTGAAAGCTTATAAATATTAATGGAGTAATCTTCTGAAAACGTGCTACTATTGAGCGCGGTGTCACGACTATTTAGCGAGGGTGTGAGGTAGCCGAATGAAACATGCTTGTGACAGTTGTGACATATTTTGAATCAAAATTATTGATGTTGCAGTGAAGTGACTTCCTAGAAAACGAAACTAACTGTCTACATAATGTTTGGCAATAAAAGTGCAGGACAAAATACCATGATTTCATGGGAACTTTGCAATTTTTACAAATTCTCTTTGGCATATTGCTAAATTCGATATTTGCCAGTAAACACTTTAAAAAAAAACTCTATCATTGCATCACACTAATACATAACAACACTCCATTTTAAGATCCTTCTAATGGTTTCCCGCAATCACAATACACAAGGGAATGATTAGCGAATCAACCACTACTCAAAACGCCGTATGTCGCTAAAAACTACATCGCTGCCACAAACAGTCGTCAATTTTCAACCTTATAGCTACGAAATAGGCTCTACTAACGGTTTGTGTATGTTAGTACAATTTTGAAAGTGGACGGCTGCTTCCCCATACATACGTAATCCCCATTTTCCTCCATGGATATTGATGTTACGGAAAACATTATTACACAATATTTTTTTTATTGAATTTCGACCATGCCCCTTCGTTTGACTTTTTCGATGTTTTGATTATTATAAAAGTAAGGAGCGAAAAACCAGTTCCATATAAAATTTTAAAAGATTGGGCAGATCTCCGTGAGCTCGGCGTCTGCGAAAGCTGGCGGGATACCGTTCAGAGCGGCTACCGCGAAAACAGAAAATCGCGAATTGCGGAGATCTTTCTCTTTTACTCCAATGAAGGCGTAATTAGAGTGACAGAGAAAAATGCCCGCAATTTGCGAACTTCGATTTTCGGGGTTATAGCCCTGGGGCCTGGACCTATCAAAGAGGCGTGCTCTTGTGTTGGAGGCCAAGACTCATTTTGGGTCATCGCGTCCACTAAGTATAAATATATAAAATTTTAAATGCTTAGTCTAACTCATAAAAATCGTAAAAATAAATTCAAACGAAGGGGCTTGCCTGTGGTTCTTTTACATCCAATTAAGTCAAAATATTTTCAATAATGTTAATAACCAGAGAGGAAAATGGGGTACGTTTGTATGGAAAGGCGGTATCGGGGCGTTCGTCCACTTTCGTCTTAATTTCGCCATAATAAAAGGGCCAGATATTCACGGCTAGTTAGACAGCGCGCGTAGTTCTTTAGGCGCGTCTGTCAGCCGCTCCCATCTCAAGGGGTCAACACACCCCCAATTTAATTTGCCACCGAGTGTAGACAAGGGCGAGATGGAGAAACTTAGTTAAGCTTAAATTAAAAAGTGAAAGTGGTTCTTGGAGAACGTAGGTTTTGAGGGAAAGTCTTGCCAGGTTTTCGATGTGGAATAGAATACTGTGAGAAGCCGATTTGTGGGCCTTGGTTGATGTAGGTACTATTACTTACTATTACGTTACATAAGTGGGCACAGCGTCACATTATGATGCTCATGGTACATGATCATCACGAAGCCAACTTGCTTGATTTAAAAAATCTAAAATTTCTTTATTCAAGTAGGCTTAGCAACAAGCACTTATGAATATAATAATATAATCTTAAGCTAATAATAATCTGAATAATTTATGATTATTACATATTGAATAAGTATAATTATTGAATTTTTATACAGATCAAATTTATAATGATCGAGAAAATTGATGTGTAAATATTGAAATATCAGTTGCTACACAATTTATTATTATTAGAAATTTAATGTAATCGAACGCTTTAGTTTTGTTTTTTCATTTAGAAAGTTTAAAAAAATGTCAACATTGAGGTCTTTAGTCTAACGCGACGTCACAACTCTCATAAGTGGTGCCTATATACGCAAAAGGTACATTTGGCGCTCAAAAAAAACTTAATGGCACTCTGATGATATTAACTTCATGTCACTCAAACTTACCCCTTTATACGACCCGAATCCCGTATATTATAGCATTATAAGTATATGTAATTAACAAAAAGTACTAGTGCTCAGTCCAATTGGGTCAATTTTTGAAGAGGGTGTTTTTTCGACATTTGTATGGCAATCTTTTATTTTTGAAAAATCCGATTTATAATCATCGTTTTAGGAAGGGTTCTTCACAACAAAAAATATACTGTAGGAGGCACCTCTGTACTTTTTATAGTTAGCTAGATATGGACGTTTAAAGATCGACATTTGTATGACACTATTTAGCCATTTGTAAGGCGCTTTTGACATGTATAAGGCATTTTTTCGACATTATATGGCAGTATCAACATGTATATGCTACTATTTATTATTTTTGTTGCATTTATAAGACCTTGACGACATTTGTATGACACCTTCTCGACATCTGTATGGCACTATGTCGACATTTGTATGCCACAATCGACATTTATACGGTCAAAATAGCCGTATAAATGTCGCCATACAAATGTCACGACATGTCGCTAATAATATTTTTTAGCGATATTTCCTACACAAAACAACCGATTCACTTATTTATTTTACTATATATTTTAACACTATATTTGCAACTATTATTATAAAATAAACATTTTTATTCCAACTATGTACCAACGTATTAAGCGTCCATACAAATGTCATTGTAGTCGTACCAAAATATATCGAAAGAGATTTTTATCTGTTTTTAAATAAATTAAACTGTTTCCGGGTCTATATTTGATGTCAATCGATGCCCAACTAACCGCACTATTGCGTCGTAAATTTAATCTAACCGTTATTCAATAGACAAAGAAGATTATAGGGGGTATATTTAAGTCATAACAAAACAGGTGCGACGCGGGACAGCGATAAAAAGGCTTCCCTGGTTTTATTAAATAACGCATTAATTTATCAATATGATTAAATCAATTCTCTAGAAAATGCTCTTTATAGAAATACAAAGTTCTTTATAATAGGTTGCCTACATACAAAGTTATGATTTTTTTTATTGCGCTATGCCGCCACTGGGACACGCGAAAAACGGCAAATTTCGCCGTTTTTGGAACTTCAAATGCGATTTTGTCAGGAACAAATAATATTTTAGGTACAGTTGTGCATGATTTTTAAAGCTTATAATACACTGAGTGAAAATATATACATACCCAGTCTTTTAGTCCTATGGACTTCGAGTTTTAGCCGTGGGACAGCAAAAAATGCCTATTTGAAAATTGACCCAATTACATCCACCATGCTATTTGTACCACAAGAGAACCCAAAATGCCTTCTCACGTAAACGATGTAACCGACATCCACTCACCCTTTCACAAACACCATTGTGGTGCGGGGTGACACCCAGAGCCGTGCCATTGTATTACGAACGTACTTAACTGGACAGATCGAGATCAACAGTAAATAACTGTCCTGGAGACATAGGACTTCCGCCGGAGCGGTGCTTAGCGGCCATGGGCGGAAGCGGGCGCGGCAGCGGGAGCGGAGCCGATATGGAGCGTAGGGCAGATATGGACCGGCGGCGTGCAGGGTTGAACATGGATTTCATATTATTCTAAAACATGCAGTTATTATGGCATTAAGAAAGCCTTTTTTATTCGTTCTTTCGCCTAGCCTTTCGCATGGCCTTTTGGCAATTTGGTAAATTAACGATTTTTCGGATTTATTTCTGCAATTTTTGCCAACTCTATACTTATTTAATACATTTGTTGAAGCCATCAGGTGTAAAACGAGCATATATTTTGAAATACTGTTTTTTAAATTAGTAATTTTACGTTAATTTATAATTTAATTAAATAATGAATAAGATATGGCTGAATTAGCTGATAACAACACTATACCTTGGTTATCAAAGATATGAATTATGACATATGTATGTAGTACAATAAAAAAAAATATAACATCTGTTTGTCGGCAACCCTACGGGCCACAATGGCGGCTAATTCCTCTTGCAACAGACACGCGCCGACGACTCGTACCTACCTACCACAATGCCTGTATTTGTCGTCTGACAATCATATGGCGATTGTATTGCTAATTCGTAGCTACGAGCTTATTACCTATGTCGACACTAGTCTTTTAAACATTGCGCTAATAATGATAAGTTTAAAATGAATACTCCAAAAATACCTTCTAATTTCATAAAACATAAACCATCAGCATATCCGTAACAAAATCAGGGCTGAAACCAAAAGCGTTTAATGCACTTCCATAAATCAGTGAAGTTATTCACATGTATAACATCACACTTGGCTGACCTGTAGTAGACATTATTTCCTTGTGATAGGGTTTACTAACGGTCACTGTTTGTGGGCCGTGGGGACCACGGGGTCGGGCTATCTGCCGGACGCGTCGCGAGCAAATTCTCGTGATTTAACGCGCGGCTGACGGTGGCGTCGAGTTTTTGGCAACCCTGCATCATACCCTTTAGAAAGGACGTATGTGTCATGTTTCTCGTCGTGGTAATGACTCCATAGAGCGTCTCATAGTGCAGGGAAAGGTCGAAGGCAGCAGGCCACGTGGTAGATCACCAATGAGATGGACAGACCAGATCAAGGCCGCACCTAAGTGCTCGGTTTACGAATGTACCCGGAAAGCTGCAGTCCGCGACGAATGGCGCCGTATTAGCAAGATCATCACTCATCGAGATTTACAATGATGACCACGACCACTCTGGCAAGAGTGTACCGACTAAGAAGAAGATGTGTCATGAGTTGACGTGACGCTTATGCTTATGACCTTTGAGTAGGTGAGCTGTAGAATGTATGAAAGTGAGTTCTTAGTTTGCAAAACACATGTACTTTTATGTTTTAATTTTTGTAGGTATTTTACAAATCATCTAAATCAACTTAAATATGTTCAATATGATATTCTTCTTGAATCAATTTATTGCCGAACGTGAAAATAATTTATAATGTTATTATTCTGCTCTGCTGTCGCCGGCCGGTCCTATATTCTGCTCAATAAAATTTGATCAACATATTTTTGGTTACCTACTGTACCAGAATAGATATTTCTTTTTTGGTAATTTCACACAGTGGGTAGGTACCTCTATAATCGTGCGTAAGAAGTAGACTTCTCGAATAAAATCGCTTAAGTTTCCGAGCCATAAACTATATGTATGTTAAAATATTGTACTAGGACGAACTAGGTGACATACATTGGGAATCATAGAATAAACTAAACTTTTTGTTTTTATTCGAGTTTTGTACTTTATACATACTTACCTTACCTATGTATCATAATTTCGGTAAATTAATGTTATCATATTGCCTTTTTAATTTATGTGACCTGTATCCGTGTGCGTTTTTATTTTATATATGTAATAATAATTAATATGTATTTTTTATTGTTTTGTAAGTGTTTTTATATTTTACTTTTATATTCATATTATAAAAACCCTAGCCTAAGAAGAATGATGAATAAAGATATTAATATAATAATTTTATGTAATAGTATTTTATGCAACCGTTGTTTAAGAGAGGTCAAAAAGGCGAGTTGCGCGAGTAATAATTTGAGACGAAGCCGAAAATTGTTAATAAAGACGCCACGAGCATTCTCGGTTAAACAACGTTGCATACAATGCTTTTTCTACGACCAAGCACTTACTTTGAAATAAAATTGAAAATTTAACAAATCTTTTTAATTCAAGAAGTAGCAAAAATGGAGGGTACAGGCGGGAAAAGAATGAATGAGAGTATGAAAAAAAAAAAAACAAAAATATGTCTATGGTTCACTTATTTGTCAGAGATGACATTTAAAATAAGGTTACACTGCATTTCATTCAATATTTTTTGAAGTGGTCATTACACGAAGTATCGTAAAATCGCCAAAAAGATACTGCGTGTATGCACAAATTCTTTTTTGGGGAATAGACTAAAGACTTCTCTTGACAACTATAAGGTAGGGTTTTAAAGGTGTGTGCACGACCCTTTAAATGACAAATAAAAGTACGGGAGTAGAAAAACATTTTAAAATCTGACCCTGTAACGCAGGCAAGATTTAAAACTTCTCATACCTACCTATGAAACTATTAACAGTATTAACCAATACCTATAGGAAATCTGCGTCATCACTGTTAAAATTATTTTAAACATTTACAGAAAACTCAGTATCAATAGGAATTAAATGATATATACTAAAAAGTTTTTAAAACATCGTGATAAAATATACGGTTCTAAAAGTTGATTAGCCTATATATATACCTATCTAATCTTCATGGTCTAAAAGCCCGTTCTTAGTCACGATCTAGTCGTTCTAGCCAAAAGCCAAACACACAAACACACGTACATAGTTTCACCTAAATCCTTGTAAAGGGACTGCTCAATCCGGAGCTTTTACTGCCCGGGTAAACTTTAAAAGATTCCAATTAAGCTAGGCAGCTTTAGCCTAACGAACAATGCCATAAGGGCCTTCGACACTGCTTGGAGGGCATTACAAGTACCCCAAACTAAAAAGTAATTTCCTTCGCTGGTTCTTTAGGGATATGTGCCCTTTTGGATTCGAAGGGTAGATTAGGGTCCAATAAAATGAGGGTTAAGACCGGGTTTTGTACTAGAATTAGAGGGATCCTTTTTTACAGCCTTTATATTAACTTCACTGGTGGGTAATTAAATATGTAAAGGAATTTTGTAAGATATTCACCTAGGTACTTCGGGTTGACTTTAAGTTTGTATACCACTCCATTAGTGTTGAAAGAGATTCCTAAAAAATATTAAACATTTGGCTCATAAAAACCTCGAGTATGAAAAAAATCGCGAAAGTTTCGGGCAGTTTTAATTAATTATTTTTTTTTTATTTGTCATTTTGACTTTCGTATGGATTAGTAAGATGGGATAAATATACATAAATGATCTAATTATGGATTGTATTTTTTTATAAAAAACACTTTAGAAAGCAGCCGGACCTAATAAATGAGTATACTTTGTCTCTTTTCTGTACGGTACTCTAAAAGCAAGGCAATTTAAATGAAAGAAACAATATGAAAAACACTGTTCTTTGTACAAAGTCAACATCGAGTTTTCTTTGACAAGACTAAACAGAATTCAATTCCGTTTTCTCCGATTTTTATACACTTGAGCGTCTCAAATGCAGGCTTAAGCACTTTTCATTAAACTATTCTGGCCTAAGGACCCGGGGCACTTAACATTCGCGCCCTTTGTTAGGTTTAAACAGCTCTGAACCGGCTCAGACACAGATAATACAGTAGTGCAGAGATTTGGCTGCAAATGAAATTATTAAAATGTCCAATGATTAAATATGATACTTGCGCCTAAAGACGTTTTTATATCTTTCTTATTTTTAATATGAACTTGCAGTTTTGTCTGTGGTGTGATGACGTGATGAAATACGCTCGAACTTGTATGTACATGTTTTGGCGTGAGCGAGACGCACGATAACAAAATGACATCATTTAGATATAATTTACGGTAACCGCCGTGACGGCGTATTCATGAGGTCTAGGGCGTTAGCCGGGCGGATGCCGGTTCGAATCCGGCCTCCACCACTTGAGGGCTGTCATTCATTCATTTTTTCTTTAGTATAATTATGACATCTATTGCTCTATTTCTGCCTACCAAAATATTTATTTATTTATTCTTAACTGTTGCGTCATCATTCACACAATACAGATGTAGTGCATAATTGTTTCCTTTCGTATTTTCTCGGAAACGATCGTATACTATAAATACGAACTATGTATACTGTATACTTCAGTCAACAGTACTTCAACAGTACTTTTAAAACCGAGACTGTCTGGAATAGCAAGACACGTTCGTACGTTTCCATAAAAAATACGAAGGAAAGTTATTATGCACTACATACACAGTCAAACCTCTACCCATTAAATTCTCTGCGCCAGTGTAATCTCTCCATCGCCCGATCACACCTAGTTATTTGTGTTTCAATTAAGTGGCCCAACTCTGCGGTCCGAATGATAAATTCGGCGGTAAGCTGTAGTTATGAGCCCGTTATTTACTGACCCACCTTGGCCGGTTATTGAAATAATGGGGATTGTAAGATAATTGATAACAGTTGAATAGGAGGTCGGATTCGAATCCCTTTGTTTGACATAATTATTGAAAGTCATAATGTAATGATTGTCAGATTATCATTTGTCAATTATGACAATGATGAAAAGTTAACGGTGTCTGAATTATCTGACACCGTTAACTTTTCAGGATTTTCGATCCTATAGATAGGTTAGGTTACGTTTGTTTTAGGGCAATCCTGAAAAGTTACGCGTTTCTGAGAAAAACCAAATTATGGCTAACGAAAATACATTATGACTTAATACTATATAGGAAACAAAAGAAACGTAGGAGGCATTTTAGTTTAATTTAGAGTGGAATACATGTTGTTACTTTGTCGGCTACTTCTGACGACTTTTTAAAATAATATTTATTAAGAGGGGGCTCACGCATAGTTTAAGCTTTATATTCTTTAATCAATGGGAAATGCCAGGAAAAACGAATGTTACGGAAACTACACTTTTTAGGGCAGATTCCAAACAAAAACATAACAGAATCAAGTTGGTACTATAGAAAAAAAAAAACCATGTCTGAATTTCATTTATTTTCAGTTGTTGCACACCATAGCAGTATAATTTTGGTATAAAATAGCTAGTTATTTATCCGAGGGGTTTGGGGAGCAAAATTTTAAACAAAAGAGTAATTAGATAAAACGTAATAACACGCGCAACGGCCATATCTTCCGTCAGAAATTTCGCACAGTGTTCATTACCATATCTTTTATTTGCTTTTAGTTTCCTGGCTATACACCCCCTCACAAAAGTAACGCAAGATTCCTCATAATAAAAAATTGGTAACTAAATAAAAAAAGTGTGAACACCCCTTAAGTCGTGATTACTATATTAACCCCAGATCCCGTAGATCACGTTCCGCACAGTCGCGCAGACTGACGCCGGACAATGGAAGTTATAGAACGCCATCTGTTAGCATTATTGCAGTGAATTGGATGACTATACTTTGGCCAATTCATTGTAATTTGTGTCTAATATCGACGAAAATACAGTTGATATTCCGTTGATTTCGGTGACGTAGCGCTTCGTAACTTTCGTAGCATTTATGTAGCATCGTCGTAGCACTAGCAAGCACCTACGCCGTAGAATATGGAATTACTTTTACAGAAAAAGCAAAATAAAACAGAAATAATTTGTCTCTGGCTCTTTTCTTATATCATTTAAATCCAATTAAAATTGTATTTGTGGGTTTTCTATTTGTGCAATTACTCTGCTTGTTTGCCTTTTGAATTTTTTAAAGTATAATTAGGTTTAATGTAAAAGAATATATCGTTTTTTATAATTATAAACATCGTTTTTTATTTAGCTGCCAAAAAACTAATTGATTAATCATTTAATATTTTCAAATTTAAAATGACTTAAAATTATATAATTTTTGTCAATTGACCAATATCTTAGCTACATAAAATGTCACTAAATTGGAATTCGGTTTCTATAAACCAAACTATACTAAACTATTTTATACTATATTAAACTATTTTAGAATTAAAGAATGCATTAAAAATGTAAAGCTGCATTACCAACAACATCCGCACTAGTCTACAAAAAAGAACATCATTAACTTTGTGCACGAAAACTATTCTTTATTCCTCTGAAGCTCTTTAAAGCCGAGACGGCGAACATTTATTTATTTCCGGTTTCGGACAATAACAAGCTTTTGTATTATTCATTGTCCAATTATAGTAAAAGGAGTCCGGGCCAGGTAAGAGCCGGTCGAGTGGCCGGGCCGGCAGGCCGGCCGATTGGCCGAGTCAAGAGCCGTATAGCAATTATTGTGAGACTGTTTTCATAAAGGAAAATACCTTATTATATTCTAGTGTGCTCATATTAACGATGCGAATGCGGAATGGATCGATCTGTTCAATGTAAAGATGGAATTATATGGAATACAAAAATGGGAATGTAACGTTTCTTCAAACAATAACGTCATTTTTGACACTAACATATATAATCCATATCGTATCTAGTCGTAATATTTGACTTATCTTAAAGTTCGAATAGGGCGGCTGTGCGGCTAGTTTTAATTCATGGGTGAAATAATTTAAAAAATATATTTTTTAATACAGTTGCTCAAAAAGTGCTACTTTACGTAGCTGTTTAGCGTGCGGAAAGTTGGTTATCTCGAACTAGTGCTTTTTACTTTTCCAATTTTTTTAAATTTATACTTGTTCCAATTCACGACTACTTATTGATGAGTGTTAATATTAGTTTCCTTTAAACGTCGTAATCAGCATAAAAACCTACCGTTAATGTAAGAATACGAAAAATATTACATATTTCATATTTAATTACTTACCTCTTCATCAATATAACACGTTTATTTTTTAATATTCAATATTGAAAATTCCGTTCTTAATAAGTTGACTGAATGGAACGGAATAGCTGCCAAACGCCCATAGATATAATATACTTAAAGACGACGTCTAGCCGAGCTGTCACTGTTACCACTTTTGTTTAGTGTACGATTAACAATGTTTTTCTTATTTTTTCGCAACTGTATTAAAAAACGTCGTTCGATACACGTGCGGAAATGTCATTCTTCACTCGTCCCGAGTCTTGCCACTCGCCTGCGGCTCGTGGCAAGATATCTCGGTACTCGTGAAGTAATGACATACCTTCCGCACTAGCATCGAAATGTACTATTTGTTTGTGGTAATGATTTGTTTGACTTAGTTTCCTTTTGTAATAATGGTAAAATGGAATGTACAATGTACAGATACGTGTCAACTTTGTTTCGTATTTATTTTTTAGGAATTAAAAAGTTTACTTTATTATACCTCTCTCACTCAAAACCTGTATAATGTAGTAAAGTCGTGTTTACGTGTATGAAACTCGAAAAAACTGCTGTGTATTACTTGGGACATACATATTTATTATATTTATTATTTATTCATTAGTAAATAAATTATTTATTAATTATTTATTACTTTCTCCGGAACGAAATGAAAAATTAATAAATGTGAACCAATTTAAAAATAAATTAGACAGACACATCAATACATCTACTTGTCAACGATAACTATTAATGATTACTGGATACAGGCAATATCAGTTGTCACAACTGCCTGCCTGCTTACACAATAATAATAATAATAAGCCCCCAGGGCAGCTTGTGGCGAGCTGAATGGGAAGTGACGTCCCTTGGGTCCCATACCCCCGAGAGTAGGTCAGGCCCCTCTCTCCAGCTTGCCTTCATTGGCTGGCTGGAGTGAACACTGAGCAGGGGCCGCAGGACTCTCACCTCTGGCTTGCCTTAACCGGCCGTCCAGAGTGGGGTGTCAGAGCTATATGCTCGCAGGGCGGAAGTGAAACATGCCTAAGACGCGAGTTGGCACAGTGGCTGCTTACAGCCACTGGGTAGAAAGCGGTGCACACCTCTCCACGCCCTGAGCCGCTCACGTGATGTTGTGCCCTTGTCGCTTCGTGCGAGCGGCCGTTTTCGGGGACCCATATTGTGAGTTGGCGAGTCACCTGGCCCATTTTTTCATGTTTTTTAACATATGAACAGGGCAGGTGCCATAGTCTCCTCCATAGTCCCGGTTACTAGCCCACTAGCAACTCAACGCAATAGCCCGGTTTCTTTTTGTACCTTTTCTTACAATAGGGCTAACCGGGGCTTGTCCTTGGGTGCACTACTATAGCGCAAACAGGGATAATCGTCGGTTGGTGTCACATTATTACATTTAGAGTAAATTGTCTTATTACAAGGGGCCTGTACGTGTTGACTCCGGCCCCACGTACGCCTTCCAAATGCCCGGAACCCCATGGTCCCGAGAATTTGTAAAAGACAGACATAAATAATAATAATAAAATTACCTGTGATTACGAAATTAAGATTGAAATAAAACTAATTCTTAAGATTCGCGGACGGCCCACCGGGGCACTTTTGCGAAATTATGAAAGTTAAATACGACGTCGGCTCAACTTTGTTCAAGACTCTAACTTATATTGACATGGATTAAAAATGTAGGCCACTCATAAAATCATGCTGGGGACGTTCATGATTTTTAAAGTACGTTTCAAATTTAATAATTTTTAAGTGAAATGATTGGGTTTATTAATATTGTAAAAGCTCGGAACATTTTGAGTTATAGATTTTCTGCCAACAATTTTTGGCAGATTTGTATCAGTAAATATTTCTAAAATACAAACGTTTCTAAAATATCTCTGTCGTTTGTCTCATATATCTTTAAAAAATAGCTGTTAAAATAAAAAATAAAAACTATGTTTAATGCAGAAATCACGCAAAAAATATTATTTGGTGTTACATCTTTCATACATTCATCATTTTTTTGCATTTTTATGTAAAAAATAAAGGTTTCCATCAAATAATCGAAAGTAGAAAAATAAATTTGTAATAACAGTGTGGAATGAGTGTATTGACTTAATAAAGCGTAAACACAATTGTTTTTTTGTATGGAAACCGAACCACCTTTAATAATATGTATATTATTTTGATTGTGTAGGTTATTGGAACGTCAAAGAAGAGTTGGTATAAAAGGCCTTCGCTTTCATTCAGCGGTATTGCGCGGCTTAGGCCCGTCCCCGGCCCGTGTATGCAATAAACTGAATTAATCCGGCCGGCCATCGTTTTATATTTATTGGCCGTGGTGGCGTATCTATATCCGCTAATGTAGCAGCGGTAATATGTGGTAGAAATGTGATATTTTATTTTTCACCACACCAGCTCGGAAAGGCTTACTTTGCACTTCAAAAATCGATAGCAAAGTTGCATTTTATTCACATGTGAGGCAAAGTAATCAAATGCAAATTTTGAGTTGTTTTCTCATGTTTGCTGCTAGAATTGACTTCTAATTGATGATTTTGGATGATAAATATTTAATAACATTCATTTGGATTTGATTCGGTTTGATTTTGTTCGATATTTTATATTTAATAGTTGCTTCGGGTTGGTGTGGTGAAAAATTTTGTGTTTCACTAGGGGGCAAATTTTGTTTAACCCTCGTGCTTTGAAACCCTCGCAACGCTCAAGATTCCATTTTTCGAACCACTCGCTACGCTCGTGGTTAAATTTTGGAATCTTTCGCTTGCTCGGCTATCAATATTAGCACGAGCGGTTAAACAACAACTTTGCCCCCTTGTAAAACAAATAACTATTTTAATGTATCTTTTGTTTACTATTATGTGTAGAAAGTTTTGAAGTTGTTGCATTGTTTTTTTTTCTTTATAAGACATTAAATTAAAAGCAATTATGCAATTAAAAACCTTCAAAACCATTACCTTAAATTTTCGCACCTTAAATTTTAAATTCACGCAAAAACATGAACTGCTAAGTCGGGTTGAAGTAATTTAATTTATAACGATTAATGACTACAATCAGACCTCAGATAATGAATGTTGTACTTTTAATTCTTTGTACCAGAAACAAAAATAATCTCTTAAGTATTTTAATGTATATTTCAGTGGTTTCGATACTTTCGATTTCGAACGATATGTTAATTAAGTAAATTAATTACACCATTTTGAAGGCGGGATGTTTAAGACATTAATGCGATCGACTATTTTTATAACTAAATTATCATTTTAATCATAATTAAAAGCCCAAACTTTATAATTTACTACCTATTAAATTCGTTAAAACACGGCCTCATCCCCCGCCACGCCACAAATGATCTTGTAATTAATTTTTTAACGCTAATACCTGTAGTAAAACGCTTGTCTGAATGAATTATGCCCAGATTACCCCGTCCAGGTGAAGAAGGGCGCAACATTGTTCGGGCGCGGTGCGCGTGCGTCTTTTGTTTCGGTATTATACTTGTGGAGCGTTAAGCCTCGCCTATTTATCATTTTAGGAGAGGGTTCAATTTTTCCGCTCCGATGTTATTTGCTTGGAACAAACGATATTCGAGGTATTAATAAATGAAATGGGGGTTAAAATATTGTTTTACGCGGAACGGGAAAAAAATTGTGAAAGGTAAAGGAATTTAGCCGTCGTCTGATGATATGTGGGCTTTTCTCAAATTAGCAACATGGTATCAAATTACATAGGTATCTTTTTGTTAATAATTATTAAATTTGATATTTAACATTTTTAGGTTATCTGATTATTTTAAGGTAGGAGAAAAGAGGCACGACACAGTCACTTGAGATCATTGAATTTGTACGGCGTTTTTTTTAAAAGTTTGAATTCGAGTTTTTTGGTTTCGTAGCAATAGAGTCAGACCAAGAAAAGTCTGCAGCGGATTTGATACCCCACGCAGTACAAGTGTTACTTTAAACTTCAAACATCTTTGAAATTATGACGTATAAATAACTTGCACTGCGTGGGCTATCATATTCTCTACTGATTTCCTACAGTTAACTGAATGTTCCCCGATAGTAAAAATATACCTTTAAATAATTAGTAAAATAGATATTTTTAGGTCTGAAAATCGATGGAAGCATTTTCAGATCGCAATTCTTCATAACCTAGCAATAGTCGGTGGAACGGAATCACATTCGGAAATATGGCGCGGAACAGACTATCGCTCAGGCTTACAGTCGCCATCAGATATATCGAAGCGGTCAAGGTGCTCACAAATATCTGAACACGCCTCTATTGTTAAGGCGTTAGAGTGCATGTTCAGATATTGTGAACACCTTGGCCGCTCCGATATATCTGATGGCGACTGTACATACAATATGGTAGAACAGTTACCCGACTACATATAGGGCAAACACTTTTTAGTATGAGTTAAGGCTATGCGTCGTTACTGTGAACAGCCTAATGTGTTACCACGTTAGCTTTAATAATTATCGGTGCGATTCGGGAAATGAATTAATTAGAGATTAACTAGATACAATATAGTAAAGATATGTGACGCCCCACGGGTAAAGGTACCTTATGGCGGTTGGCGCTTACGCTATTATTAACGCCGCTCCAATATTATTCCGCTATGCGACGTAAGCGCCAGCCGCCATAAGGTACCTTTTACCGTGGAACGTCACATAACTTTACTATTTCTTATCTAGTGAATCTCTAATTCATTTCCCGAATCGAACTGTATGTCTCTATGATTAAAACTAAACATAGTTCGATTTCTGCACTATAACATTTTCTGAACTTCGTTAGCCATCAGGGTCGATCGGGCACCTTCGGCGATCCGAGGAGCAATCAACAAGTCATTGCCGAAATAATGATATTTCTCCACGGAGAAAGAATTGGCGGCCATTTTCCGCGAATAATGTTTTGTGATGTTGTGTTTTTTACAAGGCTCCGTTTAGCTTTATATAGAAGTTAAGACATGCTATTTTCTTTTAATATGTGTTTAGTTTTCGGCCATCCTGAAAAAATACTCTAGTCGTCGGTATTGACTCGCCTACAAAACAAGAGGTCCCGGGCTCGAATCCTGGTAACTAGATCCATTTGTGAAAAATTTCATATAATATTTATATATTTGTTGAGCTATTATCTATCTATCTTTTATTATATCTGGTTAACAAACATTCGCAGTGAAACTACAATAGTTTACAATAACATATTTATTTTTCAAAAATAATTTAAAAACCACATGCATTGTAGTAACCTAATAAGTTAAGTCCTTTCTGAGCAAACATAAATTTTATTAGTTATAAGTGGAAACTGTTTTGGCTATGTATTATCTAAATTAATTATTTTGTTGTAATATTTTGCCTGTTTGTTTCCCAAGTTTAAATAAAATAAAAATAAAAAATAAATAAAAGTCCAGTGGACCCACTACGAGTATCTTTTGAAAACAGAGCCATAGGTAAGCCTTTTCCTTTTGAATCATCCAATATGATAGCAACATCGGTATTATTTCAAAAGCTGTCCCCGCAAACGCTCAAATTGGATTCCTTCAATGAACCAATCAATAACGAACATACTATACTTCGTCGTAATATCCTGCATCATAAAATCAACTTACCGCAATTGGAATAGAGCTCAAATCGGTGCAACGCAAAACAAGATGCGACATTTTGAAATTTTTCTCAAGCTAGAATGGCGGTTTATGTTTGGGACTTGTTTTTTTTTTTAGCTTCTGCCACGACTTTAACCGCGTAGGTAGACTCTTTATTTCACCTCCTTAAGGATATAAGTATTTTCCGGTATAAAAAGTATTTTATACAGTTTATCCAGGCCAAAAACTACAACAATAACAAATATAGACATTCAAATAAAAAAACGCAACGAACTAGAATAACTATAGAAATCTAACCAGAGCTCATAATGTCCCCACGGGAGTGCCGTGAGCAACTTAAGGTGACAGTCCATTTCCAACGACAGCTTCATTTTACTATGGAAATTGACAATGACAGCGACGCGTTCAGTACCGGTAGTGCAGCTGCGGTTAGAAATGGAATGTTACCATTAAGGGTACTAATATTGTATTGCCGCGAGAAGTTTGATATACTTAGGTAGGTATAAACTTACCAATTTTTATAAAAATCAGATGAAACAAAAACCAAAATAAACATAGAGTTACTACCTTCAACAACCAATTCTCCAAGTAGTTAAATTGAAATGGCAAATACTGTAAACCAGTTTACCTTTATTTCTTCGTAATCTTGCACATTTTGTGGACAACCACGATTTTATGAAGAGTTTATATACTTATATTTTTTATTTATGTATGTTAATATTTCAATGAAAACAATCTTCGTAAAACTTTTAGGTTATATGTCAAATGGTAACAAAATCTGTCACAATTGTTTATATTACTCCACTTTACTTTGCAATGAAGTTTCTTCATTAGCCCTTCCCGCCTTAACTTTTTCTCAACTTCCGAGTTTCCATCAACAAAATGAAGGTACGTGCTTAATATCAAACTTGCCCGTAATGGATTTGAGATTTACATTAATCCGGCTCGTAAATTAAGATTGCTCAAGTCACGTACCTAAGAAATGTCGTAAGAGACCATCAACTTTCCACGTGTTTTGTATTGACACCCAGTTCATTGTTTCTTTAGTGATTATAAATTAAATTGGTTTAGAACTAAATAAAAGGGCCCACTACTTTATTCGAAAACGCGGTGAAACGTGGAGTACGTATGAATTGATTCATGAAAAATGACAAAATGTTGTATGAGAATTGACAGTTAAGTAGGTACAAATTTCGCTTGCTGGCCGCAGTCGTATACACAAAAATACGATTAAAATATAAGAAGTAAAACATTTAGAGCATGTTATATTATTTGAATAATGGTGCCATCTAGTTTCAATATTTAAAACCTTTTATAAGTCCTCAAAATGCTTTATTTATTATTTAAATCTAATTTTGACTAAAATTTCGGTCAGTAAAGTATAATTTTACGTTTTGAAATTAAAAATACCACTTTTCATACTGAAAAAACATGTAAAAAAATATACATTGACGGTCTCCGCAGCGTAGTATGGGAGTTGTTAGTCCTCTTTATTTAATATACTGCTTATATTATATACTTATAAGTATGTCACAGGAGTCATAAATGTGGATTTCAATCTTAATCGCCCCTTGGAACGCAAGTCAGACGCATCAAATACCTTATTAAGCCAAACCGTTTAATTACCTAAGCTTAATCGCTGACGTGGCCCTAATAAATTCCATATTAAAATCCACGGAGCAATGGTAGACGGTAATATTATCTGTGAAATTATTATAAGACTAAATTACATGAGAATGCTTTAATGATATCTATTTGTAAACTTATATTTTAATACTTACTAATACTATTAATACTAGCTTTGTAGAAAGTATAAATAAGTTGGAAAAAAAATCGGGAATTTCATAGAAAAATAAGAAAACTTTCAGTTTTGAAACGCCAAATTTCGATTCCCATATACAAAAACAAATGTGAAAACATCCGAATTTTTTCAATGTAAATAGGTACTTCGTAATTTTAAAGGTTTCAAACGCCACCACACCACCACCAGGAGTCAGTACTATAGTCAGAGTATTAGACAAAATTAAAGAGTAGTCGGACAAAACAGTGTCTCAGTTAAAGAGCGCTCATTTAACGCCACTACTGAAAAACTGCGCCAAACGACTAGCCATTAATTCCGCCCCCGCTGCCGCTGCACCGCGGAAAAAAGGTAAAAGAATCAAACAGCATTAACCCTTATCTTGGCATCGTAACACCCGTGATACATAGAACTTAAAAAAATCTAGCAGGTTCACTTTATTACCTAACAAAATAATTCTGCCATCAATATGTCGAGCTACCCTCCTTACTTATAGAAAAAAAATAATGGACACGAGTGTCATTGTAAATTAATTAGTAATAATCAACATGGCGCCGCGGAAACAATATATTTCTGTTCGTACTGGAAGTTTTTCATTTATTTCTTATGTTAGTATATATTTTTCCATAATCTACATTTTAATGTCTTTACTGTCTCTTTATGCATACATATTTACAATGCCTTTGAATTTAAAAATATTTAATACACAGAACCTTACATGAAACTGTTATGTATTATATTTGATACTATGCCAAGAACTAAGAAATGTACATATCGAAAGGATTGTATTACATTTAATACATTGCCAAGTTATCGTCTAAATAGTTTTACATGATTTTTTATTTTTTTTATTTTTGTGGGGTTACAAAACATGCTTCAATTATTTAATATTAGTTGTTATATTATTTAGTTATTAAACTTTGATTTTTTTCAGAACTAAATGTTATTTAACGATATATTCGTACGCTGTAGCATTATTGCTACGCCGTAGCCCGTAGCACGGAAAAATATGTGTATGGCAAAAAATGGCGCCAAAGTAAAAAAAAAGTTTTTTTTTTTACTTTTAATTATTTGTTTACTTTTCATATTTTACTCAACTTTTTGCTGACGACTTTTTTGAAACTTTACGGGATCTAATTTTCCGCCCATGTGATCAGGTATTCGTAGATATAATTTATATTTACAGGTTTAATAGTCATATGATGCTTTAGATTGCGTTTAATAAGCAGTAAATTCTAATATGTGTTGCATTACATGGTTTATTTTTATTAAAATGTACATTTTTCTTCTAAACAGTGGGTAACTATTTTGTCGAGTTATTGGCATTGTATCAAATATGATACATATGATTTTCCGAAACTGGAAAATCCTGGATTTTTTCCCTTATTTTTTAATAGTCTAGTATGCTCAATAGGTGACAAAAAACTAAAAAAAAAATTAAATTTAAGATATTTTGAGCCTTGCCAAGATAAGGGTTAAACGGAGCGTCGCTCTCTTACCTCATTAATTTTCATCTTTCCGCTACCTCACATAACTCCGAGTCGAGCGAGTCCGGCCGATAAGGCGAAACACTAACCCGCTTTTATTAAATCTCGTCTGTCGCTGCCTGATAGGACGCCATGTTTATCTTCAAAACAACGCTTTTTACGCTCAGAGTAGTCCAATTTTTTTGTTTCCATTTAAATTCCAGTTTCTGTAACGTTTGAAATGTTACAAACAGTTAATTTATTTGCCTCAGGAATTGGAATCACGGTGTTTATTATGTGCTTTACCGAATTATGTCAGCCTACGTAGGTAAATAGGTATACATTAAGGCGTCGTGTTCGCTGTCTCGTCAAAATAGAGGGAAACTCGCTGAATCGAGAAAATTTAAATTTTAGGAGCGAGTATGCAAACTAAGAACAAATTTTAGAAAATTCCCGCTCCTTTGCCAAAGAAAAACCGAGGGCAGCAAAAAACAAACTTTCTTACAGACTAATGAAATATGGAATTCTCATTCGTAATTTCACGACGCGCTAAAAATAATAATGTAAATGTGATCTATATGAAATTTCGCGAAGAAGATTTGCCGCTATGGAATAAAGTCTGTGAGTCGAGGAGGCCATACACTCGTGTTCAATTCCAGTCGGAGCGCCTTTAGACGCATTCCATTAAGCATCGAGTGTTAAGGATTATTAGATGCAGCCTGCAGGCACTAGAGCGCAGCGCGGGGCGGGCGGCGGGCACTCAGGCGCGCCAATGATTGGGTCTACCAAATGGCGCTCGCGTAGAGTCCGGACAAGAGCTCTTTGCGCCGCCGCTGCCCGCAAGCTTGTGCTTGTTATTCTATGCAAATCACCGGCCCCCGTTGCCCGACGCGGCTAAACTGGCATTTCGGAGATTCGAGTTTTTATGCAAACAAACCTAAGTTATTCAAGTACGCCCTTGCACGGCGCTCGCATACAGAAATGCCCTAAACGTTTATACGCTCCGTGTTTTGGTATTTTCGAGAGATTCCGACAATATTTGCTACACGTTTTGTTTTTTAATCGGTTGATTTGGCGTTTATCGGTTACCTGCTTTTGAAGCTAAAGAGCTCGAAGCAGCGATTGCATACGTATTCAGCTCATAGTTTAACAGATTGCTTTAAAATTACCTTTCCTTTTATAAGTTTATTACAGGTTTATTGAAGACGTCGAACTGGTGAGACTTTATCAAAATAATGCGATGTGAACGTGACTTCACGTCGAAGAAGGAGCCAAATCTGTTCACGCACAGTTGTTTGCTGAGGAAAACAGAGTGGATGTTTTTCTAAATTTATGCGTGCGAGGGCGCGGTCAATAAATACGAATAAAGGAGAAAATATGGAAGAAATGCAGCTGCGGGGGGGTTAGCTAGTAAGAATTTAGAGGCGCATACAGTAACGAGGTGGCACATGCCGAGTTAGGTGCTCCGTATTTTTGTGCGTTAGAGTGTCTGGCACGCCGCCAGAGTCTTGATCCACAACTTTATCCCCTGAGTACCTAAATCAGTATTATTTTTGCTCGAGATCGCGACAAACAAACGAACGTTAAGTCGCAAGATGTAATTCTTTAAGTGTGTTTATTGGTGTGTTATTGTGTGTGTTTATTATGAGAATACTTCGGGAGTGTGTTTATTATTGATCAACAATTAATAAAATAAGGTACTTAAGTACACCTAAGATGACCCATCATTACTTTTCTTATTTTAATTATGAACTTGAACAGTAATAGTTTCCAATTAATTGAAAACACTGCATAAAATTAGCAATAAACCTAAGTCAGTTACAAGCTACTGGCCATAAATTGTTCCCCATTTCGAGGATTATAACGGCAGTGTTTTAGAAAAACAAACCGCTATGTCATCGGTTGTTTAAAAACAAAAGACAACCGCAAATGCATTTCTCCGGAAAATCGACTGTAAACTTTCCAAACCTCATATCTGCATTAAAACGCAAAACCAACTCACCGCTCAAGGAATAAAGTTAAAAATAACACGAGAAGAATGCAGCCCGTATTTCAACAGAGCTAATCCATCTGCGCTGCCATACTCGTAGTCTATCCGATGTAACGAGTGAATAATTACACAATGATTCCTATTACAAATGCAAAAATGGGACCCGTGATGCATACGTAATGCCGGCGCGAGTGAGGAGAGACTTGATGGATTAACCGGTCCAGCGTTCAAAATGAGGTTTAATGCGAAAAGTTGGGACTTTTTAACTTGGCGAGGTTCTCGATTCATATAAGCGGAAAGTGGAACCACTTATCTAAATGGAGTGTATGATTAGCTACGTTTTAGTTTTTGATGTGGACATTATAATAATTATGTTCTCAGATTTGTCAGAGTGACTAAAGAGCTAATAAATGTTGTAAATAATGCAGGTGCTAATAAATATTATGGATCATACAAGAATGATAGCAGAATTTAAGAAAAATTTGGAAATCTGCGCCGAACTACCAATCCATATGGTAGCAGCAAGAGAAGGACAAAGGTTAATTGCCGATATGATTAAGATCGTAAAGAAACGTTGGATGAGGGAAGCATACTATTGGTCGTCGTCGGAGATGGCTTAAGTCAAGCATTGTGGACGTGTATCGGCTGATAAGCGATCACGATTCATGGGATCACCGAGGTTGCTAAACCAGAAATGAGGGCTAGCCAAGAAAAAGCTAATCGAAATTTAAACAATGTACAGAAAGAGTCACGTGACTTCATAGCATCTGTCACACCGATACATTTTTTATCATCTTGGGTAGGCCCACTTGGCTCCTTTAGGATGCCAAGATTTCTTCCTCTTTCCCCTGCCCTTATCCCACGTTATGTGGGGTCGGCACAACATGTTTTTCTCTTCCATTCTCTCCTGTCTTTCGTGTCCTCAGCACTCACTCCTTTCTTTCTCATATCCTCTTTCACACAATCCATCCATAGGATGCCAAGATATTTCGGTATATAAAAATATTTGAGAGAATAATTTAAAATACGTACCTAATCTTGTCCGTCGCCAGTAGAGTCTGTGCGGAAAGAGAAAAGTAGTAGAATGTATGGGCTCCCATACATTCAACGACTCTTCTGTTTCCGCACAGACTCTAACCTTGGGACAAGCGCCGAGCGAGCGCCTCCGGCAAACAGCGGTAATGGCTGGACAAACAGACATCTGCATACGGACTCAACGTCTCAGTACTACCAATGCCTGCCAATAACTAAGTAAGAATTTTATATAGGTACTAGCCAATTTGAGTGTCTCACTGCTGGGCAAAGGCCTCTCCCCTCGATTTCCACGACTCCCGATTTAGCGTTGGCTGTTGTAAATGAAGAATTGACAAATTTAAACTTTCATGGGACAGTTCAGTGAAAATAGAAATCTAGGAAGTTGTGTATACTAAATACATGTCTGTTAAATCATCTAATTAAGATCTACCAAATATCAGCCTTATTTTATAAACATTAGCAATTAAATAGATAGACTAGATAAAGTTATATCGTAAGGTGTGTTAGTCATGCCTTTGTAACGAATGACAATAAATACAAAATGTATTTTCTAGGTTTCTCTGCTCAATAACACTTTTTTTTACTCAACAGTTAAGGTCTAGCCAAAATGAAAATAGTTGACAGAAACATTAAATAATGTAATTAAATAGCCACGTGATGTGACATGGTAGAAACATCACCCCGATACATTATTTTTTTCGTTTGGCGTTTGTTCATGTATGATTGTCATTTTTGCCAGGCCCCCAGTTCTGACACGTCACCGGCTTTCAAAATCAGCCGAATTACTCCATTTTCAACAAGAATAGCATTTTCCACAACAATGGCCTTTCAACCAGCGATCGCTTCAAATGTAAAAATCGGTGCGCAGTACTCGTACTATGTGTACGCTCGCCGCGCAAGAGCGTAGGGTAATGTTATGCGGGGCTCCGAGCCTAATTAGCCTTTGTTATTTTATGCTAATACGTTTCCACCTCGATTAGCGGGGCACGTTTAGCTGCTCTTTGGATCACTACCGCTCTCTTCCTGAATTTTGTGGGGCAGATATTTTCCTGATTTTTTTACGAAGCAGCGAGTAGCGGGTAATCAAAATCACCATATTGTGATATTCGCTGTGATTTTGTTTGTGTAAACTAGTTCGATTAAAATATGATATTAGTACCCGTTCTTAGGAGAACGCTACGAAACAATAGAATCACTTCATTTACCTATCCTCGCTCACCGTGAAGTGTTTCTTTGGTACTTAACAATCACCTCCCTCGCTAAGCATCCTAGCCTGTGTTGTGCTCGCTTGCTGCACGTGATAACAATTATAGACATTTAGATACACTTACTTCTGTAAAATTAATGGTTGGTTGTTTTACTACCTACTTAGATATAATACTCGTAGATACCTAATACTTACTTGAATTTTATTATTGATTAACCCCCATATTCATAAACGCGCTACAATCCTCAATTAGCTAACAATCGTTTGTCTTTATCTGTTATTTTAACTTATGTAATTGTAAGAAAGGGTTAACATAATTTACACATACATTGCCACCAAGTGTTACGCTCGTAGCGCGTAGCCGCGTGTTCGTCGTATGGAGCGCGTAGTCGCTACGAACAGTGTACAGTCAGCAGCAGAAGTTGCTAAGCGGGCGAGGTATTCAAAATTAGCTTGACGCGCTCTTATTCACTTAACAATAAAGTTGCGACAAGATCTGCGAGGCTGTTTGTTTTCTAAATAAATTTAAAAAAAGATCATTTTGAACACCTAGCCCGCTTAGCAACTTCTGCTGCTGACTGTACTCGACAGTCGGGTTCTTGGCGCTGAATGTATTAACAAAATCAGGCCCGTAAAGTTTTATGAATAAGGGGATTATACTTTGTTCTTACGTTGAAATAGTTAAATCCGAAATATCTATATTATACAATATTATCGCTTTTAACTCGCGTAGTAAGGTAAAAAAAGGCTTTTCCCACGTCAAATCCTCGTCTTACATGTCAGGCACGTCTCGTTATGGAAATACTTTCAATAAGGGTTAGGGCGATAATTTTATGACGCCGATTGACGTGCGATTATGTAAAGTTGGCGGTTAACTGCAGTCGGGTCGTGAGCCGGCAGCTTTATACTGTATTAGGCATATTTTATTTTCTTTTTTTTTCATATGGTTAACGGCGCGATTCGATCTTTAAGATATCGCGCCGTTAGACATTCACTAGATATGAAATAGTAAAGATATGTGACGTTCCACGGCAAAAGGTACCTTTTGGCAGCTGCCGCTTACGCTTATTATTAACGCCGCTCCAATATTCAGTCGGGGTAATGGTACCTTTCGCCGTGGAACGTCACATATCTTTACTATATTCATATTCATATTCATTTAATCCATTGTTCTCATGCTCATCAGTACAATAGGTCTTACATTTTAGTCTTCGTAGGTGCATGACACCCTGCTAGGGTATACAATACAGGACATGTTACTTAATAATTAAACTTAATAACTAAATAAAATTTACAATTACAGTAATTATATATCTTATCTAGTGCATCTCTAATTCATTTCCCGAATCGCGCCTTAATACGGATAAGTATGGCTGCGAGGTAAATGTGGCTGGCCTTCACATTGAGGGTTGTTTACACCTGATTAAGTGTTTATTGCGAGTTCATACATTTAGTAGCAAATGCTAACTTGCTTTAATCAATAACTATGTAAACAGCCCCAATTTGAAAGCCATCCATACATACCCGTATTGACCTTACATTAAATGGTTTCGCAACTGCATTTGCAAGCATCCGAAGGCTGCGATGATTGCTTATCATAAGCCACAAGTTATCTTAGATATTTGTCGTATTATTTTGGTAGAAAGTTTCGGAGTAGTGTTTTATTATAGGTCTTCCGGGTATCAAATTTCAATTATGAATATTTCTAAG
This sequence comes from Cydia fagiglandana, assembly GCF_963556715.1. Taxonomy (NCBI): domain Eukaryota; kingdom Metazoa; phylum Arthropoda; class Insecta; order Lepidoptera; family Tortricidae; genus Cydia; species Cydia fagiglandana. Next base: position 1,287,627 of record NC_085932.1, on the reverse strand, counting down.
CGTAACCCGTCTTTATATTTTTCTATACGTAGCCCTTGTCTATCTGCCTTGAATATATAAATAGTTAAGTTCAATAATACATACTGAATTAAGAACTATTTACCTACTTATAAGGTGAACATTTTTGTACTTAATTATACAACTATAACGATATTGTAACAATATCTCCTAAACTGGTGTAATTAAATTGAAATGCTTATCCATACTCACTATACTCAGCAATGAATTATAGTATTTGTATCACGCAAGAGCTTAATATAAACCCAGTAACAGTTTAGTCCGTGTCATCATGTGAGAAAACTTAATTATATGAGCTCTAGGGCAGTAAGTCACCGTCAGGTGCCCGTTACACGCACCCGGCCCAAGTTATGACGTCACAAGCCCTTTCCAAGTATTCATAGAGGGCTGTGACGTAGTTTGTTGGTTATTTATCTGTGTGATGTTGCTTGGTAGGTAATAATAGCGAAGAGGTATGCATTGAATGAAATAGGTAATTTTTATATCGTGAAACATCTGTCTTACTAAGAAAGTATGTTAAAATTGTTAGTATTCAATTACAGATTAAAAGTTTAAATAAATTCGGAAGTGATTTCGGAAATTTCTGGAAAAATTCACAAGATATAAAGAAAGTTTACATAAAAAATGTGGCTGGCCTTGACATTGGTGTCTGTTTATACATTCATTAGTTTTTTGTGCGAGTTAAGAGCCAACAGGAGTGGTCACTTCTCCATACAAACGTACTCGACTGTTTCCGCCGTGGGTTTTGATGCTAGAGCAATTATTTTTTCAACACAGATTAATATTGTCAATATCTGTGTCGGACCGTTTTGCTTTTTTTGATATTTTTGTTTTTTAAGGCGCTACAGCCCTTCAAAAATGGCCAAAATGGCCTAATTGACTATGCCGCAATTAGAGGCGTAGTATTCAAAACTGATATCAATTAGCCAAAAAAGCAAAACGGTCCGACACAGATAATTTCATAATCATGTAGAAATCTAAGTTTGCTTAGGATTGGTTAAGTTTTGGAGGAGGAAACAGTCGAGTACGAAACCTCGATTTATGAGATTTTTACGCGGGATTTTTCGCCTTGTCCTTATCGCACTAGTTTTAGGAGCCGCTTCCGTTAGCGAGACGGGTATATTTACCTAAAATATTTAAAACTCAGCTCCTGTTTCGTCTTAATAAGTTTGCCACTAAATGCAAGTAGCAAATGTACTGGCCCTAATGTGAACGCCGACCACTTTTACCCGTACCTACAGTATAAGGTTTTGGAATCTGAATTAACAAAATATCTTGTTGAATTAAGGCATAAAATGTCACAGCGTAATTAGAACAAGCTCGTTCGTTCCTAAACAAATATCGTTACCACCGTCGTTTTCAAGCGAGGCTCTGTGTAATAAGTGATCTCTCTATTCAAAAGGGTTACCATCTACTTTTATAGCTTATAGCTTTAAATTGGGTGAATAGGGGAGCATTGACATAATTTTAAGCTTAAAAGTCCCTTATAATGGGGTAAAGAAAGCTGTTTTTAAGTCTGCCTTTTTTACGTAATGATACCTACATTGAAGAATCAAGAAATAAATGTGCATTTTAGCATTATCGTTTTACTTTTTAATAATTTTAATGGAAAACTACTTACTTACATTTTTTTATTGAAATATTCATTATTTTTTTTTTAAACTTTATTGCACATACAAAAAGTACAACAGGTCATGCATTTTTTTAAATGAAATACTAAATATTATAAACGCGACAGTAACTCTGTCTGTCCGTTACCTCTTCAAGCTTATATTCTAAACCGATTTAGATGAAATTTGGTATGGAGATAGCTTGAGGCCCGGGTTTGGTCATAGGATAGTTTTTACCAATCATCATCATTCCACGCAGACGAAGTCGCGGGTAGACGCTAGTAACTTATTAAGCAACTTGAAAATATCATAGATACAGCAGAAACATCGTTAAACCACGGACAGCGGCGATAACTGTATGTGCACGGACGTGTATATGTCATTTAATATCGTCTTATTGCGACCGCCGCCCGTTTTACGAACGCCAGTGTACGTCGGCAAATAATTGCAACTTGTGTACGCCTTAGCCTCTACGATTGGGTGTAGTTTTTAGTACTCGCCAGTGTAATTGAGCTTTGTCCTTTGTCCAATTAATTGATAGGATGTGTTTTAGTTTAATTGAGTATTTGTTTGGTAGCTACATTAACCCTTACTGATATGTATAATGTGTTTATTAAAAGCGTTGGTAGGTAAGGTGTGCTGTTTCTAAACCGCAGGTTGTGAGTTCAAACCTTGACTTGTACCTACTAATCCGTTATACAGAACTGATTACCAAAATATCATTTGATATTGATCAGTTGCTAAACATCGTGAAAAATTATGCATACAATTAATTTGCAAAGATTTCCCGCATTGAAGTGGCGTGGGGAGTATAGGTAGTTCAAACCCTACACCCAATGCAATGATAAAAACAGCATAACAATATACTGAGATACAACAATGACACACAATGGATACAATGAGAGGAGGCATGTGCCCAGCAGTGGGATGTATTTAGGCTAACGATATAGTCTCTGTGTGTCATGCACATTTCAGTTTGTAATTTTAATTTATTGTGTAATAGATTTAGTAACCTGCAATATTAATTATGTTAATCAACGAAGGAGTAAAGCAGAGTAAAAGGAGAAGAGTAACATATTATAGCAGGTTACTGTACAAGCACATGTTGTTTGTGTTGTTTCGATGTTTAATGCTATGTATCCCAAGACAAAATAAATGTCGTTAATCGGATCCTATCTCATCGCATAATAATTGATTGTCATAATGTAATGTTACGCATAAATATCTTTTCGCATATTTTTTCTCCAGCTGGAACAGAAAGTGTTTTCGAAAATATTTTGCATAGGTTGTGTAGAAAAGGGTAGGTTAGGTTAGGTTTGTGTTATGATTTTTCAGAAATGTTAATATTTCCAGTACAATAATAATTATGCGAAATGAGTTTTATGCGTAATATTACATTAGGACAATCAATTATTATGCGACCCAATATGGACCCGTCCTTAATGTATCGCAAAAAGCCGATTGCTAAAAATACCTACACCTATCTTTAACGAAAAGGCCGAACCGAAAGCGCTAATTAAAATCCCAGAGTAAATCTGTACCAGTAAAAGAAAACAATTTGCGCCGAAAGCACGCAAACGGCACTATCCCGCCCCAAACCAGGGCTTTAACATTTAAAAGGCATAGTGGACCTGTCCTTATAGACGGAGAGCTAACCCCGGCAAAGGTTGTATATGTACCTAACTTTTAGAACAACACCTCGCCAACCACTCTAGTCAGTTGCAACGAACTTTACAATGATTGTATGTATTTTTTTCATGTAAATAAATTGAGATATAGAGTTTTCTTTATTATCTCTATAACTTGGTTTGGTCAGCTGTTCTTCGGTGAAGGTTAGGATACCAGGCTAAGGGATTTAAAAATCAATCGAAAAAAACAGTAGGTAATGCCATCACCGCTTGTTAGTTTTGGTGTACGTTGGAAATGTTGCAATACATGAATACACCACATAACCCATATACTCACATACAAAAATAAACTGCTAAAATTATAATCCTTATTTTCAGCATCGACGCAGAGGAATAAAAATGGAGCTGAAAACTTTATAAATTGCCCACCATCAATTGATTTTACAATCTTTACCTCCACTTCCACTGATAAACAGCTGCCAGACGCACATATCTATTAATGACTGTATAGCAAACTACAAGGGTTTCTTTGCTTAACATTAAATACCTTTTTTCGAGACCAGCTCTTAACCTATCACAACCCTCGGGCGAATGAAGCCCTCGAAAATCCCTAATAAGGTCCGTAAAAGGCGGGGCCCAATTATTAAAGACAACATGACCTGTGTACTGTAGCGGCGCAATGAATACGGATTTGCGTTTTAAAATTGCGGAACGGGGATTTTTACTTGGTATGTTTTTAGCGATTATAGGTAGCTTAATACCTAATTATTATTTTTTCAATTTTAATGTACTGTGTACGTAACTGTACCTATCTACAAGTAAAAATAAATTCATTTTAAGTATATCTAGAATATCATTCGAAAACTAAAATGCGTACTGGGGGCCGATTTTTGAAATTCGACTACTCGATTTCGTGTATTTCGTTCAATAATATCTCCACTACTAGGCATTTAAATTCTACTAATAGAATTGAAAACGAGTGGTCAATACCACTCGATTCCCAATTTCTATCGCTAGTATTTCAAAAATTAGCATTTCGCCGTTTTCCACCGATTTCCGAATGACGAAATCGAACGATCGAATTTCAAAAATCGGCCCCCTGTATTTTATTAAATCGTATGAGACGTTTTTGTTTGAAGAAACGTCGCTTTTGACACATACACATATGTGTTACTATTTGACATATTTTGAAGTTCGAATCGGACCGTTTTTACGCTTTTACGGCCAACTAAGTTTAAAACCTAGTCTATAAGGTATGCAAACTAAAAACAACAGTCGTTAAGGCAACTTCCAGGCACGTCGGTACTTAAGCTAAGTGAATTCGCAACAGGTATTTTTACTTAGTATTTCTCAATACTTTTATTTTGCTATTTTATGTAAAGCGAACGTAAACGGTGAGATAGCTCGCAGGGGAGTGACCCTGCACGAAACATCAGCGAATTTATTAAGACTTGTTTATAACGCCCATCTTCTAACAATATAAGTATAAAATGTATGGTTTTTCGGGGTGTTTTCGTATGAAGTTTTCGGGCAAGGGTACGGTAGCTAGCTTATACTAAAGGGTTAAATATGCTCGAAAATCCTTTGTACTTAAGACGTTTTAAAACAACTTTGTTGTTGAGTAGTTTATTTCGAATAAGCGTGAGAAAGTTTAGGTAATTTTGGGTCTGATCGGAACGTAACTTGAGTACGTACTTAAAACGAGGTTTTAGATATAACATGGTTTAATCATAGTTTGTAGAAAGGTTTCAGAGTGGAAAATGTTTTCTGGCTCGAGTTGAACGCTTTGTGTTCATATTATAAGTACCTACCTCGCATTGAACGCTTGATTAAAATTTGAGATACTTACAGTTTAAGTATTTTTTTATTAAAAGTAAGATAATAAGTTGACTTATCAAAGAAAAAACTCCCGATATATGTATTTTTTAACTAACTTTCTCGAGAATATGATAAGATCCGAGTATTTGTATCTTTCATAAGTTTGGAAATAGATATAAAGGGGTAATATAAGAATAAACCCATAAATATAAAAGAGAAAACAAAAAGTTATAAATGCTATTAAAACATCTCGATATAATATAAGACGGTATTTATCTAAACGTTTTTGCACAAAATACATAAAGAAAAGTACAAATGGCAGACTTAATGTACGAAGCGCTTTGCTTCTTCTTTCCTTATGCGCACTGCCAAGGAATGGAATTCCTTGCCGGTGCCTATAATTCCGTGCTCATATAACCCGGCAACCTTCAAATCAAGAGTGAACGAACAGGCACCTTCTGGGCGAGCTCGCTCCATCGTAGGCCACGTCTACGCCTCGGCAAGTCTGTGGCCATGAGTAAGCCCATTTATAGTTAATAAAAAAGTAAAATAAAACTACAATGATATTACTGCAATGTTCTGCCGCCATTAAAAAGTGCAGCACTACCAACTCAGTAAATTCATAGACTAACTTATACATACTGAGTGTGCCTTAAACTGTTTTTTGACAAGTTTTCACAGACAATAAAATATGACATTATTGCATCAAGGCGGTTTGTTAACAAAGGCCTACCGGTAAACGCGAAAATCGAAATTTAGTTATCTGCCTCTTTATCGCTCAATTATGCAAGAGTGATAGAGAGATTAGATAACGAAATTTTGATTTTCTTGTTTCGCGGTAGACCATGTGATTGACGTGCGTGTGATGTGTCAATGTAGTTTGTTTACTGTATGTGCCACAAAGGTGCCACCTACGCAGAGATTTGCATAATATACCCTATTTACAGCGTGGGCTATTTATAATATAATCAATCGGGACAAATACAAAATCAATTAATTTTGGCTCTAGAGGGCAGCCAAACGTCTATTCATACACTTGTCTCATACAAATCACAGCACCCTGTCGGTGCAGACAAAAACGTCATTAGTGGGGAAGTTGGGGCAAAGCCGGCCTTTGTGCCGAATGGAATTATCGGTGCCGAAACACCCTCCTCGGAGCTGGATTAGTGCTGTGCTGGTGGCCTTATTGGTGACTGCTTCTGTCGTTTAGATTTGAAATGTTTTTGACGGGCTTAGAAACTATTTTGACAAGTGGAAAAGTCTAATTTAAAAGTTGGATGACAAGTAAAAGTTGAAGTTAATCGTGTATAAAACTATCATGTACAGCGTACGTGTGTGTGTTCATGGCGCCGTGGACACGACGAGTTACGACACCTTTAGGTAGCCTTGGCGTTCAAAAGCTTAATAGGGACATAACAAATTAAACTTGTACGTATACATTGGTATACCCATAAAACAATAAAAAATAAATCTCCATCTGGCAACATTAAACCAAGCACAAACAGGCAAGAACCAACAATTAAATTTCGAACTCATTCTTAAGCCGCGCACACACCCCTAATTACATCCCGTTACACGTGCCTGTAATATTCCGCGATACACAAGCACGTATAAGCACCGAGTTAATCCGAACTATCGGTATTGCTACACGGAGCCTAATTAGAAGGCTGCTTCATAAAGCCTCCTCAAGGCCAAAATCCTTGATATTAATTCTAATAAAATGTAATTTGATGTAATCGCGCGCGGCAGGACAAAGGCAGAAGCCACTTCGCCCAACAAGGCGCGCACTTTGTTATGATAATGCTCGTGCAATCCCCGCTTAATGTACCTTCGATATTCTTCATGCAAATGCTTCTCGCCGCCATATTTAATTTGAAAGATACCCGCTCTAGTTCCAGTTGCCAGGTAAATAAAACGGGAATTTTTAGTTCTCATACATTTGAATTTATTACGGACAAAATGGACGTGAAAAAAAACTTACATACCAGTGTTTTGTTCGTAACTATATGTACGCGCATTGTTTCGTTGGTTGGAAAATGTAAACTGCATTTCTGCTTTTGAAGTAAAAAAGCTGTGTTACTTACTTATTAATTGATTTACTTGCCTGTAAATTGAATCGCCTATGCATGATTGATAAAAACCAATTAATAATTTGTGCATCACTTTTTCGCTCCTTACCCCATAGTATAACAAAATTAAATTTCTACTCAGCTCCAAAACTTGGCATGGACAATATGCCTGGGCCTATCTCTAGACCACTAATTAAAAAGTTAAGCGGGCCGGACACTCGATTCGCGGTCTTTTTGCCGACCGATACATTCTGGCTAGTATTTACCGACTGCGATTTGTTAGCCGCTCTTTTATTTAGCCATCCGAATTAACCGGGACTTTGGGAAGATTTAAAAGGCTTTTTTGAGTGTTTGCATACGCTATTCGGCCGTCCTAAGGAAAAAGGCAGATAGGAAAATAAATGATTATGTGGCTGGTTTAGATGCAGTGGGGCCGAAGTAATCGCGGATGATAAGTGGATTAGCATGTGCATGCAACGTTTGTAAAATAGACTAGTCCTACAGTATCCCCTAAAATTATAGTAGGTAGGTATCTTTAAAAATAGTTTTATCAAGGTGTTGAAATAGTTATCGGCGCTACATTTTGCTTAAAATTTGCATACGAATTCCGAAGAAGCAAATGAACAACAGCTCTCTCAGCCCCCAAATCCACAGAGTTCCTGCGTGAACTGTACAAAGCGAATAAGCACTTTACATTGGCGATAAACCGATATTGCTGTAACAAACAACAAAATGTTCCAGCTCTGTTTGAAGTATCATATTAACATCACAATTTGCGACAATAAAAACATGTAAGCGCCGCGTACAAACGTTAAATATTTGCTCAGCCTCACCCTACAAACACGATTGAAATTAAATACTATAGTTGGCAATGTTGGCAGCGCCGATATTTGTCGCCCGTTATTGCATGCACTGTTTGAATAAACTTTTATGTTGGCAACACTCGACAGCTGTTACGTACGTCTGTCATTTAAATGAATTATATTTTCATTTTGACGGCGACGTCAACGGAGGTTGCATCGGGACAAGTCGGGAAACATATTTGACTTTGGAAATGTCATGTGGACATATGGATGCAAATAAAAGCCAAGTACGAGTCGGACTCGCGCACGAAGGGTTCCGTAGGTACCATTACACAAAAAACGGCAATAAATCACGTTTGTTGTATGGGGCTCCCACATAAATATTAATTTTACTTTGTTTTTAGCATTTGTTGTTATAGTGGCAATAGAAATACGTCGTCTGTGAAAATGTCAACTATTACGGTTCATGAGTTACAGCCTGGTGACAGACAGACGGACGGACAGACGGACAGCGGACTCTTAGTATTAGGGTCCCGTTTTTACCCTTTGGGTACGGAACCCTAAATAGCTGGGCGAAATGTTGAATAACGATTTTGGAATAGTTAATTAATTTGCTAATATTACTACCGTACAAAAAACATTTTGTGATATGATAATATGTGATACCTACCATTCATATTATTGAACTTCAATATAAGTACCATGTCTTAACCAATTGAAAATAATAAATACCTAATAAATTTATTCCCTCGGTAAAATGGTAGACCAAAATATGTATAGGTACCTATCATTGAAAATAGAGAAAAAAAAGTTATTTCTATAACAGAACGAAATGAAATTGAATGAAACCGAATATTCACAGACAACAAAACAATACCGCTGATTGGCTTCCAAACTCAAAACGAAGTGAAAAATAATAAACAAGTCAATAAATTCTAAAAATCTATTAGACAACAGTCTTTGTTCGCAACAAGGCCCATTAATTGGAAAAGTTTTCAATTGCACAGCAATTAATGGGAAGATTTGAAAGCAATGGCCGATTATATCGACTCTCGAATCGGTCCGATTACGCGCAAACAATTGCAATTACGATGCCTAATTGGGTAGGCTGGAGTTGGAGATAAAATTTTAGAACTTGAAAAATATGTCTAATGTTAAATTTGATGTAATATTTTGTTAAATTTATTGTAAAATTTAGTTAAAGTTAATGTAAACATTTGTTAAATTAAATTAAACCCCGACCGATCGGCCGTCGAATGTATAAAACATTCGCGTTGTAGTAATAGTATGTTTCGACTCGGAGGCGAATTTAAACTAATATTTTGACAACTAAATAATGTCAGTTTGTTCTCATTCGCCCGTGCTCACACTCGCGCCAATACATTTACGGACAAGTACGAACGAAATTATGTGTGAACCAGGAATTCAGTTAAAATGAGGTTCATATTATATTATACAAAAAAAAAACTATCTTAGCTAATATTCTGTCGAATTTACCAAGCAGAAATCAACTTCACCTGTAACTAATCAGAAGTTTCATACGAGCTCATTACTTAAGCTCCTTCTTCCTCTAACATTGCCTTTTAGAGAGAGACGTGTAAATAAAAACCATCGAAGCTATAGATAGTAAAGTACGTAGGAACAAAGTTAATTATGCCTCAACGTCGGAGTTTGGAACTAGATTCGAGTATCTAGAGTAGACTGTCCTGAGGGCTTACCGCGAACCACGTTCGACGTGTTGCCTCCCTGTCACACTTACGTAAGAATTTACAAGTGCGACAGAGAGGCAACACGTCGAACGTGGTTCGCGGTAGGCCCTCTGGTATAGAGATAGATACGTGAATAGATCAATGCATTGGTGTTGAGTACAATTAGGAGATGTTTTACTGCAATTCGGCAGTTTACGAATCGATCAAGGTGACAGTGAAGTGACAAATGAAATGTATATGAAAATATATTTGTGTTCAAAATGTTGCTCGTCAGGTTCCTCGGGTATATCTTTACTTATTTTATACTAAAACTATACTGTTATGATATTTAAGACAAGTGAAAATAAGAAATGTTTTCGTGATTTTTTTCATCGAGGTAACTTTTACCTTTAGGGTTTTGGTACATTGGAAGATACTCGTAGAAATATGATCATTATAGTGGCGCTGTTACACTGTCAGTGCAGAGTTCGCTTGGCCCAACTCTACCTACTTAGTTCACGGTATCAAAGTGTTCGCTAATCGCTAAGCGCCACTTGCACTATCCCACTAACCCGGGGTTAACAGATTAAACCGTTAACCCAGTATCAAATTGTACTGGTAACCGTGGTTTCGCGGTTAACCCCGGGTCTTATTGAATGGTGCAAGTGGCTTTATGAATGCTAAACAATGACATTAGTAGGTACTCACCGGCATAGTTTGACTCCCGTGCAAACTGGTGATGGCCGCCTGCGCCTCTTGGTGTGAGCTGAACTTTACGAACGCGCAGCCTGCAACAACGAAACGAAACTTTATTATATTTCATACTCGTACCAATGTTACATATATACCTACACATTAGTAGCTGGTCAAAATATTTGTACATAAGATCCCTTTAGCAGTGAGTTATCTTTTTACACTTTAGCGTTTTTGTTTTAATTGTTGTTCTAATTTTTTATGTGTTATAAATTTATGCTTAGATTAATTTTTTATCACTATTAAAATTAATACGTCCTATATCTCTAGCATAGAGGTATCACCGTCACGCAACATAAACTGCTTAATAAATACACCTGTTTCACCCCAACGTAAGAACAAGTCCCATTTGAACCAAAGAAAATATTTCGTAATTCGCCGAACCGTTCCGTTTTAGCGTTATCCTCAGCCGGCTTAGTTTACAAACAAGTTCGCCTTACGCACCTTCAGCCCATTCTAATAGAAACATCCTAAAATTACGAATAAACAATGTCCAAAAATAACATAAACTTGAGGAAAATTCGATTTGTTTTTAGAGTGGATACCTACCTATGACCTTTTTTGGGTAGTGTCGACGAGTGCGCGATCACATAGAAGGTGTTATCAAAGGACATTATGGAAAAATTAAATGTCATGAATATGAACTTAGTCAATCCATAATAATAGTCATTACGACTGTCATAAAAATATTTACTTAATTGCGTCATGCGTGTTGAAGGCACATTTATAGTTATAACGACTTGTTTAATGATTGAAAATAAAATTAAAATAGTTTTAATGATTGTCATTGTTTAATGTGTGCCTATATTTAGAAAATCTATATGTAAACCATATATCAATCACAAACTAGATGTGTTTTTTATATAATTTTATTATTTGTTACTAGGCAAACATGGTACCTACATACTTAGTAGATTCCCAGATGACTAGATTAGCATAATAGAAAATGCGCTTTTATTTTTGATTCTTTTCTTATAATCAGCACTGGCATAAGCAAACATTAATAACCTCATAAATTCCCAGGTTCAACACTAATATCCCAAAATCCCGGAAAAACATCGTCAAAAAAATGCCTTAAACAACAGCTCACAGCGGGATTATCGCTCAGTTTTTCAATAACAGGCTGTCAGAAGGCGGAGGATCAATCTTACCTCCCTTCCCACAGGTGCTACTGCGTAATGACGACTGATGGATCTCCCCGAGATAGGATTACCGCACCAACTTGCCCTCAACTAAATCACTTACCGCCCAGCCTCTTTTAACGGCATTAGTGCCGACACCTCGCCCATATTTTACACGATGCAAAACCGAAACAGAATTCCGGAAGGAATACAATCTTCTTTTATATTCGCGACGTGAGGATACGGGTAGATTATGCTCGTTACTTTATATTAAATCAACGATGAATCTAAAAAAATTCAGAGGTAAAACTTTGCACGAGAAATTGTGGCGACTATTTCGCCGAGCTCTCGACGCTGGAAGTACGATTATGCTTGACTGGCTTTTATTCGTATTATCCTTTGTTCGACTGGATAAAAGAGCACGGCCGAAACGTTTTCGGAAAAGCCGCCTCAAATAAATTAGGGCGTACTTTTTAAAGCTCCACACCATGTTTACATCTCCGGCTGCTGCGAAAATAGAGACAACGCAAAATAAGCAGAGGCCGAATAGAATAAAAACAATTTGCGATCGCCGGCAAGGGCGCTGTCGCTGTCGCATAAAGGAATAATAAGCGCGGATTGTGCGGAACACAATTTAAACGGCGACAATCGGTGTAGCGGCCGCGCGGACCCGCCGGCGCCGCGCCGCGCCGCGCGCGCTCATTACAATGGCTGGCGGAAAACCCATTATGAGGACGTCACTTGGCAAGTGCGAAAGAAGTCAAAACTTCCCCGGCAAACATGGCACTATTTACTGCTTCCACATTCGGCGACGTGTGCGAACTTGGATGCAATTTGTTAACCCTTTATCGGGCTGGCACGCAGGCGGCGGCTGCGTCGCGCTGCAGGTAACTTGGCCGCCCGCCAAAGATCTGTTTTCCTGTTGTTGGCGAGCAAACTCACAGATCAGTTTTTATCGCGCGAAAGGCCTTTATAGCCCGCCGATAGCGCCCGCGACCGAAATGTTTGCGTCGCCGCCGATCGCAAATATTATTGGATAGTTTTATGTATCGGAAGCATTACACGTTAAAAAGTTTGGCACTCGACTGGCGACGGAACGTTACCTCTGCGAATTGTTTCATGTTTGGTCGTTTGATTCGCGAGCGTGCGCGAGTGTTTACCTGTCAAGTTAACAGGATAATTTGTCAAAGGTTTCTTTGAGGTCCATTTTTTTGTGTGCGTCGCGAAGCACCTTTTATGTCTTTGACACACGTCAGCTCGAGTAATCATACGTTCGCAGCGTCCTGAGATGAGGGCTTGTGCGTCTCTGAAAGGATATTTGTTCTGTGAGGTATTTTTTGACGGGGTGGAGCGGACAAATCTAGTTTATTCGTAAACTTGTTACATTTACCTGCTGGTTTTAATTTGGTAATGAAATTCTTACTACGACTTAGTTATTCCCAGTTTCAAATGAAGCCATCCTGATGTATCTTTACTTAGTCTATGAAATTCAACGTACGTTCATTTCAACTGTAAGTATAACAATGTCAGATGTAAAACTTTGTACTCCCGAGAACAAACCAAATACGTACTATTAAATGGCGCTATTCCACTGAAGGTTCGGGAGCGAGATCCAATATTATTACTGCTCTGGGCTCAGTTCGAATCTTTCATTTTAAACTTCCGCGTATGAAGTTGCTCAGAGGAAGTTGGTAATGCCGAGATGAATTCGCGAACAGTGTAAACAACATCCGATCTATATGGACCGCCCTAACGAGAGATTCTGATTGTCTTTGCTCTGAGATTTCATTCAGTTTGATTCGATTTAAGAAGCAAATAAAATTAGTTTCTGAATCGAGTTTTAAACTGTTGATTAAAATTTTGGTAAATTGTTTATTTAGGAATAGATACTGCAATATTCGTTTCCAAAAACAAATGAAGGGAATAAACAGTTTAAACATTGAATTGATGGAAATGTTAGTCTTGCTGTTGAGTCGCGGGGCTTCGTCGACTTTTACATCAACTGACTAAATAGAAACACCTAGCAAACATTGATTAAAACGCTTAAAATGTGTTTTGGAATGAGACTGTGTAAGTTAATACCAATATTATTTATGTCGCAAATCGATTACAAATAAATAATCTATTCACAAGTCACAAATCAAACTAAGCCTAACTCATTTAAGTATTTTCAATTCTCAAATTGAAATACCTAAATTGAAATTGGAGTAGATTCTGTTTATATCGCCAACAAAAAATATTTCGTAATTTCCATACGATTCCATGTAGGTATATACATAATATAATACATTGATAAACCAATCGTAGGGCCTATTAGTCTAACCTTTCAATGGCATGTTAGAATCAAACCCCTGAACAAGCCAGTTTCCATTCCTCGCTCGCTGCCTATTTGAGACTGGGACCAGTGTCACTATGTATTTTAATAACCTAAAGTACCTATTAAACTGTATACTACTAACTAACATTCATCTGGATTTCATTCATTTTATTAAAGTTTCAGAAGTACGCGAAAACATTGTTCTAAAATTTTCAACAGCCATCCGAAATCATCGATAAAATTGGATCCGCGAACACAAACACAAAGAGCGATAATACAAGGTGATTACGCAAACGAAAGGCGGAAACAAAGAGATGCCAATAATAGGGATGAACTGGAAACCGTACGCGGCAATTTTGGTAAGTTACGAGTGGCGAAGAGCGTCAACTCTATCGGTTTATAGCTCCGCAATCGTGCGTAACGCGGCACGCCAACTCTGCCGACAAATGTTTAAAACGACTTCTACTCCATTGTTCCTCAGTTTCCAATTGGGCCCAGGACTTTCTAATGTAACTTGATTGTAAAACAAAAGACGCTCGCAAACTTGCCGCGACCGTCTTTTGTCGAGAAAAAGGTGAATTATTGTTATGTTTCATAGGCGCCGCTTAATGGAGCGGCGTTGGGCGTAAATCTCGCGAGAGGGGATTTAATTAGACATAGTCTTGTATACAGGTGCAGCGGGTAAAGAATTAACCTCTCCCGCGTAACTCGAGAGCCGTTTTGAGGCACTAAAAGATGGCTAATTGGAAAGGTAATATCCACGGGTAGCATTAACAATGCTCGGGAGACCTGCGTAATCTCCGGCAGGATCCTTATTATTTTAAGTGACGCGGATGTTAAATATTAACGTGGAGTATTAGCGGGTAATGAGCAGATAGTTGGTGCGTGCAAACAGCGCGATTACGCCGCGGATAGGATCATGCGCGGAAACTCTGTACGATATAAATGCGTAAGTAAGCTATGATATATAAAGCTTAGCGCCAGTAAAGGCATAATGCTTTCGGTAACATATATAAAAAATCGTAGTTGTCAATCAAAACATAATTCTTTTGACGCTTAAAATTCGCGTTAACTTAAGTCCATCGTTGTGTCGCATTTTTTAAATTAATTATCTGTTATATGAAACAAAACGTCTACTTCTGCAAACTTAATAAAACTTATTATCCCATTGATTAAACTACTAAATTACAACATAAACTTAACTCTGATTTGTTTTCCCAAAACTTGTCCAATATATTTTTAACAACAACGTTTTGAAACGTCAAACAGCGCCGATAGGGTGTTTCTGAGCGAACAAATTCGCAACGATAAGGACGTCACAAGTTGGAGTATTTCATTGGAGTTGGTATCAGTTGCGAGCTCGCAGTCATTGTATGGAGTGCACGCTCAATTTGTGAAAAAAGTATAAAAGTTCGCTTACAATTCTCTTTCTGAGAGTTTAAGCTCGGGGTCAGGTTGAATTATGCTGGGACTCACTATATTTGTAAGGATCTTTGTGGATTGTGTCTTTGTATATTATGTTAGCAAAGATGAAATTCAGACGTTGTTTTTGGAACTCAGTTTCTATTAAATTAATAACCTTGAGACTGCTGCACTGTGATGTGATACTAATAAGAATAACAATTATAAACGTTAAAAATATAAACAAACCATTTTTGGGCTTGATTAAAACCATCTATGTGACCATTTTGTCTCGTAATGAGTACAATAGTTATACTCAAATTGCAGTAAGATCAATAGTTATGTTGTAGATGTAGGCATTCGCTAAATTACAAACACTCCGTAATTAGTTGATGGTAAGTACACAAATTTCACTCGATACAAAATCGAATCTAAAATACCACAAATTGTAAAAAAATATACGATGGATATATAATACCTATAGACAACGATGCCTTCAGCTAGTGCCAAGATGGACAGATAGGGCGATAGAGGCGTCAGGCGATAGTTCGCACGCGACGTAGCGCTTGCGTTCCACGATACTTGTCGCGTGACGATAAGACGGTTCTATCTTCTCTAAACACCTGTAATGTGAGTCTTGAGGGGGTCAAATAAGACTTATATTGCAACTATTCTAAAGATAGAAGAGTATTGTTTGCTTTGAGTCTTAAAATTGATGGGCATAGTTATAAAATAAATTTAGATATTTTCCTGTGTATTTCCTTTTATAAAGTTACTAGCTTTTGCCCGCGACTTCGTCTGCGTGGTATACTGATGATGATGATTACTAAAAACTGTCCTATGTCCATTCCTGGGCTTTATACTGTACTCATTCCATATTTCATGCAAATCGGTACGTAACATAGCGATTTAAGCATGAAGAAGTGACAGCAGACAAAGTTAATTTCGCATTTATAAGTATGTACTCGTAATATGAAATACTGATAAAAAATAATAAATTAAATGTTGGACATAGGGGTAGAGCTGAACGGCAGGCACAAGGTGGTGGGGTACGCAGATGACCTGGCTTTATTAGGGAGAGCCGTGAACAGGTAGCGGAGGCAGCTAGTGTCCTGGAACGAGAGGCCTCTAGTTTAGGTCTCAGGATCAACCAGGCAAAAACTGAATACCTCCACATGAAACGTTACAAGAATACACGCATCCAGCGTGATAGTCTTCATGTTGGGGGTACCGTCTACCGTGGAGTTGAGAAGTTTCGGTACCTGGGATGCACTGTTACCGACACAAACACCAGAGAGGAGGAGATCAACATACGCATCCAAAACGCCCTGCGGTGCAGTGCAGCCCTCCACAAAGTGTTGGTGTCCAGGCTTCTCAGCAAACATACAAAGTTACGGATATATAAAACCGTTATACGGCCTATCCTAATGTATGGCTGTGAGGCCTGGTCCCTAACACTAAAAGAAGAAGGTCAGCTCCTGGTAGCAGAGAGAAAAGTTTTTCGCAAGATCCTGGGACCTATTCAGAGAGATGACGGCACCTGGAGGATCCGGAAAAATGCCGAGATCGAGGAGTTAGTGGCCGAACCCAATATCATCGGCGAAACGAAAGCGCACAGACTTCGCTGGTTCGGTCACCTACTCAGAATGGGAGAGGATCGGGCTGTCAAGAAGGCGTTCTTGGGACGACCGACTGGTAGCCGTCCAGTGGGTCGGCCCAGGTATCGCTGGGAAGACAGTGTGGCGGCGGATCTGCTTCAGCTTCGCGTCAGTAACTGGCAGGAAGTTGCGCAGGATCGGGACAGGTGGCACGCTCTCGTTTCGGAGGCCAAGATTCTCTTTGGATCGCTGAGCCAAAATAGTTAGTTAGTTAGTTAAATACTACGTATTGTATCTTATTTTTCATCTTTAGATAATAAAAATTTGCTACCCACTGTAATTTTGTCACGAATAATAGTATGATATCAATATGAAAGAAAACATGTCGCACCAATAAACGGTCCCTTACACAACACAATCCGTCGACCACCATAATCGTTTACCGAAAACCGAAGCATTAAAATATCCATAAACCGGCTCAATATTAAAAAGCACGTTTTCACAACATTCGTATTCCGCCGCCGTCGGGTCATATCTCGGTTATATCTCCTAAGGTCTCATAAGGGAGACGGTTGGACCCGGCGCGGCTGCAAAGTGGTTATAAACCGACCCTTAAGGCGCCACGGTAAACGTAAAGACACTTCGCGTACGTGAGCCGTTGGCTTCATACGCGTTAAAATATTATACTCAGCGTTATTGATACTGTTATGGTGATAATAGGGCTATTGATCTGGTGTTTACGACATTTTTAAGGGGACGAGGATGACTCTGTCGTTGCACTTTTTATTTTGGGGTTAACTGTTGACGATCGTAAAATGTTGCTAGCCGTAACTCTTGATGTCATTTGATTGTTAGGCATTTGGAGTCTATTTCATCAACCTTCATCGGACAGCACTCAAAATTAAGTAAAATGTTCAATTTATATAAAAAATAATCCATTTTCATTCTTTAATTATTTTGATTTTTGGCGCAGTCGGTGGGATTACAAACTGATCATTAATTTATTCCAGGCAGGTACGTCTAAGCTAACTTTGCACTGACTAAGTGTGGAAATATCATTATAAACTTCATATTTTCATAGAAAATTAACGTTTATAGAATTAGCAACCTACTCTTTACCACTGTAAAGGCTTGGTAGAGTCAGCCTGGTCCGACTTCTATTTTAAAACTTTTTAGAATGCCTTTATCATTCATGTGTACGAGTATACAATAACAAATACATAGCATACTCGTATCATAGCCATATCGCTATACGCTGTCCGAAGTAGGCCGCTTATCGGCGGTCCGCAGAAGTAGGCGCAATTAGCTCCACGTCCTTATAATGGAGTCTATTGATTGGGGGATTAATCGGAGATGTTAGAGGAGAATGGGACGTCTACTTATACTGATAGTGGGCCAGTGTATAACGGCCATAGCGTAGCGGGGACTCTTAGATGTCGTACAAATGTTGAAAATAAAATAAAAAGAACTAATTAGCTAAAGGGAAAAAAATATTTTTTATGACAATGAAGGCAAACGAGTATGCGAATCGGCTGATGGTGAGTAATTACTATCGCCTAAAGAAAAGTGCGTTGCCGGTATTTTGAAATATCAGTACATTTTTTTTGTTGAAGATTTGAAGGTCACACCGGTCCGAAAATACCACAGACTACAAGTTTATTATACAAAAAAAAAATAGAGCGATAAGCGGCTCAAACAAATCGTTCCACGTCACCATTTCACGCCGAACTGATCTCGACCAGATGCTGGCACTATATGAGTATAAAATCTTCATTGCGATGTCTTATGTATAACAAAAAATACAATATTATATAAGTCGCACCGTAGTATCATTATCTAACTTCTCAGACTTTAACAAAGTGTTGAATGAATGAAATGAGCACGAAATTGCTAAATTTATCAAAACTATTGCAATACTCAAACTTACAGAACATTCACTCTTTTCAAGATTTGCGACGTTTCTTCTCAAACTCTCAAATTGAATATAAAAATGAAAATACCCTAAGACTGATTGTGTTTTAGCAATTTGATATGGTTTTTATCTTATTTTATTTTTAGAGAAGTAACTGTAAAAAAAATTTTGTGACACTTTTGTTGCTGACTGCACTTTTTCTCATTTGCATGTCTATCGAGTATTTCTTGAGACATTTCATTTTGCTTAGCGTGAGCCTCTAAAGCTAAATGCAATCAAGAGTAGTTTTATCAGTCATCTCGTTACACTTAGGTCAAACTTCAAAAAAGCTCCCTTCTGCGGACAAAACAACAAAAGTTCGTCTCTCGAGTAGGTACATACAAACCATATCAAATTGTCAATACAGAATTGGCCTCCCTTTCGCTTGAACGTTGTTTTTTCCACGAGTCGCCTAAATGGAGATTCGGGCGCTCCTAAATATAGAGCGTCGACCTTTCGACCTGCTGTGACTTTCACTGGATGCCTTTCGGGTCCGTTTCAAAGTAACCCCTTATCACCCTAATGCAATTGAGTAATGGTTTATCAGGGCTATTGTTCTTGTGAATGCAAAGTAGAGTTTAGCTGACGAGTCCAGTATAATGAGATCTCTAATTTGATAGAAATTTAAAAATTACGGTTATATTGGTTTTCCTGAGTCGATCGCTTGCCTGCGATTAGAAACTGGTTGGAATATGGGGTCAGAACTTATTGTAGAAAGTGAACGGTGAAAAAGTGGATTGTTTTAGCCCGAAGGTCGGCAATGTCTTAAAGTATTGACTTTATGTAGGTACGGAGTTCAAAGTTGATTGTGCAGTATATCTCTTTAGGATAAAATTCCTAAAGATTTGGTGTCAGAGAATAACTTGTGGTTCGATATAAATTTGCCAGGTAAAAAAAGTCATTCAATAAACCAGTCGAAGTATTTAAAAAAAAAATACATGGTAGACACTACGATTTGATAATTTACCATAAGTACATAGTTTTAAAATGATAATTACTTACTGCAAGACAATGTGTCACAAAGAAAAAGAAAGATGAACAATTTTAAATATCTAAATTACGGATGGATAGCGGCTTTATTATAAATTTTAATTTCAACTTCACCCTTTTCCTCAGTTCTAAAAACCGTTAAATCATTAGAATTAAAAAAATAACAGCCCCTAATCTCGCGTCAATCACTCAAATTTAATTTCCAAATTTGAGGCGAAATTTAATATCAGTTTCGAAACTTTGATTAGGGAACCCGTGATGGGTGTAATTTGGAGATGGGCTAGTTTTTATCGGATGAGTTATGGGTGCTTCGCTGTTGCGTGCGGCGGCGGCGAGCGACACCTGCCAAGTGGTTTTTAAGTGACGAGTGAGGAGCGGCCACTCGAGTTGTTATTTTTTTAATGACCTGTCTTAAGAACTGGTCTTAGAGTGAGTTCTGACTTTGTAGGAAAAACAACTTGATGAATACCTACATATGCTCGTTCTTAAAAGTTACGTAAGGTATACATTTTAGACGTATCTTGTTTTATTTTGATACGAGTGATAGTAATGTCTGAGTGATAGTAAAATAATATTAGATATACAAAGCGAAATATAAATTTAATTTAATTTGTTTAAATTTAATATAATAGAAGTTACAAGAATATTAGATGTGAAACAGATAAAAATTTAAATATTTTTTATTGCCTAGAAACATTATGGCTAGCTCAAAAATGTGAATTATAACCACTACATACAACCTTGGCCTAAAACTATATACCAAAGAAAACATTAAAACAAATCCCATAATAAACTAGCTTTAGCGCCCCCTCGCCAGTATTTATCGTCAGCAATTAACCAGTTAGCTGTTATCAGCTGCTATCCATCCTTGTCGATCCAAAAAGTCTTATTTCTTTACAAACTTATATTGAGATACGACCTTTTGGTTTACAATGGTGCTATCGGTTGTCGGGTGTGCGGCGGTTGGGGATATCTTACCTATGCGTGCTTACGGCATTCTTGGGTAAAAGTTGACGCCATCGCTAGTGTCAGAGACCGGGAAAAACATTTTACAAATTAAAGTTGGAATGTTTGGATCCTACCGGCTGCGCCAATGTGTAAGCAAATTGTTATTTTATTAACGTGATTTACGGTCAATTTTAACGAAAAATACGTTTTAAATCAATGCAATTAAGCCACTTTTGTATTTAATTTTAATACAAAGTGACAGTCATGGTTTTACTCTTATCTCGTATTTAACAGATCAAGAAATTGTTAGGTTTTCATTCTCTTTATTGAAGAAACAACAGAAGTAATTACATAATAGTTTATGCTAACTAAGTTATACAGTTCAAAACTAATGAAAATGCTAAGTTATACCTTCTAAAATGCTCTCACTTAGAACTATACATAATATAGGTAAAGGTATGCTACGGTAAACTTAACTGTAACCTGCTTGTTATTTATTAGCATATGTTGCTTTGCAATGTTTGGGTAGCAATGTTCTTTAAATAACCTTTTAATACCTCGTTTTTGATTACCTAATTTAGCAACGTAGGGTAATTATAGAGATATCTCTATTAGTCACACAAATGCACAACTAAAATTCTGTCAAAAATTTAGATACTCTTATCAAGTACCTAAGTAATCAGATTTTTTTTTTAAATGTGTCCTTAATTCGAATTGTAAAACAAAAGCGAGGAAAAAGGAACCCTATATTGAGCAGGATCACTTCATCATAGCGTCCAGGTAGTTGCCATCGACCCATCTAATCCCAGAAGAGGTTCAATCTTGTCTTCAATCGAATCTCCCTGATCACGTCAAGCGATATGCAGGGAGGCGGAGTTAATAACGCTCGAATGTCGATCAGGGCCGATGGAAAAATAGCGTGAGACGCGGAATAAGGACCCGGTTAGTGTTACCGGGGATTGCGAGTGCGAGTGGCATCATCGTGAATAAATTGTCTATTGGGCGGTAAAAATATGCCGATTTTTATGAAAATATTTTTAATTGCTGAGTTTCTCTAATGCAATCTGTAGCGCAATCTGTTTTTTGTGTTGTTGAGATAATAGTCAAATCCCAATAAAAAAGGTGACGAGTTCGGATACTGACTCTAAATTCACGTATAACAATAATATTAATGCCTAATGACGCTGAACATTTTGGAATTTATATTAACATTAAGAAGTAAACGATTCAATATTTACACATTTTTAAATAAAATCGTTAAACAAAGTTGATATAAAGTCAACTACTACTTTTTAGTATATATTTTTGGTATTCTAATAATGTATTCTGGCTCTTGTTAAATGGGATATAAGTTTCAAACAAGTTCTATGTACATATATTAATAACGATCTCTGCCAGTCTGTACCAACGAGCACTATAATATCCATTAACTTCCAACTTTACTACCAAACATTAAAACGCTACAATTGAACTAGGTATTAATTACTAGGTATCACCACAACTGACATGTTTACAGTCGCATCACATCAGAACTTCGTTTAATTAATTATTTTATTACCTGGCAAAGAAATGCACTGTTCACTTAATCAACGCAAGTGCTCGCGTCTCTAGAGATCGGTAATTAATTAACTAGTCTGCTATCGATTGGGACAATACTTTATTACTTTTATTACCTTTTGAGTGCGGTTTTTGCTGAAAGGACGTGGACGTCTTTTGCATCTTTTTTTAGTCTAAAGGCACAGCGCTACTTGGAATTATACTCAAAGAGCTCTTGAGAATATCTTGAAAATAAAAGCAAAGCAAATAATAAAGTCGTAAGCTGAAATAGATGTCATAAGTAATATATACCAAAGAAAAAGTGACCAATATGCAACATTATACAATATGTAAAGTAACTACCTATATGTGACTATTTCAATTATAAAAATTATAACATATTTGAGAAAATAATTAGATTTGCTCCCTAGTTGAAAATTATGAAGTGGTTATAATAAGTCTATATTAATTAATGTAACTTTAATTAATTAAGTTCTCCTCATTTTTTTACCGCCGCACATTATAATTAATATTTATTTTATTGCATTGAAAGTATCTTTAACTACGTACAATGTTTCAACATTCGTTGCTTTATAAATGCAATCAAATTAAATGATGTTTTATTTGCTTGTGTTGTTTGTTCTTTGTTTCTATGTAAGCGCAGTTTTTTCTAGGTTTTAATTTTGCCAATTATGTTACAAACTAAGTGTTCTTATGGTGCAAACATTAAATGAGTCAGTAAATTAACCTGAAACTTTTCAAAACATGTTATTTACACGTGACACACCGTCCATTTGGACGGCGATTTATTTGAAAACTTCCCATAGATTAATGGAAGTCCTTTAAAATATATCAAAGTCTTGAAACTGAGTTCAGTTCGGTGGCCGGCGCTCGATCGCGGGCAATGAATTGGACAAACATTGCTCACGATCGTGCGAGCACCTCTATGTTCACTATTTTCACTTTATTTTGAGCTGTTTGAACCTTTACCTAGTACCAGAGAAGGTGTGAAAATATTTTATCTGTATGTGTAGGTATTTTGACCACGAATGTACACTGAAAGCGCATAGCATCTTGCATCGCTCTCGCATAGTCGAACGATAGGTAGAGAGACAAATAAACAAAGGAAATGGTTCATGGAAGGATAGGAAGGCTCTCAGTATATCAATACTAGGAAACCAGAATTGAGCAAAATCAGTGATAATAGGAAACTAGAGAATTAACGGTCCGAAAGGGAGCATAAAACCCAAGAACTATCTCGGTAACATAAGTTGAAGCACTGTGTACTTCAAAAGAAATGGAATTGTACTAAAACGACCGGTTATGAGTTTAAACTAGAATAAATTGACTGAGTTTTATGAGATTCTGTTCTTAAAAGACTTAAGAGAGTTTTTGGAGAGCTAATAAAAACGACTCAGGTTCTATTTTAAACTCTACGGTAAATTTTGAAAACTTAATTTTAATTAAGGTTTAAAACAATTGTGTCTATTATCATACTTTGTTTATATTGAGCAAGAGTTGCATGCAAAGACAACGTCTCTGGAAAGTTGACTTTTCTCTAGAAATGATCCAGCTTCGACAAAAGACCCGAATTTAACCAAGATACCAATTAACCTACACAATATACGTAAAAATCAACTTCGTCTTCAATATAATTTCAAGAGTACAAAACTGAGACGATTTGAGGACTGCAAAGACAGTAAGTCTTCACGAATACTACGTTAAACGCCACACCGTGTAGTTACTTATGTTAATTTCTGCGTACAGCTTAACAAGCCGGCTCCATCTTTCAGCCGAGCAGTAATAAAAGTGCAGTCGTGTAAGTGGCGCGATCGCAGCGGCCATTATTTTTACGGTCGGCGACCACTCAGCGAGATCGCGCCGAGCGTACACTGCTCAGCACCTTTGTATGGAAAAATTATATGGAATGTGGCAATTATTTTAACTTTTCTTCGGGTTCAAAATACGCATTTCCATTTTTGAAATATGTTAGTATACATGAAAGTAAGAGTTACAAGAAAATACTCACAGACCAATTTGAGCGTACACTGATATTAGAAATAATATCTACCTAATTGATGTCATTCATTTATCGTGTATTTCGCTCGTATTTGTCTGTACATGTATTGACGCAGGCGAGACGCACGATTACTAAATAACATGATTCAAATATCATTCTAATAAACTTAAGATTACTTTTGATATTTCAAACGCAACTTTGCACCGTTCTTGTATAATATTAATGTGACCTATATAGTACAATTTAGGGCTTAATGGCTTAAAAGGCAGCCAAGATGACAATCGTACCTCAACAAACGCCAAACGAATAGGAAAAATGTAACGTAAAACAGATTCTACATACTCTCGTGATTATTTCCATACATTATTTAAGTTTCGATTCGCGTTTTCTGCTAACGATTGCGAGTTTGCCCCCAGGAAAATTTTATTATTATATTTACCCGTATTCATTTTATTTACACGTAGGCAGTGTGCCCACAGCTCGATCCGCAGTAATACCATATTACGGGCTTCTCTTTCTAATGATTGCCGCCCGGCGTCTCAGGTATGCCGCCATCTTGTATTTTTATTTTTTTATTTTTCTTTGATGCAGCAGCGAAGAATTAGTGATTATGGTTTTTTTCATATTTTGTTGGATTTCAGTATTGATTAGAATTTTAGCGCCATTAATTGTAAATAGACTCGGGACAATGCACTTAATAATAAATTGCGAGATCTTGTTTTTTATCAAATCATTTACATATTACTAACAAAGACAGGAGACTGTGTGCAGTAAAAGATCCCATAAGTACTTATAATAAGATAATGATTGCCGAAGCAGTAATAACAAGCTAATCGTAATCAATCTTGTGTAATCTCGATTTGCCATATAAAATGTACATAATCAATAAATCCTATGAGTATTTTCAAAGACTTGCATTTAAAAATTAATAATTACCCTCGCTTCATTAACAATCTTGAAAATCATAATCTCATATACATAATTGATGTGAACAGAATAAATGAGATGTTTTAACGTTGAGACCTTCAAACTTTCAAGAAAAGCCGGCTAATCTTAAAGGCTCGGCCCCTCTGGGTTTGCAGGTGTCCATAAGCGATGGTGATTGCTTACCATCAGGCCATTTGCCTGCTCGTTTGCCTTATGTAGGTACCATATAATTACCTATTTATAAGTGAGAACATATAATTTGCTCTGTAATTCTATTGTAGCTTATATAATTTTTTATAGCTGTCGGTTTTCCATGTTTGTAATAAAAAAATGTATTGATGTATTGTTAACGTTTTAAAATCTGAATACGGCTCCTGCCGGATAAAGTGATTTGCCTGTATTGTGTTACGGCATCCATCTCGGGCGCCACCCGAGGCCAATTACAGCACACGCGGAACACGAGCCAGACCGTCGAGGTGATGGAGTAGCGGTGACCACCGATGGTGCTTGTGTCGCGGCGATAAGGTTTTTTAATAGGTAAAATAAAAATGAAAACATTGATTGCAGACAACACTGATTCCTATAATAT
This sequence comes from Cydia fagiglandana, assembly GCF_963556715.1. Classification (NCBI taxonomy): domain Eukaryota; kingdom Metazoa; phylum Arthropoda; class Insecta; order Lepidoptera; family Tortricidae; genus Cydia; species Cydia fagiglandana. The sequence continues at coordinate 1,261,842 of NC_085932.1, read as the reverse complement.
TTCAATTTGAAATAAAAAATAGGTATCATGCATTCAAAATTCAAAAACAAAAACATTCATGATTATTTTGGTGGATGTCGATCGATTCTATAGGTACCTACTTCTCATGAGATTCAAATGTTTCTAATAAATATATCTATCTGTTGTAGGTACCTTGGAAACTCCCAAATTAAGAAAATAAATGTGGAAACACCCCAGGTGGAAGGCTGCGGCAAAATATATGAAAAAAATGTGAAAAATAAGATTTTCGGAATGTACCGCCTTAAAAAATGCATTTAAGTATATTGTAGTGTAGATATGGCAAGTATAATAAATTTGAAGCGTGCCCAGTGCGGTAACATAAGTACAACATTAAAGCGCATTATATGTTAAAATGCACTAAACGAGTCTATAATATCAGTACAAAAACTCGCAAGTACTTCATTAAATTAAAACGCATTACCAAAACCCCCTCGACTACGGACACTCGATGGACTTTTAAATTTAAAGAGAAAAATCAAAGAATCCTATCGCGCACCGTAAAAACCGGTAAAACTTTTACCGCTAAAAATGTCGAAATCGCATTTCAAAATTCATTGGTATTACGACGATATTTCTGCTACAATTCAGGGATCCGGGAGTGCTGGGGACGTGTTTTTTCAGAGAAAAATAAATGCGACCAAAGAAAATTGCGAGTTCTCCCCATGCCAGGCAATATTTTGTTCTACCTTTTGATGCGAGCTTAAAACGCGGCGCCCAGCCTTTATTGCGTCACTTCAGTTCCCACGACCATGCCTACTTATATCCGAAACGTATTTTGCGTACTCTATATGGAAAAATGTTTCTTTGCTGTTTGTTGTCGAATACCTTTAATAAGTTGTTGGAATGAGAGCGGTCGGATTGTTTTCGCTGCGAACGGGCGCCGCGCAATTATTATTGCTCTCTGAAAATGTTTATTTTAGTTTTGTTTCTTAAATTGGATTGCATTGTTATACAGTGTTTGTTCTCTCGCGCAAATATATTTAAAATTAATTGAGTGGAACGCTCTTAGTCCACTCGAGAAACAACTTATTTTGTCGTCGTTGAGTTTAAGGCGTTGTGGATATTTAATCGATTACCTTCAACGCGTGGCGTGGGCGATAAAGTCTTCTTAGCTAAATTGAACTTACTGAAATTGGATCAGCAGTTTACGTCTAGGCGTAGTTTTTTACTCGATTATAGCAAAGCCATAAATAATGGTTCTGTTTATAGCAGTCTAAGTAGTCTAGGTGGGTTTGTTTGGTGGTATTCCAGAATAAGTGTCCGACGTATCGCTACTTTTTTAACACTTGCTGATAAAGCTAATCAAACAGAATATAAAATCGTATAAAGCAAATAACAAAAAAAAAATCCCAAAAGCAAACATGCCGCTAAAACGCCGTCCATATACCTTTATTAGGTCGGCAATTTTTAATCCCCGTTTACACTGCCACGATTTAGACTAATGGATTCTTTTAATGACCGAATGAATATTTAAATTCGACTTTAATGAAAATGATATAAGTAACGGTTCAACCGCTCTTTGCGTTCGAATTGCGTTTTAAACGCTGCATTGTGAATTGCGAGTCATTCGCTCATTCAGTAATCGTAAATGAAGTTTTAATATGATGCGATGAATGAATTATACCATTTCAGTTTGACGATAATTTGATTGAATAGCTGTGGACAAGTGATGCCAATGTAAATAAGATGAGTATCTGGACATCAATAATTATGAGGATGAAATTTACAAAAACATCAATAAAGTACACATGTTTGATTCTGTTATTGCTCATCATCTACCGATGCGCGTTTGTTTTGTAAGTACTTATTAAAACGTTGTTTCTCTGTCTTGTTTTGACACGAAATCGTCGCTCATCTCGGTGATTGTTTCACATATTATGCACGACTTTCATTGCATTTAGCATGTACTAATCAGTGTATCTTCAAGGTCATATAAAAAGAGATCAGAACCTTAGCCTTACCACTGCCTTACCGCCTTACTGCCTTAGCAGTGTTACATTGATATAATTGGTAATGTCTGCGTAATTTACTTTCTATAGGTACATCTCGCTCGCACTAATATCCGAGTAGTAGCGAGATGCATATATAAAAAGTAAGCTACGCGTACGCTAGCGAATATGTCAATGTCAAACTGGTGGTAGCCAGGTTACTTTAAAATATTGTAGCTCCTCGAACTTTATCATCAGACTGTACATAGAGTATATTAAACGGCAGCTTAGTCTTCGGCATTTTTTCCCGAAAATCTATTAGCGATGTACAAATTCAGTAAAGCGTAGTGGGAGTATAAATAGGGTCCGTGTGAAACAATTGGCCCGGGGTGATTAATCTTCGGGACGCAACGCAATTAATAGTGGCCGCTGCGATGGATTTATAGTCCGGCTAGTGTTGTAGACTCGAGTTACTTTTTAAGTCTCGAGTCCTCTTGTTAAAACTTGCCTCTATATTTTGATTTTTATCGTTACTTTTAGGCGGTCTTCACATTGGGTTGCGGTTTTGCACGAGCCGCTCCTGTGTATTCGCACGTCACTCCCGGTAAACACGCGCATAGCGCAAGTGTTATAACCATGTTAAGAATTGTCGCCGTGTTTTAAAAAGGCGGGTATTGAAAGCGTGAGTGTTTAATGTAGTTAAGGAGCACGAATAAATTAATATCGGCCGCTGCGATGTCCTTATAATACCGACTAGTGTTCGTTGTCAAGTGTTCTGTCCATAACTTGTAGAACTTGACTCGGTATTTTAGATTGTACCTATTAGGTCAAAATATTATTTTATTCTTGCTAGGTAATGTAACGAAAGTAATCGCCAGTTTAAGAAAAGATCAATATCTTAGGCTATACTGAAAGCAGGCTCGAAAATTTACTCGACTCACGATCATAAACATTTGCAACTCATAAAAATGGACTCGAGTTTTTCAAAATTAAGACTCAACGAGTTGTCACCAACACTATCCCAAACTCCGAACGCCACTGATGCAGTTCATGGTGAGAAGGATCTTTGAGAGGAGATTATGTTTTTCAAACCCATAATGATGTAACAATATAGCATAATTTTTAAGAAGTTTGTTAGTGCGATTGTGCGGTGCGGTTGCGGCATATTTTTATTTGGTTGTTATACCAGGAACTCTATTTCCGTGTCTCATTCAAAACCCACATTTAGCAGGGTCAAAGTCAATTCCTCCCTCCTATTCAGCTACCCAGGTAAATTTTCATCACGTCCCAATAGAGATGAAAGAGTAAGCCACCAAAGAATCGTGTCAATCAAAAATTTATCGTCGCCTTTGCAAATCTAATGAATATCCAGAATAATTAAACACGAAAGCGCCTTTGTCATAATCACCGGCGTCTTATGAATACAGATGACGAATACTGATTCTTTATTTGAGTTGAATGGAGCTTTATTACATTAAAAATAAGCGACAAATTATTTGAGACATTGACGGGGGATAGTAATTACTGTGCCGTCTGTGAATGCTGATGATTTTGAGGTATTCTTCCTTTATTAAGATGATGACCTCATTTTTATTTAAATATATAAATAGGTATTTAAGTATGGCAAAAGTCTCTTCAGTTTAACTACTAAAAAATCTTTCTTTTTCTCTTTTGTAATCGCCATATCGGAGCAGCGAAGGTGCTTAAAAAGGTGCGAACACCTTAGCCACTCCGAAAAATCTGACAGCGATATATCTGAAACAAGATCTAAATATATAAATAGGTATTTAAGTATGGCAAAAGTCTCTTCAGTTTAACTACTAAAAAATCTTTCTTTTTCTCTTTTGTAATCGCCATATCGGAGCAGCGAAGGTGCTTAAAAAGGTGCGAACACCTTAGCCACTCCGAAAAATCTGACAGCGATATATCTGAAACAAGATCATCAACTGTCCTTGTGAATCACTCGTTACCGAATAAATACGCACATATATCGTAGATATCCCAAAAACTTTAACAAAGGACACAAGCAGTCATCAGCGCGCGCCGCAGCACGTAGGTATCCCGGAAAAACTCCGGGATTCCGATAACTGCCCAATTCATGAGGCTGCCGGTCGAATCCCGGGGTTATTGAGGAGTCTGAGCGTTTTTCCGGGCTTGGGACGTTTTGTTTGTGCCCCTGGAAGCCTGCTTCCGGCCTGCTAAGGGTAGGAAATGTGTTAGACGTTGTTATAGTATTGTAAATTGTGCAAAATCCCTGGGGATCGCCCATTGCTCACGGATCGCGCGGGTTATTGAATGTTGCTGCGGATTTGAGATACAGTTTTAAGCTAGTACATTTTATGTGATCGACGTTTTATGTTTGACGAGAATTTTCTCAATTAAATTTCAAACTT